>NC_080670.1:201247600-201875378 GCF_030247195.1 Topomyia yanbarensis | reverse complement strand
GCGTAGCTAATTTGATCCAGTCCTAACCTCAATATTGAACCAGTTTCTGTTTGGTTGTTTTGCCAGTCAAGAGCGTTCATAATATTTACAAACGGGATAAAAAACAGTGCTGTTGAATCTATCCTGGCTACTTATCATCACTATTTCAGAATAAATAGAATAAAAGTCCTGAATAGCGGTATAGCCACGTTTGTAATGCTAAGAGAGACAGTATAAAAATAAAATTTGGATTTTAAATGCAGCTAGTATTGTGAATTCTTGGTGGAGGTGCGATCTTTGATGTACAATTATTTTTTAGCAATTGTGAAAAGCATACAAAAAGAATCTGGCAACGATGATCGCTTGTTGTTCTTAGATTTACGGCAGGGCCTAGTAGAGAAAATTAATGTCGTTTTCGCTTGAAGATGAAACTAACTCAGTTTCGGACCTAACTGCTGTCAAACCGTTTGTTTGAAGCTAGTTTCCAACCTAGGTTATGCGCCACTGAACTGAAAACCGGGTTGGGTTCCAACCTGAAATATATTTCGGGTTCGCTCACACCACCGCTGTTTGGCGAGAACCCAACTCAGTTTCATTAAAAACGTTCGTTTGAAGCAACCAACCTGGGTTAGTTTCTAGGTTCTCAATCGAAAACGACATAAGAAAAGCAAGAAGCCTGTTGTCGACAATACCTCAAAATTTGGCGATTCTGATTTTTAACAAATTTTGTTCCAGAATTTCAGTTCAAGCCTACATTATACCAGTTCTCATTAATCATCCCAGAAGCAAATACTGCCCAACCCTGCTCACGCAGTCGAAATGACAGCCAACCTTTTTTGTTCTCTCCTTTCTCTCTCTCTCATCATCTCCCGCAACCCGACCAGCATCCATCAAAACACGAACACACATCCACCACCGCCAGGAGTGTTCTGTCTTTTTTCGATTTTGGTTTCTCAAAAATGGCATCAATTCGTCGGTCCGACGGTAGATCATCGACAGCGAAGAATTCGGTGACGGTCAGCCGTAACTTTTAGTGTTGAGCAAGAGTTTTCCGCGAAACTATTATTCGCCTAGTTTGACGCGGTAGTGAAACGTTTTCGTTTTTCGTCGAGCGGAAAAAAATATAATCCTCAGCATCGTTCCCCCCGGGGGCGTGGAATTTGCGTAATTTACGTTCCGGATTCGTGCCCGAAATCACCGAACAAGGCTCCGTCACCGTGAAAGTGTGTTGGCGAAGATCTAGCTAGCGAATTGCCAGTCGAAAAAGAAAAAAAAACGGACCAGCCTGCTGTCTGCCGATGGCAGAGGAGGAGGCCACGAACTGATCCGGTAGTGTGAAGAAGAAATCAAAGCAAAGAAACAGATTTTTTTATCGATCGATCGAGTGTTGTTTTTCTTATTCCATTGGGAAGTGCAGCAGCACCTGCCGGATTTGCAACGGTGTAGACCAGTCAGTTGTCGGTAGGCTAGCCGATGCCGTTCGTTGGGGTAAGCTTCCCGGGGTGAAACGGTCGATCGATTGTCGTGGTCGTCGCGAGTGTAAACATTCCGCGCAGTGGACGGGGGTCTCTTGTGACAAAAAATAAGAAGTAGGTACTTGCAGTCGCGCAAGTGGGGCATTATTTCGGTGTGTATGCAAATTGTGTCATGTAGTGTGAAGTGGTCGATAGCATGTGCTTTGAAAAATTGATAAAAATTTGCCTTGCAGCGCTGGGTAGTTGAAGAATAGTGCACAGAAGAAGTGTTCCGAGCGTAAATCGCAGGTTTCCGGCCGGGAACGGCAAGTTGAAGACTGTTTTTCGCGATATTTTCGGAATACGGAGCAGACATCGGTTCAATCGTGTATGTAAAGCGGTAAGCATCCTGCTTTTCTCTCAATTAAATGTTGGTGAGGAAAAGGAGAAAAAAACAACCCAAAAAAAAAGTAGCAATTTTCAATTAGAGGTGCCCCTGGAAAGCAATTAATGTACGTGCGTAGAAAACACTCGGATGGTGGAAATTTGAGGGTATCTGCAACACAGCTGAAAAATGAAACGGCCAATTATCGGATTGATTCCGCTGCTTCATCATGGGTGTTTGGGAATGCCCCACTGGAGGTTTGATGGTCCCATAGTTTTTTTTTGTTACTACCACTTTCAGAGTGCAACGTGAAAAACCGGACCGTAGTCGGGGGGCTATGGTTCGGTTAAAGACCCGTGGAAATTTTCTGGTAGTTCCTATCTGTTCGTTTTCTGCTTTATGCATGGAACACTCCACGTTCAAGGTACCAGTTGTAGTTGCCGAAACAAGCGTCAAATTGTGAATTTATAGGCACATGTTGGCGAAATCTTGCAAACGTGTGGGATTTGGGCTAAACTTTACTAGTTTCACTGATAGTTATCCAACACGGTGCCAAGGTAGACCTTGGACCAAGAAAGTTAGCTTTAGCTTTAGTGGTCTAGCCAGTTCATCTGTCCATTATTATTAGAATCAGTTAAAGCATGATATGTTCCGAGTTATTTAACTGATATTCCAATAATTTTTCTTATCCTCGCAAAAATTATAGTAACATCGCTCAGCAAAATGCACTTAAGTATGATCAAGTTGCAGACGAGAGGATTTGGGTAGTGAGCGTCAAAGGTCTTTACTTCAACTGTAGCATCAATAACGTGCACTACCTATACGAAACAAGAAAGAGATATTTTGCAAGCAGAATAGCAGCCTTATCAGCAACATGAACAACCGGACAATAGCTCACAACTTTGCAGCCTCCCGGGGAATATTTTGATACGTAAAAGTATCATCAAGTCCACCTTGATAACCCCACCTGACCATAGGACCAAAAACTAAATCGACTACGTTCTAACCAACCGAAAGTTTTTCTCCGGCGTCATAAACATTTTCGATAATCCAGTTGTTATCATGCATTCAAAGACCACTAGCGGCTTGTATATGCGTACTCATCATCGAGCTGTTATGAGGCGTTCTTGCTACAGAGAAATGCACGCAGCAGAATAATGGTGAACTAGGTATAATACCTGGAACACTTCCTATGGTCTACGATATTCTAAGAGAAGTTGCTGTCATCCGTTCGAAGCGAGTCATGTGCAACCATCTAGTGCTGTCCAATGCGAAAGATATTACTGACTGCTGCTTAGTATGCAAGGGAAACCACAAATCGGTTACGAAGTTTAAGCGTTTCCTAGAGTTATCTCGTGATCTGGGCGCTGGGTGACCATTCGACCCCTAGGGCTAAGCCTACATCAACACAAAGGAGGATGTTGCGGAAGAAACAGTTCATAGATGACGGAT
Organism: Topomyia yanbarensis; assembly: GCF_030247195.1. Lineage (NCBI taxonomy): Eukaryota > Metazoa > Arthropoda > Insecta > Diptera > Culicidae > Topomyia > Topomyia yanbarensis. The sequence goes on along the minus strand of NC_080670.1, from coordinate 201,872,108 downwards.
CGAAACTTTCTTCACAACTTAGATGAATTGCAACTCGAAGCGTGCTGAATATTGTTCAAGGAGCGTTAGCCTAGAATTGGCCGCGGAACACAATCTTTCTAAGAAGTATAATTGACGAAATAGTACAGGAGCTGCTTCTCAATGCGATAGAACTTTCCGTGCAGTATCCGCTTCTCAGGGATCTACTGGCCACTTCGAATCAAGGATATCAACGAGATCAAGAATCAACATCTTAGTTCTGAAGAGTTACGAGGGAACCCTTCATCAAACAGTCGGTGTTTAAATTCGTCTAGCAAAATTACTCTGTGGAGGAAATATAAAGACCGCTACCAACCTTGTCCACTCAGCTTTCCACACAATTCCTCATTAAAAAATAATAGAAAAAAACCTAAAAAGAACCTACCTGTGGGATTTCACAACCACGAGTTTCTCCACTGAAAAAGATCTCCCTCAGTCTCTGCTGAAAACGCACACAGTGTTCAAAGGATAACGTTACGAAACCGGCCGTCTATGGCGCTAGGAGAGAGTTTGACTACCAGAAAGCCTATGGCTTTGCGATGTCTGCAGCATTTTAAATAACGAATGGACAAGTGCCTAATACGAGCCATGGATCAGAGTCAACAATAAGCCCACTGAAGACATACTGAATCAATCTTTTCCACGAGTTTACTATTTGCCAATATTTCCGGTTGAAACAAATCCGAAAATTTTCGTATCATCTGAAATGCCGTCGCAGTAGCCTACGGAGTCACTTAATTCGGTCTTGTTGAAGGACCCTGATAAGCTGTGCAACCTGTTCAAAGTAGTGATCCAATTCCATGTAGCGCAGTTCGCTTTGACTGGTGACACTCGTGAAACGTTCTTGCCAAATTTGTCACTATGCCATCGTTTCCTCTGACATGATGAGAATGTTAACATCGTCGGTCTACACGTGAGACAGTTCGTGGAAATTCTGAATCCTGAACGATTCAAAGCATACTATACAGCACCTGTCGAAGTTATCCAGAGGCACCGCTGGTGAGCTTGTCGACACCACCGGTTGGACAAAGCTTACGCAGAAAGTGGAGCAAGACCTTAGAAAAGAAAGAAAAGAGCCTCGAACTCTTGTCAGAACTGTGGTGATGCTAAACGTACATACGCGCATCCATCGTTGGAACTGTGATAGTGCCAAAAGTAAAAATATTTTAATTAAAAAACGATTACTAATTCGTTCCTTATTCTCGAAGTAAGCGGTCACTATATTTGTGATCTCCGATAGCAAGATTATCCAACATCGATATGAAATACTTCGCATCTTTAGTAGGTTTTCGAGCGCAGATCGTCAGCTAGACGACCGAATACTGGCAGAAGAGCAGATTTACTTAAACGAGGAAAGGGTACTGCAGAAATAGAAGCATGACCCCCGAGCTAAACAAACAGCAGCACATGAAAAATACCTTAACGAAAAAAGCGAACTGGAACAACAGTTCGAAGACGATGATGGACACATGTAAGTTCAGCGGAGTAAACAAGATGACTAAAATTTCAGTGCAAAAGGCGGTTGGCATCGGGTTTGGCGGTGAAATAAGAGACATGTTTCACCGAATCCAGATCCAGAGCATCCAGACGTCGACAGGGTCTTCATGCTCCGCCCAGTATGTGATGCACCGGATTACTGACAATCATTCACACATGTTTCATGCAGCCGCATTCGCTTTTGAATCTGTCACATTGATGATAAGTACAACGCTAAACAGAAGCAGCGATTCAAGTCTGAACTATCCACGCACAAACGGACTTCGAGGTGCGACACTGGATCAGCTATAGCAATGAAGTTTTAAAGCGAGATTCGGAGAAGTGGATGAACAAAAATCACCCGCTAACCAGCGAACCTGAAGAAAGCTGAAAACTAGACCTAGAAATAATGTGGGACCCAATAGGTGATATGTTTACGTTTTCCACTAGCTTTCATTTCGACTTGATTCCATATATTGACGGAAATTGCCGATCTTCTAAACGGATGGCGTTATATCATCAGTCTATCCGATCCACTGGGATTGTTGGCAACACGTTTGTTCACAAAATTAATTCAGGATCTTTGGAGATCCAGGGTAGAATATAACGGGGAGATGCTCGATCGAAAATATCAGAAGTGGATGCCTTAGACGAGTCTCCTTCGTGAGGTTAGTAAGTGCTTCGATACCAAAAACCTTTAATTAATAGATGTCGACATGTAGATATTGATCTATTACTTGTATTACGCACCGTCTTTCAATCGGATTTTAATTGCTCAGTTGCGGAGCTAACGGGCAAACGCAGCGTTTACTGGGCGAGTATCTAGAGGATTGTTCTTTGAAGATGGGCCGAACAGAATTCTTGAAGCAGCATCATACCACCGTCAACCTGAAACCGATGGATCCCGATCATTACGTCAAGCCAAGAATATTCGTCAGCTCTGAATTCCGAAAATGTAGCCATGACGAAGTGAAAAAACGCTGTTTCAACCTTATGTCGTTAAATGATGAATACTTCCCAGTGTTTAGGAGCCCCCATCGCAAGCCTTCCCGTGCGGCTATTAAAGACATTTAATTTGTAGACCGGAATCGAAGTTCTGCAGTGAAACTAAATACCTGTTGTGGGTGTCAGTAATTTGGCATGGTGGACAGCACACTCGGCGGTTCTCCGGCCGGTGGAGGCCGTACTAGACGCACCGAAAACACTACAATCGGGAAAGATCCCCAGGACTACGATTGGAAACTTGGAACATGGAACTGCAAGTCGCTTAATTTCCCCGTGTTCTATCGAATCCTGCACAACGTGCTGCAAACTTGCAACTTAGAAGCCGTAGCATTTCAGGAACAGAGGATACGGAAAGCAGGCATCGAGCGGCGGCACAACAAACGAGCTAGGAACCGCCAGCGCGCGATCAGCGAAAGAACGTGTGTGGTGTGTATCAAAGGCCTTTTCTTCAACTATAGCATCATCACAAAGCAAGACTCGATAATGAAAAGAATGCATTTTACGTGTCTATGACAGCTGCCCGCGGTGGGATGCTAAGCTCGCCATCGGCGATGTGAACGCTTCGTTAGAGCTGGAGCTGATGTATGCACCGGTGATCGGAGCGGATAGTCTGCACACCATTACAAATGGCAAAACCGAACGACGCGTGAACTTTGTAGTCTTCCGAGGAATGGTAGTCCACCGCTCAACCTGAAGATCACCTGATCTGCTGATCAGAACTCCAACCCAATCGATAACGTTCTAACCAACGAAAAAAATTCTCCAATAGCACACACTTTTACACCTACCCTAGTACAATCATGGATTCGGAACGCCATCTGTTGACAGTGTACACAGCTCGTCGAGGACGGACTACGAGACGATTGTGCAGCCGAGCAATACGCTAGAGGTAGTGCTACCAACGGAGTAACAAATAGGTGCGGCTACTCTTGAGCATGACTGGGGCACCACCATAAGTAGCACTAACGAGATCGTACTAGTTACGAGAGTTCCGAAGTGACGAAATGATTGGTTTGACGGTGACCAAAAAAAGCGCCTACAGGAAGATCGGGATAACGAGGCGTTGGAGCAGCTGTACCGGGGTAATGACACACGTAATGTGATTCTGCGAGAAGATGAATCGCTCGTGTAAAGGCTATGTGCAGATACGCTAATGGGAAACCTCTCACGATCGGTTATAAGGTGATCGATAGATGGAAGCAGTATCATGCCAAACATCTGTTTGTCGAAGCCGTAGACGATGAGAGTAGCGCAAGAAACCACACGCACGCAGCCGACAACAGATTCTGGAGAAGATGGGACGGTTGAGGTTGCCACTCATCATCTGTTGTATTCATTTCAAAGCCGCATATTATACAATCGATCGAGATCAGCTATGGCATATAATGCAGGAATACGGGTTCCCGAACAAACTGACACGATTGGTCAAAGCGACAATGGATCGAGTGATGTGTTACGTTCGAGTATTAGGGATACATTCAGACTAGATATGTATCGAGTCCCTTCAAATCCTAAGTTAATTTTTTGTCAGAATTCAGATTTCAGAACAATGAAAATGACTCCGTCATTATTTTGGTGAGTCTTCCCCAGAGCGATCTAGAAATTGACCTTAAAAAGAACTTTCGAATGACATTCTATGTATCAAAAGAGGATGCAATTTTGAAGTAAGGTGAAGTTTATGTCGTATAATGAATCGTTAATACTATGTCCAATATGTAATTGCAGAAGAAACCGAAGCCTGTATCTAAAAGGATGATGGGCTATGCAATGAGGGCAACGGCAGTACTTCTCGCAGAGACGTCAAGGAATCCATCATAACCTATTGTAGTCCATTGCCGGGGGCATACATGAGTTGAAGATTTTTGCGAAGGCTACATCCGATCATGAGACAATACAGTGGCGGGAACGTATGAACGAAAATGAGAGGTTTAGGATCTATTTACGTAAGCACTACGCGCATATTGCGTCTCCTATGACTGGAATACGAAAAATTATCAGAAACGTTAACGAGGGCATATGACACTACCATGCCAAAAAACTGGATTGTGATGCAACTATACCAAGAAACTGGAACGAGTGATAAAGCGGAGTTTTAGCGGGCTATATGGAAACACTGACTCCAACCCGCGCTGGCCTATTTCTTGTGGTGATGGAGAAGATTGGAGTTTCTCAAGGCGTCCCAGAAAATCTGGACTGACAAATTAAAAGTTCATCGTAGAATGATTCTTTCCGAAGCACGATCCAACGTTACTGCCAATAATACGGCATATAATTACGGCGAGGTAGAGCGGGATAACAATGACAAGATAAAAGTCTCCACCGAGGAACTGGTAGCAGTGGTGAAGTATTTGAGGATGAAGAAACCGCCCGGATCACCTTGAGAGTGCAATAATCCAGGCATTCGCGGACATGTTCAGGAAAGTGTTTCAAAAACTTTTAGACGAGGGATACTTCTATGCCAAACGGAAGCTAGTACAGCTGCCAAACTCAGGTGAAAGAACCTCCTGAGGTTCTTTCATCGTGTAATCTTATATCGAAGATTACATGTCAACAGGCTGAAGCGACCGAGGATTCAGCGCCTCTTTGTACGTAGGTATGAAGCTCAATGTAAAAATAGATGTGCACTTAATCACGATGGAAAGTATAGTCTTTACCCGCAATGGATGTTACTGTTAGTTACTGTCTCCAAATTCTTTGCAGATTCCTTATACGCTATCTTCGCCGATATGCTTGCTCATGAAACTCTTGGACAGGATTGTACTCAATAGGATAATTTTCTTCAGCATTTATCGGGAGCGATCACGGTTGTCGAAGCACCAGTTCATAATTCTACATCGTCTTCATCTCTACGCTCCGGAATGGGACGTACAATGGGGTACTTCTACTGCTTTAGAATGTAGACGGTTTGCGGATGACATCGTAACAATGGTATTTGGTCCACTACAAAACGGAGGTACTATCGATCAGCAACTGCAGAGTTCTGCATCGAGCAGAAATCATTGTCTCGAAGCGTGAGCTGAAATAGATGTGAGTGGTGATCGATGGCCGACTGAGTTTCTACGCTTTAGTTAGATATGTGCAGCTGGTCCAAGTAGTTGCAAGATGCGTCTTCTGGCTAATATATCCTCGTCGATAGTGAGGTTATGTATTAATCGAGTGACGCTGCGTAGTACTATCAGGCTTTTTGCTATGCTAGTCGCACGCGTGTACAGAACTATCTAATCAGAATCAGTCTGCAGTATTGCTGAAATAATCCTACAATCCTTAAGCGGAAGGAGCACCAGGGGAATACGGAAAACACTAAAAACAAACTCGATGGCTAAGTGATTCTTCGATCTGGGTGCACCAGACACATGAAGTTGTAACCTGCTACTACAGTTTTTGTCGGGTTATGGTGGTTTCAGATAGCATACTCATTGGTTCGGACACGCTTCTTCATCCGTCTGTCCAGAGTGTGGAAATGTCGGGAAACGCCGGAACACATGGTCCTTGTCTGTCCTAGATTCGCAACAGCGTGACGAGAGATGCCTTTTCGTAGCGCTGAGATGTGTGATAACAAGGTACGTGGAATGTCGTTAGCGGAACAGTGACACTAGTGCTACCGAAATTGCAGCTAAAACGGCGAAACGAACAGCGAGATAGCAACACAAACCGCCAGGAAAATATGGACTATTAGTACCAAGTCGTTGAACAAATCCTGCGAGGATGACTGTGAAGTGATATAAATTGATTAAGAGAAAAAATAGACGGACGAGTCACACAAATTCTCCTATGCATCAGTAACATACCACGGAACAGGTTCCAGGATACCAAGATTATCGAACGATTTACAAAGATCTAACAACCACTGTAGACAGAAGGGCTCACTGAGAGACTTCCAAGGCCCAAAAGCCTCCCAAAAGATCCCAAGGCATACGATCGGATACAAGCAGTACTTCGCAGTTCACCGAGTAAAGAGACAATATTTGCTGAATTGATAATTTCCTTAAAAATTACTGGTTTTGCTGAAAAATTAAAGGCACGTTTGTAATAAGGTGTCTATTTCAAGTTATAGGTTTGATTCGACATTCTGTGTCAGGCCTTTCTTACCGAAAACGACGATATGTCTTAAATCTTCCACCCCCCGCCATAACATCAATCAAGCAGTATGTGAAAATACTTATTTCTCAAATTCTCGATTTCTAGTGCAAAGACACATGCGATAGATAACACCAACCTAACCATCTAGTCAGCCGTGCGATGCTTGACAGCATCAGTGGCATGCGAAAATATTCCCCTAAAATATCAACGCTCACAGCCCGTATGGTGAACCGGTCATCTCGAAACAGCACTCTTTGTGTGAATATAAGAACAAACGCGCAAGACGCCGATCTCTTCAGAGGGGTCGGACACCAACTCGCCATTTCACTAGCTCACATTGATCAGAAGAATGCGCGTTGCGTCCGCTATTCACACCATCAACCAATGATGTGAGTGAAGCGACCTGCTCCAATCTGAAAATGGTGGTGTCCCGTTCAAATCCCAAAAACAGAACGAACAAATGAAGACTTGACTAACGCACTTCCGTGAATATTTTCTTCTGCGTGTATCCGTATAAATCCGCGATCTCGATAGGGTAATAAAAACACCCGTTCGTTCGTTTGTTCGTCCACCCGGTCTATTCCTACAATTATTTAAATCTAGTGCTCCATGCGAGATAATAACGCAATTCAAATTAATTTGTTTTGTCTCATCTGTTCTTTTTTATTTCTTTCTTTCCTTTCTACTTCCCGTACGTACGTGTATATCTTACTTCAGGTACTTAACAACCCGCGCATCTTAGCTCACCTGAAGCCTGGCCCCTGCTCAAGCATCCCGAGATCAGCCGAAAGCAACCACTCGACTCGAGTTCATTCAAGAAAATCATATTTTTGCGCATTTCATTGAGTCGGGCTGCCTACCTACCTGCTGGCTGTTGCTGCGTTAATTACCACACCTTTCTATGAATGACCGTCGACCCGTAGGCAGCGCTAGGTTAGAGCGAGAGAGAGAAAAGGAAATAAACAATCGGACAGGTGTTTTAACTACAACAAGCGAACCGAAAAGTGATATACAGAAGCAGAGCAGCAAACAGCACAGAACCGTGAACCGGTTTATTTACTATTCTGCCGGCTTAATTCTTCGGATACCTACTACCTACCTACTATAAGTAGAGACACGATTGAGCGTGGAAACATTTGTTTATGGTGCATGATACTTACAAACGTCAGATTGCCAGAAGTGATTAGTAGGCTAGTACACTGACGAAACGATTTTCTGATGGGACATCCGCGAGACTCCAGGAGACGAAGGAAAAATGTATGTAGAGAACTGTGGGTTTGAAAGGGGGGTATTTTAATTGGTGGGCATAATATGTGCGATTACCTTTTGTATCATTTATTTATTTGTTTTTACGTGACTTCAAAACTAATTCATTTGTCATGTTTACGTGTGATATTGCGAACAAAACGGCAACGTTGTACGATTTACTAATGAATTTTTGGATTTTTTTGTGTCTGAAGTGGATAATTCTGTTTTATGTATTGTTTTTATAATATTTGGGTCGAGACGAATACTTGTTTTAGTGATAGGATTCCCACTTCGTCTCTTCAGAATCCGACACTGACTTAGAGCCAGGTCTAATCTAGTGCAGGATTGTTCAGTCGGGTTCGATATTCAAGCAGGTCGATTACTTCCAAAGTGTACCAATTTTTATTACCAACGAATATATCGTGAAAATCAAGCATCACAATCCTGAATATGCATGTTTCAAAAATACTATAGTTTTGAAGTGACGTTGGTCACTTCCCTACAGTCATCGGGAAAGAAAAGCAATGTTAGTGTGACAACTGTTGTTACAGAGAGCACGTGTAGACCTCTGCTTCCCAACGGTTGTCACGGGAGGGAATTTTAGTTGATGGGGTGGGATAAATATTTACATACTTCTTGATTACGAATCTATGCAACTCGCAGACGTGTTATCATATGTCAATTGCTCTGGGCAGCCGGCTGCCGATTTTTTTTTGTAAAAATTTACTTTTGTAGGTTAGTATTATATTGGAATTTTTCAGTCTTCAAAATATATAACTCAAAGTAATTTTGAACAAATGTAGGAGCAAAGTAGGACCAATTTTTGACCACCGTTTGACCAATGTCGGATCTATGTTGAATCAATATTGAACCAATTTCGAATCAATATCGATCCTATGTTGGACCAATGTCAAATCATAGTTAGACCAATGTAGAATCAATATTGATCTTATCAATATTGGCCCAATGGTAGTCCTATGTAGGACAAATATTGGTCCTTTGTTACACCAATGTTGGATCAATATCGAATAAAAAAGAGACAAATATTGTGCCAAAGTTGGACTAATGTCGGAGTACTGTTGATCCAATGTTTAGCCAATATCGGAGCAATATTGGGCCAATGTTAGTTCAATTTCAAATCTATGTTGGTCCAATGTCAAACCAAAGTTGGACCAATATTTAGCCAACGATTTGCGGATCAACATCAATGACAGATCAATTAAAGAAAACGGCCAAACCCACAATGGATTAATATAAGACCAATAACGGTTCAACTTGTTGGACATATATTGAATTGAATTCGGCCCAGTGTTGGACCAATGGCAGGTGGAATGTATAATCAGTTTTGACATGAGACGTTGATGCAGTCGAATAATGGACGGAAAACGTGTAACAACCATGAGTTTGAAATATCAGCTCGTAGACAGTCAACATTAGCATCTGATGCATTCAATTGAAGGTTCGGTTTTTGAGGGTGTAATGTATTCAGCTGGTCCGTCTGCCATTTTCACGTGCTTTGAATTTGTGCAGTTCTGGCGTTGGGTTAGCAGCTGAGGAACAGCGCTTTTTTATCACATTGTTTTTGTATCGAGGTCACTGATTCTCTGTCGATGGGACCAAAGGAGTGACATAAACCCACTTAGCCAAGTCACTCCCAACGATTTATCAAACCCCCACTAAATTGGATCGGTCGGTACGGTTGTCCACGTTTCTTCCTTATTCAAGGTTCAAAATAATTCGTTGATTAAAGTCTTCATGAAATGAATAATTTGATTGCCGTATAAATTTGAATCATCTTCTTTCCATACACACCCAATTTGGCTCGGTGATTTCTCAACAGCCGTGTGGTCAGCAAATTTTGAAAGCGATATCTCAGTGAAGTGAGATTTGTTCGCTGAGTTTCTGTGAAATGTTTTCCGAGTATCAGTTATAAAACGTCACTTTTACTCAAACATTTTTTTACTGAGATCTCAGCTGTTAAGATTTCGACAAAAAAGTGCGAAAAAAGCTGAAATTCGACAGCAAAAATTAAGTGTGTATGTGTTACAAACATTAATATTGACTAGAAAAATTGTAGGCGAACGTCTACAATTTTCCAGAATCCCTACATGTATTGGCTGTGTATGTGTAGACTAGACTAGATATCGTATCGAGATCACTGTTTCAACGAGAATTTCCCATCGCGCACAGATTTGAGATTAAAGTTGTACGCACACGAAGTGACAGGACACACGCCACAAACAATATTTGCCATGAATTTTGTTCTAGCTATTGCAACGCTGCAACAGAAAACAGCGTTGGAATAGGTACAACAAAACTCGTAGTGAATATTTTTTGTAGCGTGTGTCCTGCTGTCTCGTATGTGAATAGCTTAAAAATTACCCCTCAGTCGTTATCAGTAAAGCAAGCAAGCCATTTAGCCTACCACGCTTTGTTACTTATCCACTTCACCAACAGTATAATACTGTTGCCTCCGGCTTCACAGTGCAATGAGTCAGTCACAGTGTTAATAATTTGAGAAAACACAGTTTCGACTCGCTTACATTCGCCTGAGACCTACAGAGCATGAGGTACAACGGTTAATAAAAGTGAAATAGAGCTCAGTTTCGAAGAAGTGACCACCATACAGCTAAACTATGTGAAAATCTGTCTATTAATATCCTTTAGAATGTTTAGACCAGACGGAAAGCTTCTTTGGGAAGAGCAATATGCAACTGAACATCGAATACAACAACATCAGAACCAAAATTCCCGTGAACATGGAAGCTGATAAAATTTATGCTTGTATACACGCTGAACTAAAATACATCAAACGAATTATATCGAAATACGAAGTAGTGGAATCCGTTACGAATGACACTCGGGGAAACTTTTTCCTCGGTATTTCCATCGGCGTACATGTTGTGAGAATGCGGGTGACTAATCCTACTACTTCCCGTTTGACTACGGAATGTGCTAAAATGGAGTCAGCTAGGAAAGGCGTAACTGATAAACTCTTCTGGAAACTCTTAATTTGAATACCAGGAGCTGTTTGTTCTGGTTTTGTGTCAGAGCTTTCTCGGGCTGTTATATTTGGCAACGTCTCAAAAGAACAATTGTAGCTTTGATAAGGAATGTCATCTGCATATAGTTTTTGAGAGAAATATGCCAGAACACGGGGACTTTAAGAGGCACCCCACACGAGGGTCTTAACAGGCACACTCAGTCTAAGCCAAGAGATGATTTGTCGCGGTGAGTGGCGTCTCTTTTTAGTACTTCTGTAAAAAAATACAAATTCGTCGAGCGCCATTTGTCGCAGGGCTTGGTGGACTCTCTCCACAAAAGTCGCATTTTTCAGCAAGGGCACCGCAAACGGTCACCCGATAAGAGTTTTAAAGGACAAATAATTTTGTCCCGTCCAGTGTGATTGCCATTTAAAATTTTCGTTTCCTGAAATAACGAGTCCTTGAAGTAGCCAACCCCGTGTTTTAGTACACACACGTAAGACAAACTTTCACCAGTGACCACACAGTTGATCTCAACTTTGTGTGCGGGTATGTAGTCATTCACAAAAGACCTGTCACCAGTGATCTCATTTGCTTTCTTTAGATTAAATATTACAATTTGGAGCTTTTCTGGCAATTTTTTAGTTGGTGTCTTCAGAAAAGTTTTAAAATGAATTTTGTGCCGAAACGTAGTTTTTTGACAGTCTAACCTCAAAATAATCGTAATTGATCAACGTGCGTGTAAAATATAATATTTTTAATAGCTAATGTGTACATGAATTATAAATAACAAACAAATTTTCTTTTTATGTTTCGACGCCCTCGGTTTGATACTGTACCTCGACGTGGTCCGGGAGCTTTTCCACTGTAGCAGTATTACAGTGATTATATACAAACTTTGGCTAGGACTACTTTATTTTTAGTTAAGCTACATTATGATCAAATTTAGTACTTAACTTGGCGACATTTTTTACCCACACCTACCATGGTCGAAATAATGTACAAAGTGGGTTTAGGGCCAAGTTCTCCTGTAGAGGGCTTGACGAGGAACCCTGATTTGGCACTCTCTTAACCTTTAAGTGTACCATGCCAAGACTCCCAAAAAGGACAATATACCAGATGAACTCTGACAGCCCTTCGCGATCATCCACTCATACCTACGCTCGCGATCTCCCACAGTGAAAAAGCGAACCGTCTAGCACTTACAAATTTACAAACACGATCTCAACCAAACAAATGCTCGTGTTCATGTGACGCTCACATCCTAAAGCCCTCGGTCCTAGAACCAATAAAAAAAATAACACTCATATCCACTAGACAATCCGTGGCGACATGATCAGGAACTCTAGTGCTATTTTTTGTTAGGCCACTGTGACCACTATTCAGGTTATCTGTTGTGGCTGCCCCTGTTTGCTCTACATGTCACAGATTGCCCGAATCCAATGTAGTTGTCCACATGTGTCGTCCCAACCGGATATTACATCTATCTATCTATCTATATATATAAAAGTCAAAGTTTGTATGTATATGATTCATAGACTCCCAAACGGCTTAACCGATTTCCGCAAAAATTTATACACAGTAGATATTTGTTATGGGGCGTGTTTGTGTGATATTGATTAGGGATTATCTGCTTGCCAGATGGCGCTTTGGAATAAATTGTGTTTTCAACGAAAGAGGAGAAAATCGCAGCAACGCGCGATGGGTATTAGCTAGTCTATCTATATATATAAAAGTCAAAGTTTGTATGTATATGATTTATAGACTCCCAAACGGCTTAACCGATTTCCGTAAAAAATTATGCACTGTAGGTATTTGTTATGGGGCGTGTTTGTGCTATTAGTTGGAGATTATCTGCCCGCCAGATGGCGCTTTGGAACAAATTGTGTTTTCCTCCTATTTCGTTGAAAGTCGCAGCAACGCGCGATGGGTATTAGCTAGTTATTAATGTAGCTGAGGATGCATTTGGGACAGGTATGCCATACCTCGTGAGGCGTCATAAGATGCCTTCCAAAGTATCGCTTCCTTCGAAGAAATAGTACTGCACAATGGTAGAGAATATGTTCCGAACTCTAGTGCTATGGAGGATCGCACTCTCTTCTAGCATCTGAGCCGTACACATATTTTCGGTCCGCGCGATCACACACGAATATGTAAATGGCCACACGATTACAAAATTAAATTTATACACGCAAACTCACATACACGCTATCACGCGACATACGAAAGCCTACGCTATCGAACACGTTAACATACAAACGCTCGATCCGTTCGCGATAATACACGCCATCGTGAAGCCCCTACGCCCGCACATCTGAACCGTACACTCAATATCACATTAGGATTACTACCCGCTGCGATTGCAGTGTTATAGTGAGTGACATTTCGCGTCTATTCTGCAGTTATAGTAAGTGATTATGACAGGGAGCCCTTCCAAGAACCCAGCTCTATAACTCAACAACAGGGCAACACCCAAATTTTTTTTTGTGTTAGCCACATTCAACTAGCAAAAAACTGTAAGTATGAAGTATTTTTCACATTAAGAGCCATAGCACTCAAGGAAGAGCGAGACGGTGAAGGAAGAAAGTTTTCAAAAGCGTGCAAGATGATCTTATAAGCAAGTTTAAAATTTTTCGACGACTTAACCCTTTGTTTTCTACCGCAGGAGTCAGGATGCGGATCACCTGAGTCTGCGGCATAACCAGACAAGTGTAAAGTTACTTAGCACATTAGTTAAGCCACAGAAAGCTTCCACAATAAGCATATTGCGACGTCAAAACTTTTTAAATGAACTGGTTTTTCGCCCCTCACATATTACACGCCGGAATGTTTGATTTGTTCAAGCCAACACACAACGATGTGCTCAATCAATACACGCTGTCTTCTAAAACAGCATCTAAAGCCTCAAATAGGCTTTTGATTGGCTCCACTGTGCCGGCACCTGCTGCTAAACCAAAGACAGTTCAGCCAATAACTGCTGCATCTAGTATATCGAAGCCAACAACCAGCACATATAATGCTAAAAGACACTCAAACGGCAAACCAATAATCTTGGCCGTAGACGTAAGCGAGCACGAGAGAGCAGCAAACGACTAGTCGCCGAGAAAGAAGATCATCACTAGCAGTGACAAGCTGTGCGAAAAGACGTAACTTTTATTTTAATCCAGTAAATATGTAGATCAACGCCATTTTGCAATCGACGAATTGAATGCCTGCAGGAAACATTTGGCTATACTTTTCGGGTTCCAAGAGTTGTCCTGAATTTGGTATCCCACAATCACCAGCGCGGTTGAAGCAGGCGAAAACAGTAACAATTCCAAAGGTGTCCCAAAACCGTCACAGGCAGCATTGTCATTTTAAAGAATGTTCCATCAACCATCCAACGGTACCTGAACTAGATAGCTGCTGACCTGGTTTTTCCAGTCTCATATGTATGTGATGATTTAACAGTCAAACCGGGCTTGATGTCTTTTGGGAAAAGCATTTCAACCAATCAGAAACATGCAAAGGAAGCAATACGAATGTTTACCGTATGCGGAAGGCTCTGATCTGATGTCCCGGGCTTGAGATGTGCAACATGCTGTATGGAAATTCGTGGCATTTGGGTTATGCTTTGCGTTATTTCAATGTCGTAAAAACTAAAGTTTAATTTAATGAAATTTTAGCTTAGAAATATTTCTGAACGGTATGTGCAAACAGATCGAAAATTTACCGTGAAATGGTTGAAATTCGTAACATATGATTTTTTATGGTGGCGTACATCGAAAACAAAGTCGTAATCCTACGTCAAAAAGCTATCTATCACAATTAAGTCCCACAATTTTTTGATCTGGAGTGTTTCAAGCAAGGCTATTTTTTCAGAACTGTTCAACTGTGTAAATGAAAATTGTTATTACATTGCCGTTTCATAAATCTGCCAGGGGTCCAGATGACATTTATGATGTGAATACCATCCATTCCATTTGCGTATAAATTGCAGTACATCATATCGCGAAAATTAAGTTCGCCCATTCCTAGTGGTCACAAATCATGCATATTTCAGTGCCGATGACTAATCCTGTCCGAACCGAGTAACCATCTGAATATGCATCTACTTAACGTACGTAGCGAATAATCCCGCACGCTCTTATCCTCGGTCGTGTTTCTCCCTCACTTCGCCACCACTGATTCGCCCGTAGCGGGTGACCGTACATTAACCAAACTGTTGAATGTTTAATGTGTTTTTTTTCTTCTCCGTTTTTCTTCCATATATGTCCTGGATCCTACACGGCTTGACCTCAAAACGACAACCACAAAAACAACAGCTACTTCTATTACCACCATCACCGGCACGACCACTACAACTGCTACAGCATCAACAATCACAATAACTCCTGACACACGGTATCATCATCGTCATCATCATTGGAACAAGAAATCGTCACCATCGTCATCACCGGGTGAATATTTTAGGCATCAACGATTAATCGATTTGACAGCAGCTAACATAAAATCGATTGAGTCCAGAGGCTGGTCCACCTGGGCTGCGAACATAACCGCCCCTCCCCCTCATCCGACGCTGACCAGTGTCCATTGCTGTGATTTACCTGTACCGTTGTTGCGGTGCATCTGTATTTAATTTTCCTGTTGATCTTTTGAGCTGCATTTTATTTGTGTGTGAGATAATTTACGCGGTAGTGTTACAGAAGAAAAAAAAATTTTCGAGCAAACTGCATTTACATAGAAGTCATATGTAAAGAGAGAGTGCGTCATAAAAAATTGTTCAAGCGGAAATTATTCGATTATACACCGGTTGACAGCTGGTTACACAGTTAGGGAAAATTCTGTGAAGGTCAGTGTATTGATTTTGCACAACCGGACAGCAAAGATAAACCGGTTGGAACTGACCAACTGACCGAAACAGGTCCGTGATCACCCACCCACTTACTCACACACACACACACCCTCACACACACGGACGAAACAGACGAAAAGAGAGACACGTTGCGGTGCATACGCACACCGGTGTTGGTGCAGATCGACGATCGGAAGCGACAGCAGGCACGATGGACAGCCCCGGCGCTGTTGGAAGGCGTCGTGGAAACTCGCGGATCAATGCCGAAGATCAGGCGCTCGATCAGATCGCCAAGGAGGTGAGTACATCATACTTTCGATTTTGTTTCCATTTTGAAGCGATTTGTATTTTCACACGTACAATACGAACAAAAACACACACACAGACGTCGTAAAAAATGTTGGCGGATTTGCCTGATTTTGCGGAAAGGTGCTTTCCGGCTTACAATCTGCGACAGCGACGATGATTTAAGTAATATTTGACCGTTGGTGGCTACTCGTCCGACGTCATCGGTTTCAATATTGGAATTTGCAGCCGGTGACTTTCGGTTTGTAGTGTTATGGCTTATGGTTTCGTGCAACTCGCTCACAGATCAAGGTTTTGGGGGGTTGGTAAATTGGCATTTTTTAACAGTCACACTCGACTGAGCATTATAGCTGTAAGTAAGTGGTTCATGGGAAATGTTTATTGGTTTAAATTTAAACTCCTTCATGTCTATATTGTGTATAATGCAGACTATATTTTTAAACAGCTGAAACTTTTGGTTTAGTCACGATTTGCTCACAAAAACTGGTTCACAAGGTAAAGATGATTATTGGGACTAATTCACCTTTCATTTGAGCACTAACAGTTACTAGTATTATTCATTGAACTTTATTGAAATTAGTCCGATTGAATTCCACCGAAGCAGTGCTGCCAGGGAGTTTTAGTTAGCGGTGAAAAATGAAATTTCGAAATATATCTTTAATGTCTTGGAATGTTATTGAATAGCGAAAAACCTATCAATTTAGATTGTTATCAGCTTTTCCTCACATTATAAGATAATTTTATTGAAACATGTTTTCGTGTTTCCTGACACTAATACGTTTTAAGAAAAACAGCGTTATAGGGCATAAATGGGTTAGTACATATAACAGAACTAATTTGTTTCCACTGTTCAATTCTAGTTTGAAACAAAAAAAAGATTTTTCAAATGTTTAATTAAAGCTGAGAAAATTCGAATTGTGTACAGATTTCAAAGAAAATTATTTTTCGGAAAAAGCATATTTGAACGGACTATGAATAATATTAAAATTGGATTCTAAATGACCATTTTGGCACATTTGGAAGAATATCCAATTCTGGAATCGATATACCTGGATTCGGTTCAATTAGTCAATAATTAGTTTTTCTACTAAAGCTTTGTTAACGGGGAAAGAGATCAGATCAATTTACAGCTTTTCATAGTGATAACATCGCTACAGAACCCATAATTTGGTAAACTTTTCAAACTAGGCTATGCTTCCTTATGCTACATTGGTCATGGACACGACACATGCACAGTGACATTTTTGTATTCAGAGCTCTACTGTTGACTTTTGCGGAACTGTTTAGGTTTTGTATGGCCAAATGTAAGACTTTTTCTTAACCCGGTTCTTTTTGTATTTTTTGACATTCTGTCTTTGTTGAATTTTTGGTCTTTTCACATTCCATGTTCCTGTTAGCCCTTTTTGCATTGCATTTCTACGGACGACGAGACAAATATGCAGGAGTATTCAAAAACCCTTCTAGGTCCACAATATTATACATACATCGTAGGGAAGGATGTATGTGACGTTCATAAGTCGATTCAAGTAGAGCCATTTGTTCGAAAAGTAGCGGTATGGCAAGCAATATGTTTCTGCAGTTTGAAGTATATCATTTTTTATCGTGGCTACGACTTACCTTAACGAGAACAAAATCAAGCTGGTATCAGATTCGATCGAAACACCTTCGCCGTAATGCGTATTTGTGCGATGCGATATGTACGCAACAGAAAAAAATTGTATGTGATACTAGGTCTTTTAGACGTACTTCGATGGTATCGTCGCAGTGATCATCCTCCATACAAAAGCCAAAAAAAAACATTAAAACTTTGAATTTGATGAAAACTTTAGCTAAGAGCAATTTTGTGATGCTGATGTTTTTTGTATTTTTCATTCAACTCCATGGTGCTTAGGATGGCTCAAAAATTCAACATTTCCGAATATAGAGTGCACTATATCTGAAAATTCATTCTCAAAAAAAATAAACTAAGTGGTTTTTAAACAGAATACACTTTTTTTATCTGTTGTTAATTCTGGGAGATTTCCCTAAATTATATTAGGAATTCCAGAATAATCAAACAGTATCATAAAAACCTGTTTTAATCCACCTATAGGTGCAATTGTGCCTTTCTCATTTCTCCAAACTATGATTTAATAACTGGTTCATTCTTATTACACTTGGTAAGTATATATAAGAGCACCTTTTTGCATTCATCGAGGTATCGGTTTGAATCGGAGTTTTCTATGTGATCGCACTCCACAACCCGTAACTCCGGAGCTGGAAGTCGGATGGAGATGGAATTTAATATCAGTTTCCGGGGACGCAACACCTTTCATTTGAGACTAAGTTGATCAAATCGTTCTAGCCATTTTCGAAAAACCAATATAACCGTTATTCTGAATTTGGATGCTTCCGGATCCGTCGATGGTGGCCAGTGTGGCCAAAGAGACTTTGAATGACTGTTGGTGACCTAGATCTACAAATTCAACAGTTGTGTTTATATTTTGGAAAAAAATTACCTCACCAATTCATCGCAGAATTCGTTAGAATCGGGATTTGCTGCGTGATCGTACGTATCACCCTGTAATTCAGGAACCAGAACTCGGATCCACACAAAATTCAACAGCAGCTGATGGACCTTTCATTTAAAATCAAAATCGGTCAAAATCAAAATGTCAAAATCGGTTCAGAAAATTCCGAGAAACCGATGTGGACAAATCAGCAAATTTTGTTTTGTAACCATACTCTTCAACTCGTAATCCGGAACAAGATGTTGGTTGAAAATGAAATTCAATAGCAACCTATGGGAATATTATACCTTTCATTTGAATCTTAGTTTGTAAAAATCGATTCAGCCATCTCTAAGAAACCGATGTGGACATTTTGTTAACAAATCCGCACATACACACACATACATACATACATGCATACATACATACATACATACATATATACACACATACATACACACAGATATTTTGCGATCTCGGCGAACTGAGTCGAATGTTACATGAGACTCGGCCCTCCGGGCCTCGGTTAGAAAATCGGTTTTTGAAGCAATTGCATAACCTTTCAATATGAGAAAGGCAAAAGAATAATATTTAATTAGCTTAATAAGCATGAGTTCAATGTTATCTTCATGTGATTATAATTTGGAAAGGTTGGTGGAATGGGTTTGAACGTGTAGGGAATGGGGGGTTAGTAGAGTGGGAGTGGAGGATGTGTCAGAAATCCTTCATCTTATTTCGGTATACGGGATGGATGAAGGAAATGCGGGCGTGAGGGTGGTCCAGGGGGAGGGGAGTGATGAAGGAGGGAGGTGTAAGGGCAAGACGGGGAGGGGGGCGGCGACGCAATACTCAACTGCATATTTTGCCTTCCATTTGAGACTTGGTTTGAGAAAATCGGTTCAGTCATCACCGAAGAACCGATTTGACTTTAATTGTGGAATATGCCCGGAATTCCGGACTTCCGGAATCGTCGATAGTGGACAATATATTCAAAGAATGTTTGATTGGCAATCAGTGATCTAGATCTGCGATTAGAAGTTATTTGGTGACCATTTCAATAGTTTTTAGCCTCTGAGGTATTACGATTGTACCGATTTATATGGGAAATTCCAGTGTATCCTTACTAACACCCCTGTAACTCCGGAAGCAGGAGTCAGAACCGAATGAAATTCAGCAGCAGTCAATGGCATTACTGTATCTTTCATTTGAAATCAAGTTTGTAAAAATCGGTAGAGAATTCGTTGGGGAATGGGTGGGATATTAGCTTAGGAACTTGGCGGGTTCCCCGGGGGCGTCATGAACCGTCATAGGTGGCCAATGTGGTCAAAGCTACTTTGATTGATCATTAGTGATCCAGACCCGCAAACTAGAGTAATGTTACATCAATTTTAATATGTTTTACATCATTTGAACATCATGGTGGTACCAGTTTATATGGGAATTTGCTGTGTGACCGCACTCTTCAACCCGTAACTCCAGAACCGGAAGTCGGATCAACTAGAAATTCAATAGCAGCTTATGGGAGCGTTATACCTTTCAGATGAAACTAAGTTTGCGAAAATCGGTTCAGCCATCTCTGAGAAAATTGTGTGAGTTTAAATGACACACACATACACACACACATACACACACATACATACACACACAGACATTTGCCGATCTCGACGAACTGAATCGAATGGTGTATGACACTCGGCCCTCCGGGCCTCGGTTAAAAAGTCGATTTTTACAGTGATTGCATAGCCTTTCTTTATATGAGAAAGGCAAAAAGACTTGCCATAAAAAATTACCTTTATTGTGCCTCGGGACAAAAATGTGGAAATGTCCAATGCACTATGGTTCCCAAACCGTTTGTTTTAGATATAAATTATCTTCGACAAACCTGTCTTAGTTCTTTCTTGCCGATTTTTTATATTAGTTGAATTAGGGTAGTCCTTCTGGTTAGGGTGTTCAAAGCATCAACTTTTTAGATATGTAAAGTTCAGCTACATAATGTTCTACAAAGTTATAAATCAATCAAATTGAAGTAACTTTTCTGAAGAAACCGACCCATTTTGGCGAGAACCGGTACTTTGGTACTCAAGTCCCCAGTCCCGGTAGTACCGGTAAAGTACCAGCACTCGAATATTTTTTTTCAAATAATTCGCGAAACGCTTCAAAGCGAAATTGATTGCTTAAACTGATGTCTCATTGCATTTTTTTAATTTCGGATCTAGGCCACTTGGAATTCAATAATGGGTAAGCGGTGCGACTTTCGTCGACTTCAACAGATGGTAAATCTAAGAAACCCTATTATCAACAGTAAATCGAAGCGAGAATGTAAATACGTGTACGTTGGACGCATTTCGTTTCGACATTTTTGCTTTGCTGTAAATTGGTTACGACTTTTATGCATATGCAACTATGAAGTTCTGCTAAATTTTTCGATCACCAAAAATTACGAATCGCTCATATGAATCAGTTCACCAATTCTAAAATTGGAAGCTACTAAAACGCTGTTTGTTCTTTTATAGATAAAGATTTAAGGGCAAACCAAATACAGACATGACTTAGGCCACAGTCTCATTATGTTCAGTGAATAATTGGAACCAATCAGAATGTCACTAGTAAAAAAATCCAAACAAATTATTACTCTTATGCTTACTGTGAAATTTAGTAGAAGTTAGTTGAAGTTTTCATAAATAGTGCAGGAATTTGAACATATCGTTCAGAACAACGGGAGTTAGCAATAGTTATCTTCTAGAATTACTATGATGATGGCCGCACCTCATTTCTCCACAAAAGCTTAAGCTGAATGATTTATTTACAAGATAATTAAATATAATTAAAAACCACCTTGCCGACCTATATTTAGAAACGGGTCCCGCTGGATCTACAGCGACTTTTATGAAAAATATGTAGACGGGACCCGTCTACATATTTTTCATAAAATACCGGTACTGGCTTTTGTACAGTTGTGGTATTACGGTACCAATAATGGGTCGGTATTCCGATATTTTCGATACCGGTATTACCGGTACCACAACCCTAATGGATACCTCTAATGGTTCATGTGTTATGATTTTGTGCAAGGACCACCCTGATTCAACTAATATAAAAAAATCGGCAAGAAAGTTTGTTGAAGATACTTTATATCTAAAACCAACGGTTAAGGCGTAAACAGTTGTCCTCCTAAATACAGCTTTGACAGGATGACCAAACAAAACATGAAAATATACCCACTAAACAACACAACTTCCATACTGCCATGGCGACATGACCGGGAACTCGAGTATTATGGGAAAACTCACTCTCTTCTAGCATCCGAACCGTACACTTAAATGTATCAGATTCGTGGTCCACGCAATCATCTGAAAACACGCGAATATCGCGAATGGACACACGGTTATAAAATCGAATTTATATACAAATACAAATGCTTGAGCCCTTCGCGATCATTCATGCAATCTACATCCGCGATCTCGCAAACATGATAACATCCCGGCGAACGTTTAAGTACTTATGATGTTACAATGGAGGTCTCAAATGCGAACCCGCAAAAGCCCGTGCAGGCGCGATTATGGATCGGTCACGTCCGGAAATCTTTACCCTACGTCCTAGCAACTTTGGTCCATACATTCAGTTGAACCAATCAAAAAATAACGCTCGTATCTATTTGACAACACATGGCGACATGACCGGGAACTATAGTGATATGGAAGAACTCGCTTTCTTCTAGCATTTGAAACGATAATTAAGTATCAGATTAAGTATCAGATTCTTGGTCCGCGCGCGATCTGGTCTAGTCTACACATACACAGCCAATACATGTAGGGATCCTGGAAAATTGCAGACGTTCGTCCACAATTTTTCTTGTCATTATTAATGTTTGTGGCACATATTGAATATGACACAAGCATTAAAGCGGCCAGGCCAACTGTGCAGCGTACAAAATAAAGATGATTCAAAATTACGCGGCAATCAAATTATTCATTTAATGAATAATTTAATCAACGAAATATTTTAAACCTTGAATAAGGAAGAAGCGTGGACAACCGTACACAACCGTTTCAATTTGATGGGGGTTTGATAAATCGTTGGGAGTGACTTTGCTAAGAGGGTTGATGTCACTCCTTTGGTCCTAGGTTCCTGGGATGGGACAGAAGTATTTAGCCCTGCCCTGGCTAATGAGCCAGGGTTATAGCGCCCTTACTCTCTCTCTGAAACAATAGTGATAATAAACAAAAGACGCATTAAAATACAAACCAACAGACAACTCACTTTCGACAAAAATACATACAGGACTTCTATGTCCTAATAGGCAGTACAGGACCATGAAAACAGAAACCTTCCGCGTTCGTTGAGCGTTGACGGAAAATAACTGTACAGTATATTTCACAATAGTCCAAACCGATACTAAAGATCGACTAAGAAGTCATTTCTATTTCTATTTGGACAGAATAATTCCAAAAAATTTCGTTCCAAAAACTCGCGACACGGAACAGTTACCACAAAACCTCATGTGGATCCGACCATACAACACTCCTTCTACAGACACATGGAAAATAAAACAGCTAAACGCAGCTCGGAACAACATGTAATAATATGTCATTTTGAAAATGTAGCAAAAAATAACAAAAACAAAGAATTTCCAACTAGTCTTCTAAAAAATAATTGGAATTCTCTCACCCGATGAGTTCCGTAGTGATCTCAACCGCTACTGTGCACGAAAAGCAACTTCCGGATCCTCGAAAACTCAGCTTCCTACCACGCTCCATCTTTGCAATAACACACTCGGGTCATCGCTGGTCCAGACATCGAAACAAGGTAACAAGGTTCAACCGCCTCAACCACTTTCCGTGAACTGAACACAGTGCCTGGATCGCTTCGAGGCCAACTGCACTCAATTTGCTTATTCTACAATCACATCACTATCGGTATCCACCTTCCGGAGATCTACTCGTATTTTCCTGTATGTTTCAATTTCGAGAGTAGAGGTTTCTTTTGAATAAAAATTGACAGCAGTAAAAAAAATGCACCTCCGTCTTCGAAAAAGATTCTTGGTCCGCGCGCGATCATCCAAAAACACACGCGAATATGCGAAAGGACACATTTATAAAAAAAGTAACATACACGGTAGCACACGCGACATACAAACGCACATGCGATCAAACACGCTAACGTACAAACGCTCGAGTCCTTCGCGATGATACACGCGAGCGCGAAGACCCTATGCCATTTCTGAACCGTACAATGAATATCACATTCAGATTCACGGCCCGCTGCAATTGTCCTTAAGGACATTATACAAGCGAGCCACAACATACCTCCTACGCCGCAAACACCCCTCTCCCAGACCTAACCATGTATCTGACATGAGCAAATAAAAAAATACGTTTTTCAATACACTAACCTTGCCGGTGTACCACGAAACTGCTACTTGAGGAAACTAGAACATTTTCCTATACAACCAACCTGAGTTTTTGACGGAATTCCATCTGTAGCGCTTATTTTGTGCGAAAATATCACCCCTCTTCACTTGGAGTTTCTTTTCGAAACACTCTTATTTTTCTTCTTCTCACTTTCAGTGCACCTTTTCAAATGCACTTTAATCACACACCACTGCACAAACACTCGCGAAACTTTAATCGTTCATTAACAAAACTTCAAATTTTCTGCCAATGTGCAGATGACCGAGGGAAAATGTCCGAAAACTCATTTCGACATAGATCTTTCATTAGGGCTTAAATCGCAAATGTAAACAAACTGCGTTTTCGCTATTATGACATTATGCGACAAAAATACTACAAGATTGAGGTGAAAATTAGTTAAAATGGTTTTTAGTTCGATTTATAATTAAAGAAAACAAAACGGCGAAACATGCATTTTCTTCGAGATTTCGACTTAGGCCCTTCTTCTCATATGGAATATAAAGGCTAAACTTACATATTTTGACAGAACCGGGCGTACGGTTATTATTCACAAAATTATTCTTTAAACGGCGGTTCTATTATATAAATGATAAGCAATATCTACTAGGATCATGTCTACTCGATAGTTGTTGCACATAAACATTCGAATATTTCGATATTTTCATGAAATTCGAAGAAAAGATGCACGCGCCCTATCATTTACATTGGGTTTCTATGCGCCCATTTGCTGAGCCCTATTAAAAAGTATACTGTCAAGCTCGCCCATTTACCCAGCCCTACCCAGCAAGACAGAGTCAGTTTAGCCCTTTTACCGCGCCCTTCTGAAAATTATGTACACCATTTAGCCCTTCCGTAAATAGTGGTTGCTGAAGGGCAAAATCACGACTGGGATGCAAATTGGGCGTAAGCATTTTTTTAGTTTCTACCCACTAAAAGCACATAGGAATTAAATTCTTTGTTATATTGTCATAAGGTTTAACCAAAGATGCTTCCGGAAAAACATGGTCATAAAGTAATTTATACCTACAATAAAAACTACATTTAGAAAAGCATCGCCGTATATTGAAACCGATTTTTCTCCATTTGAGTACATTGCGACTTTGGCCCTATTGAAAGATCTGTGTCGATTTGTGCGTTTGAATTTTCACTTCGAATTCCATTTTTCTCAATGTAAACAAGCGCGTCGGTGCCTAGCAACAAGCGTGCGCGTGGCTTCCACATATCTTCACCTTAAACAGCGTGAAGTATCCCGTGAGAATCATGCTCTACAGCTCTAGTAGGACAACTCGAATAAATCGGTTTACGTTGTTTATGAACGGTCCCCTTATTGAGTTTATACGCGCAACCTGTTTCAGTTACATGCAAAGTTCAACAATTATCCAGATGAAGGGTCGACAATCGTTCGGTAAATATTTTCAAAAACAGAAGCTTGTTTATGTACATGTCAAGTTCATGTCTAACAGCTTGAATTGAACCTGTCGGATAAGATAACAATATCGTCGAATTTATTTTGGTTTTTCTAATTGAGCGGCTGTCTAATTGAAATCGATTAGCTGTAAACATTAAAAAAAACAACGACCATGTCTGGAATTTGCAGACTTGTGATTCCTACCATTTAACTTGGAATTTTAACGTTGATACGGGTTCGTTGGTAGAGCACCAAATCCGACGTTCACAAGCTTGTCATATCTATACGAACATCCCACTGCAATTCGCATTTCCTTTATGCTTGGTTGCATCCTGCTAATAAATGCGCTCCGTCGTTGTCGCCACCAACAGCTTACAAAGTAGCTACCGTTGACATTCACCGTGACTTCAGTTTGCAGATGTACCGACCGAGGTCGTCTTCCACCCCAACTGTAAGGTGCCAATTCGTTTGCTTCCATTTTTGCCCGGTTCCGTCGTAAAAGTATGTTACTCGCATCATCATCATCGTCGTCATCATCATCTTCATCCGGCAGGGATACCTACCTACCAGATAAATGGAAGAAGTGTCGACGCCAACGAGACCACAACGACACCGGGCGACCGGCACAATTAGGTACTTGTTCGCGTGTGGTGCAAAATCGTCGCCTACTTTTTTTTTCTTCCTTCTATTAATTTGCGGCCGTTGTTGTCTGCGCGCCGTCACGTGGCTATGGCAATTCTCCGGCGATCTTGTAGTAAACACGAATGCTGTAATAATTAGCGGATGATGTCATAGGACAGAAATAGAGCCCGCTAAGTGCAGTCGTGGTTGGAGAAGAGTTTTCTACAAAACGATGATCTACTCGGGTGAAGAGCCTATTGTGGTCATACATATTAGGGACAGGTTTACCTCATTTACAGATTTTTTTTTTGCAATTTTTTGTAATTCTTTTTAACTGTAATTATTTTTAACTGATTTAACAGATTTTTGGCATTTTTGGAAATTTGTCGGGTGCTGTACTATTTCGTCAATTATTCGGTTTACAATCAATTGCAGGCCATAGCAATTGTCCAAAGATGATAGACACTGCTCTAACGTTAGTTCAAATTAGGAAATTATTATAATAAAAATAAAGTTAAAATGCGCTCAACGCTCTAGTTGATAGAAGTACAAAAAATTTACGTGGAGTTGTCTAAATTTTCTATCAATTTTTATCACTCTTTGCGAAAATCTCGAGTCATTAAAAAAAATCCATTCCGTCGGAAATGTTTAGAATTATTTCTAGAACACGACGCCATCAGTTCTAATGTTCCATGTCACTATCGACCGGCACATTCCTTAACATTTCCCAGCTATACTCCTAATGCCCTTACATATATGCAAAACCCAGCCCCACCGACATTCAACGTCGTAGAACAAAAGAAATTTCCACGACAAAACAACAAAAGGGTCCACGGCGCACTATTCCTCCACTCCGGAATCGACGTTGCTAGGAGGTCAGGTTTAAAATTAGAATTCCGCATGGTTTCCACGATGCAACCGGCCGACAGACCGACGACATCAGCATCGGCATCGGCCGGGTCTGCAGTCTGACAAATCCATCAATCCATCTTCACCGCCCAACTCCGGCTGTCGGCTGTTTTCGAATTCAGACGAGGACGATGCAGTTCTTCTGTGCTGTTGCTCGCTCATCCGCTTTTTTCGTCGTCCGTCGTGGTCTGTTTTCTCCCGTTGTTGCATTCTGGAAGGTAAATTTAGACCCGAACGCGTGCGTGACAACAGACGACACATTGCATTGTTTCAAGTTTTCCCGAGAGGAAAAATTAAACGTCGGCGTGTACCTACCGAGACCGTGGGCATTCTTTCGAGAGGATGGACGCAGGAAGAACCTTTGTGGGATGGGAATGGAGACACTTCCGACGGCGTTCGCCACACAGAAATTTGTTTTTTTGTTTGTTGGATGTATCAATTTTCCTTTTGGGTCCAACTTTCGGAGATCAGAGGACGGAAGTTACTAAGATTGTGTAAATATGTTAGACTTAAAGTGACGTTTGATGGACAAAGTGTGTCGGGTTTCAAATTTGTACTCAATGTGTCAGACCAGTTGGTTGTGCGGGGTAAACATAACGCAAAGGTGAAGATTCTAAATCCGTTCCGTGTTAGATATCATTATTTTGAGCAAGTATGACGACAGATTACATTGTTTGTCATACGCATTCCTAAGCAACTTAAGCATCAATGAACTTGTCAATTGTTGACGCAAGACGAACCTCGAAAATCAATGTATTCAACAGTAGTACATACAAAACTGCGTTATCTCTTTCAGAATAAATTTATGTATGTATCAAAAACTCCCAAAACAATTGCTGATCTGGCAAGCAATTTGCGTATTTGGTAAAATAAACGCGCCACATTAAATATTACAATCGGGTTAATCTGTGAACAATAATATTCTGAGAGCCACTCTGTTACCTTTCCATGTTGGAAGAATCGGGAACTTTTATTCCTTCCTCCGTGATAATATTGATCCGGAGCTTTTATATTATTTCACATGTTAGAAAATAGCATGGACGTTATTTTTGCGATGTTGGTGTTTTGTGCCCAAGTTGATATAAGTTTTATATGGGATATATTTATAAAATAAATAAAAAATAAAAAAATGCTCTTTAAAAATGCACGAAATTTCATTTTGAATTTCTTTTTTTAACCGGGTATCATGTACTCAAACTTATTCACGTTTAAAAAAAATGAAAGATATGAAACAGTGCAACTATTTCTAGCATCAAAACTTTCATCGATTTGGACCACGTTTAACACGCACCACCAATTTAACTCATTTGTTGCATAAATTTTTTCATATCTTGGTTGATTTTTTTCCTGGCTATGGACAAAATTCCAACATCGCAAAATTATCTGCCACCCAAACATACACGAGTATAAAAAGGCATTTCCGAGCATTAAATTACATCGTCGCTGTTGTGCTATCTTATGACAAGCGCCATTTAGCACATTTCGAGAAAAACGATTTTTAAAGTTTGAGATTGAAATTAATTGTAACTTATAAATGGTAGAACTAATTCAGAGAAGACAATTGATTCTTCTATCTATTCTGTATTAATCTCTCAAATATTCGGAAGATCGGTGAACTACATTGCAAGTTTTTACTAAAAATGTAAACAAAAGTCAAGTATTGATGACATTTGTATGGCGTGTCTTAATCGTGCATGGACAATTTTCCATAGAAAAAAGCCATCAATAATAAACTTTTATTCATATCTTTGGTTTAATTTGGTCTATAAACAATCGGTTAGATGAATTTTGAAGGAAATGAACCAGGAAATCTATAAAAAAATAGTAACTTTTGGTTGCAATGTTGCCAAATATGCTGTATTTCCAGTTTAAAACTTAAAGTGTTTTTCTCGCAACTCGTGTATTTTTCTTTCGAAAATTTTTATTCCATTGTGTTTCTCAGACATTTTTACATATAAAACATCTAAAACTACAATATAACTTGAGCAAATCCCAAGATACAGTGATTTGAAGCAAAAAACTCATAATTTCTCATCATGTTTCTCGCTATATCTTAGTAACCAAGTAGAATTTCAAAATTCTGAAAACGCCACTTTGTAGAGATTATTTACACAAGTAATGTGGCATATCTAACTCAGTTTGCCCCAAAATGGCGTTTGTAATAAGATAGCACTACAGCGACGACATACAAATGCCCGCGTGATTAACTAAATTATTACGGGACATACAAACTCTCGAGCCCTTCTCTATAATACAAACCAGGTCGCAAATTAATTACCCTCTGTACTAGTAGCCCATAAAGGAAAGTAGAATTTATGTACTATTTTTATCCCTAACTTCTATGAAGTAAACGACACAGCGAGTAAACGCGCTATAACCTAGGCTTATTAGCCAGGGCAAGGCGTAAATAAGTCTCTCTCCCATCCCAAAGGTTTAAAGGAGTGACATTAACCTTCTTAGCAAAGTCACTCCCAGCGATTTATTATATCCCCTTCAAACTGAAACGGCCGGTACGGTTGTCCTCATTTCTTCCTCCTTTAAGATTTAAAACAATTCGTTAATTAAATTATTCATTAAATGAATAATTTAATTGCCGTCTTTTTTTTAACCATCTTGAAACCCAACTCTGCACAGTAGGCCTGGCCGTTTTAATAATTGCGACATATGAAAATATGCATCAAATATTAATATTGGCAAGAAAAACACTACAAAATAACTGCAGTGTTTTCCAGGATGCTTTTCAATACTGGCTGCAAAAATAGAAATAACCTCTATGAAGTAAACGACAGGTTCGCGAGGGAGTCATTCTAGTGATACATTCTCTTAGCCCATTCGAGAACGTAGGTACAGATCAGCAGTTTGATCACTTATAAAATATAAAACACATACACTAGACAATAAGTTTCAGGACGCCGTAGCCAATCCGAGAAAACTCAAAATTAAACATCAACTTTCAGCAATGTTTTATTGGGTGACATTTCCAGACCAAAAATTAGTAAAAATCGAGTTCGCTGAGATGTGGGCTCATTAAACTGCAATCTTTAATAGACACTTGTTTTATGCTCCCAAATCACATATTCGTCAATCAATCACGCAACCTTTTTTTGGCTTCCAGTTCCGCCCTTTAGCTAACTTTAAGTTGCAACTAGTAGCAACATTTTAGTCGCTCGCCGTATTTGCCACTTTATATTATTGCAAGTGTACAGTACAGTGGGGCACGATTGCTCCGAGCAACTTTCTTGCTTCCATTTGGGTCCCAGAACAACCGTGCAAATTCTATGCTCGATCAGTGAAACTATACTTTGCGCCAACGACTTCAAATTTACATTGAATTTCGCATGGGGAACTCAACTTTTGCGTAAGAGTTCTTCCAAGAGTCGCCCGTTGTCTCCTAAAAATAAATCGAGGTGTGATTTTCACTGGACATATTTATCGAGAAAACAATGTCTCGAAAACTTCGAAACGATCAGATGCCTGTGGAAAGTTATTAAGGGTTTTTTATTACTTTATCTGAAAGTACAACTCCTTGAGAATATTTTCCCAAATTTTCTGGGTAATACGAGAATTGGATCGAAAGTTATAGCACTTCGAAGTGCGCTTCGTCTACCAAGAGCAGAAGGACCTTGAAATTTTAAACTCGATTTTCTCGCAATTTCGTTTTTCCAAAAATTAATGTTTCCGTGAACACGATTGCCGGAAAACCACTTACCGATTTTCTTCATTTCAATTATTCGTAATTAACTTTTCTCGCACCTTATCGACACCATTTTTATATTTGTTTGTAAAAACTTTTGTTTCATAGATAAAATTTTAAAACAAAAAATTTTAGCGCTTAAAGCATCGATTTTAAATAATATTTCTTCAACTAATCGTTAAGGTACAAGGAATACTCCTATACTAATGGAATTTTTGGGATTTTAGTTGATCTATTGGTCTTCAATCGTGCTCACCGCAAGCCCCTTAAATTAAAAAGGGTTTCATGGAAAAAGCCATAACTCCGCCAATTATCAACATATGTTTATAAACTAATGCGCATTTTTTTCACTGAAAAATGTGCTATAAAAATACTGTAACTTTGATGTAATAAAATCAATGCTTTATGCTTTTACATAAATTCAAACTTTATTGAAATTTTTCTCGCAAAAAGGTATGCAATCCCTTAACTAAAAACCGATTTATGCTGCAAATATTTTTAAAAATTTTAATTTGCTGATGACAAAAATTTTAACTTTCTCTTATTGTACACAAAAAAGCCTTATTCTATGAGTATGAGTATGATGACCGTACAATTCGTAGTTGCTACTTCGTGATTGACCAGAGTACGCAAAATTGAACAGATAATCAACGAATGGGACCTGGGAGTAACTATGCATTCTCAATATGCACGTTTCGAGAGTTTTATACTTTAAAATGCCAATAACGGCGCCGGCCACGTCCTTACAGTCATCGGGGAAGGAAATGAATATTAGTGTAACAAACGTTGCTATGGAGACCGTGTTTACCTCTTCATCTCCTCATTTTCCACGGGAAGGAATTTTTGTTAGTAGGATGGGGTAAAAAATTACACACATCTGGGATTCACCTTGATAAGTGATACGATCTATATGCAGCTCTCAGAAGTGCTATCATGTGTTTATTGCTCTGGGCAGCCGGCTGCCGAGAATTTATGATAGATTTACCGTTTGTTGAATTAATTTTGAAATGCTCGGTTTGTAAAAGAAGCAACTAAACATAAGCAACAAGCTCCGGATAGCCCATAGTTGGCTTAATGCATTGGTTTGACTGAGCCGTATGTCAATCTATATTCATAACACAGCACCAACTTCGAAGCCTGAAGCACTCCTGGAACCAATCACAGCGCGATTTTCATTTCTTTGGTTTCTTTCTTCCTCTCACATTCACTGTCAGTCCACAGCAAAATTCAGTGTTGTCTGAACAGATTCTGAACCTCCGACACTTTGACACTGGCAGTAAGTTCACCATCCTTTTTGACGAACGCACATCAAACGCATTTTCTCCGGAACATATTAAACCACCATTCTTCCGAAAATTGGCTGTCTGAGCAACTAAAAGTCTCCGATCCGTGCTCGCAATCAGTCAGCTTCCATAAATCACACAAACTCGGTCGAGTTCATAAGCTAACCTATAAATATTATTAATATCCCAGTTTTACTTCCATTCCTCTACTAGGAAGGGGGCACACTCGGTAGTGGCGGCTTCGGTAGACATGTGGAAGCAAGGAGAACTTACAAATGTGTTTATTTGTTTTCGGGGTCATATAAATGGTATAAGCTAACTTCCTACCGTCGTCGTCGTCGATTTGTGATGCGGCGCGGTTATGTTTTTCCATGTTTTCTCCGTGACAAACGTTCACCATCGGATTGGATGGATGGATGGATGTCTGACACGTTTAAATCCTGGTTGCAACAATATTTTCTTTCTGGTTACCGTGTGTTCAAAACTTTCTCCCCGCAGCAGCCTACTGCGACTGCAGCAGTTTAGCTTATTATTGACCGGAGGGGGTCTCTCGGCGCAATAGGTTCATCCTCCGTCCCAGTAGTGGGTGTCAGTGTGTGATGGATGTGGCTACGGCTGGCTGGGTGCGTAGGTACAAGCTGGAAGCAGACCTCGTCGTCGGACGGCTGTCGCTTGAGGTGTAAATCAATTAACTTTAGCGCCTGGCAGGGTCGATAACCTTTTGATTGCCTAAGACAGTTGGAGTGTTTTTGTCATTATTCAAAGTCACCTAATTCTGTAGGACAAATTATGCGAATTAGTTAGGGAATTTACGTTTCGCCTTCGTTTCATCAGAACCCGGCACTAACTTAGCGACAGGACTAAGCTAGCGCCGATTTGAGGCTAGCTAAAAAAAGTGAGAACACTTTTTGCGTTTCTGAGCTAATCCCTAGTCCTTCATGATGTCCCGCAAGAAAAGGCGTCCTGATTAATATGATGAGAATTAATCAAATCGAAACTTGGTTTGGCTTCGCAAACCAAGGCAATATGCACTATGCTACATTTCTTCTTAATGAAGAAAATTTATGTAAAAACCAAATAGTTTAGATAGAAATAGCAAAAATATTTTTTTCACCACTATGAAGAAAATTGTTTTAAACCATCTTTGCGCGTAAAGAGCACAAAAACCTATAACTAAATTAGTTACCTAATTTGCGTTTTCTTGCGGGACATCACGTAGGACTAGGGATTCGCTCACAAGCACAAATAGTGTTTTGGTTTTGTTGGAGCTAGCGTCAATCTGGCGCTAGTTTAGTCCTGTCACTAAGTTAGTGCCGGATTCTGAAGAGACGAAGTCGAAACGCAAGTCCCACAACTAACTTAGTTATAGGTTTTGTGCTCTTCAAGCGCAAGGATGGTTTTAAACAATTTCCTCCTCAGTGGAGAAAAAATAGTTTTTAGCTAAATTTTCTTCATTCAGGACAACATTAACAACCTGGATGATTTATTCATTAACAAACCTTAGCATGTTCCATTTTTCTCAAACTGTACTGCTTTTCGAAATTACAATAATAAAGTACATGTCAATAGGTATAGAGATCAATCCATTTCAAAAACTATCCACTACTAAGCTACAACAATTTATTTCCATGTTTAAACGCGTTAACAAAACTACAGCTCAATTAGAGCATCTTTCCAATGCAGTTACTTGCTAGCATCAGCAATGGCTACGGAGACGAATGATGACCGCCTGAACGGACGCTGGCTGTCAGCAGCGGCCGGAAAATCGTTCGGGAAAATGTTTCCCCTTCATCTTTGGAAAAACATTTATAAATTGGTCCCATTTGCGCGCAGATCATCAACGGTAATTGCAGCCAGAGGAAATGGATTGTTTGTTTTAAGTTTTTACTTTGCAGTCCTCTTAGATATTCCGTGCAGACGAAGATGATGATGATGATGATGATGGGGATGCAGTTCGTTGTTACTGATGGGAAACCGGTAATGAGTCCCACGCTGTAACACCCGGTACGGAATGTACGACCAAGCAGCTGATGACAAGGAAAAACTATGCACTTATTTAAAAGAAACGAAACAAAAATTCAATAACCATAAATCTCACTGCAGTTTCGTTTCGTCAATCGAACTATATCCGCCATCGGGAACTGATGGGGAGATGCTACTGGTGACAAGGCAATTAAATCTTATGACGCTTTGGATTCAGCGGTATTTGAAAGAAAGATTTAATTGTGACAAATTACCAAATGAGTGCTGTCGCAGATTGCGTTTCGAGTTTGTCTCATCAATATCTGACACCGAGTTGACACCCGGGGAGACACCAAATCCGCAAGTGTAATAGTAGTTGTGATCGCGAAGCAAACAACTAATTTTCTAAGTGAAGTCCCGGAAGCACAGTTCTGATTTGCCCTGTTTCTCGCATTCTGTGTCTATCTGGTTGCCAAGTCGGTGCCAGATATTGATGAGATAAAGTCGAAACGTAATCCATGACTTATTAAATTATAGGTATTAAAAATGAGTTTCATTCATTTTTTTACTAAGGAAAAGTGGTTATTTTATGGCTTTCTCAGATGAAATGCCATTGCTCTGAAAATCTACAAATCGGGCCGAGTGTCACATACTATTCGAGTCAATTCGTCGAGATCGGAAAATATGTGTATGTGACAAAAATGTCAACACTGTACAATGAAAGGTACAACCTTTCCACATAGACTGCTGTTGAATCAGAGCTCCGGTTTTGGAGTTACGGGTCGAAGAGGGCGGCCACACAGCAATTTTCCATATAAACTGATACCCCCTTGATGTCAAAATGATGCAAAATTTATAAAAATCTAAAACTAAAATTAATTTTAATGCCAAACTTCTATAAAATACAGGAAGCGTCAAGATTTGATATAATCTCAAAAAACGATGAAAATTGACTTTTTTGGATTAAATTAGGCGCATTTTTGCCTTTCTCATAGACGAATTTCGCGATAAATACAGATTTGAAATGAAACTTTCTGTACACGAAGACTTTGTCACAAAAAGCCACTTTGCATAATTTGTTTTTCCAAAAAGGATCTACACTGTCTTTTGAAAAGAGTCAAACTTTTTTACCAATTTTTTCAAATGTCTAAAAATGACAAATCCTACAAAATAATGTTGCAGGAGTGATTTTCACAAAAACAGTCAAATTGAAAAAAAAAATATTGAAAAAAATCTTTATCGACTCCTACACTGAAAAAAAAAATCGATTTTAAAAGTTTGAAGTCGATTTACAAAGAAACCATCTTTGGTTTGGATGAAATTTTGTTCCAAGATAGGTAATTATGTTCCCTACCTACCGTCAAAAATTCAAGTTGGGCACTTTCAAGGAAAAAAAGTTATTTGAAAAAACTTTTCCCTGTCCAAACCGAATTTTTTTTCAGTGTATTTTTATTCGGGGGCCATAGCTCAGAGACCAGAACCCAGAATCCCGAGGAGAGAACCCAGACTCTAGATTCCATAGCCCAGAGACCCGAGGAGAGGGACCGGAACCCAGAGTCAACTCTCGAAAAAAGGGCTTCAAGAATGTAACCTATGCTACTAGGGCCGAGGATGGGGACTTCCTGTAATAATCGATTCATAATCGCACGAACGCGTTTGTGAATTTATAAGTGCTAAAACGTTTATTTTCACCGGGGTGTTATCCTTGTTAGTAGGTGTGCGTGGATGATCGTGAAGGACTCGAGCGTCTGTATTAGAGTGACAGAAAAAAATGACCCCCATCGGCCCACCCCTGAGTCAATTCCTAGTCCCACCAGGAGTGTCTGCTCCAAATTTGAGCCAAATCGAACAAGTCTAGCTACCGAACCAACGTGCTTGAAGTTTGTATGGGATTTTTCGACAATTTACATGGAGAAAACCCTCTTGCTCACATTTTCGCCGCTAGGTGGCACTGTATACATCAGATTATCACCAAATGTGAAACTTAAGAAGATAATTTTATTATCTACAACTTTGTTGAAGACTGCAAAGCGATCCGACTCCAATAGGAAAAGTTATTAAACTTTTAACGAAGTGATGTCTGAGTCAGTTTTGCATGGGGCCTAGCAGTGCATGATAGTGTATCAGTACTAGGTTCTAACAAACTAAACATTTTTGTGGATTAATGGTTAGATTTAGCTGAATAGTATGTTCGGAAGAATTGCAGTACATAATACGAGTTATGTTTTGGTTAGAAAATTTTAGTTCAATCTGTGACCGCATAGATGGCGCCAACACTAACTTTTCAACGGAGAGAGATAGAATATCGAGATGTTTGGAAGAATTACTGCAATATTCTTGTTCTACAACTTTGTAGAAGACACCTAATTTCTATCTCTCTTCGTTAAAAAGTTAGTGTTGGCGCCATCTATGCGGTCAGATGTGGAACTACAATTTTCTAACCAAAACATAACTCGTATTATGTACTACAATTCTTCCGAACATACTATTCAGCTAAATCTAACAATTATTCCATAAAAATGTTTAGTCTGTTAGAACCTCGTACTGATACACTACCATGCACTGCTAGGCCCCATGCAAAACTGACTCAGACATCACTTCGTTAAAAGTTTAATAACTTTTCCTATTGGAGTCGGATCGCTTTGCAGTCTTCAACAAAGTTGTAGATAATAAAATTATCTTCTTAAGTTTTACTTTTGGTGATAATCTGATGTACACAATGCCACCTAGCGGCGAAAATGTGAGCAAGAGGGTTTTCTCCATGTAAATTGTCGAAAAATCCCATACAAACTTGCGGCACGTTGGTCCGGTAGCTAGACTTGTCCGATTTGCTTCAAATTTGGAGCAAGTACTCCTGGTGGGACTAGGAATCGACTCAGGGGTGGGCCGATTGAGTTTTCAAAAATTCATTATTTTTCTGGGCAGTCTAGTCTGTATGTTTACGTTTTTGTCGCGTGTGCTAGCGTTTATGAAATTTTGCGTGTATGAATTAATTTTCATATTTTGTGTCCATTCGCATATTCGCGTGTTTCTGAATCTGAATCGCGGGCAGACCGTGAATCTGATATTAAATTGTTAGTATATAGTTTAGATGCTAGAAGCGTTAGTTCGATTTCAATTGTCTTTTTACTGCCCCCTACCAAAGGACAAACTTTTTCATACGAGTTACAATGCTAATCGGAATTTCAAAATGACTTCAAACATTTAACATATTCTGTTAAATGCACCCAGCTTCACATGAAATTATAATATTATATGGTAATCGGAAGACGCCATTTTGAATGTCAAAATAGCTTCAAATATCGATTTGCGTTATGTACTTGCTTAGTATATTGTGGAAATCATCAATTTCCATCTTCTATTAACCATCTCCATTTAAATGGGACACATATTGATGGTGATGTCCAGAGGTTTGTGACTTAAAAATCGTTACTAACGCTTTTAAATGACATCCAGATGGTTTGCTGTATTTTTGAGTAACTTTGAAATGAAGTCAATCATCAATTTGACCATCCTTTTTCAAATGGCTTCCATATGACTGATGGTTATCAGTATTTTGTGGTAACCCGAAGTTGCAATCTTTGATTTCAAAATGGAGTTTATCATCAATTTTCGTCATCTACTGACCACCTCCTAACAATCGGCTCCAATAATGATGATTGTTTTTTACTGTTTTGTGGTAATCGGATCCAACTATCTTAGATTTCGAAATGGCGTCAATCATCAATTTCTGTTATCTACTTAATATCCTCTTTCAAACGAAACCCATATTAATAATAGTTATCGGTGTTTTTTTGATAATCGTTAGCCGTCTAGCTGGATTCTAAAATAGCGTTAATCATCCATTCCCAAGGCAGTTGTCACGATTTCTAGAGATCGAACCGAAAATCTTCTTTAGAAACTGGAATAAAAGTGCTTAATTCAATATAATTTTTGTTACTATGTCTTTTCTTAGGAACGAAATAAAGATAATTATTGAAATATATAAGCATTCCATCGATTCAAATTAAGTTATACAAAAAATGCGATATTTTCCTACTTATAAAGCACCCCCTCAATTCTCGGTGTTCAGAAAATATTCAACGGGAAAAATAGACCGAAAAAATGACATTTGAACAATACAGCCAAATTCACTTTCTGATTTGACACACTGAGAAAAGATAAGCCCTCAAGCAGGGCAACGCAATCTTCCAGTTTCTAGTTGGTCACAAATTCCAACAGTTTCGTGATCATACAACCCCAACTATAGAGACTGGAAGATTGCATGTTCGATTCCTACGCGAGGGCATATTTTTTTCTCAGTGTGTCCAATAAAACGGTGAATTGTCCTTCGCCTTATTACTTTCTCGCCGCTTCGACCATTCTTTTTTTGCATATTTTTTTCGTTGGACATTTTCTTAAAAAACTTAGAAAAAGCTAGATAAAGCATGTCGGTCATTTGGAATAATTTCTAATTTTATGTAAAGCGAGGGTCATTGGACATAACGGACATTTGGCATAATTTTAAGAAGTGATCACACTGGAAGTTATTTGCCATTTTTTATCTACATGGAAACAGACAAA
Source organism: Topomyia yanbarensis (assembly GCF_030247195.1). Lineage (NCBI taxonomy): Eukaryota > Metazoa > Arthropoda > Insecta > Diptera > Culicidae > Topomyia > Topomyia yanbarensis. Next base: position 201,833,817 of record NC_080670.1, on the reverse strand, counting down.
ATTTCAGACTGTGAGAAGTAAGGTAATTCGGTATAATTTTGAGCCGCGATACTGCTGAAGATCCAAAATTGATTAGTTTATTCTTCTTTACAAATTAATAAAGCGAAATTACGCTACATTGCTTCAAGTCATGTACTGTCCGACATTGCTGTCGCTCCGTCGGACTTAAACTAATTCATAGCCCCTATGTTTAAGTAATCCGGGTAAATGAGTAGATCACATTGCTTGCGAGGGGACGCCGCTTCCGACCGAAGGTCGGTGAACACCTCGCCTCGGTCTCGGTTAACCGCATTACACTAGAGCAGTGTAACAATCGATGATTCATAATATGTAAATTCATTCTGCAAATCATTGTTTGAAAAATTCGGTAATATTCAGAAATGATAAAGTTAACTGTCATCTGAATCGAATGGTATATAAGAACAGCTCATGAGATAAAGAAGGGTAGGCGCTTCGAGTTTCTCTCAACAGGACTAACACATAATGATTATTGCTTAGTGCAGCTTTAACCTTATGGCTCATTCGCTGATAAAATATACGTTCGTCTGTTATGCCGAATGACCTTCAGTGAGATCATTTAGTAAAATTGTGCCAAATAACCGTCAAAATTATGCCAAATGACCTGCAGGATGATCACTTCCTGAAAGTATGCCAAATGTCCATAATGCTAAACGTCCATTATGCCAAATGACCTTATGCCAAATGGCCCGCTCCTCCATCAAACTGTCTTTATGAGGAATAGGAACGTCTATCGCGTAGGAAAGGAGGGCAAGGAAATGAGAGAATCATCTACAAAAATGAGAATCCCAATCAAGCAGAGTGTAGTTTGTAACCGTAACCATACCGTCATCATCATTGTATTTTACAAAAAAAAACTGCTGCCTTCTGCCTGACGGCCTAATGGGCGGATATCGTTTCCGACGTAATGTAAAAAATAAATTATATGACCGCCCAACGTGGCTACCCCACATCGTTCAATCGAGATTCGAAAATTTAGCTCATACCGAGGAATCCCGAAAGCTGTGCAGGATAAGCTTCGATTCCCTTTCCCTTCTCTCTATTAAACATCCGACCTTATGTCCATTCGGCACTATGTTCATTCGGCACCATGTCCACTCGGCGCTATGTCCATTCGGCACTATGCCCATTCGGCACTAGGTCCATTCGGCACTAGGTCCATTCGGCACTAGGTCCATTCGGCACTAGGTCCATTCGGCACTAGGTCCATTCGGCACTAGGTCCATTCGGCACTAGGTCCATTCGGCACTAGGTCCATTCGGCACTAGGTCCATTCGGCACTACGTCCATTCGGCACTACGTCCATTCGGCACTACGTCCATTCGGCACTACGTCCATTCGGCACTACGTCCATTCGGCACTACGTCCATTCGGCACTACGTCCATTCGGCACTACGTCCATTCGGCACTACGTCCATTCGGCACTACGTCCATTCGGCACTACGTCCATTCGGCACTACGTCCATTCGGCACTACGTCCATTCGGCACTACGTCCATTCGGCACTACGTCCATTCGGCACTACGTCCATTCGGCACTACGTCCATTCGGCACTAGGTCCATTCGGCACTAGGTCCATTCGGCACTAGGTCCATTCGGCACTAGGTCCATTCGGCACTAGGTCCATTCGGCACTAGGTCCATTCGGCACTAGGTCCATTCGGCACTAGGTCCATTCGGCACTAGGTCCATTCGGCACTAGGTCCATTCGGCACTAGGTCCATTCGGCACTAGGTCCATTCGGCACTAGGTCCATTCGGCACTAGGTCCATTCGGCACTAGGTCCATTCGGCACTAGGTCCATTCGGCACTAGGTCCATTCGGCACTAGGTCCATTCGGCACTAGGTCCATTCGGCACTAGGTCCATTCGGCACTAGGTCCATTCGGCACTAGGTCCATTCGGCACTAGGTCCATTCGGCACTAGGTCCATTCGGCACTAGGTCCATTCGGCACTAGGTCCATTCGGCACTAGGTCCATTCGGCACTAGGTCCATTCGGCACTAGGTCCATTCGGCACTAGGTCCATTCGGCACTAGGTCCATTCGGCACTAGGTCCATTCGGCACTAGGTCCATTCGGCACTAGGTCCATTCGGCACTAGGTCCATTCGGCACTAGGTCCATTCGGCACTAGGTCCATTCGGCACTAGGTCCATTCGGCACTACGTCCATTCGGCACTACGTCCATTCGGCACTACGTCCATTCGGCACTACGTCCATTCGGCACTACGTCCATTCGGCACTACGTCCATTCGGCACTACGTCCATTCGGCACTACGTCCATTCGGCACTACGTCCATTCGGCACTACGTCCATTCGGCACTACGTCCATTCGGCACTACGTCCATTCGGCACTACGTCCATTCGGCACTACGTCCATTCGGCACTACGTCCATTCGGCACTACGTCCATTCGGCACTACGTCCATTCGGCACTACGTCCATTCGGCACTACGTCCATTCGGCACTACGTCCATTCGGCACTACGTCCATTCGGCACTACGTCCATTCGGCACTACGTCCATTCGGCACTACGTCCATTCGGCACTACGTCCATTCGGCACTACGTCCATTCGGCACTACGTCCATTCGGCACTACGTCCATTCGGCACTACGTCCATTCGGCACTACGTCCATTCGGCACTACGTCCATTCGGCACTACGTCCATTCGGCACTACGTCCATTCGGCACTACGTCCATTCGGCACTACGTCCATTCGGCACTACGTCCATTCGGCACTACGTCCATTCGGCACTACGTCCATTCGGCACTACGTCCATTCGGCACTACGTCCATTCGGCACTACGTCCATTCGGCACTACGTCCATTCGGCACTACGTCCATTCGGCACTACGTCCATTCGGCACTACGTCCATTCGGCACTACGTCCATTCGGCACTACGTCCATTCGGCACTACGTCCATTCGGCACTACGTCCATTCGGCACTACGTCCATTCGGCACTACGTCCATTCGGCACTACGTCCATTCGGCACTACGTCCATTCGGCACTACGTCCATTCGGCACTACGTCCATTCGGCACTACGTCCATTCGGCACTACGTCCATTCGGCACTACGTCCATTCGGCACTACGTCCATTCGGCACTACGTCCATTCGGCACTACGTCCATTCGGCACTACGTCCATTCGGCACTACGTCCATTCGGCACTACGTCCATTCGGCACTACGTCCATTCGGCACTACGTCCATTCGGCACTACGTCCATTCGGCACTACGTCCATTCGGCACTACGTCCATTCGGCACTACGTCCATTCGGCACTACGTCCATTCGGCACTACGTCCATTCGGCACTACGTCCATTCGGCACTACGTCCATTCGGCACTACGTCCATTCGGCACTACGTCCATTCGGCACTACGTCCATTCGGCACTACGTCCATTCGGCACTACGTCCATTCGGCACTACGTCCATTCGGCACTACGTCCATTCGGCACTACGTCCATTCGGCACTACGTCCATTCGGCACTACGTCCATTCGGCACTACGTCCATTCGGCACTACGTCCATTCGGCACTACGTCCATTCGGCACTACGTCCATTCGGCACTACGTCCATTCGGCACTACGTCCATTCGGCACTACGTCCATTCGGCACTACGTCCATTCGGCACTACGTCCATTCGGCACTACGTCCATTCGGCACTACGTCCATTCGGCACTACGTCCATTCGGCACTACGTCCATTCGGCACTACGTCCATTCGGCACTACGTCCATTCGGCACTACGTCCATTCGGCACTACGTCCATTCGGCACTACGTCCATTCGGCACTACGTCCATTCGGCACTACGTCCATTCGGCACTACGTCCATTCGGCACTACGTCCATTCGGCACTACGTCCATTCGGCACTACGTCCATTCGGCACTACGTCCATTCGGCACTACGTCCATTCGGCACTACGTCCATTCGGCACTACGTCCATTCGGCACTACGTCCATTCGGCACTACGTCCATTCGGCACTACGTCCATTCGGCACTACGTCCATTCGGCACTACGTCCATTCGGCACTACGTCCATTCGGCACGACGTTCATTCGGCACTACGTTCATTCGGCCGAATAGACAACAGACTATGAAGTTTAACTTAGTGCTCATTTTATTGTAACTTTGCAACCATGTTCGTAAAGAATAAAAAAAAAGATTATGGTTTTTAAATACATTTAAAGTGCCTCTATGAAAGGGCTCTTTCATTCCAACATTTCATGGAGACCAATACATGTCAAATGAAAAATAAACAATAAGTAAATGAATAAGCTTTTCTAGGGTTTGTATCGATTTGAGGAATTGTGGCTTTCTATGTAATTTTTTTTCAGTGCACTTCAATTACAAATTCAAGCGTTATATCTCCTCCCGGTATCGCAAATCGTAGTACGATTAATTCGAGAAGCATCGAAATCCTAACGTCGTTTCGATAGAAGCAAGAACAATATGTGCCCGCAGAGTCTCTCTTCTAAACTAATTGCGAAATTGAGGGGACACTCAATTGAAATTTGCCATTTTTCAAATGATACGTAATCAATTAAAATTATATCATAAGAACCGTACGATCAGTTCCTAATATATTTATGTAGTTTGCATATTCCGTGTACCGTCCCTTGAAATGTCACCCCTCGCTGCTGCGTCGTTCACTCAATTGTTTCACACAACTTTTGAGTCTTTATTTATTCAATGCGTCTCTGTCAATCTCGTCGCAGCAGCGTCTAGGATCCAAACTCAGACATGGAGCGGATGAGGAACTGGGGCTTAACGTGGTGGTGTGTGCGGGGAAATAGCATCAGTCTCAATCGAAAGGTCTTTGTACTCGCTTTTCCGGCGTCACTGACAGGGGAGGATGTTTGATTTCCCATCTTGTTTATCGCATGTATCGTTTTCCACGGTTGGAGTCCGGATGGGATGGTAGGTATATCCTACTAGTAGTAGTACTAGGGATGTAAACGCGTGGTCCATAATTTGTTCGTTGACCGTAGACGTCTGGTTTCGCAAATGGCAATGATGATGATGATGATGACGATGGAATGGTTAAGGTTACAAAAACTATCAGACTGCGTAGAGTTAGAGGAAATTCTCATTTTAGGAACGATTCAGGACTCCCTCTTGCACACATGTTCCTAGTTAAGACAGTCGGCAGGTTTAATGGATATTGACTGGCTGTTTTTACGGTTCTATACTTTCAGTGCTGACGTCAAAAGCAATTGAAATTAGAGACCGATTAAGTTATGCAAATGTAATAAAAATTAATGGTCGAACATTAAAATTAATCTCTTCAATCTCTTCTCTTTGATGTGTATTGTCTTCTGTCTCAAGAATATCGAAAAAGCTCTAGAGTCGGTCGACATTGAATCACAATATCGAAATTCGCATATATACATATCTTATTTGGCAAGCAATCTGTTCTTGTGGAAAGTAAAGCGATATTTTTAATTTTTTAAGCTAAATTTTTCACATTTTCAGAGTTAAAATATTACATTTCAATGAAATCAAATTTATAAATTATAAGAAAGGTCTTTTCACAATAATTGTTGGATCAAATGCCTTTTTCAATAGCACTTTTAATTTTCAAGACCTTTCAGTCTTCGTAATATGATGTACTTAGTACATGACTGTAGTTTAAAGAATGTTTACCCCTAAAAAGAAATAGTGATTCGCTTTCCAATCGCCTCAGTCTGAGGGTTTTTTCTTCGCACCATTGTTGCTCCTAGCATGAGACCGGATGAGACAGATTTTCCGAAGTTTCTCCGACAACGACGACGCAGACGACGACGATGATGATGATGATTACTTCATTGACGGGTCGTAGTACCGAAATTGGAAACTTCGCTCACTTCATTCTCTCTCTCTCGCGTTCGCTCTCTTTTCCGTCTGGGTTATTCTGCAAGGTTTTTCCTGCTGTCTGTCTGACAGACGGGATGCAGTCGGTACATGAAGATATACCTCTACGTGCACGTCACGAGATCTAGAAACCGACGGCGATGATGATGATGCTGATGATGATATCTGACTGCGGTCCCATCAGCAGCTGGTTCCTCTGTGTCATAGGGCGCCTAGTCACTAAACTCGATGTCACTAGGAAAACCGTTTTCCAGTGCCCGTTAGTTTTCCATCAGCTTCCGACGAGTTCGGTTGGGCAATCATCTTCCTGCATCTCGCGATCGTTCGCAGTTGAGTAGTGATCCTGTAAGGGGCTGAATTTTTTATATTAGGTGTGGGCAGCAACTAATGGAAGCTCGATTATGTAAATAGTGCTCTAGCTACTAGCCAAGCAAACCGCGACTCTAATGCAATTTTATCGGTTTTATTCAACTTGCGTTACAACGCTTGTGTACATATAGGGCGTCACGCGATTCGCAGTCGTGCATTTTTTATTTTTTGTTTCGCTGCACATTTTTGGGTGAGAGAATAAAAGACTTATAGCCTATACGTGTGTATACAGCTGCCGACAGTTTTTGGTCCACCGAAAAGTTCGTCACGCGTTCGTCGGCCATCCGCCGACGTCTTCCAATATTGATAGATCTATCTGCTAGCCCATTAGGGCAAATCTCTCGGTCTTGTATAATATAGTGTTCTAGTGCCGTGAGTGTTAATGAAAGCTTCAGCTTAAACTATTCGCGTGTTCTGTTAAAATCAATCATTTTGACATCACCATCGTGGCGCTCTGTCCGTCTCACTGTCTACCAGCATCAGGAACTAGTGCGATTTTTTTCATCGGCACAATCGTAAACGGAAGAGAATCACAGCGAAATGGTGCAGCTCAAAGTTCAAAGTCCTCTCGTCGGCAAATTCGTGAAGCAGTGGGGACCCTCCCTCAGCGACTGTCTGGAAATCCGGGCCAACTTCCAGAAGGGGCTAGCCATTAAAGGCACTTGGAAATGTGTAAGTACATACCCTAATGTCCGCCATGGACGACGACGCACGATGACGACGGCGACAACGACAAAAAAGTATTATCCTCTTTAGTTCGGCGTCTGTTCGCAGCCGATCGTCGTTCGTGTGGTATACTGTTCTCGGGGGGTCTTCGGGAATTATAATATTTGACGTTTAGGAATGCGACTCTTTTTAAAACACCCTGCAGAATATCACAAAACCGTATTTTTTATTCAAACCATCTATCTCAAAAAGCAGTTGGAACAAAATGGTACACGAACGAATGACTGTCTGCGCACACGAAAGAAGTGATAGCTAAAAATAAACATTTCGCGTGGTGCAACATTAGTTGTTTTTTTTCTTGCAACTGGAATTTCGCAACGATTTCCTCCCTTGAGAAATATTGCTATGGGAAAAAGGGTGCAATTGGTTTTCAATTTTTGTCGTACGGCAAGACTTCCCGAATACACTAGCTCTTTTATCCCCTGAGTAATCCTCAAACGTTCAAGTTATTTTTTTTTAATTTGGTGGATGTCGCCTCACTACTTTACTACATTTTTATAATTATTTTTGAGGTGGGTCATCCAATGATAATTATTTTGAGACGTATTCGGTAACAAAAAAAAAACAATATTGGGCATTAAAGGGTCAAGTTTACCGACATCAAACTAAACATCAAGTTAGGGGTCCTTTATGTACTACGTTGACAGACGACGGTCACTTTTATCACTTCCTCGGCCTTTGTGGATTATTCAGTGATATCTTCCGTACCTATAATTACAAGTCAGTCTTGTAGCACTTTATCCTATACACCATGGGACAAATATGCGGTCATTGGCACTATCTCCCTTTCACGATGTCAATGTGGATTTTTTAGGTAAATATAAATAATGAAACAAAAAAAAACTTTCACAAGCATGGTTATTAAATAAAGTCCTGAAAATTATCCATATCCATTTCTACATTTAAAATACATGAATATGAGAAAATCAATGCTCGATCGATCTTATTAATGCGCTTTTTTCAATTTATTGTAGGAGATCCTCTTCCTCAGAAGGGATTCATTTTCAAGATCGCTAACTGCCATTCGAAGATCGGTAGTCCGCTTTCTGCTTGTTCACTAGTAGAACTGTTTATTAGTTTGCAGGACCTAGCAACAGTATTTTTGAATGGGTTTTCTATGCTGCCTGAAAAGCAGATACTGTTTCAGCAGACATTTAAGATGTAGCTAAAAATGTTGAAGATTTCGATGATGTGCCATCTGTTTACAGAACTGGCAAAGAGAAATTTGTTCTTGATGTGTACATATTGTGGTTTGTATATTTTCTGTTATTTTGAGTTATATGAGTCAAGTCGAAAAGAAAAAGCCTTTGAACTCGCCTCGCCACCACAAGAACACTATAAGGAGTACCTGAGAAGAAGCTTCTCCAAGTATCAGACGGACGGATTTTAATTCTCCGGATTGCGGCTTGGAATTTTGCAATTTACGCATGGAGTGTTAAGTCGTGTAGTCGTGCTTCTACTTTATCATATTCCATATCCACGGGTATCTTGATTTCAGCGCTGTCACTCTCAGGCACATGTTTTAGGTTGTTCTGCTTGACATAATATGTTGAACGATATCAATCTTAGATGGTGGAATTGGGTACGTAAATACGTACGTAAATACGTAAATGTTTTACCGCGGCAATATTCGGTCAAATAGCACAAGACTGGAAGTCCACTACCTCCGTATTGGGTCTGGGCAGCGCTTTTTCGTCAATTTCACCCATGACGGCAAGAAAAAGAATAACGCTGCCTTTGTTCTCGAGACAATGTACTTTAGATCGATCGACTGTTAGTTATTGTACACTTTGACTGACATGAATGTAAATGTTAACTATTTAAGTCAATGATGAAAATTTGTAGTTTGTATCTATATAATAAATGAAAGACGTTACCCCACCCTCCTTCCGCATTAGGGCATTGCAAAAAAAATTTTTTTTTGAATTTTAGAAGGCCCCCCCTCTCATATTGTGACAAATGTCAAAGTAAGCTCAGATGCCAAATTTCACATCATTTGGACAATTTTAAACCCCCACCCACTCCGCTTGAAATTTTTGAAATTGGTTATATGGGATTATATGGAGGAAAAATATATTAAATGCTATAACTTGTGAAGTAGCAATCAGAAAATTACAATTTATACCTCCTTTTAAAGTAAATAACCTTAGTATTTGAAGGAAGACATTCCTGTTTCTAGACAAATAGGGGAAAGTGGGTCATTTTGGCCTCAAAATTCCCTATTTTTAATAATTTTTCTGCTCCGTGATGTAAATCATACATATTTTGGAGTTTTTCTAATGTGAAAAAAGTCTCAGAAATCGAACGGAACCTTTTTGACCTTTGTCCGAATACGGAAAGTTGGGGTTATAGGGCCTTTTGTCATTAATATTAAATTTTATCATTTTCTCGTGCATATATCTCTATTATTCTTCAATCAATTCTCATAAAATGTACTTTTGTTAAACGTGAAAAATCCTTAGGAACACAATAAAAATAGATTCGTTATCGGTAAAATTCAGAAACATCAAATTATCTGATATATAGTTTCGATTTCACATTTTTATCATAAAATTGCACATATTAACTCCATTTAACAACAAAATTCTTATTAAATTTACTACTTTTAGTGTAAAATACGCTTCCGGATCGCATGAGAAAAGTTGCCATCCTGGAAAAATAGGGGAAGTTGAGGTATTAAGACATTTAACGAAAAAAAAATGTAATTTGTAGAGTTATGGTCCAAAAATTTGATGTTTCTGAATTTTACCGATAACGAATTCATTTTTGTTGTATTCATAAGAATTTTCCGCGTTCAACAAACTACATTTATTGAAAATTGATTGAAGAATAATTGAGATATATGCACGAGAAAATTATAAAATTTAATATTAATGACAAAAGTTTCTATAACACCAACTTCCCGTATTCGGACAAGGGTCAAAAAGGTTCCGTTCGATTTCTGAGATTTGTTCACATTAGAAAAACTCCAAAATATGTATGATTTGCATCACAAAGCAGAAAAATTATGAAAAATAGGGGATTTTGGGACCAAAATGACCCAGTACCCCACTTTCCCCTATTTTTCTAGATAGAGGAATATCTACCTTCAAAGACTTCAAATTTCAAGCGAAGTGGGCGGGGGTCTAAAATTGTCCAAATGATCTGAAATTCGGCATCTAAGCTTACTTTGACATTTGTCACAATATGGGAGGGGGGGCCTTTGAGAATTAAAAAAAAAGTGTTTCTTGCAATGCCCTATCCGCATGCACAGGCGTGGACTTGTTAGTTTGAATTTCTGTAAACATTTAATCCTTATTTATTTCTTTTTATTGGCTATATTTTTTAGTCTTTTTAAGATTTTACTGTATTGTATTTTTACTTATTTTGCCATTTTGACGTTTTTTTATTTTCTGTCCTTCTTTGGCGCTGTTGATTTTTTGGCCCTTTTTTGTCTTTGTTTGGCTTGTTAACATTTTTTTCCTTTTTTGTCAATATATGGCTTTTTCCACGTTTTTGGTACTTGAAATTATTTCTCCTTTTCAGAGCTGATCCTTTTTCTTGTCTTTTTGATATGTGATCGTTCATTTTTAGCATTTTTTTAACTTGTTTGCCACCTCCTTGTCTTATTGCATTTTTTTTTATTTTCGATAGTTTTGGCTATTACTTGACGTTGAATTGTTCAGTCTTTCATCTTTTCTTTCCAATTTGCTTCTCCTTTCCTGGTCTTCGTTAGCATTATTAACCTTTTTTTTTTATCTTTCTTGTTTAGTTAATCTTTTTTTACCTTTGTTGACCTTATTTTACATTTTGTAGTCTTTTTTCGTGCACTGAATATTAAGCTTTTTTATGGTTTTCTTAGCTTTTAGTGTTTTTTTAACCTTTTCATCCTGTCTGATCTTTCTGTTTTTTTCTGGTCTTTTTGGCTTTTTTGACCTTTTTGTTTTGGTCTTTTATGCCTTTTTGAAGTTTTTAACCATCTATGGCCTTCTTCAGCTTGTTTGGTCCATCTTTTTTGTTTCTTTTTTACTTTTTTGTGTTTCGCCATGTTGAGTCTTTGTATTGATTTGCAGTTTTCTGGTTTTAAGCGTTCTAACCGCTTTCTGATATTTTTATCGTGTTCCGCTCTCCTGGCGAATTTTGTCTAACTTGTTTTTTATATTTTCTAACGTTTTGAAATGTTTAGATCTTAATTGACTTTCTTGCTATTTTGTCTTTTTTGTTTTTTTTTTAACTTTATAGTTTTTAGACCTTATTAACAATTTTTGGAATTTTTATAATTTTTATATTTTTTCTGTTCTAACCTCTTTATGATCTTTATCAATGTTGAACGTTTTGTGCTTGGGTTCAGTATTGTATTTATTTGGAATTTTAACATTTACTTGCGCTTTTTCGGCTTTAATTCTTTAAAATTTTAGCATGTTTTCTTTTTTGTTGACATTGGAATTTTTGTCCAATTGGAAAAATTAACAGTTCGAAATTGGCCTAATCGACCTACACAAATTTTTCTTAAGCCGAGAAGTTCTTGAAGCTACGTAGAAAAATCTTGAGCTTCTCTTTTCTCTATGCAAAATTCGGCTTCACGCTCTTCGGTGTAATGTCGAATCGACCTAACATTTATTGAACCTAATGTTCATACGGCCTAATATCCATACGGCCGAATGATGTTCAGTTTCTCTTTGTCTTGAATTTATTGCAAATAGCCAAAAAATGGACAGAGTAGACCTTTGTCGCAATTTAAACATAGTAACACGAATGACTTTTGGCCTAGTGACGTTTGGCTTTATGCCCGAACACTTTTCTAACGTTGCTACCGCTTATTTGGAATGTAGCCGCGAAAAAGTCGGACAAAGGCAGCAATAACATTTTTAAATGGAAAAGAACAGCTCATGTTTTAAAGAAGGAAAAATAGACTATAATTTTCTAGGCTCGCATTAGGTACATGAATTATGTGATAGGCACTACAATACGTCGTGGTAGGGAATGATTTCCGTGATGGTTCACTGATGCCGTATCAGAGGCCCAACGTTAGGTCACAATGTAAGCAAAATAGTTTGAAAGGACACACCATTTTGTTCAGTCCAGTGCGATTTCCATTAAAAAAACTTTGCTCGCCGGCACAAAAGATCCTTTAAAAGACCAGTAGAACCGGACATGACAAACTCGAATCGGTGACAACACAGTCGATCTCAACTTTCTGAACGGGCATGTAGACGCGGTAGTCCTTCATAATAGGCTTGTCGCCATTAACGTAAATTGAATATCACAATTCTGAGCTTATCTGCACGAACTTACGAAATATCTATTACGGCTGAATATTTCTGCGTCAGTTTGTTCGAAATCTTTAGAAAATCTTTAGATATGGTCAGACCGACTTCAAGGTGTGTGATTTTAAACGGAAAGTAGGAGTTGTGATGACGAATCTTATTCGACAGCCCAAATTGTCTCCTCAATATACTGGTCTGAACCCTTTGCGACGCAGTGGAACATGTACGCCCCATCTACTTCTCCTATGTTTTTATTGGATTTCTAGTTAGCGTTGACATATAAATACGAATTCTTACTTTTAATCAGCTCTTAGGAATGTAGGGAGTACAAATAGCACGCAAAATTATGGGAATTTGTTAATTACTTATTAGTTATAAACAATTAAAACTCGAAAGTCTCATTTTTTGCAATAAATTCGGCTGTGTCTGAACTAAATGCCCTAGAGATCTAAAAAAAATTAAAAGTATCTCAAACATTGAACTAAATAATAGAATTTTTCGTAGGTCAGTTTTTTCGAAAAAAAAAATCAAAATATGCAAAAATAGTTTATTATTATGTTGGTCTATAAAAGATTCTGAGAAACAGGGATAACTTCTCAACTAGCATAAAAATAGATTATGTGGTTTTTGAGGTCGCTGATTACGATTCTGATAACAGAATTTGAAAATTCAAAATGGCGGCTGCATAATGGTGGCCACTTTTTTACGAAATTTTGTGAATTTTGTTACAGTGAGCATCAAACTCGATTTACGAGAGTTCTAGGGGTTGCTGATTTCGATTCTGATGTCAGGATTCGAAAATTCAAAATGGCAGCTACACAATGGCAGCCATTTTTTACGAAATTTGCAAATTTTATTACAGTCAGTATACAACTCGATTCACGGTTTTTTTTTTGGATTTTGATTCTGTTATTATAATTACGAAATTCGACGACGCTTAGCTTTGCTTCGCGGACCTCCTTGTAAGACGTTTTAGGCCAATATAAAAACATGAAATTTAACCAAGCACAGTCGCCATATTGGATCCGGCTCTTTAAATTTTCGACGTCAGAATCAGAATCAGCGACCCCGAAAACCCCCTTGTAAGACGTTTGAGGCTAATATAGAAAAAACATCAAATTCAGCCAAGCACGGTCGCCATATTGGACTGCCATTTTTGCCACCTTTCATGGCATTCTAAGACATTTAGCATCCAAAATATGAATTCGATTTTTGAATATTAAAGGGCCCTTGGTGTTTCGTAACTGGTAATTTTTTTGCGCCATGACAATTTGCGCGACCCCTTAATCATGTCTGATTGAGCTGACACTTTGAATAAAGGCTTTTTTCGAAGTTCTAATTCTTCTGAGGTGCGTCTGGTTACAAAATTCGATGTTTACCCATACATTCCATTTGCACCCTAATGTACAGTCTCCAGAATATATATTCACTTCGTCATCTTCAAACACCTAACCTCAACTGATTTCATGGATACACAAGATTGGCGGCTGGAATTTACCTGAAATGAGCGACAGTTAAACACGAACGAACTTCGGTCGTATCTTTTGAAGATAAATAGGGTTTTTCGGTATTTTTACAATTTTTCAAACATCGGAAATAAATGTAATGTAAATGCCATCAAGACTTTGCTTGAAATAAGCTAGGTAGTTTCAGTTTTCTGTGTCGCTTAGTTACCTCATTGTTTATAAAAGTCATATTATTCGAGATTGAAAAAATAGTTAAAATTGCTCCGACTGATGTTCTAATTCTGCTCAATTTTCCTTCGGTGTATTTCGCCTTCTGTGCACATTGTTTCAGCAAGTAATAAGCTTGATGACGTAATTCACAACGACCTTTAACCGAAGGTGTCCTGTCAAGCCAGTAAAAGCTCGTACCTATATGAGAAAACAGTAACGTGAAATTTGCGTCGTCATAATTCATGTCTAAGCATACTAGAATGTTTATTGTAGTTTGGCCGTGGTCTTTTATTTTTTATCAGGCTCATTGAAATATGCATCTGTTGTATTTCCTTCTTTTCAACATGAGCCGTTCCTCATTTAAAATTAAAAAAAAAACTTCGCACAATTGTTGTTACCAGCGAAGGATTCTTCTAACTTACATATTTTCTCTGCGATGATATGAAATAAACTTGGTTTCAATTTAAGCTTGGAATAAATTAAATTCTTACAGGGTGGTGACCCAATTTGATTAACCCCATGCTGTTTTTTTTAAGTTGACAATATCGGGATACCGATAAAATCGACCTTTTTACATATTTTTATATATAATGTGAGAAGAATGTACTCAAGAGAAGAATTTTGTTACACGTTTGTTTTCACTACGAATATTGCAACGAATCAAGAGCACGAATGTTTTAAATTTTCCGAATTCGTGGTTGAGGTTTTATTCAGAATTTAATATACATACGCATTTGTTTTAATCAGCTATAAATAATCTGAATAAAAGTTTCTGGTGAAACTTGTACTGTAACAATTTAAATATATTTTTGTTTTGCTAATCGTCACATAAAATATACCTAAACATGCTTTCTCGAAATAGTAGGCGTTTAGACAAACTAAAATTCCAGCTACGTCACTGAACCGAACCGATCAAGTGCGCGCCATTGTACAGTAACACTTTTTTCGCACAGATTATTGTATCACATGAAGCATACCCAAAGGCGATTTCAGCAACTGCGTGATACACAGCTATAGCAGTGTGACCGTTTGCTGCCAGCAGCATTTGTTTGTTCTTTCATCTCTGCTCACGTCGTTTGGAGACCGTAGTTGGCATATATTTTGTACATTGGACATAACGTTGTTAAATTTTTTTGTCCCATTAAATCTACAGGTATTGTACTTTTAACTATTAATGTTTGTTTCTGCTTTGATTTGAACAATTTTTTCAAACCCAATTGCACTACCTTCTCAAACATGCGACGAATTCCTTGAAAAGAAATCGCCTCATCTCCACCGGAACTTCACGGACAACACTGTAGATTGTAATCAAGTATGTGCATATTGGTAGAGCGAATGATCGCGTTTGCCTCGCGAGATATGAAGATCTTGAATGACGCGACTACCAGTACTTAGATCGCTGCTTCTGATTTGTTGACATTGGTGATAGATTCGCTTAAAGAGTACAATGCGGAAGTGCGGTAAACGCGTTGTTTATTTCTCGACCTATCGGTTGAAGGATTAGTTTCCAAATCAATCCAAACAAAAAGCCCAATTCCCATCACCGCGTGTTACATCTTTTAAATGTCATCAGCTTCGACGCCGCCTGCCGAGGTGCAGTTTACTATTCAAAGCTTTCAGACTCAAAGCAACATGAAAAAAACGCCCATTTGCGACGTTAGACATTACACTGGAAGCACGTGACTAAAAGTGAAATTTATGCCACCGCTGCTGTCGTCCTCGCCGTCCACTTTCCTCCCAGCACTCCGTCACGATCCGAATCTTTCTCATACCTACTGTAACGAAATGCACTCTATTGGAAGCGGCGGCGGCTGCGACGGCGACGCCACCCGTTACTCGTGTGCTCTAAAACCGCGATATATAGTAAACGAAGCGTGGCGGAAAACCACAATGCATTGTTTTTCTGCATGTTGGTGATTTTTTTGCCCTACACTCAATGCAAAGGTTTTATGGTCCGGTCCGTCTAAGTTTTTGCCTGTACTTTTATATATGTAACCAAATATAAAGGGGGAGAAAGATTGCTTGTAAACCTCACCGAAGTTACGCGTTCAATCTTCGAAACCAATTTAACTGGGTCTCTAACAAATTTAATTAAACTCAGTATCGAAAATTACAAGAATTGATGGTGTTTCGCGCAGGAAACTGCATGCTTAGATAATACCTGCTCCGACGTACTAAATGAACGAATAGATGCTTGGTCAAATGTGATCATATTCTTCGATGTATGCGATCTACACCACACCGTTTTCCACCGCACTAGTTATTATTGTTACTCATCAGACCGAGTCGAAGGCTGCTCACCTCCATGCAAGCCAGGCACGAAGATCTCATCATGATCTACTTTACCCTCCAGTAGAACCGGATCCCGTACAGGAAGGAACATCACGATCACTTATGTTTTCCGTTTGTGTATGTGTTTCACGCATTTCGATGAATAAGGAGAGGGGCGAGGTAGATCTGATTAAACTCGCATTATAAGTCATTAGCACGCACTTGGCTACTGTATCGAAACCTTGTCTACACTTATCTCGTATTGTGTTGGATTGTACTGGAATGGGGCACTGGAATGGGTGTGTTAGTTAGGGTGGTTCAATTGAAAATTAATCAAGAAGATCGATCTAGTAGCTAAATCTTTTCTCTCGCGGAATTTGTTTCATCTTCCCTATAATTTTCAGGACCACCCTTACACACAAGTAATTGATGGAGCAAGTGTATACGGCTTGTTACAACAGCCCATTGAGCCGGTAAAACAATCTCGAGATCTGCTCTCACCGGGTTGTAATGGGACTGTTTGAATTAGTTTGCGTGCGAGTCAAGTAGAGTGCATCATCGTACCGAACATTCATCAGAGTGTGGTTTTTGATACAATTTTTGCAATTGCAATCTAGGCGACAGTAGGCACTGATGCTGACTTGGGCGAAGAAGTTTGTTGATCTTAGGTTGCTCATCGATAGACCCTCGAGTAAGGGTTTGGATAGATTCGTTCATGATGGGTGCTATATGAAAAGGTTTTTCTTAACAATTGAATTAGTTGAATAATTTCTGAAAAGACAATAAACGGTACAATTCGTAACAATCTAAAAACAAAAGGCTAGAACGCATTTCCATAAACAGATAAAGGAATTTAGCTTAATAGTTGGAATATTGATGATTTGCTGGTTATACTCGTTTCGCTAGCACTTCGGAAGTGTTTTCTCTCAAGAAACCCTGATCAGATTTTCGAAGCATCGGGCAACGTTCCTTTTTGTTCTTCCCTAGGATGTTCTCATATTAAAACCTCTATTCCAAACAGTTGGAGGGTCAGAAAAGATTTCGTTGACCGGCACACCTCTGAGTTGATCTATTCCCAACAGAAGTCATTGATACAAAAGATAAGGAGGTTTTATGCCTGCTGGAGAGGTTCTCGTTCCAGCGTGAAGTAAAAAATTAAACTGCATTGAAAGAAAAGAAATTCGAATCTTAACTATATAAAAATGCAGAAAAGCACAATCTTGGAAAGTTTGAATTAATTATAATGCATATTAATACTACATAAACTATTATAAAGTTAAACAAATTAAAGTGGTGCCGTACTTTGAATAACGTCAAAGAATATAGCACAAAAAATAAAATAAAATGAGGCAAATCATAAAATAACAAAATATTAAAAATGAATACGGCTTAAAAAAATAAAATGAAATGAAAAAATAACGAATCTTATTTAAATTAATAATAAAGTAACTTAAATAAATTAAATAAATAAAATAAAATAAATCAAATTGTCACGTCTCTTCTGAATCTTTACGGACAAAACTATGCAGTTAATAATAAATTACATTTGTGCAAATAAGATCAAGTTTGGCTTGCGAGATACGCAAACGAGTATCCTGAAAGGCGCGACTATCAGTACTTAGATCACTGCTTCTGATTTGCTGACACTGATGATGATTTCGGCGGAGAGCGTAAAATCCAACTTGCCGTACATTTGTTGTTTATTTCTCGAATTTTCTATCCTATCGACTGCAGGATTAGCTTCCAAATTAAAGCAAGCAAAAAACCACAAAAATTTAATTTCTTTAAGTTCCTTGTTCATTGAATATCGATCGAATAAAAACACAAACATCTGACTCACTCACAGTTAGCGAAAATAAAAATAAAAACAAAATAAATAAATAAAGTAAATAACATGAATGAAAAAAAGAAATGAATAAAATGCCCAAAGTAAACAAAACAAATAAAATGAATAAATTAAAAATAATTAAAAAAATTAAGTAAATAAACATAAATCCGATATTTTTGAGTTTAACATGTCTAGAAATTGTTTTAAACTAGGTGTAATTAACATATAGTTATAAGACTTTCTGATTATCTGAACTTTTTTTCTTTTTAATAAACCGAATCAGTTTAATTATTCTTCTTTAGTCCTTATACATAACTTCATAACCCTTTCTTACTACATTTTTCATCTATAAGATAAGAAACATATGCTCAAGAAAACGTTTACTCTAATTGAACTTGGTTCGTCTGCTGAAGACCAGCAGACGAATTTTCATGCGAGGCTGAAAAAAAAATTAAGTGAAAAATCTGACAAAACTGGCGGCGAAAAATGCTCAATAATCATTTTGTTGTAATAATGGATATCGCTTTTGACTTTATTTTCAAACATAGGAGTCATATTTACTATATTTTATGGGGACGTGCATAGCGAATAAAGTTAAAATTGTTGATTTTTGCTATTATTTCATTCCATATCACATATTCTTATATAATTAATGTTCTTGTAACATTTATGATGTCACAAATTGAAAATAAAAGCTTTGAAGGTAAGGTTCCATTTTTGGCATGGTTCCAGTTTTGGCAACTGAAAAAAATGTATTGTTGTCAAAAACTGAATCCTACTGTATTTGTACTACAACTTCAACTTCCAAAAATACCAATATTGATTGGGTTGTAGCGAATTTCGCGAAATCGGAAATCGCCATCTTGAATTTAAAAATGGCGTCAAAAATCAATTTTTGGAACCTACTCCTTAAGATCATTCCAAAAACACTCATATTGACTGGGTTATAGTGAATGTGGCTAACCCGAAAGTCGCCATTTTGGAATTCAAAATGGCGTCAAACATCTATCTTTACCACTCGTCAAGATCATTCCGAAAATACCCATATTGCATGGGTTATAGCGAATTTCGCTAAACCGGAAGTCGCCACCTTGGATTTCAAAATGGCGCCAAACATAAATTTCTGGTACCTACTCTTCATGACCATTCCAACAATACCCATATTGCATGGGTTGTAGGGAATTTCCGCTAAACCGGATGTCGCCATCTTGGATTTCAAAATGGCGTCAAACATAAATTTCTAGTACCTACTTGTCAACACCATTCCGAAAATACCCATATTAATTGGGTTATAGCGAATTTCACTGAACCGGAAGTCGCCATCTTTGACTTCAAAATGACGGCAAAATCAATTTCTGGCACCTATTCTTCAAGTCCATTCCGAAAATACCCATATTGATTGAGTTATTGCGAATTTCGCTAAACCAGAAGTTGCCATCTTTGATTTGAAAATGGCGTCAAAAATCAATTTCTGGCACTTACTCTTCAAGTCCATTCCGAAAACACCCATATTGAATGGGTTATAGCGAATTTCGCTAAACCGGAAGTCATTATCTATGATTTCTAAATGGCGTCAAAAATCAATTTCTGGCACCTACTCTTCAAGACCATTCCGAAAATACCCATATTAATTGGATTATAGCGAATTTAGCAAGACCGGAAGTCGCCATCTTTGATTTCAAAATGGCGTCAAAAATCAATTTCTGGCACCTACTCTTCAAGACCATTCCGAAAATACCCATATGGATTGGGTTATAGCGAATTTCACTGAACCGAAAGTCGCCATCTTTGATTTGAAAATGGCGTCAAAAATCAATTTTTGGAACCTACTCTTCAAGACCATTCCGACCATACCCATATTGATTGGGTTATAGCAAATTTCGCTAAACCGGAAGTCGCCATCTTTGATTTCAAAATGGCGTCAAAGTTCAATTTCTGGTGCCTACTCTTCAAGTCCATTCCGAAAATACCCATATTGATTGGGTTATAGCGAATTTAGCAAGACCGGAAGTTGCCATCTTTGATATGAAAATGGCGTCAAAAATCAATTTCTGGAACCTACTCTTCAAGACCATTCCGAAAATACCCATATTGATTGGGTTATTGCGAATTTCGCTAAACCGGAAGCGAATCTTTGATTTCAAAATGGCGTCAAAAATCAATTTCTGGCACCTACTTTTAAAGACCATTCCGAAAATACCCATATTGATTGGGTTATAGCGAATTTCACTGAACCGGAAGTCGCCATCTTGGATTTCAAAATGACGCCAAAATCTATTTCTGGCACCTATTCTTCAAGTCCATTCCGAAAATACCCATATTGATTGAGTTATAGCGAATTTCGCTAAACCGGAAGTCGCCATCTTTGATTTCAAAATGGCGTCAAAATCAATTTCTGGCGCCTACTCTTCAAGTCCATTCCGAAAATACCCATATTGATTGGGTTATAGCGAATTTCGCTAAAACGGAAGTCGCCATCTTTGATTTCAAAATGGCGTCAAAAATCAATTTCTGGACCCTACTCTTCAAGACCATTCCGAAAATACCCATATTGTTGGGGTGCGGACCTTAAGGAATCTTCCAGACCCGTCTCTTCCATCTTTCCGAAAATCTTCTAAGTTTTTTGCATTCAAAAGGATTTTTTGCCAAAACCGTGTTAATGGCGAAATCCGCGCAAAATAAAAACTGCCAAAATTCTTCTAAGTTCTTTGCATTTAAAAGGACTTAGAATTTTTTTCAGAAGAAAGTCTAAGTCTTTTGTATTCAAAAGAGTCTTTTGCATTCAAAGTATTTTTGCAAAAACCGCGTTAATTGGAAAATCCGCGTAAAAAACCTCGTAAAAAAACCGCGTAAAAAAAACCTGGGTGTACACGAAAAACTTTTTCCGCGAAGCGGAATGTAATTCCTGATATAGCTTGAAAGCATATGAAAGTACCTTATATAATGAGGAAAGCTCTTATAATGAACATGGCATATTTAACATCGTCTGAATTTGATTGAATGTTATCAGTGTAATAGCCATTGTGTTCACTTAATTTATGGAACGAACATATAAAGTTCCGTGCATCAAAAAAATTATGAATTTCCTATTCGCAAAGTGTTTACAGTGAAGTGTTCGGAAGCAAATTGGTATGTTGGATATATGTTTGGATGGATTGAACCATTTTTTTTTCGATATTTTGGATTCAGTGTCTCACAAACTGGCAAGATGGTGTCAGATACTGTTAAGAAAACTTCGAAACGCAAAATCAAACATTTTTTGAATACTCAAAACCCAATAATGCTTCAGTGAAAAGAAAGGCAATCAGTGGGGCACACAATCTATGGATAAGTTAGATATCAAAATGATTTTTTTCGTCCATTGAGTTGTTTATTACACTATTGTACAAAATTCATTTTGCAAAAGATTTTGGTATTTTTTACCGTTTGTCATTGATTAAGATCAATGCAAACTACAACGTGGCCTTATACCAGAATCCTTATATAGGAAGGTCCTAGCATGCGCCAAAACGAAAACTGCCTCTACGTTCGCATGTATGGCAGTTTCTACGGTAGCGTCTACGTCATCAATATCACGTTTTACAGGCTGTCTCAGTTCACTACCACTAACAGCTTTGACGCATGCTACAATCTTGTTTAGAGGGATTTCGACCCTATTCCAAACTTAATTATTTCACAAATTGATCGGCACTTCATTAGGTAACTGGGCAAAACTGGAAGTTGAACCCAAAACAACATCCAATGGGGAAACTTGCTCGAAAAATTCTTGCCACAAACTTTAAATTGAAATTCTTACTTTTTTCAAATTACATTTTTTGCATCGCAGTAGCAGTCGCTAATGTACCAACTAGCAGGCCAAGCAGATTTGAATTGTAAATTTGGTTTACACACTCAAAAACAGACTGCGAAACGTGATGCGAATTGAGCTATCGGCCAGTGGTAAACACATCCCCGTCCCTCGCCATCATCGATGTCATTTCGCGTAATGGACAGTTGGATCGGTCGGTCTGGAATGGGGTCTAGCGCACATCTTACCCTGATTTTACCATCTATACTGGATTGGTTCACGTAATCACAATTTCTGTATATTTCCATCAACTCACTCGTCGTCAGCAACTATGAACTAAACAGGCGCGGCGGCAATTGGTCCAAACAGCAACAACTACGATGGGCCAACAAATCGAAGAATGTGGCGTGATGGGATGGGATGGGAATGATGTCATTCATGGTTATCCGTCACCAAAGCCACAGACTCCGAACGTCGCACCCACACTCTGGCTCGAACGGCGACGCCGACGACGACGACGACCAAAGAACCGAAAGTAACATAATTGTGAATCTTCGCGGTCGCGCCATTCTTTTGCGGTCATTGCGCGAGAAGTGAACGCATCACCGCCGGAGACGGTGCCGGAGCCTATTGAACACTACGACTGTTACGACCGCACCGTCGCGTCACCGTCTCAGCACAGATTTCCCCGTCCCCCCACCTCCATTGACCCGAGCACAATCCGCATGTCAATCCTTGAGTGACGGCTCTGGAGAAATAGCAACTCAAAATGTGGTTCCGCTGGTTCTGTGCACCTTCGTTTGTCGCGAGTTGTGGCACATTCTCTGCTTCCCAAACGAATGGCTTGCTGGCCGGCCGGTCGCAACGCGCTCGTGAAAGTGTACAATTGAGACAAATGTGGCCTTTTTGGTTGAAGCAGTTTTGGGCACAAATAAGGCTTCCGGATACCTTGCCGGACAGGCAATCATCAGTTATGGACAGGGCAAGATTTGGGGGGAAACGAGAGGGCTGTTTTACGGGGATATCGATCCTGTTGGATTCCGTTCATCCAATCCTTCTTCTTACTGTTTTGTTTCCGTAATCCATTTTGTTTACGGTCGATTAGGAACCAACTCAGAAGGCCACGAAAACTTGTGGAACTAGGTCGATCAATCATATCTCCGGTACTGCATGTCTGATTAATCCACTCAATCACTGCACTTGGAACAATGTTTAATGTGAGAATTGACAAATTGAAACCACTTTCGTTTGGTAAGGTTTCCATTTTTGTAAGCGTTTTTTTTTTATTTTAGTTCCATATTGGAAGTGTGTCACCGACAGTGAAAAGCGGAAATCATTACTGTGGCGGCGGCAATGTTCTACTTGAGGCCTACCGGAGTGTGACGATTGACAAGCGAAGGAAACGAAACCGGTCCTGGGATGGTTACTCGTAGATCTTAGCGTTAGTATCTATGAGTTGCCTCACCACGAGCGCGCTGCTCATCGAGTATGAACTGGTTGGTTGGTAACTAAAAATAGAGATAATTGTTAGTTACATTCGTTCGTGGAACTGGTTCTGTGCGCTAAAGTAAAAGTGGTTCCCCAGTAGCAGAGTGTGTTATTCGCATTACGGGGAGCCATGGGAATTGGCGCTTCTTTTGTATTTATCAATCCAGTTAATCACCTACTAAGCTCAGAATAAAAGAGCTTGTATTGCAGAATGCTTACAAGATTTAAAAAAAACGTTTTATGATTGGATCCAGTTATTTTTCCGGAATTCGGTACTTAGAATCAAAAATTGTTGGTCTGAAGCACCGTATTCCGGATTCGGTTTCTGGATATCCTAAATACTCCCAAACTTCCCATTACGCTTTCGTTTCGGTTGCGTATATGTCGATTCGTGCCGCTAATAGTACTCGTAGATGTTTCAGTCATTAAGTCATCACCGAACCTATGCCAATTTTCGCTTTTTTCTAGTTTTCAACAAGATTGTATTTTTTGATTCCAGCATCGCATGCTTCCTGAAGTGAAGTGATCTAGCTTAATCTATAATTTTTAGGAAATATTTATACGCTGAGAGCTTCTCCGTAAGCGGCTTATTGAATGGCTTAAGAACTGCAACCATTTGTTATTTGCTAGCATAGTCAAGTTGTAATTTTTGTTGAGAGCAACACAACGTTTTTTGGTCTTTGCCGAAGCAATATTTTGTATCTGACAGCAAGATATTTGCTTGAAACCAATTGATGAGACGGAACAGGGTCATTTTCTCCAATAACTTGCAGATACGGGACAACATTTCAACCGACCGTTGCAAGTTGTGATCGGAGGCTAGATTTCCTGGTTTTGGACTTGCCTTCAATCATGCGGGAAGTTTGTGGAATAAATTCAAAAAAAAAAGCTGTCACAAAACTAGAGCCCTTGAACAAGATTAGTTGGATTCTGTATAAATTCGCGGTATTCTTGTAGCAAGACATGAGAGCTAGAAAGAACTCCACCTTTGAAAACGGTAATTTGTTTGCTGAATCCTTTCCAGCGAAATCTGATACCCAACGGTTTGAATATTCCACGTTTTGGTTATTATTGTACAGATTGAGCATACGATGGCTTGATGAGTGAAACATACGTCGTATGTTTCACTCATGAAGCCATCGACAAACCGGTGCCAATAATCGCGTTTTTTGGCGAGTATCAAGCTCTTACCATTTGTTTCCAATATCGCATACTTCAGGAAGTCTTTATAGGCGGTAGTCTTCTCCGTAAGAGTCTTCTTAATGCATTCGAATAATATCAAAATCGAAGAAGTTTCTCGAGATAACCATGTTTTTTTTAATATACAAAGAATATTAGTTTTTAATTTATTTTATATATTTTATTTTATTCAATTCCATTTATTTTATGTTATTTATCTAATTTGCTTGATTTTTTTTTAATTTATTTAATATCTATTTGTTCTGTTTATTCCATTTATTCTATTTTTCTATTTATTCCGTTTATTTCTTTCCCTATACATTTTATGTATCCTATTCACTTTATTTTTTATTAAGTTTATTTCTCTTGTTTATTTTATTTATTTCATTCGTTTTTATCTATTTTAGTTGAGTCGTCATTCTTTTAATTATTTAGTTTATTTAATTATTTTTTTGTAATCCTTTATTTAATTTATTTTTGATTCATCTGTTTTTCTGCTTCCTTTCTTCAATTTAATTTACTTGTTTTGTTTCTTTCATTTATTTTATTTATTTTGTTTATTTCGCTTGTTTATTTTGTTTTATTGCTTTATTTATTTTATTGATGTTCTATATTGTATTAATTCTACTCCTTCTTTGTATTCCTTTTTTATCCTTTTCCTTTTATTTATCTGTATCCATTTGGTTTACCTATGGAATATTAATTATTATTTGTAACCATTTAATTTATTTATAAAATATACAACTTCTATTCATAGTATTTTTAATAGTTATACTATTTATATTATTCATACTATTTATACTATTCATACTATTTATCCAATTCATCCTTTTTTTCGATATATTCCATTAAGCTTTGTTTTAATAAAATTATTCATTTTAATTATTTTACTTATTTAAATCCTTTTACGAAGAATATTTATTTTATTTGCATTCCTTATAACATTTACATGAGCTACAT
This sequence comes from Topomyia yanbarensis, assembly GCF_030247195.1. NCBI lineage: Eukaryota > Metazoa > Arthropoda > Insecta > Diptera > Culicidae > Topomyia > Topomyia yanbarensis. The sequence continues at coordinate 201,808,416 of NC_080670.1, read as the reverse complement.
TTAAAAAAAATTCATTTTTTACATTTAATTTTTACCATATTTTTTATTTTTTTCATTTATTGTGTTTATTTTATTTATTTTATCTATTTTATGTGTTTTATTGATTTCATTCATTTTACTAAGTTTATTTATCTGATTCGTTTCGTTTACTTTATTTATTTAAATAGCTCGTAATTTCATTTCCATCATTTTATTTATTTGTTATGTTGAGTGGCTTCAATTTATTTCCTGTATTTTATTCATTTTATGTTTTGATTTATTTTACTTATTATACTGCATGCATTTTATTTATTTTCAGCATTTTTTTTTATTTTTAATATTTGTTTTGTGTGTTTTTGCATTTTATCTATGTTATAGTATTTGGTTCATGTTACTTACTTTAGTTACATTATTTATTTTATTTATGTTACATTATTTCAAGTTATTTTTTACGCTACTTGCCCGATTTTTCTTAATTATTTTTTTGATCTGCATATTTTATTTATTTTCTTTTAATAATTTTTTATCATTTTATGCAGTTTTGTATATCAATTATATTTCTTTGTGTTGTTTATTGTATTCATTTTTTTAATTTTGGTTTGGTGTCTTATTTATGTTCGTTTTATTCACTTTAATTATTTTATTCATGATACACTGACTCTATTCATTCTATTTGTTCTGTTATGGTATTTATTTGTTTATTCCATCTATTTTTTATACTATTATTTCAATTTATTCTGTATAATTTATTCCTTTTCTCTAGCCTTATTACATTTGCTTTATTGTTTACTATTTTGAGAACTTGATTTATTTGATTTAAAAAATTTATTAAGTTTATTTCTTCTATTTAATGTACTTCGTTTACTTAATTTATTTTTTCAGTTTGTTCACTCTATTGTTTAAATTTCATTATTATTATTATTATTATTATTATTTTTGCCTTTCTTGTATAGAAAGGTTATGCAATAACTCTGAAAACCGTCAACCTAATACCGGAATTTTTTTTACTGGCGTAAGGTTTCTGGATTTTAACATGGGCGTAGTTGAGGGTATATGGATAGGGACTACCCCCCCCCCTCTACTGTTCACTCTCCTTCCTTTAAAATCCCATTAAATCACCCCTCAGACCACCACACCTTCCAGCCCTCATTCCTCCCCCCCCCCCCCCCCTCCTCACAACCCTATCATCTTTAAACCACCACTATATCACAAAGCATACCAAATTAAGCCGAGGAGTCGTTCGTTCGTGGGACTTAACACCGACCATATGTGCAATGTGTACTAAGAATGTAATGGACATTTCCACAATTATGTTGAACATAACCAGCCACCGAGCCATAGTTTAGAGAAATGAGAAAGGCTCAATTGCACCGCTAGGTGGATTAAAACAGGTTTTTATTTAATCTATTCGAATAATTTTATTCATTTCTTTTATTTTTTATTGTATTTTAATTTTTATATTTTATTTATCTTATCATGTGTTCTTTTAATTGATTTTATATATTTTATGCTTTTTATTTTATATATTTCATTTATTTTGTATATGTTATTTATATTATTTTCATTTCATTCATTGTTTTTATTTTATTTCTACTTTCTATGTCGATTTTTTATATCTTCTGTTTATTTTTATTATTTAATTTATTATATTTGATTTGTATATTTTTTATCTGATTCAAATTCTTTTTCTTTCGATTAAAAAAAGTTTTAATATCATGCTCGTTAGAAAAATATCGGATTCTAATCCTTTTACCAACTATGCTATGTCAGTCCCACGTCATTTGCTCATTTTACTCATTTTAGGTATTTATGTTATGATGCGATTTATTTAAATTATTTAACTCATTTTATTTCTTTTGTTTTTTTAACTTCATTTTCATTAATTTATTTTTTTAATTTTTTTAATTTCATTTGTTTTGTTCGGTTTATTTATTTTATTTATTTCATTCGTTTTATTTCTATTATTGATCTAATTTATCCATTTTGCCATATTTGTTTAATTTTATTTTTTTTTATTTTGGTTAGTTTTGCTGCCATGGCTCGTTGTACGAGTTGAGCAAATAAATAAATAAATAATAAATCAAACATATTTATTGTGTATCCATCGAGTACTTTGCACGCAACTTATCAGTGCGCGCTGAGATTCTTATCCGCAGCGGTGAAGCGTTTTCAACATCACCTGATAACGGTTGAAAGTCGTTTGGTTAGCTTCCTCGATTGACTTTTTCGTCCATACTATCGTCACTAGCTCTGGATGTCTTAGAGATTGTTGATTGGTTTAATTTGTTTTGTTAGCCTTTTGCGGATCACGGGCGGGAAACCATCTTCCTTGTTTTCTTTCCTTTTATTGGCGGTGCTAGTAGTTTCTGTTTTAAAGCGATGAATGATGGAGTTGCTGATTTAACGTGCTCAGTAGGTGGGATTTAGTAGGTATTACTTTGTGCTAGGGTTTCTGCATTTGTATTTTTGCTGTGAAAGATGATTTCGTCGTAGGTAATCTCGCGCACAGTTATCCGTAGTTTGCAGATTGTTCACAGTAGTGACACTTGGGAGACTGATTGTCATAAGTGCATAACGTGGTCTGATAATAGGTAGAACTACGGTGGCAGGGCTACGAAGAGAGGAATGGGGTATTTCAACCGCATTTTCACTATTGGTGGAAATTCCTCCATTTATCCTCCTTGACGGAGAGAACCATTCCATACTGTGATATAAATTTGCAAATAGCGGCTTCGATTGTTTCCGGAGACGAATCGTGCAGTCGTACTTCAACTGAATTATCTTCAACTTACACGGGGAGTTCAACTCTAACTTACGTAAAACAAAGGTGCCTTCTCAGAGTGTACACTTGAATGTTTTCAGTTCAACATTTCGTGTATGATGGAGTTGAATCGTGACCATATAATTTCTATATTATTTCCAGTGTGGAATGAAATTAAAGATATTTCGTCGGGGATTTCTATAGCACAGGGTACAAGTACTTAACGCGGTTAGTTAACGGAATATTTCTTCTTTTTTTGTTTTGAGCTTCTCACGGTTATTGCATTCGATAGATGAAAGCAGACTGATTTTATTTATTTAATTCAACTCATTTACTTTTTATTTTATTTCTTTCCTCAATTATTTAATATATTTTACCCATTTTATTTATTTTATTCATTTGAATTAGATAAGTTATTTTATTAATTTTATTTACCTTATTTGTTTCATTTTTTTATTATGGTTGCTTGATTTACTTTCCATTCAAGAAATTGTTAATTATGTCTATATCTATTTTTTTGGTTCGTGATATTTTATGCGATTTATACATCTAGCCAATATTTCCATTTTCAGGAGTGTCCCCGGTTGAGGGCTTGTTTTGTTTTTGTGCTTAAACTTTCTTCAATCATTTGTATGCTAAGATCTATATACCGTTCGAAAGATTTGTCAAATACCTAACATTTCGCCGATTCAACTTGAAACCAGAAAGGTTCTGAGAAGTTTCTTGGCCGAAAAAAGTTGTGAAACACCCAGAAAAATCCATAATAATGCAAACGTATGAAATGAAACCAGTACAGATACACAGTTTAAACTTTATCTTTCTGGAACATCTAACAGGAGGAAATATGGTATCGGGTAAATCATCTAAAATTTTGATGTGGTTATTTCGGCGTGCCCGCTTGCATAAGCGCGATATGAACCAATACCAATGAGAATAATATGTGACTCTGACGAGATAATATGAGAGTCTGTGCAAAATGCTACATCGCCACCAAAATGCACACGCCAAAAATAAGGGGTGGCCCACAACCGGGGACATTCCCTTACTAATATGTAAGAGCACGATAGATACTTCGACCCGTACAAGCAGCGCTACTTCATATCTAAGTAGAGTATATATTATATTTTCGAGCCAAAATATGCATCTGTTAGATTTCCTTCTTTTCAACATGAGCTGTTTTTTTTTTCATTTAAATATTTATAAAGTACCATTAATTGTTACTAGCGAAGGATTATTCTAGTGACATGGTCTATGTGATAATATGCAATGCACTTGAAGGTTTATGAAATGATGTTCATAAAGATATTCATGAGACATCAGTTTCTCTTCACTAATCCAGGATCAGTTTACAAGTTAGTGGAAACGGGTGTATGTTGTACCCGACTGGGAATTGGGTCAAATAACATAGCCAGTGACGCGTTCCTTCAGTCAAACGTCCTTTCGGTCAAACGTGCTTTCGATCAAGCATAATTTCGGTCAAACACCCTTTAGATAAAATATATTTCGACCAAATCGCATCCGACCAAACGATCGATTTTGGCCAAACGACTATTCGACCAAACAATACTTCGACAAAACGGAGTTCGGACGAACGACACTCGACCAAACGAACCAACCCCATTTATGATCGGTTTCATTTTCGTCAGATGGTAATTAACGATCGCGTGATCAATTATTTTTCAATGTTGATATTTCTTCTCAGAATTTCCCTTTTATTCAAATTGTCCTGTATGTATACCTAACCCAAGTGATCATGCTACGAAGAGTGCTAAATCAACCATAGCTCCCAGTAATATTTGCAAATTTACCCCATTCCTTCAGCACATCCATCGCCAACTGAACTTTATTCACGATTCGCTCGATCTTTTCCCGTCCAACAAACGTGGCGCCACCGAATCGAGCCTTCGTCGAAGGCATACGTTTACGGTTGAGCGCTAGCATAATATGCTAAACGTGTATAGTCTATATAGCTATAGTTCCCCCTCGTTTAGCCCTCCCCACCGTATCATGTGTTGTGTTAAGACAATCATCCGAGAGCATCAAAAGCGACTACAACACTCTCCGTCCGCGCGTCTATGCGGGGCTTTTTAGTTGGTTAGTTAGTTTAGCATGAGGTAAGTTCCCGGGCGACGCTTGCGGCTTGACGTCGTTCACGTTTATGAGAGAAATTGAGACAGTTGAGCTGAGCGAGTCGAGCCTAAGTGGCGGGCACAACGACGGCTGCGATCGGTGTTAGAGCTGGGCGAGTTGGGCACATCACACAGTCAGCAGCAGAGGGCCTGTGGCGAGGCGATGCCATCGCACCTTCCGTCAGTCGTTGTTTGTTTTGCAAACGGTTCGAACGTGATAATTTAATTGACGCTTTTGGCGCGGGTTTTAACGAGTGACAGTGAGTGAGACTGTGGACGGACGGACGGACGAGGTCTGTGACAAACTGTGGTCATATCAACGTCGGATCAACAACCGGGGCCAACCGGAAAGAAGACGGAGCCAACCGGACAATCCGGGCTGACTGCGGTCGGAGGAGTGATCGATGTGTGCGATCCATTTCGCGTGATTGTCGGTGATGGGTTCGCGCGATACACAGATGAGGAAATCATAATTAGCTTGTTTTCGGTGCCTTGCCGGAGTTGTGTGGTTGGAGTTGAAGCGTGTGGTTTTGCTGTTATAATTGAAGAAATTGGATACCGAAGCGTTCATGTTCATGCGAATAATAATCAAACGAGTGTAACGGGTAGTGTCGGGTGTAATTGAATGCAAGGGGAGTTGCATGAGCGGGGCTTGATAGTGACAAAGACGACCCGCAGCCGTAACCGATATCGGTCTAACCGAGGCTAGGGTTTGGCTGAAGGGCACACCACATATGCGTATATATGTGTGTTTTTTTTATTCGAAAAGCCCCGCACAACCCGAGTGTATTCAGCTGATATGGTCGAAGAAAATGCATTTAACTCGCTCCCGATATCGCGTTACGCCCAGTGTATTGAATTTCAAAGTGAATAATGTTTGTTATTTTTTTTCGCAAAAATAACTTGTCTTACGTAATAACTCAGTGAATGCGTAGTTTACGGAGAAAATCGACTCAACTGAAATGCGACCCTAAACCGTTCCGGACGATGTTGTTGCTGCTGGTCCTCCTGCTCGGTTGCTGGTGGTGTACTGTATCAGAATTGTCAATGTTTACAATTCGCGCAAATCTAATCACAGTGTAAACATTTGCCAGCTTTAGTTGACACTTTAGATTACTGTGGCAACGGGTCCAGGCGAGGTGTTATTAGTGTTACGGTTAACTGATTTTTAGTAGAGGCCAAGCACGAGTTTGCTTGAGCACTTTTTTGCAAGATCCTTTTTATAATGGGTTTTACACCATCTCAATTGCGACATATTGTAACAATACACATATATTTTGCTCATCAGAGTTTGGCTGTTTATTTTGTCACTCTACTTATCGACTAGATCTTATCTGAGACATTTGCTTACAATGATACGGCACGTGGAAAACGTCATTCTGTTTATTCTAATTGAATGAGAGTATTCTGGATTCTAGTTCGACTGATGTACTGAAATAAATAGATGAAGTACTTTTAAGTTAAAAATCTTTATGCTCCGAATTCATCTCATCATTGACTAGCACCAACTTAGGGCCAGTTAGAGATAAATCGAATATAGTATGTAATTGGTGCCAGTTTAGACATTAAATCCATACATACAATTTGTGTGAATGCCTTAAGCAACTAGCTTGATCCGAGTAATCTCTTTTTTTAGCTTGGGAGCCAAACATCGGTCACTATGCAAAATTTACTTGTGGAAGATGTGTAATTTATTGTTCGAACAGCTTTTCAGAAGGTCAATTAAATTCAATCGTTATCTTAAAAGTAATATTAGAATAACACGTTTTAAAGAATTTTTCGTAAATAACATAATATATCTTTATACCCTGAATAAGAGAAGCGTTCATGTTTTTAACAAAGTTGTTTGAAATCGCACAACAACTTTGCTGAATACACTAAGTCTCTGCGCCATAATTGCTTACACTTATTTCACTTCAAATAAAGGTGCATAATTTGAGATTGAGAACTTGTACAGAGCATCCAATTCCGCCATTCTATTCAGCACTCAAATTTACATCACAAATAGCCAGTTGGTGATTAATTTTTTACATATTCTAATTTTTAAATTTGGAATTTGCCCTTTATAACACTGTTTGACAAAAAATAACTTCTTATTTTTCATAAAGTGAAAGGAAAATGGCGTTTTCCGTTTGCCTGTAGTACACGATAGATTTTTACGAGCATTTGAAGATTTTTTTGTATTGTCGATTATAAAAAACCATCCAGTGGGATTGAAAATTAAACAAAATAAATAAAAAGTGAAGTAAGTAGCTATTTACGGTGCAGATTTAAGTACATAATTGAATGGAGTAATTAGATTTTGTAAGCAAGGTCGTGTTCTCAAATTATGCACGTTTAAAGTCAAGAATACTGAAATAAGTGTTCCAAATCAGCTTTTTACGGTCAAGATCACATAATTTCGAAACTATCAACTTTGGAGGTTTTGTATCTTCGAAGAAGTTTGATCATATGGCACAGCACATCTCTTGAAAAATTACTTTGATGATTAATCCCTTTAGAAGTATTTATGGAGAATCAACTCTATCTTTATTTGGAGGCTTGTGAATGATTTTAGAAAAAAAAACTTTGGGCAAGACATGAATGCTCTCTGTATTAATGGTATCGAGCAGTCTTCCCAAATGAACATCGAACACCATGTTCGTTCTAGTTCTGTGCTCATCCTACACCATCATGTCGTGTGCAAACTCGAACGCGCTAATGCGCACCAAAACACGTGCACATGTTCATCTGCACAACCGAACTCCATGTACGTACACACAGGTTCTTGATACTAGTTTTCGCTTTCTCTCACCCATCATCACTAGCATTGACTCATTCTATTTTGTGAGTGCCTTTCTTATGTACGCACACGGTGTATGTACACGGTTTTTGAACCTAAGTTTGCACATCGTTCGCTTGGGTTCGGTGTGCGATGCGAACCTGTACACAAAGGCAAAGCATGTTTGAGGTTGAACGCGTGCACGAAATTGTGTACACGGGTGCAAACTTGTCAATGTTCATGGGAAGACTGGTATCGAAAAATATTTATTTGCAAAAAAATTCCAAAGCAAGTTATCCTATAATTAATGTTTATGATAACATTTGTGTGGTCTTCTATAAAGTTGCTTCATTGTTTTACATCTCGATGAGCTACATACATAGAGCTCTCGTGTCTTCAGTAAAGTTGTTATTATATAATTCACGAAAACTTACTGAAGACAACAAGTCTCTTAACTAATGTTTTTTGAAGAGTTGATTCTCTACAATTACTTCCTGGGAGATAAATTACCATCATTTTTAAAAAATGCGCTGTTTTGATCATTGATTTGAGGATTATTGGCTCTAAAAGTATATAATTTGGGAACGTGACCTTGTATACAAAACCCAATTACGCAATTTGTTTGAGCACTTACATGTGCGTTAAAAATTGTTCTCTAATTTTTAATTTCACTTGGTGGCAATTTTAATAATTGATAATAAAAACAATGTTCAATGCATCCAATTGTTATCAATCAATTTATTAATTGTTTCTAATTGTTTTTCGTTTTTCCATATTTTTACTTCTACAGTATTTTGGATTTCTTATTTTATATATCCCTTATTCACTGTATTTCATTCTTTATCTATTATTTATTTATTTATTTATTCTTTACTCTTTGTTTGCTTTGTTTGCTTTATTTTTTTATTTGTTTTTATTTTATTTTCTCTTATTTGTTATTCATAATTTATTATTTCAAGTTCCACAATTATTATTTTTCCTATTTCGTATTGCTTGTTCCTTATTTCTTTTAACATTTTCCTTCTTATAGTTTGTTTTTGTTGATTGACGACTTTAACCAAAAAGATTATTCGCCTGTTTACTCTTTATTCTTTACTTATTCTTTCATTTTATTTTATTTCATTGTGGCATATACTTTATTATTTATTCCTTTTTTCCCTATTTTATTGCTAACTTTATATTTTTTTTTTGTTCACTGAAACCGCTATTTACGAACACTTTTTCACGTGATATTCAATTTACGTAACTTTTTTACGATGTTATTTCGAAATAATGAACTCTGAACTGTTGACGAGTAGATGGTGGAAATCGATTTCTGAAATCCATTCAAGATCCAATATGGAAGTGGGCACAGCCTAGTTTCTAAATCGATTTTCTTGCACGCAGCGCAGGTTAGGTTCCCAACCCAGCACATAGGGTTAAAGATTATTCTAACCCGAAAAAAGAGGCGAATGACCCTAAGGGTTAACCTCGAAATCGAAATATAAAAAAAAAGAAAAAAAAAAGATCCAACATGGCGACTTCCGTCTCTCGATAATCCTAACACCATGAATATATTTGTACAGGGGTTAACAGGTAGATGACGGAAATCAATGTTTGGCAATACAGAGAAAAGCCGTTTTTGTCAGCCCCCGATTTTGTTGACTTTTTAGCTCGATCTTGTCAGCTTCACCTGAAAATCCGTTTTAAAGTATTTAACAGATGAACCAAATTCGAGTAAATCTTTTACAACAATTATAAGGGAAATTCATACCAAATAAGAATGGGTTATAATAGCATCGGCTCACTGAAAAGTTTTCACTGTACCCAATTACTTAAATTGTTTTTAAATTTGTCAATTTCTAAGTTTCTCTGTAACTTAATATCTTAATTTTCTAATTTCGGGTTGTCGCATTTTTGATTTCTTTATTCCGATGTTTTCCTTTTTTGTTTTTTAATTATTTTTTCCTTTTTTATGTTTCTTCTTTTTCATTGTCTTGTTTCTAAATTCTTCTATTGTGGTAGATTTCTTTATTCTTCGTATTTTTTTCTCTCCCTACTTTTGTAATTTAAAATAAGTAATTTAATGTATTTTTTCTGCTCAGCCCATTTTCTCTATATTTTTTTTTCTTTCGTTTTCCTTTTTTTCATGTATTCTTTTTTATCCTTTTGTTTTTCTGTTTCTTGTTTATTTTTTTCTCATTTCTTTTTCCTTTTTATTCTATTAATTTTCTGTTTTGGTTTCTGAATTTGATATTTCTTAACTCCGCTTTGTTTTTCTTTATTTTAAATTATTCTGATTTTCAATTTTTTTTATTAATTACATTTTTGTTTTCTTAACTTGCTATTTTTACTTCCGTTTTCTATTTTTTATCTTCACAGCTTCAAATTTTTCTATTTCAAAATTTTCCTAGTTTCCCTTTTTATATTTCTTGTTTTATTTCTTTATTTCCTTATTTGCTATTCGTGATCTTGCACAAATGGCGTAGCATTTTCCCTTAGTTTCGCAATTACTATTTATAATTTCTACTTTTGATTCGGTAATTGTTTTTGAAGGAAATTTTTTTTATTCTTTTGTATTCCCATTTTCTATTTTTTTCTTATCGTTTCAATTTTTAAGTTCCTCATTGACGAAAATTGATAAAATCCTATCAATTTAGACAGTCTTTGACTATCCCATTCAATAGCACTGTTGTAAATATTCTAGAAAAGTTGAGTGCTGGAATGCTTTCTTTTGCCACAGGACTTTTTCAATTAGTTTTCATTTTCGATTTTATGATTTCTTTTATTTTTTGCTTTCTTATTTTTATTTTTTGTCTTATTTTTTATTTTATTATTTTTGTTTTCGTACTCTTCGGTTTTCAAATTGTGTTAACTACTTGCATATTTTTTTATTTTCTGATTTGTTTATTTATTTTCCAGCAATTTTAACGTTCTCGTTACGAAATCGAAAAATTTCTGCATTGTTAAATTTCTTATTTTCCTAATTTATTATTTTTCTTATTTTATATTCCAACATTTTTTCTGTTCTTGTTTCCTTTTCTCTTAAATTTTGTTCTTTATTTTCCTAATCCTTTGTCTTGTATTTTTTTTAAATTTTCTTTTTTCTTAACATCCAATTTTATTATTGGTTTATTTTCCATTTCTCCTATTCTGCCCATAAAAGCATAAGAGTCCCATATGGATTTTTGTCGAAATCGAGTTATCTATTGGATTGTATTCTGTATCATCACTGAATCACAATGTACAAATAAGATTACCAGGTTTGTCTAGAAAATATCGAAAAAAAATGCCAAAATATGGTTGTCCCATCCGTAAAGCTCAATGAAAATGTAAATATTGAACAACGTTTTTCTCGGCTTGCTGTTTTTCCATATGGGACGCTTATGCTTTTATGGGCAGTATTGTTGTAATTTTTAATTTCTCGACACTTTTCTTTTCTTAATTCTCTTATTTCCTCTATTTAAGTGTTTTTTCCATTCTGTACTTTTTTCCATCATTTTAATTAGTCGATTTCTTATATAAATATCTTAGCATCCTATTTTCTTTATTTTTCTTTTTGAGTTTCCCATTTTTATATTTATTTCTTATTTCCTGAAATATTATTTTGCTCAATAAATTAATTATCATTTACCTATTGCCTTATTTCTTTATTTATCCAAAACGTTTTATTATTTTTGAATTTTTTAATATTTTTCATTTTTTTTTATTATTGTTTTCCTGTCTTCATATTCTCTTTAGTTGACATACCCTCATTTTCCTGCTTTCTTCCTTTTCTTAATTTCTTACTTCCTCATTTTCTAGATTACTTGTTCTTAGTTTTCTTGTTCCCTTGTTTACCTGTTCAGATTTTAGTTTTATTGTTTAATTGTTTACCGAACGTTAGCTTAAATTCAGCCACCAAATCAAATGAGCTAGCTAGGAATGAATACTTTTAATTCTTTTTTCGAAATCAACAAACTGGTGCTCGTCAATATTGCTAGTAACCCTACCTTCTTCGCTGGTCCCACTTATTATCTTTCTTAATTTCCTATTTTGTTTTTTTTCTATTTATTTTGCTCTTGCTTTATAATTTTGATGTCTAATTCCATTATGTTCTTGTTTTCTTATTTCCCAATTACGTTTTTTATTACTCATTCCTAATATTTTTTTAAATTTTCGTTTTTCTTTTATAATTTTTAATTTGTCTGCCTTTTTTGAGTTTTTGTTACCTTAGTTACTATTTTTCATTTCTTTTTGTCATAGTTTTGTTTTTAAGTAATCTAGTCATTATTTTATTATTTTCTAATCTGGGTTGTATAGAAATGACGACTTTACCTTTCTCCCTTGTACTACCCTCTCGTAGGATTTCGTCATAAACCGTAGCTTTTGGCTAATCTTCCTTTCACTTGCTTTTTTGGATGTATGGTCGCTCTACCATAAAATTGGGGCTCTTGTAAATTTGCGACTCACGGACAAAATGCCATCTGCACACGACCAGAAGTTCCATCTAGCCCAAAAAACTAACGATTCTGAAAAAGCATGCAGTCATCGAAATTTACGTTAATTTTCTTAGACAAAAAGAGTTATGATTATTCTGAACTCGACTGCTTTAAAATTTGATAATAAAAGAAAAAGAAATTTGAATACGACTGAATTTAATGTACAGTCTATGATCACAACAGCTCCAATAAATCTAAATTTTTCAATACTTTATGAACATCAAATTTGGTTGAATTCTACAGACAGATAGAATCGGATAAAAAAAACTGACAAGAATTTGGGGATAGACAAAATATAACGAAACAATGACAGGATTGCACTGGATAACTTTGTAATAAATTATTGGATTTTATTTTTTCACTCACCAATCAAACCACACCCGGCTTAGTAATGTTATAGTCGTATTTAAATAGAACAGTCTCCAAACAGAGTCATCAATATCGTACTTCAAAACGTTGTTCGTTTCTCGTATGTTACTGCATAGGTCCAAAAGAAATGGACAACCTTAAAAACGAATCATATCTAATTCACTCATCAAAATGAATCGACTCTTTCCAATTACTTGTTTAGATATATTTAATAAACATTGGTTTGATCTTATCTTTGAGTCGACTTTCAATTGGGTATGTTGGGACGACTTACAAGTTGCAAGTCAATTTTCCTAGAAGTAGGAAACTGTTGTCTTATTAATCAATAATGCGTCCAATTATCTTATGCCATTGTTTGATTTTCAAGCTATCGCTGCGAAACACCTACCACCGTACGGTTTGGTAGCTTACTATCACACTGCTATTCTCATCCGCGATAAGATTGCAGGAATAAAATAATCGATGTCTTGGAAAGGTGATATTTGCGAAAGGTGACCTCATCGGGGTGATTGGATTTTATTATCGCACGTCCAACCTTCGATTATTTATAGACATCTTGTTTGCTTTTTTTTTGATAAAAAGACAAAATCTGCTATATTCAAAACTGGAAAAGAGAGGTTTCTTTCTGTTCGACCAACGTTGTTTCATTCATTATTAACAACACCTAATTTTCACATCAATGGAATAAATATTCTACGGACGAAGTTTAAACCATCGCTAGAAATACCACAGTATGAGTGAAAGTATTGATCGACTTTCAACATTTTTTCAGTAAATGGGCGTAAAACAGACTTACTGCACCAATCATCCACATGCCGAACAGAACAAACATTGCGTCATGGCTGGTTACCACACGTTTGCCATTTATGTCAATAAATGGAAGCACCAATTTTTGACCGGCTATTTTGCTACGGCATAACCTCTTCCAAACTGGCCCCGACCGTCACTTGACGTCGTAGTAGAAAATTAATGATTTTTGTTTTGATGTACAATTTAATCCATTATTGAATTTGAACCCAACTTAACGGTGACTTTGTAAAGTTCTGATCACCGATCGTCGCGCAAAAAAACCAGCATCAGTTCCATCTGAATAAACATACGAAAAAAAAATGTATTTTCTGTCGCCAGCCTCACCCAGAACGACGCATGGTCAATTGTCATCTGAAATAAACCACCCAACACACCCGATCGGCGTTATTTAGCAGAGGCCATCACTCGGTCACAATATGTACGCCTGTCCTCCTGTGCATGTCGGATCGGGTCTGGGACACATGGCTGTTTCATTTTCGTTTTTGTTTTGCAAATTAGGACAGAAACGAACATTGATGAGTTTGAGTTTTTTTTTCTACTTTCCCAATTATTGTGAATGGTTCAGCGCCGTTTTCTTCGAACCATTCAACGCGGCTAAACCATATGCCAAAAATGTCTAAAAACGAGAAGCGAAAATCGAGTCGACTACTGATCCCATCATGGCATAATGAAACAATTAATCAAATGATGCCAGACGAATAAGGCTTTTCTCGACTGATTCAACCAACACACGGTGCGGCGGCGGTGTGAAATGACTCAATGCCTAACCTCCGATCTCGAGGGTGTTACCGCGCTCCTGGCAGTTATAGGCAGGCCCATCTATAGTCCATACCTTTTTCATGCGATGTTCGTTTGAATGTAAAATCGTAGTAAAACTTGCAAACCAGCTAAATTTCATTTGTTTGTACATCGTCATATTCCAGTAATACTACTACCACTTCTTTCTTTCGTGTGCTTCACCTCCTATTACCTTCGCTGGATCGTTTGATGACTTCACACTTGCTGATGCCTCCTAATGCCAATGCTCAAAGTATCGCGCGGCACGTGATGTGTCATGCCCGCCGGGTACACGGAATCGGATGAAAATTATTCAAGAACTTCTTCAAAACATCTCGAGAACCAGTTTACAGGTGTGGCACGGCTTGACCATGATTGATTCAATAATCTCAACGGTCTGCCTGTTAAGCAAACGATGCTTGAAGTCTGAAGGCTTAGTGCTGATTCAGAGTCGGCCGTTTGCCATTTTCTTGAGTTCAAAGACTTTGAAGAACTATGGTTGAGCTTGAGTTGTATCGATGCTAGATTATCGTTGGAAAATGATAGCGTAACAACAGTAAACAGAGTCTTTAGAAAAAGTACCGGAAAATTTCAACTCCATCGTTTGACTAGTGAGACCATTGGTCACAAATTTGCCGAAGACATAATTTTTGAATCTTGCTTCTCCGCGGTGCACGCCGTAAAAAACGATTCAGTAATTTCAATATATTTTCAGCAAACAGTTCCATAGAATATGCATTAAAACTCGATAGGAAAGATTTCTTATAATAGAAAAGATTACCTTTTACAAACAACGCTCTTTGTTCCATAGACCACTTGAGCTAAGGGGGATGGTGTCTTCGTCAAAGTTTCTTGTGGACGCCTATACTACAACTCTGTCGGAAACGTGAACACTCTGCCTGTTTTAACTTTAGCTGTTAAAAAAATAAACGGCATCACACATTTTTGATCGTTTCTTTGTCATGAGACCTCGAGTACATTTTTTTTAAATCGGCACTATTTGGATAATGACAGCTCTACTGGAAGGGCCGGAAGTGAATTAGCTGCCGAAAGGCTCTGCAGCATATAAGATAATATGGAAAAGTTAAAAATGGTACTCGGCTCAGTTAAGCTTTTGCGTAGAGTCGTGTAAGATGAATGAATAAAAATGTCCCAATTTACATTTTGAAATGTATAGGGAAACATGTGGAGACCTGACCAGGTTTTCAGCTAAAACTGCATAAATCTCTAAAAAAGCCTTTTATGCTTCAAAAGTCATTGAGATATAATGTACAAAGTTATTGTGCGTCTTCATGATTTTTTGCAGAATTTTTAATTTAATTTTTGAAAAGTTACAAAAGTTTTCCTGGGGGTGGTCGTAGCGTAGTTGTTAAATCGATTGCCTTGTATGCCGCGCACCTAGGTTCGAGTCCCGACCCCACACATAGGGTTGGAAATTTTTCATAAAAGATTTTTCTAACCCGAAGAGGCGAATGACCTTAAGGTTAAAACCTCTATAATCGAAATAAAAAAACAAAGTTTTCCTGTGATCGTTTTTTGGTCAAGTCTCCCCACTACGGGGAGACTTGACCAAGGCGTGGGGAGACCAAGAGAAATTTGAAAAATCATAACAAAAAATAATGACATAATACATACTGTAAATATTTTTTCCATATTGTTGAGATTCTTAGCTAGCAGTAAAAAATATAAAATGGTTGCATTTTTTAATGCATTTCTTTTTAAGGATTAACTGTACTGCTTGCATTGCATGTTCACATGTCACGAAATCAGTCCTACTATTGCTAACTTTGTTTACTACTACTAAAATATAACAACTTATGTTTTAGGTGGGTTTTTTATGGCGTGATTAACATTAACAGTAGATACCAAAGCATAATAAATATCAGGAATTTTGTATATTTCTTCAGTTAATTGCCACTTGGTCAAGTCTCCCCAACATTAGTTATTGCGTTCAATGTCATGCAAATTCTAGTAATAACTATTCCAATGTTCCAATTTATGTAAAATCATTTCACTACTTCATAAGGATTAAGATGGTATATTAGTACATTAATAGTAATTAGTAGTCGAGTAGATATGTCCATACAAAGTTTAATAAAAAATTACATCATTTAATGCAAATTTATTAATCTCGTGATATTTTCTGTAAGGAAAGGATTTTTCATTCCAAACTTTTAAAATTACCTTAAGGGATCGAAACAAGTATAAAAATATTTTTGAAAAATTTTAAGGAATCGAATAGAAGACTCCACAGCCAAAAATAGAATTTTGCGCTTGGTCAAGTCTCCCCATGTTTCCCTATGATTACCAAAAAAGATGAATGACCCTTGGTGTTAACTTCTTAGTATATAAATAAATAAAAATTTGCGGATATCAAGAAAAAACTGATACTTACTAGTTCTGTGAAAAGACGGCACATTACGAACTACCCAGCTATGAAACCGCCGAGGAAAACTCATCTCCTGAAATAAATCCCGATCAACAGTCTCTAATATCATTACCTGAACCACAAACGATTATCAAATGGCAGCTGCTCATATAATATATATTGACCACTGCAAAAGCTGCGTCTAGTACCTCAAAATGAACAGCCAGTACCATCATTAAGAAAATTCACAATCGTGACCCCGTAAGGGCAAAAAGCAAGGAAGAACAGCTGATCGCAAACATGACAGCAATCATCACTAATAAATCATCATTAAATCAATTTGGCAATATTTCAACTTACTGACTTGCCGAGAAAGATATAGCCGAGAAGACAGTTTTTGTTTTCGTGTCATTTTAACGTAATAGCACTTAATATCATTTTTATGCGAGGACTGCATTCCGTACTAAAAAAAACTGTGAATCCAGAAAACCGTGATATATTGATACAATGGTACAATAAACGATAAAAATGTGTAAAGAAAAGATCGTTTAAAAGTTAACAGGGCATAAAGAGGTAAAACATCACCACATATTTAATTACTGATATGAAGAAACGTACACAGTAGCAATAGGACGAAAGGTGATTTGTTCTTTCTTTCGATCCGGTGCCAATTGCTACTAAATAATATAGTAGTCAATCAATCATATAAGTATCTTTAAATGTTAGTTTAGGTTCACACAATTAATGTTGCAACCAGCAGCAGCACTTTAGTCTCTCTCTAAGGTTAGCCATTTACGGCCGTGTTATTTTGAAAACGACGCGACGGTACAGTAAAAAGACATCAATAGGCAATTACAGAGAGCGACTAAAATGTTGCGACTGGTTGAATCTATAAGTTGATAAATTTGGTTTCGATTTCATGTTTTCAGCATGTAACTGTCTTCTATTTTCTGATAGAATAGAAAAGAGAGATGATCAGAAATCAGAGAGGAAAAAGAATTAAACAATTGAAAGCGAAAAAAGAATGGCTCTTCATTTTTTTTAATACACACTCATCACGAGTGGTTACAGCTGTCTTATAGAAACCTATTTTTTATTCAAAAAATAAGCCAATTTCTAAGCAGATTTGTGCAAATTTATTTCATTGAAGAATTGACGAGTTGACTTAGAAAGTGTAACTGAAAACTTGTAACTATTCCAGATAACAAAAGCATCGAATCCGCTCCAGAAATGCACTATTCTGATATTTATGGGCTTATTTCGCTGTTTGTGCTTTACTCATAAAAGTTGGGTTTGGGTTGCAGTTGGGTTTTTTTCATTTTGATTATGGATGTTTTAACCTTAGGGTCATTCGCCTCTCTTTCGGGTTAGAGAAATCTCTTTTGAAGAAATCTCTAACGCTATGTGCGGGGTTGGGAATAGAACCCAGGTGAGCTGCATACAAGGCAATCGATTTATCAATTTACCAGTTGGGCACTTTATTTATTTATTTACAGCGAAGACCCGGTTTTATCAGCACCCGATTTTATCTACACTCGATTTCATCAGCTTTTCGACCCGATTTTGTCAGATTCATATGAAAATTTATAGTTGGTAGTTTGATCCGAATACGTAAAAAAAATTTTTTTTTACTTTGGACTGTCAAACCCGCATAAGGGAAGTTTAAGCTAAATAATCAGGAAAGGTTATGAGACTATATCTAGGAACTAGAGAAGAATATTTTAAGAGCTTCGGTTTCTTAAAAAGAAAGAGAAACATATGTCCCGATTTTATTAATGTCCCCGTTTTATCAGCCTAAAATTAACCAAGGGACTGATTTAAAACGGGCTTTCACTGTATTTATTTATTTATTTATATCATAAACATAAGCGTGAGGTCATAGCACATCGTCATAGCATATCCAACTGCCAGAAAAAACTAGAATAAATTACGTTAATTTTAGGATGTATGAAAGTATTTTTTAAATATATCAATAAGAAACTACTCTCACTTGTCTCACAATATTGCCGTAAACATTGTACGCAGTCTTCCCATGAACATCGACAAGTTTGCACATGTGTACAAAATTCCGTGCACGCGTTCAGCCTCGAACATGGTTTGCCTTTGTGTACAGGTTTGCCTCCCATACCGAACCCAAGCAAACGATGTGCAAACTTAGGTTTAAGCATCGTGGCATTGCGACTAAAGCCGATATAAATTTTTGTTAAGAGCAAAACCGGATTAAGTACTAGTAATCAATAATAATGGATTATAAAGATATACCATTTTTGCCATGAGTGAAGCAATATTACATTTTTATCCTAAGAATGGTTTCAGAAATTATTTATCACAAATCGGTAAAAACCATGATCAATGTGGGTGTCATTTGAAAGGGGGTGGTCAGTAAACATCACAAATCGATGATTAACGCCATTTTGAAATCCAAGATGGCGACTTCCGGTTGTCAGAAAATAGTGTCATTTGAAAAGAGGTAGTCAGTAGACATTGGTAATTGATCCGATTTTGTTAGCCCCATGAAAATCCGTTTGGTGGGCTCTTGTAGAAGAATCACGTCAAATTCGAATAAACCCTTTCTTGAGCATATTTTTCTTAGACATATAAAATATGATGTTTTGTGTTTCGGATTCTCCTCGTCAGTACCTAACAGCTGACTGGGCCTCTAGACCGACGAAAAAAATCCGAAACACAAAACATCAGACTTAATTTCAAGTTGGATTGTGCACCAATTGCATAAGTTAGAGGGTGTACCCCAAATTTAGCTTCTTTAGGTAGTGTAGGCATGTAAAATATGCAAAAATGATTTTTTGAACTTTGCACTGTAAGATCCCTTCAAAGGAAATTTATACTAAATCGGGAAGGGTTATGGGGTCTATGTTTAGAGAAAGAATAATATTTCAACAACTTCGGTATATTAAAAAGAAAGAAAAAAATATGTCCCGATTTTGTCAATGTTCCCGTTTTGTCGGCCTGAAATTCACCAAGGGGCTGTTTAAAACATACAGTGCAGACCCGTTTTTCTACGTTCCGTAGCGGAACTTGGCCTTCTTTTCCGACACACTTCGCAATCGATTCTTAGTATACATGACGATATGATATGATATGAATAGATCTTCATTTTCATTAGTCGTCATCTGGCAACCGGAAGTCGCTATCTTGGATTTCAAAGTGGCGTTATTCATCAAATTCTGATGTCTACTGACCACCCCCTTTCAAATGACACCTATATTGATGGTGGTTTATTCTGTTTTGTGGTAACTGGAAGTCGCCATCTTGGCTTTCGTTGTGGGGTCAATAAACGATTTCCGTTCGCTACTGACCAAATATCTCACGGTTTCTAGGTCGTTGAAAAAATTGCTCAGGTTTCAGAACCCACAGGTTCGATTAAGAAATATTCGTAACGCCTGTTATGAACCTATGTATTATTTTCTCAGTGCAAAAGTGGATTAATATTCTATACCTTTCTTGCCATGAAAATTTTGTCGAACCATTTTTGCGCTAATTATTATTTGACCCAATTTTGCTTGAGGTTGTGATAAATATACTATTTCTGATCTAACATAATATTGTAATCCACTTTTGCTCTCAGCCTCTCGTCTATGCATTAACTTTTAAGTCCCTCTTAGAATGAAATCCTGACTACGGGTCTGGTTCAGTCCCAGCTGAGCTCGTTCGAATCTTCTCAGGTGATAAATCTACTACTCATAAATGCATGTCAGTCTTATAGAGAACAGAAACGGAGCAGAGAAAAACTCTTCTCATGATTAAATTTTTCATTGACTTTCATGGATGGGACAACCTTGATATTTTTGTTGATAACAAAACTAATAGTTTTAAACTAGTAGTAGAATTTGGGTTTCGACTTCGTCTCCTCAGAATCCGACACTAACTTAGTGACAGGACTAAGTCACCGTCGCTTTAATGTGTCCTAGTCAGCGGAACAACTCATTTTTAATACAATAACTTCAGTTCTACAGGTGCGGGCTTAGCGTAGTTGGTAAATTTATTGCGTTGTACGCAGTTCACCTGGGTTCGATTCCCAACCCCGCACAAAGGGTTAGAGATTTTTTTTAACCCGAAAAAAGAGGCGAATTATCCTAAGGTCGAAATAAAATAAACTTCAGTTCTACGAACAGAGACTATAGTCCCAAGTAAAAATCGTGCTAGTTCTTGTGAGCGAAACTTGTATAATTGAAGAGTTTGTAAACGTTGCTGTTTATAAACAATATGGGCATGTAGGGGTTAATTCAAATGTGTAAATTTTCATTTCCACATTTGAATATTAGGCCATGACGAGGCGAATAGTTTTTTAGCGGAAGACTTTCATTTTCAAGCTCAGCAGAAAATTCTACAAAGCACTGGAAAATTCCGCTCATGCAGGTACAGCCTAAAAATGTCTATAGCAAAGCTGATTTTGTTTTTGGATCCTAGTCTTGATAGGTTTGGTATTATATTTACAAAATCCTTCCACAAATGGTAATTTCGAGCAAACCTACCCTGACCAAGATCCAAAAACGAAACTGTCTGAGTTTGTCTCGTCCGAGAATAGGATCAGATATCAAAGATTTATTGATTTCAAACGTCACTTTATACGTAGCCCTACTGCCCATCGTTAAATCTGACCTTTCCATCGAACACCTTCCGCATTCCTTCTCTAATCAACCTCAGAGGTAGACAAAAGAAGAATCTAAAAAATAATAAAAACAAAACAGCCACACCACCACAACCAACCGGGGCGTTCCGGACGCTCTATGACAACGACAACCACGACAACAACAGAACTAATAAACTGATAAAAATCAAACAGCCTGCGGTCAATCTGCTACAGGCAGTCCAGTCCGGGTTGGGGAAATGGCATTTTTCCTACCTTCTCTCGTGTGTACCTACATACTTATGTAGAAGAAACGATTCTATTTCAGTTTGGTTTAGGCGTTGAAACCAGTTCCGCGTGCGTGACCGGGGAGTAGAGACAAAAAAAATGAGTAGTGATATAAAACTTAACATAAGTGAGGACGAATACCGGGCCCATGGTACCAGCACCGGGCGGCCACCCCAGTTCGTCTACCAATCATCCTCTGACGACGAGGATGATGACGACGAACAGGGTGAGTTCTATAGTTTCGAAACGCCGACCGAACTGGATCCGCTAGCGCTGGATCTGACGGCGGAATTGAAAATTCGTGAATCCAACGAGGAGCTGAATGTGGATATTAATCGAAATGATCTGAGTGTTAAGAGCGATCGGTTGCACGAGGCTGTAAGCCTGGAGGGAGATTGTACAATGTTGTTAGATAGTAGTAACGGGTTAAGTAGTGATAGTGTTTTTGATGAAATTGATTCACCCGTGAATGGCGATCAGCGGCGGTTTAGTGCGGCGACTGCTGGCGAGGATGAGGTGGATCGTAGCTACGATAATAGCTATGCGGATAGCCAAAAGTCTGACCCGGAACATCACCTGTACGAACCGCATCGACAGTACCATCGACTGTCGGTGTGTCACACCGGGGACGAGTTCAGTTCCGACGAGGATGAGGCTTTCGTGGAACTGCTCGAGAAGGCGAATCACATAGTAGGTTGAGTTTCTTTTTTTTCTATCAAGAGCCATATTGTGTAGTACCTGTGACGTCCACTGATGTCGAAATGGCATCAATGTAGGCTTTGTGTTTATGTTTTGGTGGTGGAGTGACACGGTTAGTTTATAAAACATGAAACGGCGAGCTGAACAAATCATATGAATTGTATCAGAATAATAATCAACAGCTTCAAACATTCCCACGAATGGCAACAATAAAATAGTGTACAAAAGGCACAGTTATTCAAACGGAATTAAGTCCATTTAAGCCGACCGTCAATCTCTGGTGCTGATATACTTTTCCACTATCATTCGACGACGACGACGACTAGTGAGGTGTGTACAGCGATTGCGTTTCAACCGCCCACAAACAATGGTTATGCACCTACTTTCTGGCCTCCGACGCGAATGTGTAACGTATGAATAAACACAATTTTCACATCAACTG
This sequence comes from Topomyia yanbarensis, assembly GCF_030247195.1. NCBI lineage: Eukaryota > Metazoa > Arthropoda > Insecta > Diptera > Culicidae > Topomyia > Topomyia yanbarensis. Next base: position 201,785,985 of record NC_080670.1, on the reverse strand, counting down.
TCTGACCGTGATTAGGAGCAATTTTAACAAGACCGACAAGACCGTTGTTATCACAGCGGGGGGAGGGAAAAGAGTGCATTTCTCACGCGAAATAATACTCCACTTTATATCGCTTTTGTTGGCCCGTCGGAGGGATCCGTCGTCGTAGAGGGTTAAACGACCAGTAGTGTAGCTACTTTCCAGTTTTTCTATTGTTGCAATTTGTATAGGTGCGTAGTTTTACCAGACAGTACACTTACGGTATTTACACAATTTAACAAATTCAATGAAAATATAATAACCAACTAAGTGAGTAGTATACATAAAAAATATTAAATGTAAATATAAAATATAAAATATAAAATATAAAATATAAAATATAAAATATAAAATATAAAATATAAAATATAAAATATAAAATTTAAAATATAAAATATAAAATATAAAATATAAAATATAAAATATAAAATATAAAATATAAAATATAAAATATAAAATATAAAATATAAAATATAAAATATAAAATATAAAATATAAAATATAAACTATAAACTATAAAATATAAAATATAACATAACATAAAATATAGAATATATAAAAAAGAAAAAAAATATAATATGAAATGGTGAGCAATAATTACTGTAAATGCGTAACTGAAAACGAACAATGTAGAGCCGTCGGATACAGAAGGGTCTGTTCAACGCAACGACTCAGAGTGAAAATTTCGGCACTCGATTTGTGCTTCCGGAACGCTCAAAAACGTGTATGTTTCCATTTCTAGTCGTTCTTTGTTATTACACTGATTCTTAGATATATTTAGACTCGCAAATTGGAACAAAAATTTGGCAACAGTCCGCTGTATTTTGAAGAAAAACAACGTAATGTGTCATAGAAACCGAGATCAAAATGTACAGTGAAACAACTCAAAAATGCCAATTTGCTACCGTACACTTCACCGTAAACACTATTCGAATAGAAAATTCGGTATTTCAGATTATTAGTAATACTTAACATTTTCGTGCCATAAATTAAGTAGAAATGATGCTTATTACACTGACCAGACGATGGTAAATATTCCGACAAAACGAAATACGAACCGATGAAGTTGGTGTATGCAGTCATTTCTGAGAAAGGTGTTTCAGTGCCTCTGATTCAGTTAAAGCACCGATGCAGATGTTTATATCAGTAAATGTTTGTGGAAATTGAAGCAATTCATCGTGAAGAAATCATGTTTTGGCCAGACCTTTCGAACTGCTATTAAGCGAAAAAAGCAGATTCCTATAAACCTGAACTGTTATAAAACGTGTGGAGTACGGAGTGGAGTAAGTGCACTGTAAATGTATTTTTTGACAATTTATAAATAAAATTAAATTCATTTTTTTTAAATTAGTAAACATACCGCTATTTTTATTTAGCAAATTATAAAATTTATGCAATAATTTGCTGTCAATTTTTTAAATTTTTGCGTAATTTTTTGACATATTTGAAATATTATAAAAAACCTTACTCAGCAGCAGTATCAACATCAATGGCGCTTCAAGGCCGCGAATGTTTTTTTCTAGTCTTCAAAATTAAAATTTGAAAATCAAAACATGTGACTTCAAAATAAAAATTAAAAACTATTCAGAAGATACTTTTCAATTTATTCCCCAAAAAACAGCTCAATTTCAGGTTTTAAAAGTAGAAGGCCCCCTTGAAACAAATGTCTTTCGTTTAATTCCACTATAAAATTATAGTGGAAATTAAAGAAAGACATATCGCACAAAAGAATTAATTTCAACCGGTAGGTGTACTCCGTTAAGTTTGAAATCTGAAGAACCGTTCCCCCGAGGTATTTCCAATGGCGTTTATGTTGTTAGGATGCGAGTGACCAAACCTGTTCTTATCTATTCTATACCTTCAAGTATGAAAATGAAGACGATATAACTTCCCAAATCACGCTGTGTACATATGAAGGACAAACCCCTTCATGCCAGTTCTGCAATAAGACAACATTTCTCGAAAAATCTAGTATTGCGAATTAGAAGCCAATAAACAAGACTGCAGTACCTCAAAACCAACAACCAATACATAGTGATGTGTTGTTCCCCTGCCCCGACTCTGCTGAATCTTTATTCGCCTGATATGGTCATCCTCTTCCCAAATGAACATCGAACACTATATTCGCTCTAGTTATGTGCTCATCTTAACCCTCCGGAAGTCGCGCAAATAGCCCACACTGAACGAGCAGCCGCTGGGGCTCTAAGGAAATTTCGCTAGATTTTCACAGCAGCGTGCACTCAGTGCACTGGCGCGACTTCCGGAAGCTTAAACCCAAACTCGAACGCGCTAATGCGCACCAAAACACGTGCACATGTTCGTCTGCCCAACCGAACCCCGTGTACGTACACACAGGTTCATGACACTAGTTTTCTCTTTCTCTCACCTATCTTCACTAGCGTTGACTCATTCTGTTTTGTGTATGGCTTTCTTGTGTACGCACACGGTGTTGCACATCGTTCGCTTGAATTCGGTGTGGCAAGGCAAACCTGTACACAAAGGCAAAGCAAGTTTGAGGTTGAACGCGTGCACGAAACTTTGTACACAGGTGCAAACTTGTCGAAGGCTGGTCACCCTATAGACTAAAGGACTCAACAAGTTTATGAAAATATTGAGTCTTTTTACTTTTTTCTTTCAATTATTACTGCACCATTATAAAATGCTCCAATAGTTTTCTAAGAAGTGTCGGCAGGCTGTTTTAACGGGGGTATATTAAAGTGTAATACCCTCCTAGTTATTGGGATTCGACTGAGAAAACCGCATAAAGTGGCCACCTTTAAAAAACAACAAAAGCAGTTTTTTTCGCTACCCTTTACCGAATCTTCACTCAAATCAATCAATATATTCGGGGCCAGTCTACTTTTTCTTTCTGTCCTAGTCAGATCTACGATCGAACCAAGTAAACGACGGCTAGTAGCTTCTCGTTCTAGTGCGCATTGTCTCGCGAACAAAGGAAATATTGTATTTATTGATGAGCCTTAATGAGTAAAGTTAACGAAAAAGCTCTGCTCCGACCCAACGTCACGAACGTTGATTTTAAATTTGGTTCTAAACGATCGCGTTTTCGTGAGGTGGAAGTACGTTCTGAGGGGGAAAATGGAGCTAAGGCTTACGAAAGTCGTCTATCTTCAGTATCAACACCTCAGCAAGGCAGCATTGATATCATTTAACAAGTTAGCTTAAGTCGAACATTTTATTTTACGTGCCGACTTAAATACGTGATTGACAGTGACGTTGGAATAGAGATTCCCGTGTAAATTGAAAATGACTGTTTAGAGGTAAGGCTACATGACCTATCACCGCGTATCGTTGGTATACGTTGGTTACTCGTAAATGTAAGAGAGCTTTAACGAAGATGACCTTGACGTGAAAGACAAGATAGAATTAAATGAGTCCCGTGATGCAGTAGGCGCGCAGACAAATGTATATTATATATTAAAACATATAATATTATTATTATTATTATCATACATTAAATTTTTTAAATTTGTGAATATCAGAATATTGGAAGTTTTAATCCTTTGGTTTCTTAATTTTCGATATGCTTTATTTTTTCATTTCTTTAAGTTTTAATTTTATTTTTCATCATTTTAATTTTTTAGAATCGTTAATTTTAAAATTAAAAAAAAGAATCTTATATCTTTTAAATATGCGAATTTCTTAATTTTAAAGTTTGTGTAAAGTCTTAAAATCTCTTGTTAGAATTGGAACCACACGCTGAAGTTCATTTGAAACACCAATCAGAGTTCCTCAAGGAACTCACCTAGGGCAACTGATCATTATTTTATCCATCAACGATCTTTTCCTCCGCATCGCAAATGTTTCGTTCACTGGCTTCGGGACTCGACTCAACTGTGCTCCAAGATAATATAGCCAATATTGAGGAGTGGTGCCTGTATCATAGAGGAGGATAGACTATATCCGTAAATTGGGAGTGTTTTTTGGTTTTTTGAAACGGTTTTGGGAGTACACCGTTCAAAGTTACGGGTTGGAACCCGTTTCAAGAAGGTTTGTACAAGTTGCTCTAAGAAAACAACCGTGGAACTACCCTATCCATCCACCACTGTATAATAATAAATTATACTGTTGAATTTAACAGCGCTTGAGTCTCGTTGTACTTTCATGCAAATAATGTTTATTTTCCATGTGTCAGAATAAACCGGTAGACCGATATTTCGACAAATTTTACGAAACTTCTGAATTGATCATACGACTAAATCTAGTTATAAGCTAGTGGTTATAATCTTTAACTACTATAACGATAAGTTGTTCATAATTAATTTGTACGGCGTCTGCCGAAGATCAAATAAGTAAACAAAACGTTGATCCGTGTCAATTAAGCAAAACGGGATCCGAAGAAATCGGCGCCAGATCGTGTAATTGTACCTCGATTGGACCATCGTCTATATACATTTTCGTTTCCACATCCGACGCTGTGTTGCGCATTTGTTACGCAAAACGTACGATTCTGCTTGGGTAATGGTTTACCACCTTAAGCTGTATTTGCAAATAGTTATTAAATGTTTCGTGAAGTCTGCAACAACACAGTTTACCCGTATCGTCGCTCATTTCTATTGACGATCGACACAGCAGATATTTTAATTCTGCAAAGTAGATAAACGACATACGGATAAATTTTATTGTATGTCACTGGTAGTAGCGGTGCCATATTTTGCTTCTATTCTGAACAAGATGAGAAGGTAGACTGAAGTTCTGCCCTGGTAATATTGCCGTTTGCGGCGTGTTACGAAGTGCTTTCATTAATCCCACGCACAGGACCAGGACGACTAATGCTCACTGGCAGCACAAGCGTAACTGTCGAGAAGCGTCTGCAAGTGCACTTAGAACTCGTTAAAGCATTAGATAATGTGCCACAAAACATTGCTGTTATAAGACTGTAGTAAGTAGAATTTTCTTCGCTGGTTACTATAGGCTTCAATCTTACCTCTCCGAACGATCCGCTTTTGTTAGAAATGACAACACATGCCCAAGCGTATTTGAAACACCAACCAGTGTCCCTCAAGGAAGTCACCTAGGACCACTTATTTTTTTCTGATTCATCAACGACCTCTGCACCCGCATCAAGTCTGGTAAACTGCTCTGAGCTGATGATCTGAAATTTTTTCGTTGGTTTGCTTTAGGATGATTTAGTTAATATTGAGTAGTGATGCTCGCTGAACAACATGCAGATCAACGTCGATAAATATAAGGTGATACGTTTAGAGAGGATGCTTTCTATCCGTTACTTGGGAGTGTTATTCGATAGAAAACTTCGCCTCGCCGGCCACATCACTGCGATAACGGCTAAAGCTAACATTGGGCTTCATGAAACGGAATGCTGATTTTGAGGATTTCGACGCCGTTCAAAGTAATCGATTGCAACATGTTCAACGACCCTTTGTACGACTTTCTCCAAGAAAACTGGCATGGAACGACTCGATCCGTCTACCAGCGTATGATAATAGATGTATTTTGCTAAATTTACCAATCTCGTCGTACCTTCTTGCAAAGAGTGTTCATTTTCGATATGTTGTCGTGCTACAGTCATGTCCCGATATTCTTTTAAGGATTGATTTGTTTGTTCTTCCTCGTGTTATAAGGGATGGCTTCTGTGGATCCTTAGGCACGGCACAGCATACGGCCAGAATAATCCGGTAGAATTATCAAATTGAATCAAGTAGTTTTTAAATCTTTGAATCTTTAAATCTGAATAAAAAAACAGCACTCTTAAGACAATAATTGTGAAAATTTCCTGCTGCGAATTTATTTTTATGTTTAGTATATCAAATTAGAGGTTTTAAAAATTTATAGATCATCATCATTCATTATTACATTTACCAAGCAAGTATTGAGGATAAGCCTACCTTCTCATTTCGCTTAAAGCAGAAAGTAAATACCAACCCGCTACTGCTATCAGCAAACCAAGCAATAAAATATATATCTACCGATTTGTTGTTTAGCCATTGCACAAACAATACAGTATTGTTGTTCTAGGTTGTGAAATAATTTCGGAGCAATAGAAAATAAAATCTTTTGAGTTGTCCATGAAAACTTTGCAAAAATTTCGCAAATTTATAAGATCCGCAAAAACTCCAGCGCTCAAATTATAAATTTCAACCACAATGAATGCGTAGCGGTCTAATGGTCTATCTTTGATCAGTCCGACGTTTGTCGTTGTTGGCAATAAATAGACACACGAGTATTTATCTTATCGGTGTGTACTTATAGAAGTGGCCGAGTTGATAAGCGTCAATGTTCACTGTACTGACACGCATTGCGAAGTTACGACAATGATGGATCGACTGTCACAAGCACAATCTAAGGTTTATTACGTATAGGATTTATCATGTAGTGATGAATCATCAGTGAGTGCAAAACTGAATTCTAAGCACAGACTAACAGACATAACACTCGAAAACAATGTTTCGCCAGCTTTAACGCTGATTTTAAATATATTTCTAGTTGGGACTGTGGCCGCATTTGAAATTATGGCGCCACTGTCATATGAACAATTATATGGGGGATAGACCACTAGTGAAAAATTGTTCCCAAGCCTGAGGAAATAAGTGTTTGGGACCGTGAATAAAAGTTGGAGCTAGTGTTCTGGAAAAATTGCCGGATCGATATTTTTGAGAGAATTCCCTCATAGTGTTATGTCTGTTAGTCTGTGTTTTGAACTATAAATTTATGTTTTAACCAACCAACCGATCAACATTTTTAGTTAAAATAAAACTCCGACTATAGATGCTGACTAATCAAACAAAGTCAACGTTAGTGACAGTCAAAGAAGTTTGTTATTATGAAACATTACATCCCCTATTTAACGTGGTTATACTTGTCAAGTTAATGAACTCCGATGCCTCTGACACCCCAACTAAATATGTCGTATTGTGTGAAATGTTTGGAACGCTGAAACAACAACCGTCGTCGTCGTCGTGCTCGACGGACGACGACGCATATGGATGCAACCGCAGGCCCTACCCAACCAACAGTCATTCGTTTCGATTCCGCCATCTGATGTCTACAAAGGTACATCAGTATGTCGTCTGTCTTGTACACTCCCTCATCGGGCAACTTCTGGCAATCCTCTACCAGTCTATATAGCCGTCTGTGCTTTGTACCGGGCTTGAAGAAGTACCGGCGAAACTCCCCCTCGAAGCTGGAGCGGTCGTCGTAGTCGTGTTATAGGTTAGGATCAGCAGATTGCTTGCTTTGGGAGCAGCAGCCCACGCACGTAGGTAGGTGTAGCAAGCGGCACATCGTTGCTGGCGGGATGCATCTATAAATAAACAACAAACTATCACCACGTGCGGGGCTCACCACAACACCTTTCCTGCTTGGAAACGAGAATGATCAAAACATTGTTGATGATTCAGCGGCAGAGGTGTGTGTACAAACAGTAGGCTGTGCGTTGAGATTGACGTGTGACTAGCTAGGACGAAGAATTTCACACATGTCCGCCAACTGGTGGAACATTTTTGGACAGATGAAGACTTTTTTCGTTGTCACAATAAACAAAATAAAGCAGTATGAGTATGGGTTAGCGGGATTATCTCATTGTGGGCAGGATATTTTTTACTGCTAATATATTTTTCTAAATATAATGACAGCTTGCTTCATTATTCGACGAAAAAAAAATTCCTTACCCCTCCAACACTTTTATGCACATTTAAGACGAAAATCCATCCTACTGAACCACGCGTCCTACGTGCATCAACTTCTATACCAGAAGAATACATAGGTATATCACTTACAATCCAACCGTAGTAAGCAAAAGGGGTTAACAGCAGATCGATGAGACGACCCCCAGCCGGCAGTAAATTTCGGTATGTGGTTCAAGCTATTACTTCCGCTCCCTCTCACACGTCAGGAACTCCTGGAATCTGAACACACATGGTACAAAAATGTCAACTCCCGAAAGCCGGCTGCGCTTGCGGCTCAAAGCGACTGATCCTCTCCATATGGCACATCTCAATCTCACGGCCCCATACGCACCTAATTTTCCCGACCACCAAATCACACGGATATCGGAGGAGTAATGAGCCGGCTCCTAATGTATACGTGTTTATCATCATTTTTGTCATTCCATTACCCTCTCTCCCTCCGAGAATGGAAAGTTCGATAGGGTGAACCGTCTATAATTTGCCGTTGTGTATTTTATTAATGTTTTATGTTCCACGTTTTGTGTACCGTCAAAAGTCGGGGTGGTCCTAGGAATGGAAGCCTTTCTTTTCTACCGCAAATCCATTACTTTTTTTATTTTGTTCTTCGGTAGCGGGTCTTTGATGGTCCTAGCAAGTTTATTACATTTTTTCCCATTCGATTTTCCGCCATCCTTTCACAGGCAGAAGCTCGACTGGCAGCCCGGCGGCAAGCACGTGCGGAGGCACGTGAAATCCGTATGCGTGAGTTGGAGCGGCAGCAGAAAGAACTGGAGCAAAATGCCGACCGCGTCTTTGACCTGCAGCAGCAATCCGTCGGTATGTCGGCTGCGGATAGCTCACTTGGATCCCGATCCGCACGTCTCACCGTCAACAACAGTGTCGTTCGAGGTAGTTCCCTTTCATCCCGAAGGAGCAGCGAAGATTCCCTGGAGGAAGAGGGTCGAAGTTTGCGAGACCTACGACATGAACTAAAGGTACAACATATTTACTTAATACAAGTTGAGATGATTTGAAATTTGTCCTATTTTTCAGGATGTGGAAGAACGCTTCCGCAAGGCGATGGTCGCGAACGCCCAGCTAGACAACGAACGTGCCTCCCAGAGCTACCAGATTCAGCTGCTGAAAGACAAACTGGAAGAGATGGAGGAATCGCACGCCCAGCTTCAGCGGGAACACAAGGAGAAATGCCGGGATCATGATGCCTTGAAACGAGCCAACGACAAGCTGTCCGAGGAGCTGAAACTGGTGCAGGGTCAGCTGCAGGAACGGGACACGCTAATCGAGGAACAGGGCCTAGTGATCGTGACGGTGGAGAACGAGGACGGTTCCGATGCACGACGCGCGCTAGTCACAGTAGAGAACGCACAGCTGCTAGGTTCCGTGCAGGGTTCGTTAGGTTAGTTTTTTTTATGTCATTAGACGAATCACATATCTAAAAGTTTATTTCTTCCTCTAGATGTAAGGCTGAAACGGTTCGCCGAGGAAAAACTAGAGCTGCAAAACGAAGTCCAGACGCTGCAGCAACAACTAAAAGACCTTAAGACCAAGGGCAGGAAATACAGTACTCTAAACGGGGCGTTGGACGACGATGATTACGAAGATGCTCAGAGTAAGGGTTTCCGCGCCCGTTACTATCACCGGTAATTAATCGAACTTTGATTTTTTTTCTAGGAGAAGCCAACAAATTAATCACCGACTATAAATACAAACTGCAGAAAGCGGAGCAGGAAATTGCCAACCTGCAGGCCAGTCTGGCTCGGTCCGAGACGCAGGTGATTCGATACAAGAGTACCGCTGAAGCGGCAGAAAAGGCTGAAAGTGATCTTAAAATCGAAAGGAGAAAGCTTCAACGAGAGGTAAGTGCACAGAACTGTTGATTTTACACAATTCCCTGACCTTGTACGCGTTCGGAGCTGTATAATTCCGTTCAATTATATATCTACCCATCTATCGTGCAGCCAATTATCACCCAGTTCTGGGACGAATGCCACTGTCAGTAGCAGAGTAGCACGCGACTACGACAACAACAAAACTAGATGACAACTTTTGCAAACCAATACGGAGATAATCATACGACGAAGCGTGCCTTATAGCAAAGAGCGCGCGCGCGACCAATTAATTAGGCTGTAATTAAAGTTACGTTCTCGGTTTCAATTGCTGGTGGATGGCGCTCAGCACTATCAATTGACTGTTCGTGTTCGGTTCGTTCGTGTCCCACCCATTGCCGTTACTAGCAACCCATTCTATCAACCCAACCGATACAGTTACAGTTCATAAATTGTTTCAGTAGACAGAACTTTGAACTTTCTGCAAGCAACGTGAGTTTAGTTTTGCTAGTTAGTTTGCTGATTGGTATGCCTTCTCAAAGCTCTAACATGTTTTATTTCATTCGTGATTTTGAGCAATCTGTCCGATGAAATAATAATAAGCAACAATTTTCGTGTTGTGTATTTTTTAAATAACGAATGTTGGTGACTTACAAAATTCTAACCGACCAGTATATCCTTCACTGCACAAACAAACAACCGGCTACTCATTTTAGCGAAATGTGGGTCTGCTTTCCACTGAAAATTTAGAAACATGACCTTAAAAATAGGTGGGCTATAGCGCCAAGAATTTGCTTTGCTTTTGTCTTTTTGCATTATGATGGCTTCTATTGAAGCTATCTTCAAACTTTGATATAACATCTCGTGCTGGACTGGACACGGCCACTAGGATGTGACGCAAACAATTTGTCCTAACAATTTTTTCGTGTGAGTTTTTTTTATTGCTAACATTTCATGTATTTCGCCACATCATTGCCATTCGTTATTCTACTCAACATCGACGATTCCAAAGATATTCATCGACACTATTAATAAAAAAGACTATTCATACGGCCCAAGTGCTTCTACAAGAATTTTTCATACATAAACGAACAAAGTAAACAAAACAAATAAATAAATACGTTTTTTTCTCCAACTCTCCCTTGCCGCTGGTCGCTGTTACAGCTGCTTCGTGGCTGCTGGTAATAGCAGGAAAGCAACAGTTTCTTCCAACCGATAGGGACTACAACGGCCGAGATCTTCCGGTATGTACTTGGCTACCGCGGCAGTGGGCCTTTACTATCACCTAGGGAGATGAGTTTTGCTTCTTTGTTGGATCCTACCTAACGACATTGGTGAATAATCGCCGGATCTACTTATGCTCCCCACGTAAGATCCTAGAAATCACCGTAGAGTTCTTCTCAGGGGGAGGGCACCTTTGGCTCCTTTATTTTTTATTGTCACGAAGCCTAGTTGCCCCAGCAGACGACCATATGTTCATTCGATTTAAATTGACACGGTTCGGTTTTCCTTCTTTTAAACATGAGCTATTCGTCAATGCACATTGAAGCAAAATCATAATTTTATATATCCGTAAGCTTTGATTTCTGGCTAAAAGCATTATCAGATAGAGACTAATCGGTGCACATGGTAAATATCATAATACCCTTTGGGTAGAGCTGCCACAATGGAAGATTAGTTTAAATTTGTCTTTCGTAATGTGACATGGGTATATAAGGGAAGAAGCTCATTTGGCATAGCGTCGTTTGGCTTACATTAGTTTATCAATAATAAGTAAGATTATGTGGCGCAGCCGAAGTCAAGAAATCAAAGTGGCACAAAGCTGCTAGGGATCAGTGTTCCTGTTGATCTCTCTTTAGACGCAAGGTACGATTACTGTCGGCATGCGATTATCAGATGTTCTTTCTGGGACGTCATAATATCCCAGGGATAGCTTAAGGGTTTGTGCATTGGACCGAAGTCCCAAGGGTTGCAGGTTCGATTCCTGCTCAGCCTGGAGTGTTTTTTTCACATTATTCGCTTAACTCACCATTTCGATCTGTTTTCCCCGTTGGACCCCCACAAAAAGTCTTAGAAAATCTGGGGTTTTCTCTCGGTTATCGTGTTTGGGGTAAACAACGGGTGTAAGTACTTCGTATTCAAAATCCACCGTCCAACGAGTCGGTAGAGCTATTGAAGAGGTAGTGTAGGGTGTTTATGGCGACCAACTACAGCGGCGATCCTGCAGGATCGTCAGGAAGAATACTGCCGCAATTAATGAATCCAATGATTCTCAGTTAAGTGAATTAACATACTTGTACCTAATAAGGATCTTGATTTTGGAGAAGTTCTCTCTTTTTTCATATGCATCGCAAGCGCGTGTTCTTACAATGGTTTTAAATCTCACCTATTCTTTTTTTGATTTTAAAATTAAAGAAAAAATCAAATGCGACCTACAAACTGACATCTCGTCTGACTGACGTTAGATTAATAATCGAAAATGTTTTTCGTGCTAATCTAGTAGTTCGATTAATCGGCCACTATTAAAGGATTATCTCGATTATTTGGTAACATAAGAACAGATTGGTAAATAACCGGTATTCATAATTGGTTCGATTGTTTTCTGCAAATTTTATTTATTCAGAGAATTTAAATTAGTTCTGTCGAATGTATGATGTTCATTTGTATACGATTAGTGGTGTAGGTTTGCCAAGTACTCTTATCAGTAAAATTTAAGCGCAAACTTGGACCAAGTTTGGTCCTGACAAACGGTTTTTCATTTTGTTAACTACTTACCTCGATTGGATACGAGACCATTTTGTACATGACGGGCACAATACCCAGCATTATTTGACGCCAGACACTGATGAGAGAAAGTTAAAACGTAAATTCCCCCACTTCCTAAAGTTAAGTATTACGCCATTTACACATGGTTTACTTTTACCGCTTACTGGTGGACTATCGTGATTCGCAGTAGCAAAAAGCGGAGCTCCTTTTAATTACGAAGTTGCCCCTATCCAATTCCATCACGTCATGCATACAGTATTGACAACGTCCATCTGGCTCCAGGCAAACTGATTCATTTGTCATATTGTGTTAGCGCCATCAGCGAAGAAACTAATACCAAAGAAGGCGAGCTCACACTCATGACTCGTAAATGCAAAGAGCAGAATGACAGCAGTAACGATGACAACATGAACGCGTGCGACAACAGGAGAAAAGTGAGTTACTCCTAAGGCACGGTTGGTGATGAAACAAATGTTTTCCCGCCGCGAAGAAGGTCTCAACGCGCAATGGATAGCCGAACGCACATAATCGGATGGACAGAAACTAATATTCGTTTTTTGTTATTTTTATTTTTTATATCTGGTACATATGTAAAAGACCCTCGGCTCCGTTGAGCTAACGCAGTGAACTGGGTGAATGGTGAAATAATCGAGGCTTATCGACGATTACTCCGATTATCTATCAGTTGCCAATTGACTAAAAGCTAATCGATTATCATAACCTTTAATCTCATTCAAATGACCAAAAAGTAAGCAAAATTCAGATTTTTTTTTGTGGGCCAATGAAAAAACATAAAACGAAACAGTTTTAGGATTCAAAAAGATTATATTTTTGTATTCATTTACATTTTTTTTTTCAAGACGAAAAAAAACTAAATGGCGCCCGTGGTGACGTCCTGTCTAAAGTAAGATGAGCCGTCCTCGCTAAGCCAGACACCCTACGTTCGTCAGCTTGCAGACGTTGATTATCAGAGGTCCAGGCGAAATGGACTGCTTCAGACCCTTCATTCCTTCATTGAACAAGTTTGCGGCTGTACAAGCGACTTTTTCCACGATTTGAAAAGCTGAATGTAAATATTTCGGAGCCAGTCACCCGTAGAAACATTTATTGAAATTCTGGGTTTTACCGGAATACTGTCTATTCAGATACGCCACAAGCAGACGCAGTTCAGCCGCGACAGCAGTGGTGCCTTCTACAGATCAAGTCGTGAAATACGTTCTCGAGACCTGTACACATATACAGGTTTCTACCTGAGACGCGCACCTCGAGCCGAGAGCGAATATTCAATAAAATGTGTAAAGCTTAGACTTCTAGTTACTCGATGAACCAAAGAAAAATAGAAACAAGTTCGAGTTTCGGAAAATAGCTTCATTAAAACCGAAAAATCTCATATTTTACGGTAAAATTCGCTCACTTTTCTTCAAAATAATAGGGTGAATTTTTTTATTCAGTTTTTGGTGGTTCATCGACAAGCTACACATATTGTGCATTCTCATAAAAATCAAGTCAGTTCGTTGATTAGATTTTGAGTTTTAAGTAATCGTGTTCGCCAATTTGAAAAACGCGTTTTTGAGAAAAACCCTATCAAAGTTGCCGATCGATTGAAATCTGCGTGTGTTACAGACCAGCAAATACGCGCGAGGAACGCATGGCTGTTTAAAACAAAAGATGTTCAGCGTGGCCACCTAGATCGCGGAAGACTATTCTAGAGGTTCAATACTAACCATTAAGCGAATAAAAAAGAAGTCGATTTTTTTGCCCACTACACCAGACGTCTCCTTAATTAAATCGTAATTGGACATCTTTAGTTTGTTAACCGGAACATTTTTTTTTTTTTTTGTTTTCGATTATAGAGGTTTTAACCTTAAGGTCATTCGCCTCTTCGGGTTAGAAATATCTCTTGTGGAAAATTTCTAACCCTATGTGCGAGGGTCGGTACTCCAACCCAGGTGCGCTGCGTACAAGGCAATCGATTTACCAACTACGCTACGCCCACCCCCGTTAACCGAAACATGCCACACCATAATCTGATACTTTTGCAATCCGCTAGCTGTTTGCCATCCCAAGTGTGGTTTGCAAACTACAATAGATCTGATGAGGCAGCTTCTAATTCTCGTTCTAATCTCATGGGTTATCGTCCTTGAATGAAAAAAATTAAACAATGTTTTTCTTCAATAGTTCCGTTCTACGCAATAAATAAAGAACTAATGTACAGTATTATTCTGCACCAAAAAAATCCAATAACCCGCATAGCCCTGAAGAACCCTATTGGGAAGAAGGACGCGCTAGTATCCAAGAACCCGTTCGTCATAATTGAAAAGGTTGCTGACAGTTCAATCGAAGGTGTGATGACGTAAATCCCAAGGCACACGCCACCGAAGAAAACCACCACCGTGTATTCAGAGTACTCTGATACAGCGGTTATAAATACCGCCGAAGATAATGAGATCTATAAAACAACATCTAGTTAACCTGTTCGACGATTTAGTTCATCCGAACGACCAGCGACAAACAACACCAACCGAATCAGCGAAACGGACTACTACGATGATCGATTTGGAGGGAGAGAAAGTGAGACCATGAAGTAAACTACTCCGTTAGTGAATTTCGAAGGGGATGAGTGTGGGACCAGTTAAAGATGGTCTTGCACCCTCTCCTGGAATTCGGTTGACTTTTCTGCAGGAGCGAGCAGATTATTCTTATAATCTGCAACAAGCCTCTTTGAAGCCACTATGACCACTCTTCAATTATCGTAACCTTACCTCTTACAGGTCACAACTAAGCTTTTCAATCGAGGAGACCGGACAACAGATTAACGGTTGACTGCTTGACCAGAATCAAACCTGGCGATGAAATTGATGTAGATGAACTGGAAACTATCTCCAAACAGCACTGCGGTAGGAATGTGGCGGACGGAGAATACTTTGCGCGGTAAGCGGCAGTGAAGTCATCAAACGCTCCGACGGATACAGTGGCACAGCGGAAGAAGTAGCAGAAGAACTGGCTCAGCTTTAAAGCGAGATATTCGTTAGCTCTAGAAATCTCCCTCTGTTTCAAATGGCGTAAGAAAGAACCGACCAAAAACGCAGCTGCTATGGGCACGTGACAAAGGACGGGGCGGAGCCAGACTCGGTAGGCTATCCGACGTTTCGTAAACCTTCCCCGTTTCATAAAGACCGCGTTAATAGAGTTTGGTGTAGCTGTGCTATTCCAGTCTGTTGGCAAACCAGGATTATGGCGCCGTAATTCCGTAACCGAAATCTTCAGGGTCCGGTCCTGTTACGTTCCGACCCATCACATTAACGAACTGCAGGACGAATGTATCGTGACTGGAAGTCTGACAACTGAACTGGAATCAAACGTTCGACAAAAGGCAAAATTCTTTCAGAAACCTGGTCGTGGCATCGATACGTACTCGACGAAACTAAATCGGTCGATGCCAAACAATGATGAACACTTCTAGATAGCTTCATCTAGATATCAGCGATGAAGGACGGTGAATCATGAAAATGATTCCTACTCTTCAAGCCATAGTTCGTTCTGCGATTCGTTTTATGGAGAAAGACCACTGGGCTATTGATCTTCCAGTTGTATAACAAGCATATGGTAAACCCACGAAGGTGGTTGGCGTGCAACTTCCAAGTATTGTTGTGCGGGTACGTCCGTGGCATGCACCTAGGCCACGAGTTGTCTGGGATGTAAAATGTCTGGTCAAAACTGGAGATCCCTATTAACAGTAGTACAACCCTTCGTGCAGGAGCTACTAGCCAATGGTTCCACGGTTATTCACACTGGCGAATCTAAGTGTAACCATACCGTTGGAGCAGGAGTATTCATCGAAAATCATCAGCAGTCGATGAGCCTATTGGATCGCAACACACAGACGAATTGATCATATAGTCTGACTCCGCAAGTTGTCTTTCGCGAATTCAAGACCTTTAAAGCCAACAAGAAAATCACTCGACCCACCTTCGCTAGATCCCAGGCCACGCCGGCATCCAGCACAACATAGAAGTAGACCACCGTCCCAAAGAAGGATTCTATGGAAGCAATAAGCAAAGTCACCTGTCAGCAGCGGGGAAATCCATGGGTGCAAAATAGGAAGGTAAAGTTATGAGAAATCAAATTTTGTACTAAAAAATTGACTGACCAGAAGAGGTCCTACTATTCAGCGAGTAGGCACACGATTACAAATCGGTCACACGAGACTACCGCACGAATTTATGCTGGAAACATCATTGCCACCGATGTGTGAATATCGTGGAACGGTCGTCACCAAGATGGAGAGAAAGGTGGGAACATTTGACACTTTTGAGTGTATTAGTATTATACTTGCAAAATTAAGCATGGTGGCCGGGGCCCTTGAAGTAAACATAGACATCCGAACAAGCATCCTGATTCTTTGGCGCACGATGAAAAGTGAGAAAAGGCCGAGCTTCACCTCGGATCTACCGATTAGAACACTTATGGACACTTTTTACCTCGAAAAAACCCGATTAAATTAATTATGACCGAACCGAAATAAAACTTATGGCAACAGAAAGGCCCCCTACGTCACTTGTTTGTGCTTTTCTTCTTCATATCCTCTTGTTTTTTCGGCTTCATCAAAGAAAAATGACAACCGCACTCACACACAGAAAAAAATGTGCACACCTGTATCCGTCTTGGGTCGTCACGCTATCCTGCAATGCAGAAAGTTCGGGGCATTAAGAGGAAGAAACAATATCGATTCGACAAGCTTGTGCGCGGCGTTGTGCAGCAATATATATTGTGAAAAGGGAATGAAGCTGAGAAGTAGATATGGAGATAATCTGCCGTCATACGCATAATTGTCCCATGTATATAGGGAATCCCATACAACATGGGACAAATATGCTTATAACGGCTGTAATGCAGTACATGAAAAGCCGTAGAACCAGTGGAGAATGAAGCAGAAGTAGACGACGAAGATTGTGGAAATTTAAGAAAAAACTAAAAAAAGATCTCAAAAGGTGCAACTACTGACGATAAAATAAAAACTCGACACGTCTATCAATTGTTTACCATTTATCTGTCAGTGTCATTCCAATCAAGCACGAAACTTGTCTATGGCCCTCGTTCCAGAAGGTTTAAAAGCGATTTTCTTCGGATTGAGTGCTTTTGACAGGTGTCGTGCTCGATTGGAATGACACTAACACATAAATAATAAGAAAAATATAGAGATCTTTATCCAGAGGAATTCAGCGTATTTAGCAACACTTTGCTCACCGCTGGTCTGTACCGTGCACATTTCACTGTAAATTTTTGCTCATTTTCGCGTTTTTGGACGGTTTTGTTCGAGCAGATAGGTGTAGTATTTTTTTGCTCAACAATTGTTTATAATTAACATACGGATTAGATAGGTACTTCATTTCTCAAGTTCTGAATTCCCTGTTCAGACGACAGTGAAGGTGAAAGGCGAAGATTGTTTATATCGTGGAACGATCTTTCGCTGGATAATACAAAAAAAGTCCATGTTTTGTGCGGTGGACCAGTTTGATTCCCGCTGTAGTGCCAGCTCGTGGTCCGGGAACAAGTCGAGTCGCTGATGAGGGAAAGGAGCCACTCGCTTCCCCAGCTAACCCTAAAGGGCTCAACGGTTCCACATGAGGTAGATCACTGCGGTGTCTACCTGAATAGCTATTTACGGGGAGTGGAGTAATGCTTACCTCCCTAGCCAATTGTTAAGAACCGCTGCCGGAGCAGCCAACAGAGCAAATATCCCAGGGAGAACTCGGTCCTTGCTGTTCCGGCTAGTCGCACGAAACCTACCGCATTTCCACCCAGCAGTAGCAATGTGGAATTCGGAGAAAATAAAAGTTGGTAAATTGATTACCTTTTTTTGTTAACGCGCGAAAACCCGAAATTCTGATAGGAGCACCTGGGCCGCCCATTTAAATAGTTTTAATCCAGCGAGTAGTGGGGAAACCCCTACTTACAAGGAAAGGAATCGAATGCGGGAGAAGAAAAGAGAATTTGATAAAACACGATAAACCAAGCAATGCTGTAAGGTGAGAATAAAGCGAAGTTGAAGAGAAATAGAAAACAGCGGTAATAAAAGTAATGAAAATAAACAAATGGAACAAGAATATCAAGAAGTATATAAAGTGGGCTAGACAGAAAAAACAATAGTGGACAAAAGTGATTATACAAAACAAAAGTTCGCCAAACATATAATATTATGAAAGTACCATAAAAATACCAAAAATACATAAAAATGTCAAAATTTATCATAAGAGTGCAAAACAAATCTATCTATCTATCTATATATATAAAAGTCAATGTTTGTATGTATATGATTTATAGACTCCCAAACGGCTTAACCGATTTCCGTAAAAATTTGCACACAGTAGGTATTTGGTATGAGGCGTGTTTGTGTGCTATTAGTTGGAGATTATCTGCCCGCCAGATGGCGCTTTGGAACAAATTGTGTTTTCCTCCTATTTCGCAGAGTGTCGCAGCAACGCGCGACGGGTATTAGCTAGTATTTTATAGAATAACCTTAAAGTGTCATGAAATACCATAAACGGATGAGAAAACAGAAAACGAACACAATGCTCGAATTAACAGTGCTAGCAAAAGACGACGGATGGAGCAAATAGACACTTGTTCTTGGATTTTTTAACGATTTTAGCCTTGGTTTGGCGGTTCAGAGGATAAGGCGCAGGTCGTATAAGTCCACTCGTCGTATGTTCGCGCCCGACCAGTTTGATCATAGCAGGCGATTGTCCTGTACACTAATAATCGGCTACAAAGTCTGTCAAATAGAATGTCAAGTTCCGCCAAGGCACGTGTTGTAGTAGCAAGGCTTCGCTTTTACTAGCATCATCCTGGATTGTTATTATGTAGCGCTTGGAGCTGCACCCTACTCGGGTGCAAGTTGAATCAAGCTCAAGATAATCTATGAATGCATCTGGGTGTATAAAAATCACGGGATTAGTGAAGTGCCATCTTCAGTTGGAGGGGAGATTTTAATTTGGGATGAAGTTTAAAATAAGTGTTCAAAAAGGAATTACAATATATATAATTAATTTACACACTTTTTTAATTTTTCCATATGGTTTGGTTTAATCAATTTCTGCAAAATCTGCAACACTCAACAATTCAAGAGCATCATCATTGCCATCCATTGTTTTCGAGCCCCCTTACTTGCGCTACGCCGAACCTTCGTACCATCACAACGCACCCGCGAGAAGAATTGTTCTTAAAAGCATGGCTGCGAGAGTTTCCCACTGACCAGTGTTGTAAACTTCAAACAAGCTGCTTACCCTATAGCACCGACACTAACGACTAACCAATCCTCTCTCATCACTTCCAGAACCGTGAGGCCATGGACCGGCTGGAGGAGGTGGAAACCTGCAACAATCACCTGCTGAAGCGGCTGGACAAGCTGAAGAACGCGAAAAGTGCCCTTCTGAAGGACCTCTGATAGGCTGCTTCAATCGACCTAAAAACAAAAAAAAAACAACCAACTATTATTGTTACACATCAAAATCAAAACCGTCTCATCATACACTGTGTTTGAGCTTTCATCATTGTGTTTGTACCAGTTGGTTCGGCTCAGTGAGTTTGTTTTCAGCCGGTTTCATCAGGTCGTGCCGTCAGCCAAATCCTGCTGTATTCATTGTGTAAATTTTTAAAGCATGCTAATTTGTTTTTTTATAAAGGTTCAAGTTGCCTTCAAGTTTACCACCTACCCTATTTGATTTTAACGGCTTTACCCAAGACAACTTGTTAGTTTAGTAGCTAGCCTGTAACCCGGGGTGGAAATTTAGTCCAAAACCGCAAACATCCGCTGAATGTGTTAGTTAGTAGGACGTTGTATAATGATGACTTAGTTATTACCTTTGCTCGTGAGAAATGAAAATAAAAACAACTTAGAAATTGCACTTACCAGTTAGTAGGCTTGTATAGCAAATTGCAGAAATCATAGGTTCTCGTTTTTTGTAAACAATTGAAACTATTAACTATATATTTAAACAGATTAGTGTAAATTGAAACCGCAGAGATTAGGAACTTCTAGGGGCCCGGCCGGTAACAGGAACTGTGTATATCTAAACTGAGTAGGTATAATTTGAGCGAGGAAACATTTTAAATATTTAATTTATTGAACACATAGCTGTTAGGAAAAAAAATCGCGGAGAATCGAGCAAAAAAGTAATCTAGATCTAAAAGCTAGATCTAGAAGAATGCCAACGTAAAAAATAGCTATAGAAACGATAGATGTTTTTTAGTGCAGATTGAACAGTTTGCCAAACCGAAAACCAACTGCTACACGATGAACAAGCGCTGGTGAAGCAATATAAAAAGTAGCAACAACAAAATTCGTCGTTAAAAAGTCCATGAAGACAAGTTGACCCGACTTTTCTATTGGCACTAATCGATCATACTCTTTGGTTCCTGTGTAATAATGTCTCTCAAACGCCTTCCTAATTTGTTAACTACTTTGTAAAACAAATCAACATTCATTATTGCGTAGAATCGCGTCTATCGTCTGCGAGATCAAACTGAGCTTCACACAATTAGATAAACTTTTTACATACTCTTGAACTGCCATATTTTTGTAACTTTTATTTTTCCCGTTTGTTTCAAGTTTTCCTTTCGAGTTAATTTGTACGTTTTCAATCGGAGTCAGATTTCCTTCCTGTAATATTATAAAAAGAATCAACGGTCAACTCCTGCTTGTTGCTTTTGTTTAATCCTTAATCTTACTATTACGGGGGGAATCCACTGTAAATCCACACAAATTGAACAAAATTTGCTGAACCGTGACAGCAAACAAACTACATCATTTAAAAAAACAGAGCGTTAATACTAGTTATAAGCGAGAAGTGTTCTAGGACGCTGGAAAGAAACGTAGGTATATTATAAAGACGGAACGTTTAGATTACCAACGGGACTTTGAGCCTAAATGAAATTAAAAAGTTTATTGGTCAACAGCAAAACGAAACAAGGCGTGTGTAATAAAATAATGCGATCCGGGGGTAAAATGAAGAAAAATATATAATTAACTACTGCAGCCTGTATTGAGGCGGTTTTACTGGACGAACATTCCGAAAGGGTCCATATCCGGCTATGAATACAAAAAGTCATCTCCAATTCAGGCCACGAATACTTTTTAGATCTCCTTCAACTTGGTTGCCACGCCTCACTAGCTGTGCATCTCTTCTCCCTGTATCTGTCGGAGGAGTTTCGAGAGCCATCCTTACCTGGTTGTCGTTCGTCATTTTCACAGCAGTCGCCCAATTTTCGCCTGTCGAACAATGGGTGGTTCTTCAAGCAACTGTTGCAATTCATGGTTATCACGCCGTCCCCATATTCCGTCTTTCATCTGCACCCTACTGTAGATCGTTCGTAGCGGCTTTCATTCGAAAACACTAAGAGCGCATTGGTCCTCCGCCAGTCCAGGTTTCGTGGACGTAGATGACAAACGGTCTAATGAATACTTTGTAGATGTTTAATTTCGTGCACTATCCTATTTTGCCCGGTAAAAGGGTTCTCCGAAACCCCAAAGTAAACCCGATTACCAGATGGAATATCGGGGCCGCAGCATGATCTTCTAGCGTCCTTGACGGAGTCTTTTGAAAGTTCCCCCATATAAGCTTAGAATTGTGATATTCTGTCTAAAGTAAGCAACTGACGTAGCTTGCGACAGATCTTTTATGAAGGACTACCGCGTCTACATACCAGCTCACAAAGTTGAAATCGACGGCGTGGTTATTGTAGCAATAAAGCTCGGTGCGACAAACGCGCAAAGAATCGTGAGAATGACTCTTGCAATGGGAGTGCTTATTATGGAGAGAAGGTCCACATGACCTATTACCATGCCCCGTGTTCAAACTGCGCCCGAGGAATCTTAGCACTCTTGCAAGAATACTAAAAAGAGCAACGCCATTCGCCACGACAAATTATCATGTTCTTTTGAATCAAAACAGTGTAACTCTGACGATCACCGCGTTGCAATCTCTTTTGTTGCTCTAAAAAACTATAGACAGATGATTCATTGTAAAGACTTAATTTTTTTCTTTTTGAGCCAAGACTTGAAAATGGAAAATTGTTAGGCTCGCGTCAATCCTCGCTATTATTATCACACTTTCCAAAGCGATGTTGAACAGTAGACAAGAAAGCCTTTCGGTAGCCCTTTCCAAGTTTCAAAAGGAATCGAGTGTTCATTTTCGTGCTTTATATGCCACAGTTGATCTCGATCGATTGTATCATTTGCGGCTTTGAAATCTATGAACGGGTTATTAGTGGACCTGTTGTATTCGGAACATTGTTGCAGGACTTGTCAAATTGCGAATATTTGGTCCGTAGTGGCGCTGGTATCAGTAAAACCTACTCGATATTGCCCTACGAACTTTCTTGGTAACGTTCGGTGGAATTCATCAATCACCCTTTTTTATAGATGGAGAATACTACTCCCTCCATCCTTTGGTATCTCTTCATACCAGAACTATAAAATCGCACAGCGGAGGGCTGTAGCCAATGTTTTTTCTCCCTATCAAGAACTGGGAATCCGACGTTGGCTGCGCTGGTGATTCTTGCGCTACTCCCGTAGTCTACTGCTTCGCCATTTAAATGTTCGTCATAGTACTGCTTCCACCCTGCAAGCATTCGTTAGAAGGAACAGCCTTTATGCGAATGATTGCGTCTTCTCGTAGAATTTCCGTGTCATAAATGCGGTACAGCTGCCTCGGTATCCCGATCTTCCTGTAGGTGCTTTTTCACCGGAATACCGATTTTTGTCCATTCCATGCTTTACTGTATCGTTCCTCGTTCGCTCTCGTACGATGCGGCAGTCTTCTCAACTAGTCATTTCCTTAATTCGAAACTCCCGTACCGACTACTGCCTCGGCAGTGCTCCTTATGACAGTTTGTATTTTGGTCCGCCGCTTAGTTGCTCTTCCGTTACAAGCGCTGTCTCTAGTTGCCTAGTTTATGTAACTGTTTGCTGTTCCTTATGATCGATCAATTGTTTTTGTAAATATTGTTTGTTTTAGCTTTTGTGAACGATTCTGTTGGTCTAGATCGCCAATGATCGCCTGATAATCGCTGACGTCATCGCCGTGCCTTCGTCATCAGTGGACCAATTGCATTGAGCCATCCACGTGCCCTTCATGTGGCTTTCCGAATACTGGAAGTTGGCCTTACATCGAACTCCGCTTTCCGTGACGTGCTGCTTCGCTATCTTCGTCCACTTCTTAGGACCCGCGAATGCCATGCTGGAACTTCCCGCGGGACCCGCAAACAATCTTCCTGTGTTCGCACTTGCTTGCTTTTTCATCTGATTCGCAGCGTTAACTCACACTAGCAGAGTACTCGCGAAGAAAGCGTGCTCCGCTCACGAAAGAAATGGCCTCCGAGAAACGGCACCACCAGTAAAGCGAACACGGCACTTAAGTTTTAGCAAAACCCTTTCACTCAATGATTTCTTGGCTAAACTACCTTGAGGGTCTTTGAGCGACTATTCTCCCGTGCATAATTCACACGCCGCGGCCATGTTAGCACCCAAACTCATTAGGATAACATTTTCCATTTTCAGACACGACTTTGCGGGGTAAAAAACTTGACAAAGAAGGTCGATGTTGCGAACCGTGCCCTGCAGCGAAAGCGATGAGGATGAGGAAGGTTGTCTTACCGGTGCCGACTACCGGAAAAACGCGCTGCCGGTCGCACACCCGACGGACTTCGACCGTCACTCGCACTCGTGTTTCACTGAATGATATTTTCCCTTTTTCTTTCGCTTTCTGACATTGACGTTGGTCAGATTGGCATTGACGTTTGTCAGATGGGTGGAATCGTTCGCCCTCTGGTTGTCGAATTTGCCCACGCGTACACACCGATCACCGTTTAATTAATATTGAGCCAACAAATATTTAACATGACTGTAACACCACAGAGAACAGACATATAAGCTAGAACAAACTTTCCCGAAAAACCTGTGTAAACATTTAAAGGAAAATACGTTGAAAATCACCATCGCATACAGGTTCGCATGCGTGAGTCACTATTGTATCCCAGTTTGTATACAAGTCCCGTATAGCGATTGCTGGCCGATCGAAGCGCCGACTGGTGGCAAGTTGCTACTTGCTGTTGTCAATTCAAAGCGACTGTTTAATTTCTTACACAAGTTGAAAACTTTACTTGTATGTCAGTTCTCAGTGGTAACACGAAGCAGCCAACGGAAGCCGAACGAGTACGCGGCCATTGATGTCTCGACCTGATGGAAGGAACCGCCTGCATCAGCATCAGTAGAGTAGGAAATTTTTTTTTTACTTTTTTTGTTTGTATACGAAAATCCGAAATTCTGGCGGAAGCACGGCCGCCCTGTTAAATAGGGTCCGCCAGGCAAACCAACTATAACCCAAGTAGTGGGGAAACCCTTACTTACATTCTTCAGCAGCACGATCGTCTTGAAACTGCTCGATGATGTACCTCGGCGTCCATGCTCCACGAGTATTGTACACTGTCGTTAATTTAAGCAAATGCCGACCGCCACCAGGTAATGATACGAAACTAAGTTCGCACGGCGGTAGGTGTGTCAGAGAAGAATTTTCCGTTGATTAGGACGTGGTCGATTTGGTTCTCAGTTCGTTGACCAAGTGATCTCCAGGTAACCTTTGCGGGGGAAGAAGGTGCTTTGGACTACTCTTTCTTGAAAGACTACGAAGTTTACACATCGTTGGCCATTGTTAATTTGTTACAGTGAGCAGATTGTCCGACCCAATCACCGGTTTATACATTGTCACCCGGCCCATCTGGGAGTTCATGTCCAGCTGTGCGTAAATTGCATCTTTCTCATCTTCGGGTTTCCCTTCGTGAAAGCATTACACGTTGATGATGCTGTAATTGAAGAAACGGTGTAAAATAAAAGATGGCTATACCCTAATCCCGTCCCAAAATTGCCCCAAAGCCCAAATGGTTCTCAAAGGAGCTAAAAAGAGGTGCAATCACCTTAATAACGTTGGCCGTCGTCATCATATGATCTCAGGAGTCGCTTGAGGATTTTTCCTCGCCGTTATGATTGCTTTTTCCTAGTCGTCCCGGTGCCAATCCTACGGTTGGCCGAAGTTGGTAAGGCTCATTCAATTGCTTCGGCCAAATTGTATGGGAACACACCGACTTTTCTTCCGTTCATCTCGCAATCAATATTCAACCAGTTTGTTTTCCCAGTAGCTGTAGATAACTTTACACTTTCTAGTCTTTATGTCTCCTTTTTCTACCACTGTTCCGAGCGGCACATCGGTGACCCATTGATTTGCACCCCGATGAAAATGATGTGTAACGCCTCTGCCAGGTTCACGTGTCGTTCGCGATAGGGACGTCTTATTTTCTATCAAGAGAACCGTGCTTTCACTTGAACGATTTGCCGGCTGTGGGAAAATCACTTTTTCTTACCAGAATAACTAGCATTCACGCAAAAAGATGCCGAAAATGCGGAATTTCCACGAAATAACCCCGACTAGCGCCGATTACGACGACGTAAACAACACGCACTTGCTCCCTCTCCTTTTTCACGTTTTTTTCTGTCCCTTTGACGTTTTTACAAGAGGGTGACGTGATGTCATATTTTCGTAATTAACTTAAGAACTTTGTAACAAAATTAATTCGAAATACGAACGAGGAGCACTATCAGTTGACATCAAATCAGAGAAAGTGTATTATTTTCTTTTGTTTACTGCTACTGTTGTTTGATGATGACATTTCAAGCGATTTTGACGTTGTCAAACTGACCCCCATCGATCGGTGGAAAAACGATGTTGCCTATTAGGTTCTTTACTGGCACAGTTAACCTCACTTTTCTTGACAGTTCGCTTGTACTGTTTACATGGACTTAGAAAAATTTGTGGACGACTAGATTCGCTCGAAGCAAATCGCAAAGAATTTTTCTAAGTCCATGTAAACAGTACAAGCGAACTGTCAAAAATGAACACTCAGTTCATTTCTGACGTCAGCGTAAAGTATTCAATAGAGTACTTGACAATCTGTAACTGTATTAGTGTGCTCAACGATTTGATTTCCTCCACCTGTCATAATTTCTGATAGCTGGAGGAAAACAAAGAAAAAAAAGCTTTTCGGTCGGATTATTTGCAAGGTGGATCGAATCCAACAGGTATTGCAGTCTCCACAATAAGTTTCACAGTGACACAGAGCATTTAAACACCATTATAAATGCTTTAGGCAAGCGATTTCAAACGCTTAAATCGACTGACAGTTTTACATATGACAGCTGGAGGAAAACAAACCCCCAAGTAGTGTGAGTGAAATCATTTGCATAGAACTCTATTGAGTTCTTGTCGCCCGGTCTCACGAACACTTCTACAACTTCCTGGTTGAAAACAATCCTATTTGCTTTTGCCGGCTTTGTTTATTATTTTCCACCAACTAGTGACGTAGTGTTTATGTCACGTGACGTGTGTACGTACATGAGCCGTAGAAAAGTCTATTGTCAAACTCTGTATGCAGAGATAGGGATGTCAATTGCCCGCGTTTTACCTATAAGTCCGGTCTTTGTTGTCAGACAAATTTTTGCGTGTCACGCGAGTGTTTTTATTCGCACACCTTCTTCTGTCGGGTATGCCGTGCACGCTAATTACAATCACCTCAATGAACATGTAAAATGAAAATTGACTATACCCAAATCGTGTCCCAAAATTGCCCCAAAACACATATGGTTCTTAGAAGGAGGTAAAAAGAGGTGCACTCACCTTAATGATGTTGGCTGTCGTCATCATGTGATCCCGGGAATCGCATGAGGGCTTCCTATTCCAGACCACCGTCACTGATTGATTTATCCTACGCCGCAAAATTAGTCGTTCTTTACAAATGCACCGTGCTCTTCCGCGATGGATCGCCAACACATCACACTCGATCCGACAAATTTCACAATAACCGCCCTGTTGCTGCCAGTGAGTCTGCTGCTTTGCCGTTGCATTGATTGTGGCGGTTGTTTTTCCACTGTTTTCCACCCGCGCTGTGGTTGCTTTCCCGGGCACTGTTTGAACAATTAAGACGCCGCTCTGTAATGCTGTCTAAACCAGAGTGTATGTAAGGAGAGTGAAGACAACTGTCATGATTATCTGTCAGTAATATTCCAAACGAACAAATGACCTCTCAAAATATATGGATTTGTCTCGTTTGGAATGACACTGACAAAAAATCATTGTTCCAATTTTGACAGTGTCGTCACTCTCCTTATATGCACTCAGGTCTAAACGATTCGCAAATTTGTTTTTGTCAAGCGAGTGTTTATACTTGCATACCTTCTTCTGTCGGGTATGCCGTGCACGCTTATCACAATTACCTCAACCATAATTTAATTTTATAATTTAATTCAATATGAACATTATCTTAACCATTATGTGCAAACATAACAAACCATAATTTAATTCAATATGCAGATTGTCTTGTCATTTTGCTGATCGCTTACCACTTTATCATACATTGGCGCATCTTGCCCAGCTTGATAAAGCCCGCTTTTTCACACATTCTGTCCCGCCAAGTAAAGTTCCAAACTTGAGTAGGAACCCTTTTCTCGATTACGAATCAGTCACACAAATATCACCCATGAAAACAGCATCACCAAGACCGATCCATCGTTGAGTCCAACATTCCAAACAAGGTCCACTGTAGAATACCTTCTGGTGAACTGGCCTGAACTCGCCAACCTTCGAACGGTGAAACTCTTGTCTTCTTTTTGAGCGATATGAGGCTCCTCGTATCTAGGATACTTCCACGGACACTACCACGAACACAACACGCGCCGAACTATTTTGTGTAACACCCCACGGACCCTCCGCCCCACTCGGATCGGGTGCGGCGGAAGTTATCCTAACAAGCATCACACAACCACTACAACTCGAGGCAAACAACCACCATAAATGCGCACAGTGGTCCCTTCGTCTTAGTAGGTGTAGGCGAGGCTCTCCCGCGGCCCATTAACTTTGCTACGCCAAACACCGACTCCCCGAAGCACACCCAAGACAAAAGATCATCCGAAAGTCTACGGGCCACCCTCGCATCCACGCCGAGCCTTTACCGACGAGATACAACACAGGGAACCACGAAACGATAAAATGGGACTTATTCTCACAGTCACGTCAACTAGTGCCTAGAAGGAAATTTTTTCTAGTCACTGGGTGACGTGAATATGAGAATAGGACCCAATGTAAGCTTTTCTTTTTGCAATAGGTGAACGTAAGATTGTCTTGAAATACTCGAGTAGAACAAAATAAAGATCGACTGGATCGGCTAACGTTTCCGCATAAAGCGCGATTCAGACGATACATCAGCTTCCGTCAACGTCAACGGAACGTCACCGTTCCGTCAGGATGAGTTAAATACTTTTCTCTTGCATCCGTTCACACATGCCGTACGTCAAAACGTTCCGTGCCGATGATGTTGTGTGTGAATGCCTCCATTTAACTGCATGTAACTTATCCTGACGGAACGGTGACGTTCCGTTGACATTGACGGAAGCTGATGTATCGTCTGAATCGTGCTTAAACGTGACAATGAAGCCTTTGCTCGGGATTAAAACCATTCTGTTTAAATCACACCATATTGTACTAAAGCTGTCCAACCCACTCTGAATAGTTGATATTACACATAGATTAAGGAAGGTGCATACCAGATCTAAATGTTGGTCGTAATGATCCGTCTCGTACAAAAAACACCCACTGAAGAAGATCGTCCCGTTTCCTTAGAAAAATCTTCATGCCGTCCGCGCAAGAAAGACGGGATCACTGTCATTAAAATAGAGGAGAAACATTACTGGACTGAGGTGGCTTCCTTACTGAAGGCTGGATTTACCGAGGAATAATGCAGATGTGGGACAACCTTTAATGCAGATTTAAAGTTGCTTTCCATATAGAAACGAAATCAACGAAGAAGTTGTTCATGAGCACTGGCTGCCGTGATATCATGGTTTTTTCTCGAAAGTCACGAATAGATCCGTGTAAATATCGTTTTACAGCGAATCCATTGAGTACATATATTATGACTGAGCGGTTTTCGAACGCACTGGCAAAGTCTAACGAGCAACTCCCTGGCAGAATCCTTATAGGAACCGTTTAGTTAAACAAAATCAGCAGGCAAATCTGATAAGTTCCTTCAATTGTACAAAAATCAGTCCAACTCCAATGCGTAAGACGCCAGTTTATTTGTGAAAAAAGGAATAATCAAATCCACATCAGCTTTTTTAGTTCCCATCCGCTTTTAGTAGCATTTGTACTCTCAGTTTGAACAAAACTATCCCTCAATAATGACCTGATCCCGAGCGATCTGGAACGCCGCAATCAAAGCTGTCATCTGCGGTTTCTCGACACATCCAGCGGCCAACCGTTCTTCGATGGCTGCCATTTTGATTAGCAACTGGGACATAACCCTAGGCGGAAGCTCCATCCGGTGCACATAAAGATGTATTTCGGTTAGGATGTCTTCAAGGGCGAGACCTTTGTTGGTTTTAAGTTCCTGAATTTCTGAAAGAAGTATCAAATAAATTAATATAATCTGCATTCCTCAAACAGATACTAACTTTCAAAAATTTCCTTAAAACTTTCCACATTAAGCAGCCAGTTAACAATGTTCGTAATATCACTCTTCAGCGGATGACCCACGCAGGTGTACACATTATCCTCGGTCACGTCCTTGTAGGCCATCCAGGTACTCTGAAGCACGTTCAGAACCTTTCGCATATCACCTCCGGCCAGTGTCATCAGTGCCTTTTTGCCGTCTTCGGAGACCTTAATGCTGCAATTGAAACCGATGGAAATCTTCCCATAATTCTAATGGTTTAAATTAATAATTACCCTTCAGCCTCCACGACATGCTCCAGTCGAGGCAGAATCTGTTCCGCTGCAAGCGGCGCAAATCGAAACCGAGTGCAACGGGACTGCAACGCCGGAATGATCTTACTCAAATAGTTGCAAATTATACAGAACCGCACATTATCGGTATATTTTTCGATAATCCTCCGGAGCGCATTTTGCGCATCGTTGGTCATCGCATCCGCTTCGTCCAGTATGATCAACTTGTAGCCACCGCTGAAGATGGTTCTGGTCGAAGCGAAGTTCAAAATTTGACCCCGGACGATGTTGATACCACGATCGTCCGAAGCGTTCAGCTCTAGGACCATCTGGTTGAAGGATTGCGGTTTGTACAGCTGCCGTGCGCATGCCAGGATGGTGCTGGTTTTTCCCGTTCCCGGGGGACCGTAGAACAGCAGGTGGGGTAGTTGGTCTTCCTGGATGAATTTGTTAACTAAAACAAGTTATTATGGTAAATAAATTGGACAGTCAGTGTTTAAAGAACTTACTTGTCGAGATGATTTCTTCATGGGAAATGAGATCGTTCAGGGTGGCCGGTCGGTACTTTTCTACCCACGGTAGGTTTGATTTTCCGTCTTTGAGCATAGCGTTTTTTTGTAAGCGGAGTAGTTTAATAACTTTATTAGGGAGAAATTGTAATTCTATTATTCTTGTTTTGATATTCTGGTGGTCACTATGCTACTACCAAGAGATTCAAAACAACACACGCCCAATTCGCGCCAACATTGTGACAGCTGCCTCAGTAGCGTTAGTTATGCTATCGGCTCGATATTCATTTATGAGACCAGTGTTCATCCAATTATGCTGCGGTTCGAAATGAACCACATTAGGGTAACGTAAGTATTTTGGTCAGTTTAAACAGGTTTTGCATCTCAAATTCAAGTAAAATGCATACAAATCCAGAATTTGCTCTTCATTTCTTTGAATTACTCACCTTACAGTTATTTGTAGTCGAAATTATTGCTAACTATGCATTCTATGAATAGTAAACCATAAAGCTTTATTGATCCGCCACTTTCGATGTATCGAAATTAGGGTGATTTTAACTGATCTGATTTGACACCAAAACTGATTCAGCGAGGTTCTAATCCCAATCGCTGTCAGTTTAATACATTTTAACAGAAGTTAGGGTAAGAACCTGACTCCGTTTTGGCATAAGAAAAACATGAATTGTCGGTTTAGGTCTAGTGGCATGAATCATGTTTTCATGTTCAAATATGAATCATGTTTTCATGTTCAAACATGAATCATGTTTTCATGTTTGAACATGAATCATGTTTGAACATGAATCATGTTTTCATGTTTGAACATGAATCATGTTTGAACATGGATCATGTTTTCATGTTCAAACATGAATCATGTTCTAACATGAATCATGTTTTCATGTTCAAACATGAATCATGTTTTCATGTTCAAACATGAATCATGTTTTCATGTTCAAACATGAATCATGTTCAAACATGAATCATGTTTTTATGTCCAAACATGAATCATGTTTGAACATGAATCATGTTTTCATGTTCAAACATGAATCATGTTTTTATGTCCAAACATGAATCATGTTTGAACATGAATCATGTTTTCATGTTTGAGCATGAATCATGTTCAAACATGTTTTCATGTTTGAACATGAATCATGTTTTCATGTTCAAGCACGAATCATGTTCAAACATGAATCATGTTTTCATGTTCAAACATGAATCATGTTTTCGTGTTCAAACATGATTCATGTTAGAACATGAAAACATGAAAACATGTTTCATGTTCAAACATGAATCATGTTTTCATGTTCAAACATGAATCATGTTTTCATGTTCAAACATGATTCATGTTTTCATGTTCAAACATGAATCATGTTTTCATGTTCAAACATGAATCATGTTTTCGTGTTCAAACATGAATCATGTTTTCATGTTCAAACATGAATCATGTTTTCATGTTCAAACATGAATCATGTTTTCATGTTCAAACATGAATCATGTTTTCATGTTCAAACATGAATCATGTTTTTATGTTCAAACATGAATCATGTTTTTATGTTCAAACATGAATCATGTTTGAACATGAATCATGTTTTCATGTTCAAACATGAATCATGTTTTCATGTTTGAACATGAATCATGTTTTCATGTTCAAACATGAATCATGTTTTCATGTTCAAACATGAATCATGTTTCCATGTTCAAACATGAATTAATTACTTAATGTGGCAACCTATTACTATGAAGCATCTGAATGACTTCGGATTGGCTGATGACGTTGCTCTCCTAGCACAACGGCGCTCTGACATGCAGAGTAAGCTTGATGATCTTGCCGATCGCTCCTCAGCGGCAGGTCTCAAAATCAACGTCAACAAGATCAAATCGTTGGATATAAGCACGGTCAAACCTTCCAGCTTTACGGTAGCTGGGCAAGCAGTGGAGAATGACGAAAGCTTCCAGTAAATTGGTAGCCAAATGGCGCCTGATGGAGCCACCAAGATCGACATCGAAGCACGGATCAAGAAGGCGAGGGCTGCTTTTGCGAGTCTAATGGGGTTTTTGATTGAAAAACCCCGGGGCGACGTATCTGACGTATTTCTATTGTGAATACGTCAAATTTCATGTTCGTTTGGATACGTCATGGTCTCTTGGCCACACTCTAACTAGAGTGCTCTATTTTCACTTCGTGCACGTTGAGTTCATTTCTTTGTTTTCGTTCACTCGATAGTTCATTTTTATGTTGGAAAATGACACAAGAAAAAACATGTAAACATGTTTTTCCTTATCTCGCTGTCCTAGAGCTCAGTGAAGAAACTAAAAAGTTCAACAAAATTTGAATTTTGAGCATAAAGTTGCACAAAATTCTGCGCTTCACAATGTGAATTCCGTTTCCATCATTCTAGTGCTGTTTTTATACGTGACAATCCACAAAATGAACCAATCCGCCGAACGTGCCATCCTAAACGCCACCAGCTATTCGCTGGGGGACTGGTCCCGCTCCAGCACTACTAACGCACTCGATGATAGCGAAATATGCGACGAAAGTGTACTGCAGCTGCTGGACAAACCCTTTTCGCAGCTGGTCGATGGAATGCAGCTCCGGAGGAATGACCGCTACGCAGGCTTTGACAACAATGCCGGCAACAGCTGGATCTATCCTACCAATTATCCCGTGCGGAAGTATCAATTTTCCATCACCCAAGCGGCACTGTTCAAAAACACCCTGGTGGTTCTGCCGACTGGTCTGGGGAAAACATTTATCGCGGCCGTAGTGATGTATAATATCTATCGGTGGTATCCTACCGGGAAGGTGATATTTATGGCACCTACTAGACCGCTGGTAAATCAGCAGATAGAAGCTTGCTACAAAATAATGGGCATTCCGAAGGCAGATACGGCGGAGATGACAGGCCGGCAGCAGAAGAAGAATCGTACTGGTTTGTGGCAGGAGAAGCGGGTTTTCTTCGTTACGCCGCAAGTGAGTTCATGATTAAAAATCGTTTGGTTGATTTGTATTTAAATGATATTTATTCTAGGTTGTTCAAGCAGACATCAACGCTCCGGAGCAAAATTTTCCCACCGAAAGCGTCAAGCTGATAGTGATCGACGAGGCTCACAAAGCCAAAGGACGGTACGCTTACACCGAAGTCATCAGAACCATTTCGGCCACCAACCGAAACTTTCGTATCCTAGCGCTTTCTGCGACCCCCGGCCGGACACTGGAAGACGTAGCAGAGGTAATTAAAAACCTACTGATCGCACACATCGAGGTACGCTGGGAGAATTCGATTGACGTGTCACCGTACACGTTCAAAAAGAACATTCGAACGATCGTAATCCCGTTGGGTCCGACGTTGACAAAGATACGAGACGATTACATCCAGGTGGTGGATCCGTACGTCCGTCGTCTGCTGGATGCGAACGTAATCTCCGGTCACAGTGGGTCACTTAGTCGGGGATGGTTGATAATGGAGCAGAAACGGTTTCGGGAGGCGTCTCTCATTAGCAGGCATCCGAACCATTCGAACATTAGTTCGGATTTTTGTGCCAGTATCAGTTTGTACCATGCGATGGAACTGCTGCTTCGGCATGGAACGCGGGCGTTTCTTAACTTTTTTGAAGATGAAGGCAGCAATGCTGAGAAGTATTTGGTGATGAAGGATCCTCGGTTGAAGGCTTTTCTTGAGGAGCTAAGGGCGACTTACGGCAGGAATCCGTTGGCAATTTTCAATAATGCTGGGGTCATGCCGAACGGGGCTGTTCCGAAGATTGCAGCCGATGAAAGCATTGATTTTGGACATCCGAAGTTTGGTATATTGGAGAGGAACTTGAAGGAACATTTTCAGGTGAGATCTAAGGGTTCTAGTTGCATTACCAACTAGGCTCTTGTTAATTTTTTTTTTGTGATTTTCTAAATCAATGAAAATTATATTCACAGAACAATCCGGATTCGAAAGTGATAATTTTCTGTGAATTTCGGGAATCAGTGGCGATGATTCACCGATTGCTGTTGCAAAATAGGCCGTTAATCAAACCAAAATGTATCGTAGGTAAGTCCATTTTCTCTATCTATTTTTAACTCGTGATTTTCGTGAATTCCAAAGCATAAAAAATCTCAACTGTTCAGATCTCGGTGAAAGATATGAAAAAATGATATTGAGCAGAACGAATTATATGTGAATACCATGGCGTCACATCTCTAGGAACTCGAATTTGGCTCTAGTGCGACAATGAATTTTGGAATTCTTACTACAGTTGTGCATAATCTTCGTCGACTGTGGCGTGATAGCCTGGGACGGGAAGATGAAGACTTTTTTCTTTATTTTATCTCTCGTTTGACAACACCTGTTATTCTGTTTCACTAGCTTCATTTGACGTAACGCTTTTTCGTATCTGCGAGACCCGTCCCACAGGTCACAGCCTGCCTTGATTTGTTGAGCTTGTAGTTTTCCGTTAGCATGGTTACGGCTATCGGGGCAATAAAGGTTACAGTCACGTGTGAACAAATGTGAATCCCAGCATAAATGCCTTTGAAATTCTTGAATATTGTGTCAGTTGATCAGAGAAACGTTTTCTGCCTTGGGCACTTGAACGATGGTAGTTTCACGACAATCTTATGACTATGAGATGAAATTCCATACAAACCGATTACTATCAACAGCTGTCATTGGCGAGTAACGGTTTATCCATAATTTCCCCTCGAAGCAAACAGCTGCGGGGAATATGACGCGCTCCAGTGTCGGTTAGCGTACGACGGGTTGCTAATTGCGACAGCCGATCACGCTGCTGACTTGTATCAACTGAACATGGTAAAACAGCCAGCGTGGCACCGTCGTCCAGGCCACAGTGATCCGAATATGATTGGTATAATCGGGTGGCATGGATTGGCCTCCGAGATGAAGTACAAGAGCTGTGCAATCCAACAGACTTGTAAGTAATGCGTTGAAGGCTATATGATACGGCCGTCGTTCTCTCTTGCAGCCGAGAAGAGGATGAGAGCGGTATTGGATATCGTGCACAGCGATGTTTACGGTCCCACGACGACGTCGTCGGGTGTGTGCGGATATTATATGACGAAGATCGACGATCACAGCTGCTACACGGTCGACTGCTATTTGAAGGAGAAGTCCGAAGTTGCCAATAGGATCAGTGAGTATGTGAGGTTCATCGAAAACGAAATTTGGATGGACGCTGAAGGTCATCCGATCAGACCGGGTTGGCAAGTACATCAATAACAATAAGGAATCAAGGCAGAGTTTACCGCTGGATACGCTCCGCAGGATCACAGAGTAGTTGAAATGAGGAACAAGACGCTGAACGCTATGGGTTTATGAATGCTGGCTTATCCCGACGTTTTTGAACGCAGAAAGATAAAACTGAGGCGCACATTGTGAACCGGCTGCCACCATCATCAGTTGGTTCGACGCCGTATGAGGTTCAGTACCAAGCCTGATTTGTAATTTTGGATGGTGCTCGTCTATAGCGCGTATGTGTGGGCTCCAGCTCAGAAAAGAAAGAAGTGGGAGAAAAAGGCAATTAAAATGACGTTCGGATACGTGTCGGACAGCAAAGTCTACCGCTTGCTGAATACGTCTACTGGCCAGATAGTCATCAGTCAAGACGTACGGTTCTTGGAGCTCCACGGAGCAGAGAATAAAGTAAGAGATGGAATCATCTGTACGATTGTGAACAAAATGTAGAACAAGGAGTTGATGATGATTTTTTTTGTTTTCGACGAAGATGACGAGAAAGATTCCAGCGAGGAAGTACCAGTGCAGAAAGAGCAACTTGCAGGGTTTCCGATGTGTTATAATGTACGGCAGAGCGAACTTTGGTGTTCCACTGGTGCGGTACACCGACTTGCTTGGTCTGGCTGTGAACAAGCACACTGAGCCAAGAACGTACGGCGAAGCGTTTCCAAGCCCTGATGGTGAGAAACGGAAAGCGGCCATGGATGACGAGATTGCATCCCTCCGTGAAAACTGAACGTAGACATTTACCCCGAAAACGTAACGTGGTTGGTTTCAAGTGGCTGTACAAGCGCAACAAGGACGAGTGCGAACAGTTTGAGCGATACAAGTCCAGGTTGGTCACACAGGGATTTTCTCAAAAGACCGATTTGATTACGATCAGCTATTTGCTCTAGTGGCGGAGCAAATCATATTTCGACATTTTGTACAGCCCTGACGACAGCTAACAAGTGGCCATTTCTCGTCAAGTACATCGACCACGGGCCTATATGGCTTGCTGCAGGAGCAGGAGATTTGCATGCGACAGCTTCCGGGATACTCAAATTGGGATCTAGATGTCGTGTGCTCCTTAAAACAGAATCGGAACCAGCAGCATTGAAGTTGAAGATCCATCAGCGACTGATCCGTGTTTTTACTTGTGACTTGTGGACGGTGTGTATACCTGCATACTGATCTACGTGGATTATACTGTTATCGTATACCGAACGGAGCAAGCATATCGACGACTGGTCCAAGCTTTAAGTAAGAGTTTCAAGATTGTGGAGATAGAAAATTTGACGTTTCTCGTAGG
This sequence comes from Topomyia yanbarensis, assembly GCF_030247195.1. Classification (NCBI taxonomy): domain Eukaryota; kingdom Metazoa; phylum Arthropoda; class Insecta; order Diptera; family Culicidae; genus Topomyia; species Topomyia yanbarensis. Next base: position 201,748,843 of record NC_080670.1, on the reverse strand, counting down.
AATTCGCGTTCGGCACGAAGCTAGCTGGTTCGTTTTGAGCCAGAAGTCATACGCATAGAAGATTTTAACGGGATCCAACATGGAGAACTGTAATGTGTCTCCATAATTAACGGTTGCGTTCAACAAAACGAGGATGAGTGAGAGAGTCTCTGACATGCGCAGCAATATTCAAATCCTTCTGGAGCTTTGTTGTACATTGCCGTCAACAGCCGTCCGGACATTGCGATTTGGACATCTATTCTCGGACGGCGGATCGTTAAATTAACAACATCGGATTGAAAAGAAGCGAAGTGATTATTTCGTGTACCTCAAAGGTACGACAGATTACTAGCTACACCTGGGTGATGGTAGCAAGCTTAAACTGGTGTGCTTCCTGGAACAGACTTGGTTGGTGAAGTCGGCAAAATAAAGTCTAACACTTGGCAGATTTTCAAGTATGTCGACGGTTTGGTTGAGTATCTAGCGTTGCTCATTGGCGTCAATGAAAACAACCGGAGCTACATCGTGCTTACAAACGGCGGAAGTCACCCGGAAATTTAAACACATTGAAACCAAGAACTATTTCGTTAAGGATATGGCAGTAGCTAGATTTGTATCCGCTCGATACTGTCGAAGGAAGCGGATACATAACCGCATTGCCATAACAACTCGAACTGGGACGTTGGGTGGTCTTCCTCGGGCGGGTATCCATTAGCCGAGACCTGGCGGAAATGTACTCATTTTGCACGCCCAGACAATGTGTTCGATATCGTGATAGCCGTCGCCACAAGCGCAGACACCACCATCGCGTAATGGTTTGCCATGAGTCGGGACATCATACGAATGAAGTCCATTCCCTTGAATCGATTTTTCTTCGATACCCTAGAGACCCAACCTCCCAGTTCCCCATTGCTCCACGAAGTTTGTCAACTTTCGAGGAATCTCTGATGAGTAGTACTGAGGCAATCGTTTAAGCAAATTGGTCTTTCATAATTGTCACCTCCTAAAGCACCCACCTTCGCTAAAGACCCATACCAAGGTCATCTGGAAAGGTTTGTTAGACAAAGCACTCAGTATCTCTCGGATTTTCGCCATGCTGTTGCAGCTTCTCAGAGAGAATGTTGATAGAAACTGAAATCACCCTTAATATCAAAGAACATTGATGTCATCTGCTCTTTGCTAGCATAGGTCATTTGAATTTCAGTTGAATGCAATACTTACAAGTAAGCCATTCGTTTCGACCCGATTGTCGATACGGAACAGGATCATTTCTTCGAATAATTTCCAGATACAGAACAACATTGCACATCGGACGATACGAGTTGTGGTCCGAGACTGCTTTTTGGATGGCGATGACCTTCACTTGCCACTTGCAGTCATATTGGACAATATTACCCTTAAGAAACTTAATCGATAAATTCAACAAGCATCTCTTGACAGTCTGACAGATCCTCCAACAAGTTGAATTTGATTCTGTCTGGCCCTGGGGCTTTATTGTTACACAATAAGAGAACAAGTGAGAACCCCATCATCGAAAAAGGTGCTTCGTTCCCGGTATCGTGAGGGGACGCGGCGAGGTAGATCTTTTGTGCCGGGGTGGAATTCGGACAAACCGCTCTCGTTAGTGCTGTTTCGGTTTCGCATACGCCGGGCAGTACCCCAAAGAGTGCTCATCGATGTTTCTCTCGTTACTCCGTCAACGAATCGGCGCCAGTTGCCACGTTTCTTAGCTTTCAACCAACTCTTCATTCGCGTGTCTAACATCGCGTACTGTCGATAACTAGCGGAAACCTGTTGTCCCGGAAGGCCTTAAATGCAGCGGCCTTTTCATCGTACACGTCTGAGCACTCTTCCTTCCACCATGGGAGAATTCGCTTCTAGTACGCGGAACCGGTACTCTTCCTCCGGAGCAAGCTCTTGCGGTGGACTGGATTTTGCAGGATATCGCGGACGCGTAGCTTTTACGATTACGATTGGCAGATGGTCGCTGCCGTGGGGATCGGAGATTACCTTCCACACGAAATCGAGCAAAGGGACAAGTGTCAATTTTCGGGATAATGCTTCTGCAATTCCACTGTAGAACAACTGTAGATCAAATTCGTGACTTCGTTCGATGAGTTGGCCATCGAAGGATACAACCTCTGAAAGAAGGAGCCATTTAGCAGTCAACTGCTTCAAAAATGTTCTAACTGCAAGGAGAAAGCTTATCAGGATGCCTTTACAAGATTATTCAAATATTTAAAGCTGTAAAAAATCGATCCATAATTTCTTACCCTGGCTGAGATATGGGAACACTTGGGGTTTTTGAGAACCCCGAAAGTGCGGAGAACTCCTTTTCTGAGCTGGGTGCTGTGACTGGGACCTACTTGCTTCGGTTTTGCACCAATACATCCTCGAGTAGCTATTTTTGGAGGACCTTGCAGAGACACCTTCACCTTGTCATAGAGAAGGTAGTTCGGTAGAGCAGACCCGGTGAAGGTGACCCGATAAGAGTCTGAGTTGACATATGTCCTCTTTCCATCAGCTGCGACTTATGCTGAATGCAAATGTTTGTAGTCCAGTATCTTAACTTTAATACAGCCAATCCTGTGTCAACAGATTCACGCAATTCAAACTCGAATCGGAAACGGCCCCGCAGACTTCAACCCGATTTGCTGGTACATATACTCTGTTTTCCTTCGTAAAATGCGTGTTCGGTTAAAAAGCACTTTATTGGGTTGGACTGTACAGGACGGATCCCTAAGTGTCACTTGTTTCGGTTGTTCGGCGCGGCTATTTTCCTTTCGCTGTCGGAATAGTAAAATCCTCGTGGTAACACCGTCGGAGAGGAATCGTAATCGTATCGTAATCGGGATCACAACTGTAGGATAACACTTCAATCGTATCGTAATCACTATTGTCGGATAACACTTCACTTTTCGCACTTGATCTTTTGCCAGATCGGAATTTCAATCAAAACTCTATCCATCAACCGAAGTCGATTTCTTATATAAAATGTTGCGTGACAAAAATTGGAACATTCCTGAATATTCCACAAAACTGGCGTCACTGCACTGTCTCGTAATCTTTCGCTCTCTCTCTCTCTCATTCACTCGGTCAGCAGCGCTATGGCTAGCGGGGATTGGAAATGTTGTTTCTTTTTGGCGTGGCATGCGTGTCGTTCACATGGCTAGTGGACGGAAGGGTGAATCGAATGAGCATGGATGCTAGTTTTCATCTTGCGGACGCAACAATGCGCATAGTCTTATTATTTTTGATTCAAACTATTCATCACCACCTGAAGCTTATCAAAACCTTTTGTCTGTCCCGTAATAAAATCACTTATGGCCTGTTCGGGGATCCTGGATTCGATTTTATTTCGACCTCCAGCTGCCCTTGAGATTAACCATTGTCAGGGGAAGCCATTTTTACACAGGCCTAGGGTCCAGTGCAGGATTATAGAAGAGCTAAGTGGTACTTAGCTTTAGTTAAATTCGCACTTCACACAGCGATAGGGAAACACTAAAACCAGAAAAATCAATCGAAGCAACCCAGCTTTTCGTTCTAAAACTTTTTGCTTGCTGGCCAAGTTGCTGTGGCCCTTCCTCTTCTGTGAGTAACGGTAGTAATCGTTCCGGCAATTCCTTGGGGCACACTTAAACAAAACTGTCCAGGTACGATGGATTACCGACGACCAGCTTATGATTAGCTGACAAAGCAATATTGCCATATGTGCAAACGCACTATTTTCTGTTACTACGTACGGGACAAAACCGAGAACGAAAGAAAAAGCGACCTGTCACAGACGAGAGCTCACCTACTACTCTAATGCTGTCTTCGGTTTGGACCTCGAGTCGCTCTAGGTTCGCTCTAATGTTTACAAAATCCATATAAAAATGATAGTTCCGAGCGAACCTAGAGCGACTTTGATCTAAAAAACGAAATCAGCGTAACTTTTCAGCAACGCCAATGCTCGTCGTGCATTAGAAGACCACCTTTACGATTATATTCGTACCGGGGATACTAACTATACAAACCCCTCTCCTTGCTTCACTTTTCTTCACAGGTCAGGGCGGAACTGGCGGTGGCGGCGTTCTCCGAGCCGTTACCCAAAAAGAACAGATCGCTGCCATGAAGGACTTCCGGTCGGGCCAGTGTAACACTCTGATCGCTACTTCCGTGGCCGAGGAAGGCATTGATGTAGGTGAGGTCGATCTGATCATCTGTTTCGACATCACGAAAAATCCTACCCGTTTCGTACAACGAATCGGTCGAACGGGAAGACAACGGGTAGGGCGCGTCCTGATGCTGGTGACGGAAGGAAAGGAACACGACACACTGAAGGAGGTGCTGGCATCGAAGGATAAAACCAATCAGAAGTTGTCCAGAAGTCGGGAGATTCTGGGTGTGTTGTACCGGCAGTCACCTCGGTTGGTGCCGCCGGAGTTCGATCCGAAGTGTGTCGAGACTTTCATAAAGATTCCTGAGGAAGCGGCTGAAGCAAAGGGTGAAAAAGAAACAAAAAGAGGGAAGAAGCGAAAGTCGATTCTGGTAGAGGAGGACGGTGAACATCAAGACAACGAAGCAACCCCGGCGACCACTAGAAAGAGAAGGAAAAAGCAAGACGAAGGGCTTCGAGGGACTCAAGATGTGAGGAACTTTTTCCGTAAGGTTGACACGGATTTGGACGTCAGCGAAAGAGAGATCTTCTCGAGTCCTCCGACGAAAGATAGTTCGACGGATTCGACGGTTAATGGTAACAGAAGTTTTGCGGTACCCGTGGACACTTCGATTCGGTTAGGAAAAACAGAACAAGAGCAGCAGCTGGAGAAGTTAATGAAACCGCTTCTCCGGCATAAGGCACAGATAGAACGTGGTAAATTTATCAAAGAAGGAAAAATGATTGCGCTGCGAGAGGAAAAGGTCTACAATTCAGTAGTTTGCCCGAATCCGCTGAAGAAATATTTTCTAGAATCGAACGTGAAGCAGCTAAGAGACATGATGGAGAAGACTGACGCTTTACAGGTTGCCCTGGGGGAAAGTGACGATGATGATCTGATCATTCTCGACGATAACGGTGACTGTCTGAAGTCTGAGATGCGAATTGTTGAAAATCTTTTCGAGGGAAGGACGGCTCTGAAAGAACGTGTTGAAGCTATTGAGGATCATAAAGCTATCATCAGTCGTTTAAGCCGCATCAAGCCGCTTAGAAAACCGTTTCAAGGTGAGATCAGTAATGATCAAGTATCGAAGTTCAACGAACTCTTCAATCGATTTTCTACCCATTGCGTTAACAAGAACTATGCAGAGGAGCAATTCGAAAACAAACCACCCGAACCATCACCTTCAGCCCAATATGCTGATGATCCAAGCACCTCCAATTTGTTCGATTCTCAGTTCTATCTTCCCACACTGATAGAACCGGACGAATCTAGCTATCAACCCGTAGTCCCAGAACTGCCCCCTGAACCACCTCCGAAACAGGACCACACACCAATTAATCGTAACAAGTCAAAATTCCGCGTTTCTGAGCTCCCTAAAAACATCAAACGAACACCACCGGACATGGCGAACAGTCCCCTACTAAGAGCATTCAATCGTTCTGTTCAGAAAGCCAAAAATTCGGATGACATTTCTCCCTTATCCACTCGTTCAACAAATCTAAACTTTCAAATGGTGCTGGAATTTTTCGGTTTGAATGATCTAGATCAGATGTTTGAGGAAACTGTTGGTCAGAGACAAGATAGTAAATTCCGTAACCGATTGGAAGCCATAGGAGTAAACGAGAAATCACTGGATTGCGATAGCACTTTGACTCAACAAATCGCCGAGCTGAGCAGGAATTTATTCGATTGTAAAGAACTGAACCTAGAAGTACAGGAAGCTTCATTCCTGGCGAAGAAATACTCCAATACTGATCAGAAAGTTACAGAAGCGAAGGAACCTGAGGAGATCATTTCTCAAAGGGAATTGGATCTGTTGGAGGCAGACCTTCTGGAGGATGATTTCGCTGTTATTGAAGCGATACCGGAAGAAGCGTCAGTCCCAAGGCAACCTTCACGACAGGAGATCCCGATGGACGAATTTCTCAATGGCTTCTCGGATGATGAACCCCCAGTGAAACCAACTTCTTCTGCCATAAGCAACTATTCCGTTTCAAATAGCAGTCAAGGACGTAGACGAGAATTGAATTTGGGCATTCAAAGCTGCCTGGAAGAGCTGTTGGAAGACGATTTTGAAAGACCATCAAAATCCGATGTTGAAAGTGATGAGATTATTCCAAATTCGCAGGAAGTTCAATCGAGCCTTCCTAAAACGTCTCAGAAAAATTTGGATATTGGGAACTTGGAGGATCTGCTCGCCGATAGCGACGATGATTTGTTCGGTTGCAGTCAAGGTTCTAGTCAAGGTCGTGCTACTTCAGAACTGGGTAATGTGTTCGACAATGGCGAAAACAATACGGACCAATATCTAGAAGTTAACAACCCGACCTCACAGAAGGAGAATGAGCCAATAGAAGTAAACCGAATAGAACAACCGTGGAAGGAAATGCTTCCGGTCACACCGACTTCCGCTAGAAAGCAAGCATCATCAAACCATGAAGCGCCAAAGACATGCGAGGAAAAATCACCATCGCTGCTGAGAAAGAAACTGAATTTCTCCCGCCTACGACTTGGCAAAACTAGCGACGATTCCGGTAAATTGGAACTGAATTCCGCTCCCGTAGATAGAGCCTTATCCAATGGAGTTGTCAAGTCGGCTTTCTTTTCATCCTGTCGGCCGGCAGAGAGGGACTCATTACCTCAGGTCAGGCAAGCGCTAGAACGGAGACACAGCTTCAATCGGAAGAATGCGCCGTCTGATGGCATCACTCCAATCGATACGTCAGTGATTGCGCCGCGGACTAAACGGAAAGCGATCATCAGTAGCGATTCGGACGGTGCGAAATCCAATTCGAAAAGCGAAGAGGAAGGCGTCTTTCAAACGGCTAAATCGGTAAGTTTGTACTAGATATATTTGATTTGAGATTTTCCCCATCATCTGATTTCTTAGAACCTAAAATCATCGACGGAAACAAGACCATCGGCATCGTGCCGTGGTCCAACTCATCGGAAGAAGCGACGAAAACGAAGAAACGATGCATGTGCGTTTCTGCTTAGCCAGGCAGCTGTTTCCGACGATGGCGAGGAGTACAGTGACGACGAGGAAGATGTTCTAACGCAGTTGGTAGACGATTCCATCATCCACCATGGGCCAGATGAGGAAGATGCCGTTGATATGAGGGCAAAATATTTGCAATCTGTGAGGTGAGCGATAGTTATTATTGTTAGTCACATTGTTATTTTTACTTGGACAGACACCTTTGAAACATTTTCGCCGGCCTACTAGGCTTTGTGCTGCTTATTCCACTCTCTGTTCTATTGTCTGTAACCAAACAACTCCTAACCTATAAACGTTCTTGTTTTTCTCTGCTCCATTTAGTTTTATTTCACTACAATAATCATGATCAAATATTTCACGATCCTACCCCGTTTCCCACAGGAGCCCCGTCCGCCAAGGGGGATTCAGAATTCCAGCTGCTCCTACGCGATTCATGAACATCTCGGATATCTACTCCCAGGTGCCGAACGGAGAACAGTCACGCTACGAGGAATGTTCCTTCATTGTGCATGAAGATGAAGTGGCTGACGATGGTGATCATGAGGAGCAGACCGAGACCGAATCAGAACTGGACGAACTGGAACGGGCGGAAGCTATATTGCAGGAGCGTCGTCGAGCGAAGCGGTTGGAGAAAGCAGTACCCAAGGCAAAGCGAAGGAGAAAAATTGTTACGATTGGAAGCGATAGTGAGCAGAGCTCGAACGAGGGAGATGAGCTGAAAGCGCTGCGGGAACAGATGCGGTCGGGATCGGAGGGGTCGCAGTAAGGTACGTTTTTTAAGTTGTTCTATGTTTTTCTGTACATATAAAGGCAAAATTCAAGTCTATTCTGTGCAGTGTGATCAATGGATGACGTGTCCGTTTGGTACGAGAGGGAGATTACCAATGATGTATCTAATATCGCGTTTTTTCTAAAATCCAATTCTTGACTTTCCCGTCATGTGTCAATGTGGGGGGGGGGGGGGGGTCTCGTGCTTTCGTCGCACCTTTTTCTTCTGCTCTAACTTGGAGCCTCACTTGGTCCATGGAGTTTTTAAGCTTTGATTTAGCTCTCGACACTTGCTTCTTATCTTCATCTATTACGTTGCCATTTAGCTCTCCTCTCAGTGAGCCGTTTAGATACTGATTCCATGGGCCATTTAAGCTTCTGTTTCCGTGAGTCATTCAGCTTCTAGCCTTATCAAGATCTACTCGGATAGTCCCCGGTGGTGAACTCACCCTACTCCGACTGAGAGTTCCCCGACGGAGGAATTTCTCCCGACACCGATAGCCATTTATCTCCCGATAAATTAATTTTGTTTCGTGAACCAATTACCTTTCATTTTTGTCGCGATATAATCGGATATTGCACGGCGGTGAATCACAACCCGAACCCGGTGCTACGTCGTGTGCTACTCAACTGGTCCCCGGCGGTGAACCTAGTCTACAATAGCGGAGAGCTTCCCAGTGGCGGAATTTCTTCCGAAGCCCGATTTATGGTTTCACGGCAGCTCGGAGAGTATACTCGTCACCACTCTGTTGACAGCATCTCAGATATGCTCGTCGTGGCACAGCTCTTCGGCGATATTGTCAACTGTCACACCAGGCATATCTCGAACTTCTTCGAACCTAGGGGATTCGAAAACCACATGTCTCAGTGTTTCTTGCACGTTTACCCACTCCGGGCAAAGAGGTGACGAAGCATGTCCAAACCGATGCAGATACTTCCGGAAGCATCCGTGCCCGCAGAATAGCTGCTTCAAATGGAAGTTTACCTCTACATGGTTTCTATACACCCACCCCGACACATTTGGGATGAGCCGGTGGGTCAACCTTCCTTTCTCCGCGTTGTCTCACTTTTGCTGCCACTTTGTCAACGAGTCCACTCTGTCCAGTCTCCTTGTATTTCGTGTATTCCTAAGTTGGTAACATTCTATGAATTCAGCCGAGGTGATGCAGATGGGGATCATCCCGGCAATAACGAGGACATCGCTCTGTACGCGCTCGCAACACGAACAGCCACTAGGTGCAACGTGCTCATCAGCTTCGTTTGGTTCCGCTTTAAGTTCAGCGCACCAGCTCGGGTTGGAACGCCTACCTCAGTATTGAGGATCAGATATCCACCAGAAGACGTCTCTTGCTGCATCTTGCTCCTCTGGTCTTCGGTATGATCCTTGTCAATGCGTTAGTTATCCTCACAGCTTTCTCAAATACATAGTCGACATGGCTGTTGTAATTTAACCGATCATCGACCATCACACCCAGCTGCATCCCCGCACGCATCGATGGAATTGAGTGTCCACCGACGCTTACCACGACACGTTAGATTTTTTTTACGGTTGCTGACCAGCACCACCTCCGTCTTACGATGAGCCAGCTGCAGCGTGACATCAGCCTTCCAGGTTTGCTCTATTCCTATCGTCTCTGCCATCAACATCTCCACTTCCTCCAGTGTCTCACCGGTCATCGTAAGGACAACGTCATCTGCAAAGCTGACGATCTCAACTCCTGTGAGAAGTTCAATTGTTAACCCCTAGTTATAGGCCGATACGGTGCTGCATCTCCTGGTGGTTTCCTTGGTTTTGGCAGTAACACCAGCTTCTGAACTAACTTGAACATGTCCGGAAACGCGGTCTGGACCGGGATTTTTTTTTCGCTTTAAGCCCTTTTGCCACTGTAAGGAGTTCGCCGTTGAAGATCCGATTGTCGTGCTTCGGAAAGAGATCCTCCATGATAGTCTTCAGTTGGTCAGCGCACATTTCAGCTGGCTTCGTTGGACCTCTGATCATGGCCAACACAACACGGTAAGCGTTGTCCCAGGTATTAACATCTACTTCTCTGTTTAGCTCCTTGTAGCAGAGTGACTTACTCAGAACTATCTCACGTTTAAAAGCGGCCCTGACCACCCGGAATGTGACCATACTCTCTTATCTGACTACCTCTTGCTCTCTGAATGCGTGTTTTGGCTTTTAGGCAGGCAGCACTGAGAATGCTGAGCTTTTCGTTTCACCAATATGCCGGATGCCGACAATTACTCCATTTTCCTAGGCATTGTGACGTCACACACCCTCCTCTCCTAGTGTTTCTCTTACTCGTTGCATGGAACGGGTACACTGGTCACTCTTCGGCGTCGTATTGGCTTCTGCTTTCGTTTCCTCCATTGTCTTCAGTGCCATTTTGGCGTTATTAGCTGTCTTCACCAATGCCATCTGTTCGCATTCGACGCTTGCTACGATGGATTTGAGCTCGGCTAAATTTCATCATTTTGGCCAACCCCGTCTGCTGATCTTCTTGATCTTGGGTAATGCTTGATTTTGGCGTGCGCACCTGGAATCCAACTTAAATACCCTAGGCGTACTAGTGGTTTATCGCCACTCGTGCTCGGTATGGTCTTCTTGAGCTACTCTCACTGGCTGATGCTGTTGCAGCTGCATTTTTGGTCATTTTGCTGGGTTAGCGACCTCGCTAGACCACCTTTGGCGAACGGATTCACTACACTTGTTCCGTGTTTTTAAAGTTTTTGGCATCTTTGCATGCAGTAAGGTCGTATGCGAGGGTTGACCCGGTCCTTCATGGAATACCGCTTTCAGACCGAGATCGGCGCTAGTCAGGATCGTTTAAATGAGCCTGCTTCCATCGGCTAAAAGTGCCGGGTTTTGAACGTACTTGGAGACCTACCAAAGTTTTAGCCGGACGGAGGGCAGCCAGTACTATTAGGCTATTCGTCGTTTCGGGGAGGTGTCAGCGTCACCCATCCTCGAGCCCATCCTTACTAAAGTCGGTCTGGTAATATTCCTCCTCTACTTTAATGACATCAATATCAAATTACAAGGACCCCGCCTTTCTTACGCAGACAACATGGACAGCTTTAGTACATGGTGTGATCTAAACAGAATGGTTTCAAACCGGAGTAAATCGTCACGTTCGCGTGGAAACACCATCCGATCCAGCTTAACTACCATTTGTTCGACTCGAGCATTTCAAGACACTCTCACATCAAGGATGTCGGTATCATCATGGATTCGGCACTAACGTTCAAACTACATACTTCGTACATCGTGGATAAGGCATCAAGTCAGGTAGGGGTCATCTTCCGAATAGCCTAGGGACGTATACTGTCTAAAATCGTTCTGTTGCGCTTTAGTCCGCTCAACACTAGAATATTGTTCTGTTTGGAATCCGCAAGGGTGCCCGACATCAAATTGCATCACGGTAAAAATCGCTGTAAAAATAACCCATTGGGGTATGGGGAAAATTTGGGTAGAAGTAGTTTAGAGTGTATTGTTTACACTGTATTTTTATCGCTGCGGTCAGAATGGATGTTCTATTAGTGATCAGGATCACAAGCCTGTAGTGAAAGCGTTAAAGCGGAATCCCAAGTCTTCGGTCAGGGATATGGCCAAAAAGTTGAATCTGTTCAAGTCTTTCGTTCAGAGAGTAAAGGACCGGCAGGGACTGCATACGTACACAGTGCAGAAGGCTCCAAATCGTGCCAAACGTCAAAATACGGTTGGAAAGATACGGACCCGGAAACTGTACACCTTGATACTGAGGAAGCCTCATTGTCGTATCATGGATGCTGAGACTTACGTCAAAGCGGACTTTCGGCAGCTTCCGGGGCTACTGTTCGTCACCGCCCAGCACATGTTCCGGAGGAAGTGAGGAAGCAGAAATGTTCAAAGTTTGCTAATAAATACATAATTTTTGGCAAGCGATCTGCTCATGGGGCAAAGGGAGTGCTCCGTTCGTCAGTATCGGGACTGTAAACGGGGAGATCCAACTCAAGGAGTGTTTACAGAAGCGTCTGCTTCCTCCGTTGAAGCAACACGAGGGCCCTACGATCTTCTGGGCGGATTAAGCTTCATGCCACTAGTCAGTATGAAGCCAACGGGGTCACATCCGTACCCAAGGACGTTGTTGCCAACTTGACCGGCACTAAGTCGCGAGGAGGCATGGGCAGGTGAAGAAATTAACGAGATGTAAGATATCACCTTCGTAACCAATGATGTACATGAGACTACGCGGTACATTAGGAATTGGGCGGCACCGGGATCAGATGTCCAAAACTTTTAGTACAAGAATCTGACCGTTGTACACCCCACGCTATATTTCAACAGGGCGTTATCCGAATAACGTCGGATATCATCACCCGTGATACCACATTCTCCCCAAGGGTAGCAAATTGTCCAACCCATCAAACTACAGACCAATTATCTGGCTCTCAAATCAGCACAAGATCCTGAGCACCATCATCACCACATATGTATGGGCAGAAAAGATGCAAGAAAAACACACATGACTGCAAAGATCAACCCATCATCGATGCAGTCATTGGTGGCTAAGCAGTGTATAACCAACGGAATCTTAGTATGGCCTATATCGATTAGAAGAAGGCATACGACATTATATCGCACCTCGTCAAGGTGTTGGAGATGTATACAGTTGATCCTGTAGTCGTGAGGTTCCTGCGGCAGATGACATTACAGCTCAGAAGTGGAGAAGACGTGTTGCGGTTTAGAACGCTTCGCATCATGAAGGGAACATTACAAGACGATTGCTTCAGCTCGCTTTGGTTTGGTTTGGCGATGAACCATCTCAGTAGGACATTGAATCGAAACGGGTGTGGCTATCAGATAAGGTATGGAGAAAGCTCGCCGGAAGAAATGAACCATATTTTCTACGATCTCAAGATCTATGCTGGCTAGACGGAACGACTAGGTGAAGTCATCAAACTAGTCGAAAGGATTAGTGGCTACATCGGCATGGAGTTTGGCCTAGAGAAATGCCGATCAGTTCAGGGTGATTGGTCGATATTGGTGGCTACGAGATCGACGAAGGCAAAATGGTTCGGGACATGGTTTGTGGCGAATCGTATAAGTATCTCGGATTCAGGCAGCTCCCCAAAATTCGCCATACCGACATCAAACTTGTGCTCCGAGATACGTTCTTGAGTCAAGTGAACTGTGTCTGGAAAGCGTTTCTTGAATTCGGGGAGTAAGGTCAGAGCAATCAACACTGTCCCCATGTTGATCTATGGTGGCGGCGTCATCAAATAGAGCCGAACTGAGCTGGAAGATCCGGAGAGAAAATGGAGGAAGGTGTTTAGACAATCAGGTTCAGTTACCAGCAAGCTTCCGTGCTGATCGGTCGATACATCTCGAACGCGTTAATACCGAAAGTTTGCTCACGAACTATACTATACGTTTTATTTTTCTACTCTTATTAGTGCTTTTGCAATCGACGCGAGTGTGTTTCTCTGTGATGCGGGAAAATACATTTCGCGTGGACTATTGACAGTTCCCGAAACACCTTTCCCATGATGTGATCCTGAAGTTCATTGGGAAGGAACTCGGTCTCACGCGCGAAAACGTGTTTCAGATCCAGCCAAGCAGGAGGCTGAGATGTACCTTCGTAAAGGTCAACAGCCTTACCCTGGCTGAGAAAATCGTGGAAGAACACGATAGCAAACACGAGTTCGTTTTCGATGGCAAATCGTACAAACTGCGGATAACCATGGAGGACGGAGCTGTAGAAGTACAAATTTTCGATCTTCCCGAAGACATCACCAGTGAACAAATCACTGTCTTCCTCGCCGACTATGGTGAGGTTCTCAACGTTCGTGACCTCCTGTGGGATAATCGCTACGGTGCCTTCGAAGGCGTGAAGACTGGTGTTCGTGTTGCTCGGATGGTGGTGAGGAAGAACATCCCTTCACTGGTCACGATCCAGGGGGAAGATACCGCAGTTGGTTACAAGGGGCAGCGACAAGCCTGCCTACACTGCCGCGAATTTGCACACATCGGCATCCCATGTGTGCAAAACAAAAAACTGCTCGTGCAGAAATTGGCAGCCGATCGATCGTATGCAAATGTCACGAAAATGTCAGTCCAACAAAAAGGACCGGAAAAACCGAACAAGCCGAAGCTGGTCGGGTCCACTAGTACAACCGCGTGAACCTATCGAGACACGGTCTCTAGTTACCCAGCAGAAAAATATAATGCCTCCCCCCGCCGCGCCAGTAGCGGCTCAACAGAAAACCTCGGCGGCGTCCACAGCCAACCAACCGGCGACCGTAAACCCATTCGGCAACGTCGGCCTACAACGCAAAACTGATGGCAATGGAACAGACAGCTCACAAGCATCTCATGCTTCAGCTGCTAGCCGACGCTCACGCAGGCTACCGCCGGGGAAAAAATGCGGCATGGTGACGAAGACCTCACCACCACCGAACACGGACGCGTCCAGATTTCCGATGAAGAGATGTAAGCAATGGTGGACTACATCAGCTGTAATATTGGAACTATTAACATCAACACGATCACCAATACAACCAAACTAAACGCCCTTCGCACTTTCGCTCGCTCGATGGGTCTTGACATCATATTCCTACAGGAGGTTGAAAACGAACAGCTCACCTTCCCCGGCTACAACGTTGTCTGCAACGTCGATCATGCGAGGAGGGGAACGGCAATTGCTCTCAAAGAGCACATTAAATTCTCGCACGTAGAAAAGAGCCTGGATGGGAGATTACTCGCCTTACGTGTAAACAACATCACACTGTGTAACGTGTATGCCCCGTCGGGATCTGCTCAACGTGCCGAGCGAGAGCAGTTTTTCAACACAACGATCGCTTACTATCTTCGTCACCACACCACACACACCGTTCTAGGAGGCGATTTTAACTGCGTGCTACGGGCATGCGACGCGACGGGGAGCAACTCTAGTCCTGCTCTACAAGCCACCGTCCAGCAGCTGCATCTGCACGATGTATGGCAGCAGCTCCGACCACGCGAGATCGAATACACACATCACGCACAACTCTTCTTCCCGACTCGATCGCCTATACGTGAACACAGGCCTTCGAGATCAGCTGAGAACGACTGCTGCCCATGTCTGTTGTTTCTCAGATCACAAAGCCGTCACTGCGAGAATTTGCCTTCCTCTTCCCGACAGAGCAAATGGTTGTGGTTTCTGGTCCCTCCGTCCTCATCTCCTTACCGACGAAAACATCGACGAGCTTCAAATACAGTGGCAGTATTGGACTCGCCAGCGTCGAAATTTTCCATCATGGATGGAATGGTGGCTGTCGTGTGCAAAACCAAAAATAAAATCTTTCTTCCGATGGAAATCAAAAATTGCATTTGATAATTTCTATCGCGAGCAGCAGCGACTTTACGGTTTACTACGACAGGCATACGACAGCTACCATAGCAACCAGTCAATGCTGACCACCATCAACCGGCTGAAGGCAGAAATGCTTTCACCCCACCGGCGCTTCTCTGAGATGTTCGTCAGAATCAACGAGACGTACGTGGCGGGTGAGCCGATCTCAACCTACCAGCTGGGAGAGCGAGAGAGGCGAAGAACAACCATCGAGCGACTACGAAACGAGAGAGACGAAATCATTAATGATTCGATCACCATACAGAATCACATGGTCGAATACTTCACCGGCCTGTATGCGCGTGGCGAAGTGGAACAACAAGAAGACGACGGCCCCTTCTAGTGCGAAAGAATCATCCCAGAAAATGATGCTACTAACGAAGCCACTATGAACGAAATAACGACGGCTGAAATCTTGTCAGCCATCCGTACCAGTGCATCCAAAAAATCACCCGGTCCTGATGGACTGCCAAAAGAGTTTTATCAGCGAACGTTTAACGTCATCCACCGAGAGCTGAACCTAATCATGAATGAGGCTATTCGATCTAATTTTCCCGCACAGTTCGCTGATGGGGTGATCGTATTGGTGAAGAAACGCGGATCGGGGGATACTGCGCATGCATACAGGCCGATAAGCTTAATCAACCGCGACTACAAAATCCTCTCTCGAATACTGAAGCAACGACTCGAAAATGTTCTTCGATCTCACAGCCTATTGACTGACTCACAAAAGTGCTCAAACTTTACCAGGAACATGTTTCAGGCCACCCTGGCACTAAAAGATAGAATTGCTCAGCTGAAAACGAACAAGCGGAGAGGCAAACTGGTGTCGTTCGACCTCGATCATGCATTCGATTGGGTAAACCACCATTTTCTGTTCCACACCATACGCGCGCTGGGATTCAACACGGCTCTGGTTGAGCTGCTTTCTCATACAGCAGCAGCGTCTTCGTCTCGACTGCTAATAAACGGACACCTCTCCGCACCCTTCCCCATACAGCGATCAGTCCGTCAAGGTGACCCACTAGCTATGCATCTATTTATTATTCAGCTTCACCCGCTACTGAAACGATTAGAACAGGTGTGTGGAGCAGACCTAATCGTCGCATACGCAGACGACAGCAGTGCCATCGTCAGCAACGCAGAGCAGCTGAATGAAATGCGGGCTTTATTCAGGCGGTTCGAACAAGTCTCAGGAGCCCGTCTGAATGAAGCGAAAACGACGGCAATTGACGTTGGACTGACAACGCATCCCATAACAGTGTCATGGCTTCGTACAGAAAGCAGCATCAAAATACTCGGTGTGATTTTTGCGAACTCAATCCCATTAATGGTGTCCTTAAACTGGGACATTCTCGTGACAAATTTTGCTCGATTGGTCTGGATTCGATCTCGCTGCGTCGTTTGGCTCTACACCAAAAAGTAACGCTGTTGAATACTTTTATATCTTCAAAAATGTGGTACATGGCAGCCAACCTTCATCCAAAAAAGGCGCACTTAGCTAAACCACTGATAACTGACATACAAGTAAAGTTTTCAACTTGTGTAAGAAATAAAACTGTCGCTTTGAAATGACAACAGGAAGTAGCAACTTCACACTGGCCGGCGCTTCGATCGGCCAGCAATCACTATACGGGACTTGTGTGCAAACTTGGATACAATGGTGATTCACGCATGCGAACCTGTATTCGATGGTAATTTTCAACGCATATTCATTTAAATGTTTACACAGGTTTTTGGGGAAAGTTTGTTCTAGCTTATATGTCTGTTCTCTGTGGCTAAACTAACTGCTACCATGCGCTCTTATCCATTTCGCGGCTTTTGTGCGACGGTACCGATGCAACAACTGGCGCGTAGTAAAGAAGACGGCGGTCTAAACCTGCAGCTACCGGCGATAAAATGCAAAGCACTGCTAATTAATCGCCACGGGTGTACCCCATATGGCATAATGGACGTTTGGCATAACGGGTTTGGCATAAAGACGTGTGGCATAATGGACATTTGGCATAATGCTTATTGAGAGGTAGGGACATTTGGCATAATGGACGTTTGGCATAATGGACATTTGGCATAATACCTATTGGGGGTTAAGGGACATTTGGCATAACGGACGATTGGCATAATGGACATTTGGCATAATACCTATTGGGGGGGGTGAAGGGACATTTGGCATAATGGACGTTTGGCATAATGGACATTTGGCATAATACCTATTGGGGGTTAAGGGACATTTGGCATAACGCACGTTTGGCATAATGGACATTTGGCTTAATACCTATTGGGGGTAAAGAGACATTTGGCATAATGGACATTTGGCATAAAATGGCATAGTATTTATTGGGGAGTGAATCCAAAATTATCATAATCAACTTTTGTCATATGTACGATGTTTTATTTCGTAATTTGGAATCAACTCAAAAAAATATTTTTCATTTTGTATGAATTACGCAATCTATAAGTATTCAGATAGATCATCGCAAAAAACGACTAAATATAGGCACATTTACACACATTATTCTTAATGGGTTAAAAGGGTCCTTTGGATTACGTGGTGTAAATTCAGCAAGTAAGACTTCCGTTTTTTGATAACTTAAATAAAGAGTAACATGTACGGCAGAATACAGATGTATAATTGTGTTATTTGTAAAGAAGGCTGCATCGCTATGCTTTTCATATAATACTTAATTACTATTATGCACAGAATTGTGATGCACCCTACTTTACATTATATATGGAGCATTCCACATAAAATTTACCACTCCAAATTTTGTTTACCATTTGTTTCGATTTGGCTGTCTAAAATATTTGACACGTATTTTTTTCTTTCAAATAGTAATTTGCTTTAATTTTTTTAAATACTTTTATTTAATCTTCAATACTGCAATAACTGAAAAAGATATTAAAAATTGTTGAAAACATGTAATGTGTGCTTTTCTCAGTTTTCGAATGAAGTTTATTAAAAATAATCATGCTGCTTATTTAATGTAAAATATTGAAAAGTTGGATGACTTTTTTTCTCTTAAAATATTTTTCTTAACACCTTTAACATTTTTGAAAGAACATTTGAGTATTTTCGGCGTTATGAATTTTTCAGTCGAACCCTGCGCGCGCGAAGCATACCACCACACTCTTCGCTAACACGCGGGTTTGGCTGCAAGAGTTTCTACACGTCAGCGCGTGCGAAGCGCATGGAGGAACCTTTCGTGCGCGCAATATGTATACTATTCTGTGCATATTAATAAATAAAGAATATATGAAAAGTATAGTGATTCGCCCTTCTTTACAAAGAACGCAATTATACTTCTGTATTCTACTGTAGTACTGTACAATGTACAGTTTACATGTTACCCATTATTCAAGCTATCGAATTAGGAAATTTCACTTGCTTTACATCACGTAATCCAAAGGACCCTTTTAACCTATTAAAAATATGTTCAAATGTACCTATCTCTAATAATTTTTTCTTTGCGATCCATCTAACTACTTACAGATTGCGTGATTCACATAATATGAAAAATATTTATTTTCTGTTGATAACAAAACAAGTAACAAAATAAAACATCATATATATGACGAAAGTTGATTATGATAATTTTGGATTCACTCCCCAATATTATGCCAAATGTCCATTATGCCAAATGTCCATTATGCCAAATGTCCCTTTACCCCCCAATAGATATTATGCCAAATGTCCATTATGCCAAACGTCCGTTATGCCAAATGTCCCTTAACCCCCAATAGGTATTATGCCAAATGTCCATTATGCCAAATGTCCCTACCTCTCAATAAGCATTATGCCAAATGTCCATTATGCCAAAAGTCTTTATGCCAAATCCGTTATGCCAAACGTCCATTATGCCATATGGGGTACACCCAATCGCCACCTATACGAGATCGAATCCCTTCCCTTTTATAGTTCCTACCTCAACTCAGCGAATCCTCTCCAAGCAACTTCTCTTCCTTGCCTAAAAATTATCATTGACAATATTACAACCCTTCCCTTCCAAATTCCGCCTCCGCCGATCAAATTAGTCGAATTGTCGCGAGAATAAGGGGAACAAGGAATAGTCGACATCCTGGTACTATATGCGTAGCGCAGGTGCGGCGACCTCGACAATACTTTGTGAAAAGTGTCAACGAACCGATGGAATATATCAAGCAGTTTGTGCTGCTGACCGCAACTGTAGCGCACTTCACCGGTAGATGCTCGGGGTGAGAAAATTGCCAGAAATCTACCCTCTGTCGGTCAGACCAGCCAAACCGAACACCCAAGTGAACTAGTAAAAAACCCTTGTAGTTCCAGTGAGACAATAGAGAACATGTATTGACTACAACGAAAAAACACCAATCATCAGACTGAGGTATGCAATGTCGCGCAGCAGGTTCGGTTCAGCACTAGCACTTATCTTCCTAAGCTTCGATCCACCAGCCCGGAGGACGCGCCCTTGGGCTGCCAAAAACCATCTGGTCTATTGTGATCATTGGAAGCCCCGGTTTGGAAAACTGAGCTCCAAGTTTAAAGATTTATAGTACCAGGGCTCATCGTCAAAAACCAGGGAAAACGCGCCGGTGGAAATCTATTTTGTGTATTTTACAATGATCTTGATTTATTTCTTTACTGCGTTAAATTTCCGAAATATACCTATTTTCCGTTCACTTCAGTAGAGTAACCTCTTAAAATGATGGCGATCAGAAGGTATGCCAATGGTAAACCAACACCTAGCGTATGGCGGATTGATGTTGATTGCAAATAACGCAGCCATCCGCCTGAGAGTTTGCATTTAGTTCGCCAAACCAAACTGGGTACTGTGGCAACTAGAACCTTTCTATTCCCGTTATCGGGTAAACTGCTTATTATGCTGGGACCTAAAAATAATAAGAATATTGTAGTTTATTTTTAGTATGAATATTTAAGTATCTTATTCCAGTTACATTTCTTTCCATCTATTACACTTGGAAAAATAAAGCATTCCGAAGATAGGGTATCTGTTAATAATTTTCATATATATATTTTCGATCATTCCACGGTACATATCTTTGATTTCGTTCTCGGGGGTTCTTATTTTTTTTCCTACTACGATTTTTTTTTCTTTTCGTTTTTGCTGAATACATATTCCGCTCGTGAGGAAATAAACTAAAACACATTACACTGTGTGTAGTACACACATTCGCAGGTCACTTCAATATCGATTCTTTCTTCTTCCCAGCGCCCGGCGGTGCCTATTCGTATTCTGGTCTCTGGTTTTGGTTGTTGGTTAGAGTTAAGAGTGTGTTTTATTTGGTTTTGTGGTATTTTTTTGTATTCTGCTTTGATGAGTTATCTGACGCTTAAACGAACTGTGTCTATTAGTAGGTACTACTGTTTTTTTGTTGTATTAATAGTGATCTCTCAGCTACTTTGGGTCCAGTTATCTATTGAGATTAGTTTGTGTGATGGGTTTTGCTCCAGCTGTGTGGGTGTGTTTTTTTAAATGTTTGAGTCAAGTATTATACCTTCTATGTCTAAAACTGATGATCGGGCCATGCACGGCAGAGATGTGTGAGGGATTTTGGTCCAAATTAATGGAAAAGTGACATGTTCCCCCTCTACACAGCACTACGCAAAGCACGGCCTGATCATTCTGATTTATTATTATTCTGCGGAAAGAAATATTTTGCAATGTACACCATTAACAGTAACTCTGGGGGAGGAATGGGAGATTGTTATCGAAGCCTATCGGATTGTAAAAGGATAACACCACGCCGCACACAAAACGAGCGCGCGCTTTGTCGTATTTGTATGTGTGTGTGTGTGTGTTGCGGAAAAGGGGTTCCCCCTCCTCTGCTCTAACACGCAATCAACGAAAACAACGCATCGATCGGTCAATTTAGTGAAGGCGTCCGGGAGTCGTTCCAGTTGACCTCGATATTGGGCCATTTGGTTTGCAGGCAGGTTAACATTGGGTCCGATGGGTTACACATGCGCACGTCACTTTCCAGCAGGATCGCGTGCCCTTTGGCGTAGCGTACCCGATTCTCACAGTTCGAGTTGGGAATACCGTTGTAGTGCAGCAGATCGAATGTGTCCGGTATTGATT
This sequence comes from Topomyia yanbarensis, assembly GCF_030247195.1. NCBI lineage: Eukaryota > Metazoa > Arthropoda > Insecta > Diptera > Culicidae > Topomyia > Topomyia yanbarensis. Next base: position 201,727,506 of record NC_080670.1, on the reverse strand, counting down.
TTTTCTCCGTCGGGAAGAACTCGTACATGAACTCGTTCAGCAGAATGATACCGAGACTCTCGGGGTCCAGTTTCTTGCGCATCAGATCCACGCTGAAAAAGGACAGAGTTGATTGATCGAGATGGTTAGAAAGAGAGATTAAAGATTACTTTATCTTTGTGCTAAATTTTCATACTCACTATTCCGGTTCGCTGACCAGGTCCAGAGCGCACAGCACATCCTGCAGTAGCGGACTCGGTATAAAGTTGCTGCCTTCGGTATCGAACTGTCGAAACACACGTCGAGCAACTTCGCTTGGCGTCTCCGGCGAAACTAGCCTTTTCTCGTTACTGAAGAGTACCGTCAGATGTGTTTCCGAGCCCATCACCCAAACCGGACTTTTCGGGTTCTTGTAGAAGTATCCAACGGTGCAGTACTGCATCTGTTCCATCAGAGTTATGAAGCCAATGTCCGATTGTTGCGTGATGCCTTTCAGTTCTGGAAATGATGATGATTAATTTGGGGATCTACTAAAATTGTTAAGTAGAACTTACTCAACCCGCCGACGTCTTGCTCATTGTCCCAGACGTACGGAACAGCCCGCCCGGTTAGCATGAGATTGATCAAAGCTTGGCTACCATAACCGTAGGTACCGTGTATCAGTGGTTCTGAAGTATCCGACACTTCACTCAAAACGTTATCAAGACCCTAAAACGAAACTCAGACTGTATCTAGTCCTACCACAAAAACCACCAAATCTTGGTACCTTGGTCAATAGAACCGTATACAAAAGCAGTAGAACACCGCACTCATCGGCCAGCACTTGGAAGTGTCCGGCGTAATACTTTTCTACGTCATCGATCCGTTCCAGCTCGGTGACGGTTAGCCTCTCGTGAAACGCCTCTGCAGTCCACGGTTCAAGCGCAACGGCCCGCCCAACATCCGACGAAGCGGCAGCAGTATTCTGATTAACCAAATCGGAAGCCACATCTGCTGCAGGTGCCATCGCTTCCACACCGACTTCGACTACGTCCTCGTTCGGGGGAAGATTTTCCAACGCGTCAACCATCTCCGAATCGCCATCGGTCTCCGGGACGGGACAAACGCTGCCACCAGCGTGCACAGGATTCTGCCGTGGTTTTAGGCTGACAACTCGATACTTAGTCATTTTGCACTTGGTCAGTATTTGACAGATGGCTTGAATGAGCAGTGCTTTGCACTTGTCCGTGGTCAGCTGGAAAGAACAATAGGACAATGGTGAATTTCGAATGATTGGGCAAGACAAGAAGGTTAGTTCTGTAAACAAATGAAGGTTATATTATTTGACAGATACAGGAATCCGTCCGGAACAATACTGATACAATGAATCCAGAGTTCCGTTAACTACTACCTGTTGTAACAGGAAACATATTACGTAGGTTACTCTACCACCCACATAGAGTATCATCCACAAAAACTCTGTTTTGCACATTGATGACATCACATGTCACTTTCTGGAAAACAATGAGCAACCTGAAACCGAATATATTTCGCAATGGAGGCTGAACTCTAACACTAATTGAGTATTGAATTGACTGGACCGATCAGAAACTACGAAAGACCAGTCTATACAACCCAACCAAAAGCAACTAATTATTCACACTTACATCACTAAAACTGTGCCCAGGTGTCTCCATTAGCAGAATCTTCAGCAGGTACGCCTGCACCGGTGCAATCACACAGCATGGCCCTCCATCACGCTGAACCAGTGCCGACGGTTCGCTCTCGCTGAACTCGAACCCCTGGGACCAGCGACGAAAAACTTCCTGCCGGATAGACGATCCCCAAAGCAGCTGGCAAATTTCCCGTAGATCCTGTACGCCCTGCTGCTGCTGTTGATGTTGCTGCCGCCCAGATGTACCAGCCGATTCGCTTGACTGTGCTACCGGAACTGGTTGTTGTTGTTCGCTTGCTGACGACTGCCCCGGTAACGAGTGTTCGCCCATTGTGGTGTTACCCCCGCGGATGGCCTTCGAAATCCAATTCCTTAAAAAGCCAAAGGTCAGAGCGACGCAGAGGCAGAGGATGAAAAATCCTGCACACAAAATGCCCAACACTTCGACGGGTAAGCAGTCGTGTTTCGCAGCCGAGAAAGTTGTTTGCCGTAGCTCAAACTAAACTTTCCGGGGCTTGATCCACAGTAACCGAGAATGGTGCCGATTTTGATGCGAATTATTGCTGCCAGAAGGCGAAATATTGGTAGCAGCCAACTTTGCTTGGCAGAGGAAAAATTCGATTTTTCTTGCCAGATTTTGCGTCACACCACGGTGCACTGCTTCCTTCGCTCTTCTCACCGCTCGTTTTCTCGTTTGCAAATATTTCCACTGTGCTTTTGAAGCCCGCAAATATACACAAAAAACGCGATTTTTTCTTTATAAAAATGTCCTCTTGTGTACGCAATACCGATGACAGCGAATCTGTTGGTCTGGAATCTGGATGCACTAACGTCAAACGTCCTTTCGAAATGTAAACATGCATCTTTCGTGACGCAATCGCTATCGTCAAGCAGCGGTGCCAGATGGCAGCATTTCTGTTATGTTTGGGTCAATGGAGCTACAGTACCGGACAAAATTTAATGTCTAGCAATAATAATAGTTTCAAGCTGGGATAATAAAAACATACTACGTTCAGACTACGAGTTATTGTTTTAACGCTATCTTGATGACATTTTTCTTGTGACTAATTATTATAACATGTTTTAACTCTGTAGTGTGAACATAGTATTTATTTTCAAAGTGCGAGTAACCAAACTATCACTGAAAAGTACGATCTGCACATGCTTCATTTATTTTTTTACATTTTGTTTTGTTTGTATCGGTCAAAATTATCAAAATATATCACAATATGAATTTGGGTGGATTTTACTTAATATGCACAGTTGAGGCAATCAAGTAACTACTGGCACTTTTTTATTGCATTACCATATTACAGGGTCCAGCACTCGAAGTATAACCAACTAAAAAGGTCATAAATTCGGTTTGTAAAATTATTTTTGTTTATTTTAAAATGCAGAATATGCGAAAATATTGAAAAATTCAGAATAAAATAACTTTCGCTCATTATGATTACCTTTTACCTTGACTATGGTCTTGAGACGGTCAATAAACGAATCGCAAGCTTCTTGCCGGTCCACTCATGGAAGCTGGCTTTCTTTAGCGTTTATTTTTCACTTCGGACCTTACTCTCCAAAATGGTCCATGATCCATTGGATTCGCACATGTTGAATTCGAGAGCTATTGTGTGGTCGAAATAAAATTGAGAACGTTGGTTTTTAGTCCTTCTTGGTTCATTCGTGGTTTGTGAAACGGTACCGAGCCTTGAAATGTTTGTCTGTCCACGGTTTCAAAGCACCGTCCAGACCACGTTCCCGATAATACGTTGCATTTACTCTGACGCAAGGCTCGATGAAAACGATTGCGGGGCCTATCTGCTATTTCAGCGGTCCTAATCATTATTTATGGCGTCAAGTAAATCTTATCGTTTTGAGAGTTTAAGAAAATGGCCCAATTTGAAATGTTTTGTTCGCAAAAAAATACGATATTCGGAATTGGACCGCTTTCAGCTAAGCGAGACTCTTCTTCGCTCTTTCAAGTCTTATTTGTTGTGAGATAATGGACCAGTCTAATATTTTCAGATGTTTAGCCATTTGATTGGCATTTGACATTATGATCATATACTGTACGCGAACTTTTCCCAGTTTGTTTGAGTTGTAACCATAGCCTCTTGTAGACGCATTCAAATAAATAGCCGACGCCTGTTAACGAGGGGCCAGCAAAAGCATAAAATTATTGAGTTCACCGGTTCACGGTTACCGAATCAAAGATAAATTCGAGATTACTATGTCCCATACAAAATATTCAGAAATGATGGTTCAGTACAACCAGATGGTTTTTTTTTCAGGATATATGACCTGAACCATTGCAGATCGGTTGGTTTTCCAAATGGATAATGTACGTTGCAATTTAAAATAGATAGATGCGCTGAATTGAACTTTCACTAGGTTGTCACGCAAAATATAGTGCGAACTCTTGATACAAGATTCCATGGGATATATATCTTCTGTATTGTTTAAAAATGATCCACATTAGTGGGAAAATTCATTATACATTCACTAATTATAGAACTAAAGAAACTTCGCGGTTTGTTATTTTACTGCCGAAAAATTGGTTCATATGTTCACAACAACCTATTGTCATAGATACGACCCAAAGATCGACGGCTGTCTTACCCAAAACCTCGCTTTGTTTTTTTTATAGAGTTGTCACTCTGACGGTGAACCGGATTCAACGAGGGGCTTATTTGGATGGTACATGGGAAATATCTTGAGTTTATATCTTTGCTAAACCGAAAGATAAGGAAAGGACGTGTGAATTGTGGGTTACGTCCTTTTGGACGCTAGATATACCCGGGGTTGCTCTGTCGAACTACGAAAATGCTCGTGAATTCATAGGTAGTTCATGTAACGATCTTATTTTTTCTACATAACATGGGTCAATGAACTACTAATAAAATCGTGTATTTTAACAATAAAAAACAGTGTTAAATTGGAAATGCGGAAGTTTTTTCCATTTCCTGTAAAAATGCAAAATGTGGGTTAGCAGCTTTTGGACGCTTTTTTCATCTTCATATACAGTCGTGATTCGCCGGTTGGGCCGTCCAACTAACGAATTTGATTCGCTAGTTGGACCGACTGACAAATGTCGAAAACTCCAAAGGAGATGTTGGCAGTGTAAATGCATCTGTTCACAACTCTAGATATTGTCAGATTGATTGTCAAAGTAAATTTGACGTTCAGATGCTTTTTAGTTTGACAATGGTCCAACTGGCGGAGGTCCAACTAAAAAGCGGTCCAGTTGAAAAGTGTCCAACCAGCGAAGCACGACTGTAGATTGAAGTGTACGAAACAAATGGAATTTACAGTCAAAATTTTACCAGTTCATTCCGGAACCGGTTCAAATACCTGGTCAATCGGAATCGGTTGCATTTGCACTAGAAATCATGTATAGTATTCCAAACCGGTTACGGAATGGTCCCTTAAGAACGGACGGTTTCAAAATCATCCAATGAAGGACGCTCCTTGGATCCACGCAGAAGAATCAGGCCTTTTTGAATCAACAAAACGTTTGGTTGAATCCAAACCTGGCGAATGACTGTTTCAAACGTAAATGGGCGTTTTTTGAAAGCATGTATTTGGTTTAGTTCAACAAATACTTCTACACATTTACATTTTAAATAGAAACATTGAATCAAAATATTTTTTTAGATCTAACTGATCCCTTTGTTAAAAACCAACAGAATCTTTGTTTAATTTCGACTAAATTTGAGTTGTCCTCTCCTATGGTTAATACAAAAGATTTGTTTTTGTTACTTCGAACTTGCTTGTTCGGTTAAACCACAGATAACAGACGTTTAGGCTCGATTTGAATCATGTGTAAATACTAGAAAAACTCTAGAAAGAGAACTGCGGAGACTCCATTTTGGATCGATTGGATTCGCGTTTAGCTGTCAAAAAACGAATCCAAACGAACATTACCTATCCTTATAACATTGGACGTGTTGCCATACAATGCCGGGGCATACGTCGCCAGAAATGCTGTTTTTCTCTCCGCAGTTCTCTTACTAGAGTTTTTCTAGTAAATACCCGCTACTGAGATTCCGAATAAATCAGACGTCTGAAACACGTTTGGCAAACGTTTGTAGATGGCGCAATGATCGATGCAATGCAGTTAGAGTGCAGCTGCCAAACACGTATAGCAAACAGTTGCGCAGATGGTAATAGTGAAACACGGATTTCCAACGTTTATCAATTTGAAAGTTTACACAGGTTTTTGAAGATATTTTGTTCTAGCCTAAACGTCTGTTATCTGTGGTTAAACTTATCATGATTTTGTTTCACATGAAATATTTGTTGAGCCTTTGGAAAAGCCAACAAATGATTTTTTTTCGTAATTTCAAGCAACAGCATTGATTGAATCAAACCCGAATCTTGTTTGTCACTATATCAAACGGGAGAATTGTTATTTAAAACCAAAATTTGTTTATTTTTACTAAAGTTTTTTCTGTGTGGACCAACGATGTACGACGTCCAAATAACCGTTCAACAGGCGTCCATCGTTGGACCAAAGTTGAACGAGTTTGAAACATTTTTTCGGGCATCTCAGTGGGGGTTTGGTTGGGTTTCAGCGTCCATTAGATGCAAGATGAAGGCAACGGAAAGGCCGACTACGTCATTTTGTTTGTGCTTTTCTTCTCCATATCCTCTTGTTTTTTCGGCTTCATCGAAGAAAAATGATAATCGCACTCACACATAGAAAAGAAATGTGCACATGTGCATTTCGCCCTTTTGACGAATTATTGTTTTTGTTCAGTGTATTGCTATACGTCGTTTGACGTCAACAAAAATCTGCCTTCCGACTAAGAGGTAAATAATCACAATAAACTCTGTAATGTTATCATCATTGTTATTAATGAAATATGTACGTCTTCTTTAAGATAATATTCTAATATAAGTTTGTTAGCATTTGTGGCCCTACTGTCTGTTCATCGGTGAGAATGGTATAATCAAAACTATGTCACAAATCGACGAAAAATCACCCGACAGCTGCTACGTTTGTCTGGAGCATGCAACTGACCTGATCCGAATCGTGGAAGACATCGACGATGTCATGAAAGAATCAGAGAGTAATGCTGAAACACAGAGCCGCTCTTACCGTGGGACGATCATTGCCAAATATTTTTGGTTCGAGGTGAGCTTTGAACGTAATTAAAACGACTTTCAAAAAAATCCTTTCTTGCACCGATACAGAGTGTAGACAGGATGTATTCGTTAAGATTGCAATCACCTATATTATCTGGTAATAACGTTCAGCGCATTACCAATTCATTGTTTTATTAATTTCAGATTGAAGATCTAGTTAGAAGCTTCATCTGTTCTCGCTGTTGGACAAAAATTGAAAAATTTCATGAGTTCTATTGTGAAGTCGAAAAGACTCACGAAAACAAATGTCAATTTTCGTTTGCTCCCGTTAAACAGGAAGAGACTGCGAACGAAACGGAAACGTCATTCGATGAGGTAGAACGACTGGAAGAATCATCAGATGGAGTCGATTTCGGAACGCTGCTGCACGTTCAGGTCAACCCAGTGAATGCGAATGACAACGCACAGAAGAAAAAGCAACGTAAACGTTACAGACCAAAAAGAATGAAATTAGCTGATAGGATCGCACAGGACGACGAATTGATCGCAAAATACGTTAACGCAAGCTGCGATCAGTGTTCGGCACATTTTCCTTCCTTTACCGAACTGCAGACCCATTCAACGGCGATCCATCAACGCCGCGCCTATGTATTCTGCTGTGACAAAAGGTATAACCAGCGGACTCGCCTTTTCGAGCACATTCTACTGCACGTCAATCCCGAACACTACCAGTGTGACGTTTGCAAACGGAACTGTTTGGATAACGAAAGTCTCAGGCGACACAAAATGAAAATTCACACCCCGGACGAGGAACGGGCGTTCAAGTGTGACAAATGTCCGAAAGCTTTCGTCACCGAGGCCGATTTCGGGCTGCACCAAAACTATCATCTTGCGATGGAAAACAAGAAGTTCAAATGCGAGGAGTGTGAGAAGTGGTAGGTATTTTTTTTGTTAAATATCTCGTATAATTCTGTATAATTATTATTGGTTCAACAGCTTCGGAAACAAATCTTTACTAAAATCACATGTGCGGAATGCCCACGCGTCACACTTCGAATTTGTATGTGACACGTGTGCGAAGGGTTTCAACCAGCGGTCCTTGTTCGTACGCCATTTGCAAGACCATAACCCGAAAGCGACCATCGAACGAAGTCAGTGCCCATTGTGTTCGCTGTGGATGAAGAAAAACTACCTGAACAAACACATGCAACGTCACAGCTCACCCCGAACTCGGTGCGAACTGTGCGGCAAAGATTCACCGAATGTATTTGCGCATCGGAGCCACATGCGATTTGCCCACTCGGAGGCAAAATTCACCTGCAATGTTTGCGGGAAGGCTTTCAAGCGGGCACTGACGCTGAAGGAACATTTGGCATCCCACAGTGGAGCGGTTCTGTACACCTGTCCGCACTGTCCGAAAACGTTCAACTCGAATGCCAATATGCACTCGCACCGGAAGAAAATGCACTACGAAGAGTGGCTTGCCAATAAGGAGAGGGTGCTCATCAAAAAGGAATAATGGTTGGTAATGATACCATTACTTTTCTGGGAGATTAGAAAGACTTCACTGCTACAATCATTTGTCGACGAATTTGAGGAAACGACAATTCTTAACATTTATATAATTTGTAACCTGATTGGTTACGAAAATCTGTAAGTACAGGTTTGTATCAGGTCAAGGATATGAAGATAGGAAATCACACCAAGATCTATCCAACCCAAGGCAAGCATTTTTTGTTGCGAGATTTTATTTGTATCAGTTGTATTGATAGAATTTAGTATCAAAACACGGCTTCTGTGCAATCAGCGACCTGCTCCTTGTTAGCGATATATTGTAAATATACTTCGCTGTTAACGCTACAGTTTCGTGCCATTTATTCGCTAGTGTTATTTCGAGGATTGTCGATGTAAACACAGTAACTATTTCTTCGACTAATTTAAAAAAAGTAAAACTCAGCCCTTCGAGTTTTATAGCATTGGATTGCTGTACGTAATTACGTTAGTTACTTGTAAATAAAATATAAGATATTCACATACTTAAACTTTTTCTAATCTAAAACTTTGGTGTTTATTAGTTCAGTAAGTAAAGTATACGTTGAACCCTCTCTTGATTATCCTTTTTCTACCGTATTCCAAATTCCAAAACTATTTTTTCTTGGGACTGTTGGGGTCATGAAACACGAAAAACCTGGGCTTTATCATTTTTCAATTATAATTCCAGCTAAAACAGTTCAGGAACTGTACGGGATAACGCTGGAGCTGTGGCCTTCGACTGGTATGATCCATTCTCATTGGTTCGAATATCTTCATGGCTGGTTGGTAGCCGTGTGCTCCTACTTACAAGCGGACAGATCAAATTGTTTTGGTAGGGCATATGGGGATCTTACTATTTGTCAACTCTTTTGACCTTGGGTATGGATTAGTTCGGGCAAGGATTTGATTCAGCCCTCTCGTTACTATAAGGAGCTCGTCGTAGGAGACTCGATTGTCACCAGCACCTTCTGCATCAACGTACGGTGTAGGCGACCACGCGGTTGGGTCGTGCTTCGGGGAAAGATTCTCCATGATAATTTTCAGCTTGTCAGCGCACATTTCGGATGACGTTGGTCGATCCTTGATCTTGGTCATCGCGACACGGTAAGCGTTGCCCCTCCTTGTATCAGGTGGACTTACTAAGCAACCCTAGCCACCCGGAATGTTACCTTACACTCTTCTCTGACTGCCTCAGATCATGCTCTCTGAACGCGTCTGCTGGCTTCTTTTAGGTAGGCAGCTTACAGGACGCTGACCCTTTCGTTCCACCAGTACGCTGGACGCAGTTCCTCGGCATTGTTACGTCACACGCCCTCGTCAATGTTGCCAACAGCTCATCGGCATCTGAAATTGGAACGAAGCATGAAGTGGGTTCACAAAAAGGCCTGGTCGAAGTCCTTATTTTCACTTCCGTTCGCCAGCCCTCACTCTCCGCGTTACAATGCAATGTCGCCGATCAATGGTGTAGACGCACTGCAGAATGTTACGTCGATGATGGATTACCTTTACGGAATGTGCAAGCGGAACCTTCGTTGCACAACCTTACATCCAGCTGAGTCAGGGCAGGTTGTAATCTCTTGCCTTGGTCAACCTGATATCTCACTCCAAGGCACAAGCATTAAAATCTCTTCCTACGCTGATGAAAGTATGGGACGTTGAGGGAAGCTTCTGGTCTTTTCCAATGTGACGAGAGAAATGTACCGCGGTGAAAACCTTTCCAGGACCCCGTCAGATTGAGGTAGAGGATCCGCACGCAGATATTAAGGCTTAGATGGAGCCAAACAATTTTGCATCTTTGACAACAGGGCATCGTCCCGATCTGGGTTTTTATTTGACGGGTTGTCACGAATGGAACCAGGTAGGTTGGGCTGCTGGCGCAGGTCCTGTAGTTCCGCATGGTCGTCCAAGAGATGCTCGACCGTCGTTCTGGTGTTACATGTTACACAGACTGTTAGGTCCAGTGTAGCCCACCCTTAATCGTAAAGGGACTTTCTGTTCGATCCTGCTATGTCGATCGACCCATTTAGCGATCGATACTTTTATCTTCCGGAGGTGCCATTGTAGGTCACACCAGTAATTGGTGACGTGACTTCCTGTCAAAGGCTTTGACGATGTCTGCCGCTGGAACCTCTTTCGAGAGATACCTGCATGAGCGTCGGCTGCGAGCTGCCAGTCCTGTGGAGTGATGTGTTTACCTCAGAATTTGCCATGTAAACGATTTGTTTTCCACCAAAAATCAAACGTTGGCTGTATAATTCAATTCAGATTTCCACTAGCCTTGTCGGCTTTATCTATTTTCATAGTTTGTTTCGTTCGACTGAATCATTCGTAGCCTCCCAAGCAACCAAAAGTGCGTATAAGGAAGCTGCATAAACTTCCCGTTTTAAGTAATTTTGCGATACGTTTTGTGTACTAATAGCGGCTTAAGCAGCTTTCAAGTTCCATTAAAGTTTAAGCAGCTTGAAAGTTCGCTAAGAACTTTATGTGAACTTTAAAGTGTGCTTTTTAAGTATTATCCGAACTTCTGGTTGCTTGGGCTTACTAATCACAAGCAGTGTATAACTTCGCATTTTTCCGCACAGTTAACAACCTGATGTTTATTTGATATCTATCTATTTATTATGATATCTTCCAACATGGTTTTTCAACAGACAATTATACTGGAATTGTTTCCCACAGAAACTACACGCGAAAGGTTTCTCCTGCGTATGAATACGTTTATGAACCCGAAGCGTATAGGCAACAGCGAAACGCTTATTGCATACCTCACAGACATGCTTCCGCTGCTCCGGACTTTCGTGAGATTTCAGATGTTTCCACATGCTTCTCCTGAAATATGCACAATTACAGGTAAATGTTCTGTATCCGTTAAAACAGCGATATAATATGTTACTTATTCCTCATCAACTTCCCGCACACATCACAGGGAAGCTTAGGTTCCTCGTGGTAGGAAATATGAGTCTTGTAGATGCCCTGGGTTTTACACTTGCGTTCACAAACCGGGCAGCTCTTGTAGAAATAGTCCGAGTGTAACAGCTTCTTGTGTCGATTCAGTAGATCAACTCCTCGGAATGCCCTGTTGCATCCTTCCTGATCGCAGACGTAGGGCCTCCTGTCTAAAACAAAATACCTTGACGCATTAAAATACAAAACTTGCCCTAAAACACCTACTTTCATGCTCATTGAGATGTGCTTTTAGCTTCCAGTGATCGTATTGCTTCCCGCAAATATGACATTCGACTTTTCTTCGTTTGCTGATTTTAGATTCTTTTGCTGTTGGTTGCTGCTTCCCAGTCGTTCTCACCAAATCCGTTTTCAGTCTTTGTAGTTGCTTCAGCAAATGCCGCTGTGTTTCCTTGATTCCTTTCAGTTTAAACGCTGCCTTCGATATAAGCGACTTGTTTTTGTTACTTTGAGCCAAATCTTGCCAGACTACTAACAGTTCTAGTGTTAATTGACACATTTCGCATATCCAAAGTCGTCGATTGTCATTGTTTATTTTCTTCAAGTACCTTTTGAAACCACGTAACGACGCGTCTGGTTCTTTGATAACATCCAGCAGACATATCTGACATAACTCATTGCTATCGGTCGTTTGTTGCCCTTCCAGGAACTTTGTAATCTCCTTGATGATCTCCGGATCGGGTTCCTCGGGCTCACAGTCTTTGGCAGAGTCTTCAACATCTCGGTCACTAGCTCGAACCTTTTGACCCGAACGATGTTCCTTCTCCGCGCTGGCTGAGTTAAACAGTTCCCGTTCAATTTCCAACGATCCCGCCAGATAGGATTCCGAGTCCGGAACAATACTGGCGTACAGATAGTCGACCTGTTGCTTGTGCATCATGATCAGTTCCGAGCAGTCTCGCAGCGTGCTACGATTAGCAGTTTCGGTCCATTCTCCCACCTCCAGGATGACAAAATCTTCCATCAGTAGACGGTTCGTCTTGAAGCATGCGTTTCGAAACTCGGTGGTGATGGATAACAGGGCGGCACAGTTCTTACAGATCTTGGTTAAGTTGTCCTGCTTGGTGACCTACGATTTGCCGAAACTGGGTGTCATTTTTACGCAGAGAAGTTATAACAATATAAACCACTACTCACCCGTATTGAGGTACATTCGAAGATTTGATGGGCAATACTGTATTCTTTTTCGGAGAAGATACTCTCCAGAAACGTATCGTCGCATACTCGAAGACATAATCGACACTGGTGTGGATCATTGATAACGTGGCGATCTGGCTCCATCGGCTTTTTTGCGAGATTCATAGGTGCAAATGTTTTTGGTATTTATGTGATTCTTTCGAAAGGGATGACACAAGGACTGGACTGGCACTGCGCATGGTCAGATCTAATACAGCGAGTGCACGTGGTAGGCAGGACGACACTCGTTAGTAAGAATAACGTTTTCTCTGTACTTTAAGTGATTGATTGAATAGCTAATAATTGTAATCGAGAAACTTAAAGCTACAAAACTAACTTATCCTAATTGGCTTATAAAGCATTTATCAATTGGAGCTCGGAAGTAGAATACCGCTCATATGATTGCACGCATCTTACAATGAGCACGGAAAGTATTCAGAGTTTTGATGTGCTAGCTGCAACTAGAACACCTCAAATACGGGAAATATATACACCAATAGTGCTTCAGTCGTCCAATATCATCGCTATCTCGTATTTCCACCAAATCGAACAACAAGTAAATATCGTTACTAGTGTATCAGCACTATGTTCAACATCGAAGGGACTAATGTCGTTCTCAATCTCAAAGCGAAAACGAGTGCGTGGAGGAAATAATGAAATTGAATTAACACGCATGCTTTGTCGTAAGCCGTTGTCTCATTTTCGTTTTCGCCATGTTCTAGTGGTTCATAAAGTAGCGTTGTGCTTTCGTCATTTTCGCCTGATTTTGGTAAACAAAAAAAAAAAACCTTTTTCGACTCTGGTGAGAGATGACTAAAGAAAACTGAAAAAGTGTTCCATTACAAGAAATGACAAAAAATTACGTTTTGGGACAAACACTTTTCACACCATTTTGACAGTAAACGGCAAGTTACGGCGGATAGCCTATAGAACAAAGCTTCAATAACCTACCGCTCGCATGCATCTGATCAAAGCCACCAAGTCGCTTTTCCGTTTACTGGGCTTGATTAAAATCTGGTCGACTGTCCCTCATTGGACGATTAGAATACCGCACGCTTTTACATCAGCCCTCTACAGTCGTGATTCGCTGGTTGAACACTTTTCAACTGGACCGCTTTTTAGTTGGACCTCCTCTAGTTGGACCATTGCCCAACTAAAAAGCATCTGAATGTCAACATCTTATGTCAAATTTACTTTGACAATCAATCTGACAATTATTAGAGCTGTGAATAGATGCAATTACACTACTAACGTCTCCTTTGGAGAGTTTTTAACTTCTGTCAGTAGGTCCAACTAACGAATCAAATTCGTTAGTTGGACAAATGTGTGGCCCAACCAGCGAATCACGACTGTACCAACATATGGAGCTTGACAGCGACCTGCATGTATGGGGCATTATAACTATAAAGCCCCAAATAAAAAATTATTTTCGGCACTATGCACATTATTCAAGCATTTCAAACGACGTTTTGCATCTTTCGGGACCATTTGATGCCATATAGTTAAGAAAATCAATATATCGTAACGAAATACAGCGCTTGATTCAATCCGAAATTGTGTTGATTTTCATGGTCGTGATACTGGCTGTAACCGAGACGCCTCCATGGCAGTGGGCTGGTTTTTATTATACTTTTTTCTCAAACCGTCAAATGACAATCTATGGGTTGTTCGGCGAGTTGTGGTTCGAACAAGTGGTAGGGGACCCAAATATCTTATGGCGATTTCGCTTGAACCTGAAACTGAGTCAGGTTCTAACCCCAACTGCTGTCAGTTCATACATTTTGACAGCAGTTGGGGTTAGGAACTGACTCAGTTTCGCTTCAAACGAAAACCACATTAATGTTAAATATTTTTAAATATCAATCATTATTTTGATTTTATTCCTAATTTATTGATGAAATGATTGAAGCACTGTTAGAGATTTTCTACAGCAAGAAAAACTAATTGTGTCGATTGTGCTTGATAAAACTTTTTAAAAAGATTATGACAAAAAATTCTGTTTATAAATTTCCGTATAATGATGTTGAATCTGTTGTGGAAGTGGAATACCCGATAAATCCACCAAACATTGAGTTTGAGGCCTCAAAAACCGTAGACTACAGGTGAGTAGAAAAAAGTGCAACTTTGCATCCCACAAATTATTGTTTTTTTTTTCACCCACCACTAGAGTCGAATCGAAAAACATCTGTGAGATATGTGGCAAAGAATACACTCGAACATCCGAACTGACGGAGCACATGGCTGTCCATACCGGCGAACGTCCTCATAAATGTTCCATATGTGGCAAAAGCTACTCCAGGCGAAGCACTCTAACTCGACATGAGTCTACCCATGTACGCAAAAACACCTGGACATGTGAAATATGCGAGAAAGAATTTGGTTTTAAAAGCGATCTAACTTACCACAGCCGCAAACATACCGGAGAAAAACCCTACCCGTGTTCGATATGCACAAAAAGGTTCGGCACGAATGACCATCTGCTTAAACATATGTTAACTCACACGGGTGAACGACCGCATGAGTGTGACATTTGTGGCGCAGCATTTAAACAACGCACAACACTGATGCATCATAGACGAACCCACACTGGCGAAACCGTCGGCGAGTGCGAAATATGTGGCAAGAAGTTCAACAGAACAGATCTGCTGACCGGGCATATGGCCTCACATGTAACCGAACGACCTCACAAGTGTGGCCTGTGTGACAAACAATTCAAACACCGAACTAGTCTCAACGAGCACGCGCGCATACACCACACCGGCGAACAATCGTATAGATGTGATATTTGTGGGAAGGGTTTCGGTAGAAAATATCAGCTCGTACATCACGACATGGCCATCCATACTGGGGAACGTCCGTTTACATGTACCACGTGTGGTAAGGGATTTGTCGAGAACAGGCGAATGCGCCAGCATGAACTAAACCATGCTAAATGAATGTGAGGTCGGAAACTGCATATATTTATCAGATGTTGTAGTCAAATAGATCCTACAGGCAATGTATGATAATAAAAAATACCTTTTTTGATTTGTTTGAAGAGTCCAACTTTTAAACTCATTTGAAGGTAATGTGTTGAGATTTTATCATATATCAGTTCCTACTAACGACCCCTCGTCAGTATGTGATAGCCTGTGTTTCACGAGTACAGGATTCAACAGAAACCCTTTACCACAGATATCACACTCGTAGGGATATTTACCGGTATGAACGGCCATGTGCCGGGATAGGTGACCTCCCTGGGAGAATTTCTTTCCGCAGATCTCACACTCGTAGTGTTTTTCGCCGGAGTGTATTACCATGTGCCTTTTCAAAATACTATATCGATTGAAGTCTTTGCTGCATATCGTACACTTATGAGGTCGTTTGTCTGAATGCGTGATCATGTGCTCTTTCAAGCCGTGTTTATATTTTATTGCTTTTCCGCAAACGCTACACGAGAAAGGTTTAACTTTTTCCGCTGCATGTGTGCTCATATGTCTTTCAAAAGATTGTCGCCGCTTGCACCTTTTACCACATATTCTACATTCGTGCTTGTAGTCAGTAGCGTGAACAATTATGTGAATCCCCAGTTCATGATTCGTGAAGAATAATTTTCCGCATATTTCGCATTTGGACTTTCTTTCGCCCTCAAAATGACGCTTTCGGTGCTCTTCTAGCTGGCTGGGGTAACGGAACGTCTTGCCACACACAGGACAGTGAAGTAGTTGACTTTTGCTTGCTTCACAGCTGACATGTTGTGTAACCGAATTCAGATCACAGTCCACATCATTGCCAGTTCCGTCACATTCCATTCGGGAATCTGCGCGTAGTCCTGCTTTCAAATCTGGACTACAAAGTTCATTTATGTGGTTGGACTGTTCTGTAGACTGCGTTGTGGGAGTTTGCAAACAAAAATCTCTGCAATGATACATTTTAGTACAAAAATAAATAGTATAAAGATCCAACATACCCTTGTTTATCTTTTACACCGCTGTAAATTTGTTTATTTTTATGATCCGGTAGGACGTTCGTATTCATATTCATATGTTGCACAACTTTAAACCACGCACAAATTTATTATTAACTATGTCATAAATTAGAACTTAGAATATTGTCATATCACCTGCAAGACAATATTCTAGAATATTGTAATATTTCTTATTTATTGAATAAACATAATATATCGATCGTGAACCGACAAATGGGCGAAACTAACAAATATACACAAACAGAGATTTGATTAATATCTGAAAGAGGAGTAAAAATACTTTATAAAAAATATAAAAACTCATTTATAAATATTTCACACTTCATGAAAATCAATAAAATACAAAACGGCGGATCCGACTTTCGACTGTAAACAAAAAGCCAGGCGGGTTACGCCTCTGCATTTCTAAGGTAGTGTATACAGGCGAAATTGACAGCATCATTGTTTACAAGGTCCGTAAACAGAATCGCCCTAAACAAAAACTAAGTGCTTGTTACGCCCAGGGGGAATAACAAATTTTCCCCTCCAGCGAGCACGGCGAAAGCCACATTTGATTTTTGTTTTTTGGCGACACTGCAGGGCGAAATTGAGAGTCGTCAAAACAAGAGGGCGACTCAAAAATGGCCTAATCAACATTTCATAACAACACTCGGCGAAATAATCTGTTTTCAATTTTATCAACGAAAACGTTATTATATAAAACATTTTAGTTATGCTTCCGAAAACTAGCATTGTTTCAAAGTGTTTCAATACATTTGAAGGCGCAGTATGCAAACACTGTTAAAATACGATTTAATTTTCTGAACCGAATTTTCAAAGCTATTTTTCTCGATTCGATATCATTGCGACTTCGGCCATTTGGTCGATTCATGATCGATATAAAACTCCTGCATAAACTCATCCAGCTGTGTTGGGATTGAGATTATGCCGTTTTGTTTTGACGTTTGAATAGGAGGTAAACAAAACGTTTACACGGCCAAAGACGATGTTTTAAATAAAGACACGCGGAAAAAAGCAAATTTGGCCGCACGGTTTAGGGTTACCAACCTTGGTTTCGACTCTTTCTATAGTATACTTCTAAAGGCTAGTTTCGGAAAACGTGTCCAGTACACGAGACAAGAATATTGTCGATAAAATTATTGTGAAGACTGCTTCAATACGTCAATCCCATTTGAATTCTACGGAATCAATATTTTCAAAATGTCCTTACACGAACATTATATTGATCAATAATTGATATATTGTCAATATTTCTGCTCGTGTAGGGTCCGCTTCACGGGATTCGGGTCCTCGTGTATTTAATATAAAGTACACGCTTCTGAATCAGGCCTTTTTGAATCAACAAAACGTTTAGTTGAATATTAAACGTGGCGAATGACTGTTTCAAACTGAAATGGGCGTTTTTCGAAAGCATGTATTTGGTTTAGTTCAACTCTCGACAAACATTTTCCATTCAAAGTGGATTTTGACAGTTGGCTTTTAGGCCATAATCATATGTTTGTCGAGAACTAATACTTCTGTTTACATTTTAAATAGAAACATTATTGAATCAAAATAAAATTTGTTAGATCTAACTGATCACCTGGTTAAAAACCAACAGAATCTTTAATTTCAACTAAATTTGAGTTGTTCGCTCTTTTGGTTGACACTAAAGATTTGTTTTTGTTTCTTCAAACTTGTTTGTTCGGTTAAACTTATGATTTTGTTGTTTCAAACGAAATATTTGTTGAAGCTACTGAAAATCCAACAAATGAATTACTTGGTAATTTCAACCAACAGTATTGATGGAATCAAACCTGAATCTTGTTTGTCACTATATCAAACGAGAAAATTGTCATTTGAAACCAAAATTTGTTTATTTTTACTAATTTTTTTCTGTGTGTAGGACTTGGTATAATAAAACAATTTTAGCTGGCAACCATTGTTTGACATTTGCTTTCGTCTTCATCCGTAATATCTCGAGATAAAAGAAAAAACAACCAAAATTATGTAAAAGTCTCGGCCGAAAGCGAAAGTGCTTATTTTGGTTTCAATCCATTTTTCGTGAGAAAAAAATCTTTTGTTTAATTGGTACTTAGTATGCCGGTCTGCTAACAATCTATTATTAACGATGGTAGGTAAGTTAATAGTGTTCTCTAATCGTATAGAAAGTTATTTTCGTCTTTTTTGTTGTAGCAGGTTAATCTTTAAATATCGAAAAAAAACTATACATACAAAAAAAATATTTCGGGAAGGTGCAACGTAGCAGGAATGCTCCCAACCATTTTCGCTCAGTTAACGGGAAAGCTAATTATTCCCACCGGAAGTACATCGTTGCTACTGCGTCAGACTTTCAAAAGACACTTCCGCAAGTGTGTTTGTTTAAGTCCGGCCCAACATTATGCTCAGAAAACAAACAACCGACAGCAGTGGTGGATAACTGCACCACATCAGAATGTCCTGTTCTATAAGCACTTTTCGTCTTCGCTGAAAAAGGAAGACTTCCCCATAAAATCCGTTGAAGGAGCAGAGATCTTGCATAATGTTTTGGAAAAAAATAAGCAGCTTCTCCAGGAGAAGAAAAATGTTATCATTCAGGATATTCGAGAGCGAAAGGATAAAGTCAAAGAACGAGTGGAGGAAGTAATTGAGCGAGAGAACGTCGCAACAATTCCGAACCTGCTGTGCGTCGGTCGTATCATCATGTCCCCCTACCTGGGCTACGTAATTGTGCAATCGGATTTTAGCCTCGCTATGGGAATGTTAATTGTAGCGGGATTAACCGATCTTGCGGATGGGTTTATCGCTCGTCACTGGCCCAGTCAGGCTAGCCGGCTCGGATCGTTTCTGGATCCGCTGTCGGATAAGATTCTGGTCGGAACGCTGGTTATTTCGATGAGCTACGTGGGACTTCTTCCACTGTGGTTGTCCGGAATGATCCTGTTCCGTGATGTGTTCCTGATTGGGGCCGGTTTCGTGATTCGCTATATTAGTCTACCTCAACCGGTATTTATTTTTGTTTCAGAGAACTGATTTCTTATCTAATGATTCTGTAATTACAGCGCACACTGTCACGTTACTTCGACGTAACGCACGCTACCGCCCAACTGGCGCCGACTTTCACCAGCAAGATTAACACTGCCGTACAACTTGCCACGGTGGCTTTTACTCTCGGAGCTCCGATCTGGAGCTACGTGGATCATCCGTATCTTCACGCACTGTGGTATCTTACGGGGGTAACCACAGTGGCGGCCGCCCTCAGTTACATTATAAACAAGGACACCTACAAAATACTGAAGACGCAGCAAACGAAACCATAAAAGCAAATTAATGCTTTGTAAATTTAATCATTTTTTAGTTCCATCTTGAAAAGAAATTATTTTTGTTTTTGGAAACTGATCGGGTCGAAATTGTACATAAAATTGGGATTAATAAAGTTTACACTTTAAATATAGAAAATGTAGGTTTCCTTGATTAATTTTGATTTTTTTTTTCCATTTGTTATAGATTACCGTTATCATCTGAAGTATTTTTTTTTACAAAAAGCTATGCTTGGGTACAGTCAGAAGAATATCACGAACGACAAGAGTGGTAATTTCTTTCAATAAACAACTGACAACCACTAACCTGTGAGAGCGTTACCATTGGCTCACCGTCGACTTGCCATCTCTAAGTGGCCACAATATATTTTTGCTGTTTGTACATCTCGTAGGCAAACTCCTCCCGATGCGACGGATCGTACTCAACACCAATGTAGTCAAACTCCAACCGAAACGCACCCTCGTGTCCTCCTCGGGCGCCAACCGAAAATCCA
This sequence comes from Topomyia yanbarensis, assembly GCF_030247195.1. Taxonomy (NCBI): domain Eukaryota; kingdom Metazoa; phylum Arthropoda; class Insecta; order Diptera; family Culicidae; genus Topomyia; species Topomyia yanbarensis. The sequence goes on along the minus strand of NC_080670.1, from coordinate 201,707,358 downwards.
ACACTAGAAACACGATTCAAAGGAACTGGACCCTGACTATCCTGTACTCGACCTTTGGATGCCAGGAAAAACTTGGAAAACGGAATTCGAGCTATCTGCCAGTGGGGACCTCCCCGCGTGTAAAGCACATAGTGGTAAATATCGTTCCACAGGATATCGTAATAGCCCTCAGCCGCGAGATTTATTAGGTAAGAGCGACCATCGCCGCGAACCTTAAGGACTAGGGTGTTGTACTGCTCCCATTCGTAAAACGCTTCTCGTTTGAAGGATTTCTGAAATCACATTTTAATTTAAAAAAAATGTATATTGGTAGCGACAACGGAAATTTACCCTTATTCTTCGACTTTTGATATTCGCATAGCCGGACCGTTTGATTCGTCCGTCTTTCGGCACCCTGGATTCCAGTTTCCCGTGAAACAGTCCAAATCCACCTGAACTTAATTCAAATTTCGCCTCCGAATAACCCTCATTATGGTCCTTATCTGTCGTCACAATCCACTTTTCCAGTTCGTCTTTAGAGTCGAAATTGAATACCACGTCGGTTTCGCCCGGTCGGAACACCAACAATGGATCACTGGCAACTTTTTCCTTCCATTCCTGCTGGAAGAGGGCAAATTCCTTTTTCAGTTCTCGGAACCCATCCAGGAGCAGTTGCTTTCGTGATACTTTCGGCCGATCTGCGTTATAGCCTCCCTTGGGGTCCCGTTCCCAAAAGAGACCGTTAGCTGGAATCAGTGGAACTTGCCGGTTAGGGTGCAGTAGCGGTGTCCGGTTTGCGCCATTAACAGCCGTGCGGGAGAGGTGCGAATACAAGCGTTGGACTGTAGCTGCTGTTACTATTGTATGTAAGCGGGATGTTGCGAAGATCGCGCTCATTTTATCGTACCGGAGACAATTTTACATAGTGGTTAAAAGGGTTTAAATAATAATTTACTATGCCTGATAAGGTTACACAATGAAATATTGCGAATGAGGAGAAGCAAAACACAGGAACTGACAGTTGCGGCAGAGTTGCCAGCGATAGTTTGGTTTGTTATGCCTGGTGTATTAGGGTGGTCTAAGTAAATTTACTGAAAATTATTGCACGTTTCATTGGAAACGCGCCATTCAATCATTTTGAGGCGACGAATTGGTTTGTTTGGTGTTTGGTAATAAATGCTGAAAAATGTCGACAAAATATGTATTATCCAAGTTTAATGTATGCTAATTGTTCACTTTAACTGAATTTGTCAATAAAAGTGGCTGAAAACTTATAAAGTTTAAGGATTTCGTAGGTTTTATTTACAATAAGGTTTATATACAAAATTGCACAACTTTTTGAAATGTCGCTTATCCCATAAGAAATACATTGCGACGAATCGTGCGCCGAAAAGCGCAACGATTCTTTCTGCGACGAAAAATAATCGTCGCGTTTCCAAACAAAAAAAAATATTTCGACTACCAGGTTTTTGCAACACCAATAAAATCACAATTACAATCAATTTGCTTTTAATGTCAGCACTTCCACCTATTCTTGCGTCTCTTCGTGTACCGTTATTACGAGTTTTTCCGCAAACCGTCTACACCCTTATGCAACTTAAGGGACTATATCTACGTTATTGGGTGGACTTCTATTGTGTTTTTAATATACTCTCCCTTAAGCATGATTCTTAAAAAATTCAAAGAGTCTGACTTAAAGCTGAAGTTACAGTACTGAATAGTCGTACCCTGCGACCTAAGTTCAGTTTTCGCGCGTCAGGTTTTTCCTCAAAAGACAAAAAGCGGCAATATAAATTTCGAAAGCGTAATGAATCCAGTTTCTTGGTATGAAAGTTCCATTTTCCAGTATTCTTAGCATGGTTGTGCACAAGGAGTCCCTGTCTGCGCGTTATGCTTTCCCAAACTGTTGTCAAAAGACTGAACCTATTACAACCCATGGCACAAGAGATAATAACTCACAATTCACATAGTACTAGATAGTCCCGCGAGATGTCAAACATAAAATGCGTTGATACTTTTCTTTGTTTGTCCTGTTTGTTCTTTCTGGTAAGTAGATATCAGTTGTTTATTTTTTTGATACGTGGATGTATTCGCGCGGAGTTTATTGTGTATGAACGCGACCTTAGAATGAACGTGTATGAAAAGGCATTCTTGAAATTTGTCGTTGGATGTACAATAGAGCTATCACCTTTCAGCTCTAGGGCTAAAATTGTTTGCACCTGTGGATAATTATATCATTAAATCGATGTAGACAAGCTTCTTCCATGAAATCAGTACCGATCAGTGGGATATGGATTGCATACACACATCCACCATCGAGGTGCCAGCGAACCGGACGCCAGGCTCTACCGAAATCGCTGGACAGACATCTGCATCTACTGGTTGTTTCATTGAGTAGGATATGTTCACCACCGGGGACTAGATCGAGCAGATCGGGACACAGCAGGGAGCTAGATGGGAGCCGAGGAATTCACAGTAGAGTAAATTCTAATTGACTAATTGGGAGCTAATTGGCTCACGAAACAGACATCGCTGCCGAGAGAAATTCCGCCGTCGGGGAGCTCTCAGTAGGGTAGTTTCATCGCCGGATAATATCCGAGTAGAAGTCGATAAAGCTGGGAGCTAAATGGCTCATGAAATCGGGAATCTGTATCGGGAGAAATTCCACCGTTGGAGAACTCTCAGTCGAAGTAGGGTGAGTTCATCGCCGAGTAGATAGTGCTAAGGCTGGAAGCTGAATGACTCATGGAAACAGGAGCTAAATGGCTCATGAAATCAGCAGCTAAACGGCTCACTGAGATGAATGCTAAATGGCGACGTAATAGATGTAAAAGCAAGAGAACAGTCGAGAATTAAATGGCTCCCAATGCAAAAGATCAAGTGAGGCTCCGAGATAGCTGAGGAAAACTCGCGAGCAAAAGAAAGAGGTGCGATGAAAGCACAACGAGCCCTTTCTCCCACGAAGTAATACGGTCGGATGTAGATCCGTAAGGAAGAAGGGCGAAAAAAGAGTAAGGAATGTTTTTAGTAGTTAGGCATGAAAGTGAGTCTTGAGTCCCACACAGTGCCAATATACTACAGGTCAGGATTTTGAAGCTTACTATGAAAAAACACGCACCCAAGACGGAGGAGTTATTGATCAGCAACTGCGAAGCTGTTTGGCGGATGCAGATCGCCTGCGAAAAGTCGGCGAAGACTGGTGGTGTGTCGAGGAGTGGTGGTTTAATCCTACTGAAGGAATAAACAACCATTTCCTGAAGTAATGCCGTAAGGTAGTGCATGGGAGGAATCAGGTTCGGCGGTAAGAGCAATTGTTTAAGCGAGTCCGCTTAGCTTCCTAAACCCGTTCCCTTTTCAGGGTCTTTTTGAAGATTTTTTTAGCTCTATAAAAACACACATGACATCTACCTGATGCCGTTTCTAATCTTTAAAAAACGGGTCTAGTGAAACGATGAAGAATTTTAACTGAATTTGTTTGTTTCAAACGAATTCTTCTGGTGTTAATATTGACTGCAGCTTGCTGCGGTCATTTATTGTTAACCATAGCGAAAAACTTCGTTCACTCGTTGTTTGAACTTCACTAGCGGCTGTGATGATAAATAACCGAATTTGCGCCCTGCACAGATTCCGAAAAACATCGCAGTGTGTTTCCCAGGCGTTGCAGCGTTCTTGCCTGCTTCACTCTACTTCTCCTGTTAGCTGTGGCAGAGGGATATCATTGGTCGGCTTAATTTCTACAGCGAGAGTGGCCGTTACTTTTGGATTTTTTGTCGTTAGCCGGGTAGTTGAAGTTTCGCACCGATATAAATCGACCAAAAGGTTTACGAACGAGAAAAATTTACAGTATAATGAGAAATGCTCAGAAAAATGGTGTGCATTATGATTTGCCGAAATAAAGAGCTAAACAGTGAATGTGAGTCAATTTTGGTAATTACAAAAGTTACAAAAAGAATACTTGTCTCATTTAAACCCAGCAGGTAGATCTAGTTTCAACGTATACTCGTGCTTCAATAAAAGCCTATCCCATGTCAGTAAAAATCTCCGGGCGAAAGCTTCACCGTAGGTGGTAACCCTAGACCGGTATTTCTGTCGTCGAGTCGTGCGCAACACTAACGATTTACGACCGAATTATCCTTGAGTTCTGGACAATTCTATGACTAGACTTAAAACTACCAATTCACACTTTACGAGTTCAAATACAATTCCTCTTCAAAGATTGGAATATCCTAAAATCCACTTCACAAATCTCCGGATTATTTTCTGGTTGGTTTTTCGTGTAGTTTTTCTCCACTCTCGGTGGCGTTGCATCCGTGGAAACTCCATTACATTTTACGCGTAAACAATAACAAATGCTTGCGGCAACGGACCTAGCAACGATCAATAAATAACTACTAGATTGATTCATCGTCATAGGGTTGCCACCTCTGGAGAGGCTTTGACCCGGAGATTTTAATTGACCTGGGGGTGGTGCATTTTGAGTGGAACTTGACAAAATTTGGAATCAAAGCGATTTCTCGGCATTTTAGAGCACTTTAAGTGTTTTTTATTACTGCGTTAAAGTAAAACTGTAAACTTTTCACGTTTGAGAACGGTTTTATCGGTATAATCTGGTGTAGTATTTCGCTTCCCCGACTAAGTGCCAAGAATACAAAAGCACCAGCTACTCTCGCTGTGAAGGATAAGTTGAACGAGCATTGATCTCCTCCACAACTAACAGGAAAAGGAGAGAAAATGAGGCAGGGCAACGGCGTCACATGGGAAGCACTATGTGGTGTGGGTTATTCATCACCAGAGGTCGCAATAAAGGGGCAAAACTAACCTCCCTAGCCAATAGTTAAGGGTCACTGCAGGAGTAGCAACAACACCGGAAGAACTTGAAGAAATTTGATGTTGACCTAGTCAATTGGATTAGAACAAATCTGCCATACCTTGGTGCAGCTGGGGATAAGCACCAGCTAACAGTGAAGTAATTTGGTAAAATTGCAGCAAAATAACTTTTTACGCCATTTTGAGCCACTTAGTGGGATGCAACATTTTAATTGTAACATATAGCGAAATATTACTTTCTTTAATTTATTGTAAATTTGATTTGTTTTTCTTTTTCATTGCTTTGTGAAGGAAATCAGCAATATTTGGTGAACTCATCTTCGCCCCCTTGAAACTAAAGGTTATTCGGGCAAAATAAATCTGCACCAGAGTAATAGTTAACTTACTTTTTAAATATTTTGTAATAATCAGTTAATTAAAAAAAAAATGAAATTATACTTCTTCCCACCAAACCCGGAGAAATTGATATAAAACCCGGAGGCCTGGAGATTACTCCTGAAAACCGAAGTCCCCGGGTCAAACCCGGAGGGGTGGTAACCCTATTCATCGAGATTGGTAGAGCTAAAGGGACCGTGTTATCTCTACTACTTCAACATATCTAGTACACACGGTATCGTTACATTTTGAGAGTTTCTTCGCGAATTGGTCGTCTCGATTAGTCTCTGAGACCACGGTGTAAGTGAAGCTAAGGCGGTTTCTGTCACAGGACTTTTCGTTCTACATTCTGAATGACGCTTGCAAAACACCTAAGAAAATTTGTCTATTTTACTCCTAATAAACTTTTTAAAGGTTGTTTTAAAGGTGATAATAGGTTATAGGTTATAAAGAAGCTTTAAATTACTCGAACGTTTTATGCGATACACCATTCCAGTTACTTTCCAATGCACACCGAAATTCAGTCCAGCACGGTAGACGAAATGCGAGCGCCTGTGATGCAGGAGAATCTTCTGAGTAGGTAGGGAACCACTCGCAAATGTAACATCTTTATCGCCGGCATTTTCCAGAAGATGAGAGAGAGCGAGAGTAATGCACTGCACCGCATCGCACACAGCAAGGATAAAGAGAACACGCAAATGCGGCAAGAGCGAGCAGGATACGGAAGTGTTTAGGCATACTGCCTACATAGTATCGGAAAAGCGAGAAAAACTCTCTCCTCTAGAATGAAGCATGGCTAGCGACGGCGGTCGTCCTTTACTACCGGGAAACTCCTACATGTATGTATGTATGTATGTATGGAAAAATCATGCTCAGTGATCTGCTTGTTCGCTCACTCGGTTCGATTGGCTGTATCAGTCTAATCCCGTCCGTCGAGTGTTCCGTGCGCGAACTGAATTATAACTATTGGCGCCCTGCAGCAGTCTGCTTTGTGTGGTACAAGTCCACCAGGGCAGAAACGGGCTAGAACTCTTCCGATTCAGTTGTTGGCCAGTCACTAGATAGTAACCTGGGGGACGTGTAAAGTTTAGGACAATACTGTTCGTGAGTGTTCTAAGCAAATTTGGAAATGCAAAAAATGTGATTTTACTGGATTGCTTCGTTTCGCCAGAGGATATTACCTATTGCTGTAAAGGATTATAATCCAAGTGTGAAAATTTTTGACGGCACACACACACTTTGACACCTCACCACACAGTACAGATGACTTCGCGGGAGCGAAGGGTGTTTCAGAGCAAAAGGGCACTTACTCCCGTCGGTAGTCTGGTAGCGGCAAAAGGAAAAGCTAAAATTGTGCGGTAGAATCTTAGTTTTGACAGGAAAAGAGCGCTGTTTAGCCAAAATATAGCGAAAAGTTTTGGCGAGAGTTAGTGTGCACACGTGTCCTTGTGGAATTGTCGTGTTTTTATAGTGAGACGAATAGTGGAATTGAAAAGAAAAAAGCGGGAGAAGTTTTTTTTTCAGAAAAACTTCATCTGACACGGTAGCATGGTAACCCGATATCTCGCGGTTCGAGGAGAATTACAAACTGAGTAACAAATTTTCCTCGAGCATGTTTGGCTTGGGAAGACTGGTTTTATTGATTTTACGGAACTAAAGTTAATCTAAAACTAGCTTAGATAAACAATTGGCTTGTGGTAGTCTGGTAGGGTGAGATAATCCGCTTTTAGGGGGAAGCAAATTCACACGTGTTAGGCATTTCGAGATGAATCTAGTTGGAAACTCACTATCCAGTATAGCTTCAAGTAGCTTTGCAATTTGTAAAATTCAGTACCTGTTTTTATGATTTTTGAAAGCTTTTTGAATTAATTAATTTTTGATACTAGAAAAGTCAATTTTTTGACAAGTTTTAACTTTCGCGATTCATCTTTTTTGGCAAATATCTTTGTTCCTGAATTAGCTGTTATAGTAAGAAATAGCTTCTGAAAATTTAAACAATTTATTCAGTGCATTGTTTGTGGAGATATCGTGAGTAACACAAACACTACAAAAAGAGATCATTTTGTTTTCTACAAACACAAGAAAACATATCCTACTCTATGCGCCTTAGTTGATTTGTGTGAGAATTTACCAAAATGTTCTTTAAAAACCCTGATTTACATTGCATTCTACGGTGTGCAATGGTACATAACCCCTTAATTGTAATGTTTACTTTTAATTTATTTCAGAGCAAAAATCCGAAGATTTGAATTAACCACATCGTTTAGGCAACATTTTCCTCTGTAATAACAATTTGCAAAATATTCAAAAAAAAAATTAAATTTTTCGAAATCTTTAAAAGTTACACTTTGAAAAATAAGCTCGGTAAAACGTACAGAGGTAAAATGCACCACAACAATGAAATCGCCTTAGGTAATGCAATTGTTAGCTTTTAAGAACGATTTTTCTGTTTTTTTTAATTAAAATTCTGCAAGATCAAAGAAGAGGGCATTTTGCCCCCGATGAAGCAAAGATATCAACGTAGTAAAAGAGTAGTAGTAGAGTAGTATTTAGTAGATTTTTCATAAATAGTGCGACAGAATAACGAGCAACGATAAAAATAGTACTAGAATTCACTGATATAAAGGTAAATCATCATTTATATGAGCTGAAAATCCTTGTTGCACAAGCCACATAATTATTGAAGAGAACAGCACGTTATTCATTTTTGTTTATTTTCCGGGCTGCTGTTGATATACGGTTACCAAACTTTGACAGTGTATGTTTACTATGGCGGACTTCCGGCTGGTGTTATCCTTTTCCAGAAATTTTCAGCCATTTTCGATATAAGCAAGGGGTGCAGTTTGCTCCAAGGTGCGTTTCGCCCTACCTTACCTTGGGGTCGTTCATAAATCACGTAGACTCGTGGTATGGGTGGAAGGTGATCAGAATCAAAGTCAGTATGTATAATCAATTTGCTACAAATGTGACTTTGATCTGTCGAAACCAAAAATTGCTTACAGACGAATAACACGTAGGGCCATTTGGGATCAAAATTGAATCATAACCAGCAGAGCAATAATAAAAAAAGTAGTTTACTGTTGGAATTGCTTTGAGCAGTATTCCAGTATCGGTGTTTGGCGTTAAAATCGCCGGTTATAAAGAATTTCGACCGATTTCTAGTTTACCCGCCCGTGTATTCAAAAACTACGCTGCAACAATAAAAATAACACGGTTAAAATAAAGTAGCCAATTATGAGTATTGTAACACCCATCTCCGGCAAAACTGAAAAAACTCATTTATTGGGTAAACCTCACATATCCAATTATGGGTACAAACCGCATCCCAGCAAAGCTCAGCCGGAATTGAACTGGAATTCTGGCTGGTTCCAGTTCGCACACGGGCTCCAGTGACACAACCGATTCTAACTAGAATCGGTTGTGTCACTGGAGCCGGAATACGAACTGGAACCAGCCAGAATTCCGGTTCATTTCCGGCTGAGCTTAACTGGGATACGTCAAAAATTGGGTATTTTTTACCCAGTTTTATAGATTTATATGTTCTGAAAATGGATAAAATTTAACCCATTTTTGGAAACTTTCTGGGTAGAAAAAGGCGAAAGGGATTAGTTTGGATAATTGAAAATTCGAACTTAATCACTTTTTATAATTTTGAATATATTATGTTATATTTTCGTCAATAAAAATCAGTTTTGCCGTAGACTTTCCTGAATCTTAAAAAATTTGGTAGTTACATGAACTAGCGTGCGTTGCCTTTCGCGAACCTGTAACATTCCGGTAAACGAGATGCGGCATGATTAATAGAATTGTAGTTCGTCGTGTTTGTGAAGTTACTAGGAAAAGAGAAAAATATCCCGCTTTTAGCTTTGGTCCAACATTCAATCACAGATAAATTCAATCTAGGGCCCTATTCTCACAGTGACTAGAACAAAATTTCCTTCTAGTCACTAAGTGACGTGACTGTGAGAATATGGCCCCTAATATTCGCCTTAATTATCTTACCTGTACTTCTGTGAACACCTCGCTAAATTCTAGTTCTTCAAAGTTAAACTTGACCAGAAAATAGAGCGCCAAAAACTGCAAAGTATTTTTCAACCATTAATGTGTAATATTTTACCCATTTTACTTGGCGAATAGCAGTATTGAGATGGGTATTTTTGTACCCAGTTGCTTATTCAGAAAAATACTCATTTCGTGACAGCTCAAATCGAACTGGAAACTGGGTGGTCCTGAGACCCATGAATGGGTACTTTATTTTAACCGTGAAAACCAAGATCGGTTTCAACTTCGATACTCAAACCATCAAATACCCTGGTGTTAAAAGAAGGTAAGACGCGATGGTTGATTCTGCGATTAACCGTTATTGCGATTCCTCCTCCGAATAAAACAATTTGATCAAATCGATGAATAACAAAATTAAAGTTCTATGCTATATTTCACCCTAAACCAGTCTTCGAACTTGAAGGGCACAAATCCTTACTTATTACAGGGTGCGTTTCGACTTCGTCTAATCAGAAACCGACACTAACTTTTTGTCAGAATAGATTAGCGCCAGCTTGACGTTTCCCTAGAACTAAAACACACTTTGTGTTTCAATCGAACGACTAATCAAACGTGATGTCCCGCCCGAGCAGTCTTTTTGTCTTATCGGCAAAAACAGAAATTCTGCTCGGATAAGTAAGGATTTGTGCCCTTCAAGTGCAAAGAGTGGTTTTACCAAAAAAAATTCGCCCTGGTGAGAAATTTCGGAAAACACTACTTGTGTTTCTGAGCAAACCCACCGTCCTGCGTGATGTCCCGCAAGAAAAACGCGACGAATGAATAATCAATTTAAAGTCACGTAAATAAAACAAACAAACCGCAAGAAAAGGAGATCTGATTAAGCTGATGAGAATTAATGAAATCGAAACTTGGTTTGGGTTAGCAAGCCAATGTAATATGCACTATGCAATATTGCTGCTTGGTAGAGAAAAATTCAGGTAAAAACTAATATTTTAATGTTTTAATGAATCATAACAAAAAAATATATTGCAGATAGTTGGGTTTTATAAAATATCGTTCTTCTATATCTCGAAATGCTGATTAAATAAATCTTTCATGTCTTTATCAAAGATGTTTCTAATAATTTTAAACAACTTTACTGAAGACACGAAGTCTCTAAATAATCTTTTTAAAGAGTTGGTTCTCTGTAATTACTTTTAGAGGGGTTAATCGCCAAAATAGTTTCTTCGAGGGATGCGCTGTATTAAGCTATAAAACTTCGAAGATACGAGAACTTGAAAGTTGACGGTTTCGAACTTCAGCACACTCAAGTTGTTTTTTGATTGGTTTTCTTTTTTATCTTTGAACCGAAGAAATCAATATTCGCACAAAAACCAATAAGCATATTGAATGCGTCATAACGGCTACTTGATAAGTACTTAAGTCGTTTTAAATACAATTTAAAAATCGGGCAAAATATACGGCTACAATACTTCACTGCCAAGAAAATGCTTTTTAACTGCTATTGTGCATTCAAAATGCTGTTTACTGACAATATGTTTTTAAAATAGATTTTTAAATGCTGATTTGTTATTATTTATTTTTACTTTTGGATTTTTTCAAAATGGGGAAAGGCTTCTTTGAGTGAAGTTTCATTAAAATCTTTTCTCAAAATGCTGATTAACAACAGTTATGCGTTAAAAGTGCTAGGATACTGCAAAAAGCATATGTAATGTACATAATATACTACTTTACAGCATACACTAATGCTAGGTAGTTATCTGGGTAGGCCTTGCATTAGGACATGCATTCGATGTGATTCGGCATCCTATTTGTTCAAATTGAAGACGATAAGCCGAGTTTCTCGTATATGCTCTTTTTCTGTTCCATATTTTTTATAAAATGTTCTGCTTAAGAAAATATTTAACAAAGGCTCTTTTTTGGCTCAAAAACTAGACGATTAAAGATATGCTTTTATAATGCAATATTTTATTAACTAGCTCCAAGTTAGACTATGTGTCTAAACTAGTACAAAGCAATCCAACTAAAAACAATATTATATCGAGTTCACCGATATATGAGCTACAACATACTGATACATACTGATTTACTGATTGCGAATCGATAGACTACTTTTTCTTAAGAACCTCGGAAAACGAACAGGAAAACTTGAATTTCCATAAGACTCCATGTCGGATTAACCCCTTTTGGACCCCTGCTAGTGCTGGGGTTACCTGCATGGTCAACTTCGATTGCTAATAGCAAAAAAATCTAGAAGTTATTTTCAAATTCGCTAAATGGCAGTACATGCAGATTACTTAGAACTATCAAAAAATGCAAAAATGTCGATTTCGGAAAAAAATGTCTGTTAGCCCCTTTTGGACGCCAGCCATTCATTTCTAAACATTATTTTCATTCATCATTGTACGTTCAAAAAAAGGAAAGAAGGTTGACTACAACTAAGTTGCCAATTCACGTTATCGTAATGCGTGAGAAGATACTGAGTTTCACTTTCAGCATAACAAAATGTGTAAAAAAATGTCGTCGGTTAAACTTGCCGAACAATCACGAGAACTTTACTATGTATATACCAAGCCAACATTCTATTAGCCAAGCTACGAATGGTTCATTTGTTTGATGATAAACAATGGCACATGCTTACTCTGCATCCTCCTTCCGCTGTTCGCGCGGTTTTCTTCTGTATCCAAAATACAATTGCATAAAGGCGGTGCTCTGATAGACCGAACGAACCGTAGGATTAATAGGGTGATGTGCCTATTATGGCTGTAGAGCCTATTGTGACCCTATTTCGTACCCCTTGGTTTCGAACCAAGCATATGAGATAATGACAATATCGATTTGGCTAAAACAGGTGTGCAAAAAAAGCTCAAGTTATATTCTTTATTTGTTGTGCACATACGTATTCAGAACTATCCACTAAATCCAACTTTTAATTAAAACAAAATCACCTTATTGAAATATCTGCTGATCCGCCTCACTCGCGTAGTGAACCGAAACAGGACGCAACGGCGCTTAGCAAAATAAACACTTTCGAGCCAGCATTTACCGCCTCATATCTCGTTATTCCGGCACAAATATATTAAATATTGCACTGATACATACCTTTATTTTAGCTGGAGAACCTTTTTACGATTATTTCGCTTTAAAAGCACTCGTCAAACACTAGAATAGGCCTAGTGTTATAATAGGATAAAACTAAATACGGGGGTTCCTATTATTGGCATGTTTTGCTGATACACTACCACAATCAAAACCAACTTTTTGCATCCATCATACAGAAAAGAATCACCAGTGCGGCCAAACCGAAACATGAACTTGAAAACATAATGTTATGCAATTTCAGGTATAAGTAATCAATTATTTCAAGTTATTCAACTAATTGTTGATCGCAGATATTTTATTTTCATTTGCACATACAATTTGGATCGGGAGGAAGTAATGTGAGATGTGAACTTTATATTCCAGTTGTTAACTTTTGCATGGTTATTTCCTGCATGCGCAGTTCTGGGCGCTCTTCTACTAACAGCTGATGAGTTTCTTTCGTGTGCGTAATGTTTACGTTTGTTTTGATCGGCTGAAAAAAGCAGAATAATTCGTTTTACAAATCACGCGTTGGCGTCCATGATCTGGATACCTAGTTAGAATCGACGCAAATGAAATATGAGGCATTGCGTTTCAACTAGATTGTTTTTCGATGAGGTGGAAATCGGCACACCCATGAGGCGATAATTGGAACGTTCAGGTGGGAATAGATGCACAGAATAGAACATTTATTTTCATTTATGCTGAAAATTGAGACAATTTTGCCAAATAAGCATTATACAGATGTTTAAGAAACAGTACACTGATACTTTATTCTGAAAAAGGTTATAGGTAATATGGCTTCTTTTTAAGTTATTCAAAAAATAATGCGACCCTCTCCATAATGGTGCCAAAATAGGCTCATCACCCTAGTATAATCAATATCCGTTTTATTTATACTGCTTTAGCTTGCCTTTTTCCCGCTGAGTCTGACCGTTGATAGTTCGTTCGATTTGTTAGGTTTGCTGTTTGAGTTCATTTTGTGCTCGTGTTTGGTTTTGATAAATGACCTCCACTCGAAAGTATAAGCATTGGAACCAACGTCAATATCGTTGTGAACGACTTTGGTTCGATGTTATCGAGAAGATGCGCTGGTTCAATAACCAGGTATCAAATGTAAATTCAAACCCCAAAATATTAGGGATTCAGAGTTTTCAATGTCAGTGCTGCAGTAGCTCAAAAATTGTCCTTGTTTTGTAATCAAAAATTAGTACCCAAATTAGCACTAGTTAACTAGTACTAGTTTAGATACATCGTCTAACTAGACACCCAGTTGGTGCTAGTTACTGACGAGATGAATTCGAAACACAAAAACCAAACTTATTTCAATATGAGCTCGAGCTTGTGCGACCACCCCTGTCTGCTACTCCGTTATCGATCTGGACTAGCTGAAGTTGCACAGAGAATAAGTAGATATTATTATTATTATGTTTATTAAGGCTTTAACCACTAAGGGTCATTCACCTAGAAAAAAAGGAGTCATTACATTGCATTTTACAAGGTCCTTCAGTTCTTTGGTTAGATATTGCACTCGGTGGCGATAATACGCTGGTAGGGCCGCGTGACAACCTCCCCAGCACCCGGTCCGGGTGTGGCGGAGGGCCCGCTGATTGATGGTGGTAGATGGGTTGGCAGATTGAAGTCGCAGGTGCCGCGGAAGAACCTCCCCAGCGCCCGGTCCGGGCTTGGCGGAGGGCCCGCTGAGCAATGTTGGTATATGTGTTGGCAAGCTGTGGTTGAAAGGGCCGCGGAAGAACCTCCCCATCACCCAGTCCGGGTGTGGCAGAGGGCCCGCTGAACGATGGTAGACAGCCTGGTATGCTGTGGTTGATAGAGGGCCACGGGAGAAGCTCCCCAGCACCCGGTCCGAGTGTGGCGGAGGGCCCGCTGAGCAGTATTGGTCCATGTGTTGGCAGGTTGTGGTTGAAAGGGCCGCGGAAGAACCTCTCCATCACCCAGTCTGGGTGTGGCAGAGGGCCCGCTGAAAGATGGTAGATGGCCTAGTTTGTTGTGGCTGATAGAGGGCCACGGGAGATCCTCCTCAGCGCCTGTTCGAAGTGAGGCGGACAGCCCGCTATGTGATGGTGGTAGGTAGGGTGTTTGAGGCCAGTATGCTCTCGGTCCACTTTAGATAGCTTCAAAAATATTGGCATCTTTCAAGAATGCGAGTAGTGTCTCTTCCTGTGCTGAGTTGTTCGATAGTGTGTCCTGAATCGAGGAGGGCAGATTATGGAGTCGCCGCAGGTCTTCGAGTTCCCGGCAGTTAAGGAGTAGGTGCTCTACCGTGATTCTTGTATTGCAGGTCGGGCACATTGGGGGATCGACGCGGGTGATGGTGTGGGTGTGGGTGATCTTCGTGTGTCCTACTCGTAGGCGCGACAGTGCTCTTTGTTCCTTCCGGTTTTCGCGGTCTGTCCACTTCGCGAGATCTTTTTTAACCTTCTGTGGGTAGCCTCGTAGATTCCTCCAGTGGGCGATAAAGTGCTCGGAGACTTTTGCCTTGAATTCCCTAATAACATCAGACGATGGGACCTTTTTGGAAAACCGAGCGCGTGCATGGCGGCCGAGAGCGGCCAAACGGTCAGCCTCTTCGTTACCGCGAATTCCACTGTGGCCGGGAACCCAGCATATGGTAGTAAACGGGTCGCAGGATTGCTCTATGGCTTGAACGTAGGTGTGCTTGGACTCCCCCGATTCCAGTGCTTTGATGACAGAGAGGGAATCGGAGAAAATCACAGCCGGAGTATCTTCAGGTTTCTTGGTTATGGCTATGGCGATGGCGGCTGCTTCTGCCGAGAATACTGAGCAAACAGAGGGTAGACGAAGGGTGAGGCCCTCTCCAATTCCGCTCACACCCGCCCCCACGCCCTCGCTAAGTTTCGAGCCGTCTGTGTAAATGTGCAGATGATTAGGGTATTTGCGTTCAACCATTTGGAGGAATTTAGCTTTGACAGTACTGGGAGGATCACCTGCTCTGGCGGATACAGCCAGGCTGCAGTCTAAGTTTGGGCCACGCTCATGCCAGGCGCGGTTGCGAACCCGATGCAGCTGTGCGATTGTAGGGAGAGGAGTATTGGTAAATGTGATATAGATGTCCTTGGCTGTCTGTAGAAGGTGACATCCATCACCAGATGTTTTCTCTAGGAATCCAACGGCTCGTTTCAGGACAGCTACCGCCAGTGCCCATCGGCAGGGAAGTACTCCGGTTTCGACGCAGGCGGCTTCGGCAGGGGTGCTGGGCAGTAGATTCGAAGCTAGTCTGACTACTCCGTGATACAACGGTGACAAGATATCTACTAATCCCTCCCAATTGAGACTGGTTATCTCGAGGCCGTAGAACAGTCGACTATGGATGAGGGCTTGGCTGATATTTAGTGCGGTTCGCCTATTCCACTTTGGGTGACGCGAGCTGATGGTGCGAATTAGTCGTTTTCTACTTTCGCAGTCCTTTTTCACCTGCCGGAAGTGCGGGAGAAAGGTCATCTTCCGGTCGATAGTCACACCAAGAATTTTAGGTTCCTTCCGGAAAGGAATTACGGTTCCGGCAAGTTTGACTGGCCTGCCGGTGGCTACATGATTGGAATTGCAGCAGTGCGCAATAGCGCATTTTGTGGCTGAGATACTGAAACCGACTGAGTCAGCCCACCGGCCGACAGCATTCACGGCTGCCTGTAGCTTCAGTCTTGTGCGACCAATTGTTTTTCCGATAGCAATAAGTATTATATCATCGGCGTAGACAAACACGTATATACCTTTCGGAAGCGTAGCAAATAGGGAATTCATGCTGACCAAGAATAGTGTGACTGCCAAGGCCGACCCTTGGGGGACGCCGTTAGTTTCCCGAAACAGGTTCGATTGCTTACCTCCAATGCCCACCCTGAAACTTCGGTCACTGAGGTACTGTTTGAGGAAGCAGCCAAGGTTTCCGCTAACACCCCATTGGTGCAGCTGGCGAAGTACTCCTTCACACCATACCGTGTTGTATGCCTTGGCGAGATCAAGGATGGCAATGTCCGCATGCAGGTCGTTGGCTATGGCGTCACTTACTGTTTCACCGAGGCAGCCTAGATGAATTCCTGTGCCGAGTCCCTTACGGAATGCGAACTGTCGATGGTCGAGAAGCTCCTGTTCCTCGAGGAATGTTATCAGGCGTCTGTTTACCATTCTTTCCATCGTCTTCCCAATGCAAGGGAGAAGGCTAATGGGTCGGAAGTCGTTCGGGCTCCTGGTTCCCTCGCATTTCTTCGGAATGGGAATCGTGAGAGCGGTTCTCCAGCTGTCTGGGAAGGATCCGCCTTCCCATATCCTGTTGAATCCGTTTAGGAGTGCTCGCTTGCCAACCGGGGGTAAATGCCTTAACAGGGGATAACCAACGTTGTCGAGTCCCGCAGAGTTGCCCTTTGCAGTACTCAGTGCAGTGGCCAGTTCCACTCCTGAGAAAGGTTTGTTGTAATCCTGGCTATCGTCTGGACTGAATGTTGTAGGGGTGGCTTCTATTGTCCTCTTCGTTTTCAGGAAGGCAGGTGGGAGGGAGGAGTCCCCAGAAAGCATGGCGAAGTGTTGACCGATTGCATTAGCAATTTCAGAGGGCTCAACTGTAGTGGTACCGTTAACCGTTAGTGCGAAGCCGTTTTGCCTTCTTTTGCCGCTTAGGGCATTGACCCTTCTCCACAGATCCGCAGTCGACGAATCGGAGCTGATCCCGTCTAGGAAAGATGCCCAGCTGGCCTCCTTGGCTTTCTCGATGGCCCACCTGGCCTGGTTCCTGAGGCGACGAAAATCCGCTGATCTTTCTTCCCATCGATGATGGTCAAGGGGGGTATTTTTAAGATTTCGAAGGGCTTTTCGTCGTTCTTTGATTGCCCTCGCTACTTCTGGGTTCCACCAATGAACCGCTCGTTTTGGTGGTGCTCCGCTGGTTCGGGGAATGCATGGTTTTGCAGCCTGTGTCATTACCATTACAAGCTCGTCTGGTGAATAATCCCGGTCTCGATCGAGTGCATCCGATACGTTATCTTCGTAGGTGAGCCACTCCGCCCGATCATAGAGCCAACGACGACGCCGCGACGTAGAGGGGGGCATCCGGTCATAGGAGACTACGATTGGGAAGTGATCGCTGTTTCCAGTATCGGCGAGAACCGACCATCCGCAGGCTCCAGCAATGGAGCTAGAACATATGGTTAAATCTAAGGCGGATGTGGATCGGCCCCGGAGGAAGGTGATACTACCGTCATTTAACGTTACCGCGTTGCTCTCTTCGATGGCTTCGATAATGGCATTACCGCGATGGCAACACCTTTTGGAGCCCCACGCTGTGTGATGGGCGTTAAAGTCACCCATTAATAGGAAGGGGGTGTGTAGTTGCTTGAAGAGATTCCGTAATTTATTTCCCACGTTACTGACTTCCTGAGGGATGTAAATAGACGCTACTGTGCAACTTATGGGAAAGTTGATTTTTCTTCCCACTACAATGAGGTCGGTGTCAAATTTTACCGGCTCAGACGGCAGGTCAGCTCTGGTTCCTAGACCGACCGTCTGGTAGATGTTCGACCCTTTGGCTGATTCCCAAATGTAACGGTAACTGAACCAAGGTGATGGATCCGTGTTTCCCTTTATGTGTGTCTCTTGGATGGCAAGACAGATGGGCGCAGAGCGTGCAATGATGCGTTGGAGGTCTCCTAGGTTTGCTCTCAGGCCGTTGGTGTTCCATTGGATTGCCAGCGTGCAGTTTGTTCCGTCGGGTGGTGGGGTTGGACTGGTGCTGGAGCTATTCCTGGCCGGACTTCTGCTAGATACCATTTGTATGGGTCGTGTGGAAATTAGAGGTACGGGTGGTGACGAGTCCGCCGCGGGTGTGCGTTCAGAGGGTCTTTGGCCTGTCGTTGGTGTTTCTGTAGAAAAGGTAGAGGCAACAGCAGTTGGGTTCAGATGGGTTCTGAGGTTGTAGGAACTTACCCGGGAAGGCCCCGGGTTCCCCGTGCCGGCAACCGTCGGGGACTCATCGGATGACTCCGGAACTTCCCGAGTCGGGGGCGACACGGGGAGGGAGCTTTTTTTGCTGCGCGGTGAGCAGGTTTTGTTGTTACCGTCTTCAGGTCTGATGGTTTCTTCGTGGACTTTGAGCTTTGACGTTAGTGTGGCTGGTTTTGTACCGTCGGACCCTGAAGAAAGATAAGGTGCGACAGATGGTTCCGATCGAGTATCAGGACTGTTGGAACTTACCCGGGAAGGCCCCGGGTTCCCCGCGCCGGCAACCGTCGGGGACTCATCGAGTATCTCCGGAACTTCCCGAGTCGGGGGCGACGCGGGGAAAGGGTCTTTTTTCATGTACGGTGTGCAGGTTTTGTTGTTCGTGCTGTCCCATTGTGATTTCGTGTGCACGGATTCTGTAAATGCGGTGTAGTTGTAGCGATTTTCAGCGTTCATGTCGCTGCTCCTGTAGCGGAAATGAACTGGGTGCCAGGAGCAACCGGCGACAGGGCTTAGGTCGCGGAGCCGATTGTTGGTGTGGCTGTGGTCCAGTCGATTGGGGGTCGATTCTTCTTTATTAGATTTGTTATTTGCTGTTAGCCAAAGTAACGGGTCAGGTGACGGATTGTTGCTCTGTGTTTCGATGGTTAGCGGCGGAGTGCCGCCTGGCGGATATTGGCTGAAAAGATTTGGGGACAGTCGGTTGTTGACTGTTGGATTTAGTCTGGAGGTACTTGCCTGGGTAAAACCCGGGCCCGCGCCGACAGCCGCCGGGGGTGCATCGGGAGAACCCGGAACGTCCCCGGTCAGGGTCGACGCGGGAGGATTGTTTGTTTGGTTTCGACTATTGAATGCTGTTGTTATTGTTGTTTTCTGCTTGCTGGATTGAGTGTTGTTGGGTTTATTCAGAGATGAGGTTCGAGTAGTCAACGTCCGGTGGTGGTTCTTGACATAGCGTGTTGAGTGATGTTGATGAGCTGGAGCGTGACCAGGACATGGCAGAGTCCATGATAGGCGAAGGCAGTGTTATGTCGGGGGTAGTTTTGGGGTTGGGGCTTCTAGATTTGTCAGTGTTGGTCTTCCTAGTGTCTTTCTCTTTCTGGCGGTTGGATCTCCTAAGCTCTGCTTGGTTGGGCAGACCAACGGGGGTTACGGTTACGGGGGCTGGTTCGATGAACTTTCCTTTCTTGGGCTTTGTTCCCGTGGAAGCAGTATCGTCGGAGGGAGTGTTCTCACGGGAGTGCATAGACGGCTTTTGGTGGAGCTCGGTGACGGCATTACGTAGTTTTGCTATTTCTGCAGAGGCTGCTGCCAGCTGTTTTTGTTGTTTGGCGCATTGTTCTTTCAGGTAATTAATTGTCCGATCTTTGCTTTTCTCTTGGGCCATGCTTTCCTTTAGAGTTGCTAACTCCTTTTGTAAATGGGCTATTACTGTGTCCCGTTCGTCATCCTTGGTGTTACCTTCGGCAATGCTCGCGTAGCTAGGGCCTTGTTGCCGTTTAGTTACAAGAGCTCTAGCCTCAGAGAAAGTCAAGTTTTTGTCGATTCTGATCTTGGTGATCTGTTCCTCCTCTGCAAATTTGGGGCACTTCCTGCTGCGGGTCGAGTGCCCATCTCCGCAGTTGATGCAGAGGCTAGGGTTCTTGCAGGGATTTTCCTTGGATGTCTCGTGTTCTTGGCTGCAGTTCAGACAGGCGACGGAGTTGGGGCAGAAACGGCTGCCGTGCCCGAAATGACCACACTTGAAGCACATCATCGGCAACGGGTAGTACGGGCGGATGCTAGTACGCAGCAGGCCGATGAACACGTGTTCCGGGAGTTTGGAGCCAGAGAAGGACAGAATAACTAGTGGTGTATTGACCGGTTTTCCTTCAAGCATTTTTGTTATCCGTCGAACATTCGTGACCCCTTGAGCCTTGAGCTCTTCCAAGAGTCGAGCTTCTTCAACGTCTTTGGTGTCAGGGTCGTAGATGACGCCCTGTACTAAGTTGAGGGTTGGATGGGAGATAACTTCCACCTTTTGGCCGCCTATGAGCTGGTCCAGTTTTTTAAGGGACAGGAAAGCTTTCTTAGATCTGGTTCTAAGCACATATCTGGATCCCCTTGCCTCCTTCGTTGCACTCACTATATTTCGTGGGTCGATTCCTAGCACTGCCTGTACCGATTTCATAATGAGGAAGGGATCAGCTGGGAGGCGTTGTTCGTCTTTTCCTGGTTCGTTGACGGCACGCAGTAATAGCGTCTGCTGATCAATTACGTCTCCAGAATTCAGGTAACCGGGAAGAGATCGGCTGAGGGGAGGTTCCCCGCCCCAATCGGGGGGAGGGGGGCGTGGCATTTTGCTTGATAGACGAAGGGCTCGTCACGACACTATCGTACTAGTCACTTCACACGCGCAGACCGATACTCTTAAGTTCGCTGCTTCACACGCGTACAAATCTCCGACGGTTGGCAATTTAATGGAGGCGCAAGTTTTTCACAGGGTTTGAAAATTCGACTTGGTGGAGACGCAAGTTTTTTACTTAGTTTGAAAATTGGAATTGGTGGAGGCGCGGTCGCGTTTAACGGTTTGAAATTATAGTTTTGGTGGAGGCGCGAGTTGTTTACCTACTTATGAGTCTGCGCTCCTGTTACCTGTTACGATTTTCGATGTCCAATTTTTTCGCGGAAAATACGTAGTATGCTTGGTATATCGCTGGTTTAGGTTGGGGGCGACCCTTTGGCGGCTCCGCTGTCCCTCGGGATAGAGCAGACCCGCCGGAAAGCGAGTTTCGACGCACTTGATTTTCGCACTATAGATCTGGTTAATGGACACTGCACTTGCGTAAACTGTTGCCGAGGTAGCGAGATACTACAGCGGTTGGTGCCGGATGGCAGAGGCCGAGATCGAGAGAAAGATCCGGGTGGCGTAGGCCGAGCACTTGTTTTTCGGGCGATCACGGGCCAGAGCGAAAAAAATTAAACTCAACCGATCACACAGAGTGATTGATACTGACTGAATAAGTAGATAATTATTCTTGGGAATAGCGAAACATCTTTCAATGTGCAACTCCTGGTAATCCTAAAGTATTGATCAATACCGGCGCCGGCCAGGCCCGAATGTAGATCGCGAAAGAAAAGGGAAGGAATGGTTAGTCTGATACTTGCTTTTGCTAGAGGCCGTATATACTACTGCGCACTCCACAAGTATCACAGGAGGAGGATATTTTTGTTAAGAGTATAGAAGTTGGATCACTTCTTCTTTACCGACACCAGAGAGGTGACTTCACTATCTGGACTAGATATCGATCCACCAAACTCATACTTCCCTTCTGAAGGAAGACGTGACCACAGATTTTTTCACCTCAGAAAAATCTCAACGACCTCGGCTGGAATTGAACCCAGGCAAATTGGTATGAGTGGTGGTCACGCTTACCACTCAGCCACCGGCGCCGTCAAAAACCAAACTTATTTCAAAATGGAGGAAAATCTCTTTGATTGCTACGCGAACGAAGGCCTTTGACAGTTCTCGTGTTCAATGGAAATGATGCTGTCAGACAAATGGAAAACAAAGATTGTGGAGTATTTATACCAGAGATTCAGCGTAATAAATGCACCAATCATCTCATTAGAAGTCAATACCGACAAACAACGACAATAGCTACGACAGTCATAGACAGCAACTGAAGTACCTACTTATTTGATGTTAGCATCACTGTCCTAGCCTCGTTTCCCGCTCCCGAACTCTCAGTGCCACTCAATGATTTAAATCTTTCACACCGTATGACGTGTGTAGATATACGAGATTTCGCAACTAAAACATGAAACATCATTTCACTGTTTTTCTTGCTTACTCATCATCAATGGCTTTCCCAACGTCACCAGAACGTATCTCTCAAGGCCGGAAAATTTCATCGCAATAATGGCCTACTACGGACACTACGATAAGCTTTGGGGGGGGGGGGTGTGATGAAACCGTCTAGCTGTGGCATACCCTAATGGAAATGAGACCGTCTACGCACTGTATAAATCACATTAGCACATGAATGGGGGGAAATGTACGATTAATCGTGCGTGTAACTACATGGGTGAATATCTCATCAGCATGAAATTAGGTTCAATCTGATAAGCTGACGTGTTAGCATAGGTGACCAGATATAATATTTTCTGTGTCTATCGTTGTAATGAAAACCGATTTTGGTTTGGTTTGCAGGAATACCACTTCGTTTAGTTGCAGAAAGAAAATTAGATTTTTCCTTCTTTCAAACATGAGTAGTAGAGTGGGACATGGTTATATGAAAAAAATAAAATTTGGCTCCGAGTAACTTTTTGGGTCCCATTTAGCTCCCAGAACAACTTTGTAAATTTTTAGCTCGATCGGTGAAACTATATTTTTGCGCCCACGGTTTAAAGTTTACATGGGATTTCGTATGGGAAAATTGTCTTTTGCAAATTAATTCTTCCAAGAGTCGCCCGTTATCTCCTAAAAATAAACAGATGTCTGATTTTTATAGGAAATTTGTCAAGGAAACAAAGTCTAGAAGACTGCAAAACGATCTGATACTTGTGGAAAAAGTTATTAAGCAAAAACCGATTGATGCCCTGAAGATTGATGAAAATTTCACTTTTCATAGCATCACTGCTTCTGACGGTTTTATTATATATAAAATTTTTAACTTTCTCTTATTATGTACAAAAGAAGCCTCAATTCATCCCTCAAAACCTTGCGAAGTGACCAAATAGTATAGATAAACGATTTAGATACGTTAAGAGAGGATTAAAACAAAATTGCGTATAATTGGACAACCAACAGCAGTGGTGCTAGAAAAAATAAATATTTTATCAATGGTCAGAGCATCAATCGGTTTCTGCTTAATAACTTTTTTCTCAAGCATCAGATCGTTTCGTGGTTTTCGAGACTTTTTTTATTTGTTAAATTTCCTATACAAGCCACATAACGATTTATTTTTAGGAAGTAATGGGCGACTCCTGGAGGAATTATTTTGTAAAAGTTAACTTTCCCATACAAAATCCCATGTAAACTTTAAACAGTGGGCGCAAAAATATAGTTTCACCGATCGAGCTAAGAATTTGCACAGTTGTTCTAGGACCCAAATGGTACCTAAAAAGTTGCTCGGAGCTGGAATCTATTTTTTGTCCCACCCTAATGAGTAGTTCTATGAAATGTTGGTATTAATTTTTTGCTTCTATTAGGCATAGTTAGTTGTTTATTTATTGTTTTTGACGGGTTTTATCATTTTTGATATTAAAGTTTCTGTAATAAGTTTGTCCAGAAATTGTCCTTGAATCCAAGTTTCTTTGACATAAAAGCAATCTGAAATTTTTAACTTTTATGTGATGTTTCCTTCATCATCTATATTAGCTGTTCTGGACAAATTAATTAGTGATAATTTCAAATCCTCGGAATAATTCTGACTAAACACATTCTATTTATTATTTATAACCGTTGAGTTTAATTTCAGCGAAAAGATTCTTCGGAAGACATCAAATTCTGCAAAAAAACAATTTAACCCCAACTTTGAACTAGAAGGGAAAAAATTGTGAAAATTTAATAAAAAGGAGCAGACGACGTGCCCATAAGGCAATGTAAAAATCCTTTTTTCAAAAGATAAACTTACTACCAAGATTTAGCGAATGTCGTCGGCATTTCACGGGTACAACGACAAAAACCGAATGCCAAAAGTATGCGTTTGAATGGCGTCACTTAATTCTGTTGCAAAACAAATGCAATTATCACATGCCTACTCTTACGACTGTGAGGTACTATTTATAATAAATCCGATTACGCATCCAAATATTTGTGCTTGATGGAAATTTACAACGTCTATAATGTGTATTCTGTATATCATGCATATCTATTTGGCATGATACGATAGTTCGTTCAAATTAGTTCCATTGTCAAATATTTGACTCCCTATTCCATAGCCTACTTCACCACCTTTACGTAAATTAGAGGAGACGCATGGTCTTCAGCCGAAAATTTAGCTAATTTGTAAAAACATACCATCAAACATAACTTTTTTATCATCTCAGCACACACCGGCTGTTCGGCAGAAAGCATGATGAATCGCCCCAACCCTCTCTAGCAGTAACCATGGCGAAGTGGCAGCAGTGGATGGGGGGGGGGGTGATTTTTCGGTTCAAATTCTCTGCGTCAAAGACAGACAGATGCGAAGCGGGATGAGATGAGAGCATACGGCAAACTGTAAAAATATGTGTTAGGAAATTTGAGAGAGCGATTTTTTTTCGGTGCATATGCATCGGTGCATAATTCTTGCTCCTGCCGACACAGCAGATTATTACGGTATTTTGTTGTTCATCTCGTGGGAGTAAGTGGCCTTTCAGTTCCTTATACCGTTACTGTGGTGCTGTGGTGGTGATATAAGTAATAGACATATCAAGTGACAGTTTACTCAACAGGCTGTGAAAGCTGTTGTTGGCTTCCGGTGACAGACGGAGGGGGGAAACTGCTAGCAGTTTCTATATCGTCCTTCGAAGGCACACGGAAACGTCGGAAAAATTCACTGTGGCTATCACGACACACAGTGCTATGCTGTTGTGGTTAAGAGTGTGTGCTTGTAATACTAAATACAGCATTTGAACAGAATTACATAAAGATTACGCGATAGGCGTCTTTTGCTTTTCCTCGTCGTGCCCAGAGCAAGAAATCATCGCACAGCGTGTGCGAAAAGTGAGTACAAGTGAGAGAGTTTATACAATTTTTTTTTCTCGGCACAGCTTGCCTAGATAGGTGTAGTAGGTTTTTGTGTTTTTTCTTGGCGGAGGGCCGTGAAAGTACAATTGGGGAGGAAAAATCTCGTGATTTGCTCGCGTGTGTCTCGAACGAACGAAAACAGTAGAAAATTTGCGGTAAACGTCCTTCACCATCACGTCACGTCGCTGACGAAAGAAAACGACGCTGACGTCGGCACGGTGAAAACAACGGGTGCTCGCAGCTCACACACCGCGAGCGACGATCGACCTCAAGCTGGAGGAGCCGAATAAAATGCAACCCTCGCTAGAGTCCACTGGGGTGGTTACTCCGATGGTGATCATGACCACGAACATACTCCCGGTGGTATCAGCTACGAAAGTGAAACAGACACCACCGCAAAGTGCCCCTCCGCCTCCTTCGAAGCCGCCCGAAGTGAACAGAAGAGCCGACGAAGCGGCAACCTTACCACAGAGAGTTGAAGACAGCGAGGAGGCGCGACCTCCGTTCATTAAGCAGCTGAACAAGCTGCTTACCCCACCGGATGATTTGCTTCAGTGGAAGGATATGCCACAGCATTTGCAGTTCAATCCTTATGTGCTCACCGGGTACCGGCCCCTGCAGGGTGTCAAGGGGTGCCTCAGCAGTCTGTTTTACGTGCATAACGAGACGATTAATATTTTAACACACGGTGAGTAGACGAATGCATTGCGGACAGTACGGGAAACCGAATGGCAGGACTAATTTGAGGAAGAGTGGTGTAATTTCAGGTTTCGAGTTCTGCTATTCGTTTTCCTGATTATTATAATTATGTTTCAATGGCAGACAAAGGTTCGGCATAGATTGCAGGCTGTTTTCTGCGTGTTAAAGAAAGTACAGAGCATTAATGGAGAAAATACTATTGGATTTATCTTGTCATCAGAGCCATAGCATGTTCTTCTGGCACCCCTGGGGGGAGTCTCAGTTTTGCACCCCTTTGGTATTTACTTTGGCTTTTTTTCAGTTCAACCTCCAAACAAAAATTTGTCTAGATGGAAATGGCCCACCTACTCCCTACTTAATTCATGTTTGACTGTCGTTCTTTTCATGTAAATTCCAGCCATAAATCTTTTACTGCATATTTACGAAATCAGTTGACGGCGCCGGAGGGAGCATCTATTCAGAAAGCTGTTCATTAGGGTGCTAATGGCATTTATGGGAAACAGGTTATCATCAAATTTAATAACCGGACGCTCCTCGAAAAAAGTCTCTTTGCAAAAGTTTAGCTCAATCGGACACGATGCGCAAAAACGGCCAGAGTGCAAAAATTTTCATCCGTGACAAAACACAAAAGGACCCTTAGAAGACTCAAAGATTGAATTCAATTAGGATGTAATGAAACGTCGAGATCTACAAATGATCCTAAAATGAATGTCAAACAAAATTCGTCATCAAAGACTCCGAGTTTCCATTTAAAATCAAACACATTAAATTAGGACCGATCATATCCTACCTTCTTTCGGATCAAAGGTAGTTCGTTAACTATTCTAATATTCCACAAAACGCCGAGATATTCAGCTGTGCCAGATATCTCGACAATTCGCCTTGATATTCTCAGAATTGTGATATTTTGTCTAAAGCAAACAAATGACGTTACTGGTGACAAGACTTTTTAAGAAGAACTAACGCGTTTACATACCCGCTCACAAAGTTGAGATCGATGGTGTAGTTATCGATTCGAACTTGGACTGCGGGGATCTACTGGTGGCTGTTTCAAGTACCCCCTGCGTGAGCAAAGATTTTAAATGACAGCCGCACAGGATGGGACAAAATGGGGGTGTCCCTTCAAACAAGGAGTTTCAACGCTTCCAAGAACACAAAAATCTCATGTGACATTTCAACCAGAGATTTAACCTAGTGCAGGATCGGTTGGACACGGGTTAGGAGCTAGCAATTTTGTGATATTGCGGAGCTCATCCCCGCATCGAAGAGATTTCAATTTTAATGGTACGGTATGGGGTTATTTTCTCAATGATAATTGGCCACGTTTCCGTTCCCCTTGTTTCTATGAAACTGATAAACGAGGGGAAAAGTTTGCGATGCGTTTCGCTATTTTTGTTGAAATTTGAAGTCATCGTCTTGTTCGTTGTTTATTCTGGACTAAGAGGACCATAGCGTAGTCTTCTGGCGCCTTTGGTAGATTCTAAGTTCTGCGCCTCATTACTGTCTACTTTGGCTTTCTTTTCCAGTTCGATTTTCAAACAATAATTTCGTGTGTACCTGGGATGATCCTGATATTCCTATCCTGACTTATTTTATGACTTAACCTCACTTGTTTCATAAAGCATATTAATATTTTAGCGCCCCCTAAGGTTGGCGCCCTTGGCGGGGTCCGACCTGGCCAACCGCACGCTACGGCTCTGAGTATACTAACCGAATTTGTTTTGGTGATACCTATTCTGAGATACGCTTTGTTCAATGCAGAAGAAGGCTCAACATTTGGACAATCTGACAAGAAAGAGGTCTTCAGAGTGTAACTCTCTGCTCTGACAGTATTGTGTAGTATGTTATGCAGGCAGTATCGACAGGGCTGTCTAAAGGCCTACCGGGGCTTCTGGGCACTATTGAACTAAAATGATCCACCGCATCAGCCACTTATTCTTTATATCACCCTGAGGGTTGCTCAAAATTATGCCAAATCGGTCAACAATTATCGGGGTGAAATTTGCATGGAAAAAATCATCAAGATATGCGAAGTAAAACATAGTTTCAGAGTCTGCCACCAAGTGGCGTTAGACGGATGATCTGAGTTAATCTTAAAAATATAATGACTTTTTATGGACGTGATGTCATAGACTTGGCGGCATTTGGACACTTACAACGCCACCTGGTGGCGAAAATCTGAAACCGTGGTAATTCTCTATATATTATGATTATTTTCCATTCAAATTTCAAGCCGATTTGGAAATGAATGCATATTTACCTTTGTGACGCAAATTTAGAACAAAGTCTAAGGGTGGCATGGGGAGCAAGTTAATGCGTGATGCACCGGTTTTTTTTCCTAAAAATATGCAGAATGACGGGTACCCTAGTGTAGAGTTAGTATCGATAAAAATGCCAAAGCATCACATCATCACAAAGATGATTCATGTTTTAATCCAAAGTTTTCAAACTAAGACATATTGCAATGGCAATTGGAAAGGTAGCAAGATATTGGAAGGTTGCAAATAAAAGATATTTCGTTGAGTTACTAGTCATTTGCAATCGAATGATGTAATCCGCAGTTAGCAGTAAGCGAACAGAACTAAATTTGTGGTAATCTGATCTCCATAGTTGCATGACGTTGTTTGAGAATAAGAGTGCCTTCGTCGAGGAGGAGGGATGATGAAGCAAAAGGGGGTTATCGTCATGTGCTTGACTTCTGGAGTGAATTATTTCTCGTTGATTTTGACCGTTGTACGTTAATATTAGATTTTTTTTTAATTTTCTTCTTATAACTCTAACAGCTGCTAGAAATTGTATATTAGGACTGAGCATGTGCCGATAAATTACAACATTTGACCGCTCGTGATAATACAATCCATTAAAAATAATTAATTATTTAGTGCTGAATAACTAAATAATTTTCCCGCAACCGCAGATCGCTTGCCAGACAAAGATTGTTTGGCCAATGTTGAAAGTTTTTTCTTCAAATGTTCTCACTGCTTTCATGCGCGAGTTTTGTTTACTAACTAGTTATGTTTACTTTACTACTTTCAAACTTTTGATACGCGTAGTCCGAAAGGTTTCATTATTTTGCTTAAAATAAATGGAAATTTCGAGATATGTGGCCTTCTAAAGGAATCCTTTGGTCGAATGTCGGATTTGCTAGGATCAAAAATTATGCAGAATAACTAGGAATCACAAAAGCAGCTACGGTTCAGAGGTATTTAAGTTTGTTAGCTAAGCTCACAGAAAGTCTCTTTGAAACTCTGAGTGAAGAAATTATAAATGCCTATGTACTAGTAGACTAAATAAGTTATTTTCGAAATCGAAAGATTTTTAAGTCAATTCATTTGGAACTGCAAATGGTGAAAACTCGCGTAACGAAAATCAAGTACTCAACTGTCTTTTTGACACATATTTGCCAAGCTAAACAGAGCCAACACTGACGACTATCCTCGAGTTATTATTGATTAGTTCGACCTCCATACTTCTCAAATCAGTGGGACGTTTAATCAATCATTACATCCGGAATATCATTTTTTTCACTTCACGTAATGCATCATGCATACCAGCGAGAGAATCTACTACAAACTTCGTAGAAGCAATCAAGATTAGACGTTTAAGAAACTGCACAATATCATGGAAGACCGATGTATATTATGAACAAAACACACGCGATGCTTAGCAACCGATATCTACCGATCGTTAAGACAAGTAGAGGAAAGACAACTAAGCGTTTGCGGATGCCCTCGAAATGATGTGCTGTCACTACTATTACGGAATTTTGTCGTCAATAAAGTTTGGGGTTCCAACAAATGGTTGCGCAGATGATTTTCATTTAATGATGGCTGGTATTTGCATTTAAACAAATTTGATTAGATTCAATAGATCGTGCAGTCAATCACCCACCATTGTGGCCACAAATAGTTACAAGGGATACCTGCCCAGTTACCTTACTCTCACATGTAGTTTTCCTTACAAAACCTTCAATGTGACTAAGGAGAAAATTGTTTAAAACCATCTTTGCGCGTGAAGAGCACAAAACCTATAACTGAATTAGTTATGGAATTTGTGTTTCAACTTCGTCTCATCAGCATCCGACACTAACTTAGTAACAGGACTAAGCTAGCGTCGAATTAATGCTAGCTCCAAAAATGGGCACACAACCGAAACACAAATTACATAACTAACAGCTACAATCGAAATTTAAAAAATGGCTGGCTGTATCGAGCGAAAATTTGAAGAATAGTTGTTTGTTAAACTGATAATTCTTTGTTGGAGGGTCTACTTGGTGGTGGTATAACTACCGTCGTGAAATACGATTGGACTAATTCGATTCTCTTGGTAGATGCTGCACAGCATTCCAAGCGGAAATCTTTGTGATTCTGTGTGGCATGAAACCCAGGTTTTTTTACGCGGGGGATACGAACCGCGTAAAAAAACTGCGTTAATTGGAAAATCCGCGTAAAAAACCGCGTTAATTGGAAATCCGCGTAAAAAACGCGTTAATTGCAAAATCCGCGTAAAAAAACCGCGTTAATTCGAAAATCCGCGTAAAAAAAAACTCTCAGCAAAAGACTTAGAATATTTTTGGAAGTTTTTTTTTGTCCTTTTTAATGCTAAAGACTTAGACTTTTTTCCGAAAAAATTTCTAAGTCCTTTTAAATGCAAGAAGAATTTTGGCAGTTTTTATTTTGCGCGGATTTCGCAATTAACACGGTTTTTGCAAAAAATATTCTAAGTACTTTTGAATGCAAACGACTGCAAAGATTTTCGGAAAGATGGAAGAGACGGGTCTGCAAGACTCCTCATGGCCCACACCCCAACAATATGGGTATTTTCGGAATGGTCTTGAAGAGTAGGTGCCAGAAATTAATTTTTGACGCCATTTTGAAATCAAAGATGGCGACTTCCAGTTTAGCTAAATTCGCTATAACCCAATCAATATGGATATTTTCGGAATGGTCTTGAAGAGTAGGAGACAAATATCGATGTTTGACGCCATTTTGAATTCCAAGATGGCGACTTCCGGGTTAGCCACATTCACTATAACCCAGTCAATATGAAAATTTTTAGAATGATCTTAACGAGTAGATCCCAAAAATTGATTTTTGACGCCATTTAAAAATCCGCGTAAAAAAACCGCGTTAATTAGAAAATCGCGTAAAAAACCTCGTAAAAAACCGCGTGAAAAAAACCGCGTAAAAAACCGGGATGTATTGACAAATGAGCATTGTATGCTGCTTCAAGCACAGTCTCTGAATAATAGTGATGATTCAGAGAGATTACTGATTTTTTACAGTGGCTAGACTTTATTTACTTTATGGTTCAGCTTATCTATACCAGTATCAACCCAACTCTACTATAATAACAAAGCTATAGCAAATGAGACATCGATTGATTTATCGAGAAGCTAAACCTCACAATTCTTACGTCCCTTTGTCTTATTGTCTTTGCTATTTAGTTCGGTTGATGGTATATTGTCGCAGTTCCTCGCTTTGTCTGACTGCACCACCCCCTATAATTGTGTTATTGTTGGCAATCGCGACAAATGGCGAGTGAAGCCAGCGTCACGACTATTCGCTATTTTTTACCATTCGACTTAAAGACAAGCAAAGTGAAATGCGGACGTCATTAATACCGACAGCTGGTTGGCGAACGGCATTAGCGCCACTAAATGGGTAGCATTCAGCGTTCGAAGGGTTTTTGAATTGACGGCATTTGTTTGCTTTGAGCTAATTGTTTGTGACTTTTGAAAATTTGTTAACGCGAGTTAATAGGATTCACAAACAGACATGCGTCTCCATCGATTATGTGCGAGTCGATGGAATGGCTTGGTGATTTTCAAGGTTTGCCATGTCCAATCGCAGTAACCATTTCGAAACTAGTACCGTAGCAAATATCAACCAAATCGCCCCGCATGCATTCGAATTTACGGCAATCCATTGATGTGACGTAGAACAATTTCATTCAAAAACAAGGTAGGAACAAGGAACCCGGATCGAAAGTCGATTCGACTGTTTACGTAAATCACAAATTAAATTTCTATTTTCATCGACTAGCTATGCTGGAAGTCCCGGTTGCTTCTCCATTCCTTTGCGTTATAAAGCTATACGGCAGTGGGCGAGAGAATGAAAGAATGTCGGGAACGGCGTGGTACGAGCAACAGCAACTATCACGGAATCATAAAATATGCAATCAGCTGCTCGCAATCAAATGACCATCGGTTGGTTTTGCGTTCGTTTACCCCTTGATGGGTTGACGAGCGGCATTCGATAGGTTGCCGGGGTTGCGAAGGAATTATAGCCTTTAGACTTTAATTTGCCTGCTGCTTTGTGGGCAACGATAATCACTAGTGGTAGGTCTGTTGCGTATGTAGAAGGATTCTATGTTGCTTTTTTTGGCTTTGATTATAGAGGATTCAACTTTAAGGTTAATTGGCTCCTTTTTCGGAATCAAGCTCAACTGTACACCAGGAAAATAATATTTTCATAATCAGATAAAACACAATTTCGGAGAAATGTTGTTCAAATGATGTGGAAACTTCTCTATTGGAACATTCCCGTTGTTCGGGACAAAGTTTTTGTCAAACGACACTGGATCACAAGCTCAAATTACGCCTAACGAGAATCAGTGGAAATTACCGTCATCCTCAGTCCATAATCTTTTCCTTGATTTTGAACGATATCTAATCGCTCGATTAACTACCATCGATAAGCGCTTTTAATTGAATATTTTTCATCCGCCCCAGCAAAGTTATTTATAGTTGTAATTATAGTCGCAACGAACGAAAATTGTGAACGGCTGCGATGGCATCGACACCGATAACATCCTGCTAAGAGAGGATGGGGGAGGGGGTTAAATGTGTATAGTTCTGTGCGAAGCCCAAGCTTCAATAATTCTCTATTAACGAGTTTTTTCTCTGTTCCTGTACTTTACGGTGGGATGCCCTATAAAGCACAGAAACTCCAACCGAGTATGAACCCAACAACAGAATCCCACCAGGGAAATGTTTCATTTTGTTTTTTTTTCTGAGCTTCGAAGCGGAGATGACTTTACTTCCTCCACGCTCAATCTAGACAGTAATAGAATATCCGCCTTCAAGTGGCCATTTCACGTCCATACTGCCTTGTCAATCTCAATCATAAAACAACTGCGTCCACGATGAACACGAGACAGAGCGGAAGCGTGGGCGAATTGCCTCATTCGTTAAAGGACAAGATAAATTGAGTTTCATATTTCTGACAGGCCGCGGCACTGTTTTTTGGGAAACCATTTCTGTTTACTAATTTTTTTTCGTTCGCTCTCTCTCTCTTCTCTTCTCTCATCATATGCAGGCATTCCAATAGTGTACATTCTGGCAACAGTTCCGGCAATGATGCCATGGGAGAAAGAATATCGCTTTCTTTCGTGGTGTCATCTGGTCGGTTCTGTTGCACCATGGTGTGGTAGCTTCCTGTATCACCTGTTCATGAATCTGGAACGGGGCGAGGTCGTCTATTATCGGTTGCTGCAGCTCGACATGTTCGGGATCTGGATGAGCCAGAGTTTCGGTAAGTATTGAAACATAAGAAAAACGGCAACAAACGTATTAGAAGCTGGATGGTTGTGTAACAAAGTTAGAATAAAACAAACAAGAGATTTCATATCTTTCCTCGAATCCAAATGCAGTTGTTGATATGCAATTTTTTGTATTCAGTTCGTTTATTTGATGAGGCACAAATGAGTTAACCAGGTGCTGCTAAATTCTTTTGTTTTTACATTTCAAATAACTTAAAACTAGAAGGTTACAATGTTGAATTTTTTTATTAAGAGGAAGAATTTTACAGCTATCTTAAAACTAGGAATACAATTCTGTATACAAGAAGGAAAATTAATTAAATAAAAATAAAAATTATAACTATCTTAAAACTAGGAATTCAGCATACAAATTAGATTTTTGTAACGGAGGCTTATGCTTGGTCAAAATCTTCAGAGGAGGACTTATTTCTAACATCGGTGTAGCAGCAGTTGTATCAGGGACAGCGGAGAGAAGACGTACATGATGACAGGGAAAGAAGAGCAAAACTTGTAACTTTCGGGCAAACGGGAGAACAGCGACATGAATTAAAGCTTCATACTAGTAAGACGCCGAGAACTGGGTTGACGGGTGGTATTCTTCGGACCCGCGGAGAATCCTTCAAAAATTATCAGATCATCGGGCCGCTCTCGTTTCAATTTCCTTTTATGCAGGCGTAGTGGTAAGGGCAATGACGGTCGCGATGAGGTCGCACTCTGGTACTGGTCGGCTCTAAAAACTAGGACAGGGAATTTCTAGAAACGAGAAATAAAAAAGATGGGCTAAATTGGGATATTCTCGTTTTTATAAACATGTAAATAAGGAACTTATAAGGGAGATCGAGATTTGCCAGCATATCCCCATCTGGGACATTGGGTTGTCTACCTCGCGCCCGAAGGGAATCCCTTAACTCAGATCGGACGTCACAATATCCGTTGCACGCCTAGACAACGTGCTCGATGTCGTGATAGCTCTCGTCACAAGCGCACAGCCTACTCTCCGCAAACCCAA
Organism: Topomyia yanbarensis; assembly: GCF_030247195.1. Lineage (NCBI taxonomy): Eukaryota > Metazoa > Arthropoda > Insecta > Diptera > Culicidae > Topomyia > Topomyia yanbarensis. The sequence continues at coordinate 201,673,159 of NC_080670.1, read as the reverse complement.
TACGCCGCAAATGCGCCTCCAATGTGTAGTTGTGGGACATGAGCCGAGACATTGAACGAATGGAATCTCGACCCACAACCAACCCCCAGGAAGCAAGGTTTCGTTGATACCTTCGGGATAATAGAATGTAGTCATCGTCCTAGTTCCTCATTGCTCCACCAAGTTTGCCAACTGTTGAGTGCCCTCTTACGACAGATTCTGAAAAATTAATGGAAGCAAAATGTTTTTTCGTAGATGTAGCTTCTGAGTCGGCCTTTTCATTGCCCGGGATAGAGCAATGAGAAGGGGACCTACACCTAACCAAAGATAATGTGATAAGATTTTTCAGATAACGAACACAAGGGCTCTCGGATCTTCCCCAGAAAATACGGGAGTTGCTTTTTGGGCTTCATCGGATGAAGTCTCGATAGAGCTGAGACTGTCCGAAATGATGAATAGAATAGTGATCTGTGGGCAATGTGTCAATGATCCCAAGGGTATACTGAATATCAGCCGATTCGGCGACGTAAACTGAAGCAGGATCATTGATCTTGAATGAAGCGGTGACATTCTCATTGATGATGCCGAAGCCAGTATCCATCGAGATTTGCTTCGTCAGTGTTGAGCATTTTGTCACAATCGACCTCCCGGAACTTATTATAAAATGTATCGGAGATCATTTGCTAGCGTATATGATCCGGGAATTCACGAATTTCTTCCCTCGTGGAGGTGTTGAAAAATACAGTTGAATCTAAGCAACGGACACGATCGGGATTGTATGAAGAAGGAGTGATGCTCTGTGCCACGTAGTCGAAGTACAAGGACAAGGTTTGACAATTAAGCTCGACGAGCCTCTCGAATTTTTCAATTATCAACGGGTTCAAGATGTCGCATCGAACGAGCAATCGATATAAGAGCTCCCAAAATCGATTTTTCAGCGGAACAATGCCCGCCGAGTGTGGATCGAGTGCATGCCGCCGGCAACGATACTCTCCAGTTTGATGAAGTGTATGTTCCCCCACGGAGCGAAAACAGAAGCACCCGTACTTCATCACCGACAATATTGTTGTTTGGTATAACCTGGTCAGGTCTCCTGGGTAAGCACTCCACCATGTTCCAGTTATTGTTCAGAGAAAATTGATCCTTTGTTGGAACTTTTTGTTTCAAATATATAATGTGGTTTCCCCAGGTACCTTTAGAGTCGAACCAGACCCCGAGATATTGAAATGTGAAGACCTCATCCACCATTAATAGAAGCTGGAGTTGCGCCGGTTCACGCTTTCTAAAAAAGACGACCAGCTCAGTTTTCTCCGCGGAGAACTCGATACCCAGCTGAAGAGCCCAATCGAACAAATTGTCCAATTTATAGACAAATGGGCAGCTGTAACAGAAACCACTCCGTCGTATGCAAGTTACCTTAGCGTGCATGAGTTGGCTTAATTGTCTTAATCGTCAATGTTCTTTGCGTAAAAATTGTACAGTAGGGGGATTAAACATGAGCCCTGGGGAAGGCCCTTGTAGCCAAATCACGATGTTGTTACATCGCCATACACATGTGCTGTTCAGACAACAGGTTTAGCAAAACGTTATTTAAAATCGTTGAAAGACCATGCTGGTTCAGCTTCTGTGACAAGACATTGATAGAAACGGAGCCAAAAGCCCCCTTAAAATCCAAGAAAGCTAATACCATCGGCTCTTTGCTAGTATAGGCCATACCAACGCATTCCTTAATCCCATTGCCATTGCGGAAGCCAAATTGTGTATCTGACAGAAAACCATTCGCTGCAACCCAATTGTCGATACGAAACAGGATCATTTTCTTGAACAGCTTCCAGATGAAGGAGAGCATTGCAATCGGTCGATACGAGTTGTGATCGGAGGCTGGTTTTTAGATGGCTATGACTCTCACTTGTCTCCAATCGTGTGAGACAATTTAACCCTCAAGAAAATTTTCATATAATTTCAACCAGCCTTCTTTGGCAGCATCTGGTAGATTCTTTAGAAAATTTGATTCCGTCTAACCATGGGGCGTTATTGTCACATGATAAAAGAACAAGTGAGAGCTCCACCATCGAAAACAGTGTTTCGTTCGCGGTATCACTGGCTGGTGTCGAAGGGAAGTTAATTGGGTTGAAGAAATAGGACTTTTAATCTCCAAAAGTACTCCTCCGTAGGGGTTTTCTCGATCCAGTCGAATTATATAAAAGTTGTGAAACTTGAGATTTCTATCGGAAGTTAGCCAAGTTTCGCATAATGCAAAAGTATCACATTTTAAAGTGTTTAGTAGAAATTTTGAGGAGATCAGTGACCTCTTTTGATAACATAGCCATCGAAAGATAAGATCGCTGCAAGGAGAGCCTCAAAAAAGATTTCGGTATAGGGAGAAAACATATCAGAATGCTTTTAAAAGGATCAGTAACATTGAAAACTGTGAAAAATTATGTCAGAATGAGTGTGTTTAAAAAGAGGGGACACTTGGGGTTTTTGGTGCTCCTGGAAGTGGTGGATACTCCTTATAAGGATTAAAATTCCAAGTCCTGGAGCAACTTGCTTCGGCTTTAGGACATCACTTCCTTTGGATTTATTAAATGTAGTTGACTCACTTTAAGGGAAGGGCATCTTAGCATTCTTACGAGGGACGATCGATTTCCCCTATTCCTGGATTCCCCTGGGTTAACAAATCAGGTTCCCTCTTGTGGATCATCAGATTCTTGCTCAACACGAGCCAAAAAAGTACAGCATTTTCGAAAAGGACAGAAGGCGAAACATTCCTCACAGCAAAAAATGAAAATTAATGGTAGTTTGATGGTCTCTAGCAGACGAACCAAGCTGAATTCGAGTAAATCCTTTGTTCAGTTTACCTACCCTAAGCTGGGATGCCTCGGGTGCCCGGTCTGCAGGCCGTAACTCATGAACGCAATCAACAAAACATGAACTCAAATCAGCATTTACCACATTTATTCACTAATCCTCAACACACTCCTGCTTAACCATTAATCTTTTACTTCTTAGGTACTACTACTACTACTACTCACGTATTATGGGCCCATCTTTCTATTTACTTGACTTGCATTAGCCTTCCCATGCCATCTAAGCAAACACATTAGGGCCTTTCCGTGCTCCGTAATATCTCCACCACATTGGCGAATACTGGATAAATATACATTTCAGTCTCTCTGCCACAAGATAACTCAAGTTATTCTTCACATTTGCCACACCATTTCTATTGCCACAATAGGTGGCTGCCCAAGTAACAATAGAAGTTTTATTGCAGGCTACAAATGAAATCTACGCTTTATGAGAGGTTATAAAATTACTATATTGGCTCAATTGAACATGAGCACGATGACCGTAAAATTCGTAGTTGCTACTCCGTGATTGACCAAACAAGCGAAATTGCACAGAGAATCAACGAATGGGGCCTGAGAGTAGCTATCCATCCAAAATGTGCACGTTTCGAGAGTTCTATACGTTCAAATGTCAATAAAGGCGCCGGCCACGTCCTTACATTCATCGGGGAAGGAAAGGAATGTTAGTGTACCAATCGTTGTTATGGAGACCGTATATACCTCCGCATCTCCACGTTCGCCACGGGAAGGAGTTTTAGTTAGACGGATGGGGTAAAGAGATGCACAAACCTGGATTCACCTTGATAAGTGATACAAGCTATGCAACTTTGAGAAGTGTTACCATGTGTTTATTGCGCTGGGCAGCCAGCTGCCGAGAATTTGATAGTTATCGTTTGTTGAATTAATTTGGAAACGCCCAGTTTGCAAAAAAGCAACTTAAATTCCGGACTGCCGACAGTATAGTGCATGCACTACTTCAAAGCAAATGAAAGTATTCAATATAATGAGAACAATTAATTTGATTTGATTTAATAGATTTATTAGACTAAAAGTAAGTCAATGAATATGACAATTAAACATATGTTCTTCGTGCTGATATGACTGCTGCAAATTGGTAACTGGCTTCTGATTCTTCTCGCAAACTGTTAATTCTCAACCCTCATATATGATTCAACAGTCATCATTTCACTCAGGCAAGATCATGCGTATTCCTCATGCACAATACCCAGTGGATTAGTTTCCTGGTTGGTCAAATAAACACTGAACAAACAAATAAATTAGTTTGATCAGTCCAAAGAAATGTCAGCTCGATTGGCATCAACGTGCGGATACGTGTTCTCTTACAATGCCATTAAATCAAAGAACATTTAAAATTACATACGACATAATATGTGCAATTCTGAATATAATAAAATGAAGACTAATTAATTATTTGCAATAAAATAAGATCGGAAAAATTAGTTGCATAAACAAGGTGGTTAATTTTCAAAGATAGCACTGTTGATGAATCACATTATAAAATAGATGATGAGGGACGCGGACGAAAATAGCTGACCACCGCCACAAAACTACTATATTGGCTCAATTGCTACTAAAGAATGAGGCCCAATTTCTTGCAATTGCCGCAGTTCATTACCTGCGGTACAAACAGATTTCCCAAAGGACATAGTGAGGAAGAGAAGACCCGGAGAAAGGCACCCGAAGCGAGTCTGACAGAGTATAAGTTGTCCTATTATCCGCAGTTTTTGCAGAATATAATTGCTTGCATTCCAAAATCTTGTCCATAAAGTAACAAACTTCAACAGATCTTCGCCCTTCAGACCAGAGTTAAAAATAATCAAAGCTCTCTTTTGACGACTGAAAATGAACCTGATGCGACTCGCGGTGAATGGAAAAAATATTCATTCAAATTATGTTATTCATTAAGTTGAATATCGTACAATATATTCATTTCAATAATTATCTAGGAAAATGTTTTCAAATACCGGTAAAGCATATGAAACAACAATCATCATCGCTTACATTGTGCCAGGGCCTTCTTTGATGCGTTTGATTGGTTGCTGCACGGTTGCTTCGTGTAATAATCGGAGACGAATGAAAATCTGCATGGATGAATGAGCAGTTTGTTCGTTTGAATGCGGCTGAATATGGTCAATTTTCATTCAATGAATTTGAATATTTTTAACTCTGCTTCAGACCCGATTCGGCGACGACCCCGTCGATCTCCACTGCCATAGCAGGTAAACATACTCCAAATTGCTTGGTAAATCGCAAACACTCTAAACATTTCTAAAATATTCAGCGATTTCCAGTTGGGCCGAAAGTCCATTGGAACTGTCTAGATATTTTTTTATGCGATGAGTGTTGTAAGAATCGGGGGAGGAAGTAATTTTGGGAGCATCAATTATATCCATTGGAGTATCAGGGCGACTAGCGATTAGATTCAAATTGTTCTCATTATCGGCCATTTTGGTACGAGGTTGTATAGAGAATAGATTATATAAAGTAGCGGTAAAAAGGTATATACGCATAATATAGAAAAGAAAACTAATGCTCAGCTTCTACAGCGGCGTCATTTTTGTCTCCACCGTCAATCGTTTCAATCTTTCTTGGTGGTTTCTGTGCATGGTAGTACCGTAGATTTCAGGACAAAATTTAAAATTATTGGAAATAATTGGGATTTTTCTGTCGACCACATCATTTTGAAGTTTATAGATCTCAATATATCAAAATATCTATTATACAAAAGTGGGCTTATAAAAGTTCCAGAAAATTGGATGGATAATTTTTGTGAATGTACAACTGAACTAACTGCTGAGGCTGTCATGAAAACACAATGTTGCCCAGATATGTTGAACTATAACAGATAGCTTGATTCAAAGCTCTTTAACATCCTTTGGCGTTGGCTTCAGGGATATCGATGTGATACATGAGTAAGGCATTTACGGATGCTGCATTACCATGCACTAACAGCATTTTATATTTGTTCTGTAACATATGTAAACAAGCTACTGTCTATACGACCTAACATAGTATAACCTTCTAGGCCAGACATCACCACATTCGACTATTCTTATCGCGAGCCAGGGAATCAAATTTACGCATGATTTACATAAACTGGCACAGCATGTTCGAAGCATTTTAATATTACTGATAAGAAATGCCAGTTATTGCGACAACAAAAGTTGGAACTAAAGAAAGTGAGAAGAAAAAATGTGACAAAGAATTTATCTTCCACCAGAAAGGATATGAATATAGAGCAGGAGGTCGATTATCCTAGCGAATTCCTCTGCGAAATCCTTGCTCCAACCTCGCTCGATTCAGTTGCAAGCGCACGGTTGCATGTTTGCCTTTATTTCCGGCTAAACATCAGGGGAGAGAAGATGCGCATGAGATTTTTTGCAGCAATCATAAGATAGGTGGAAGATTTAGAGATAGGTACTGAAAAAATCATTTATCATAAATTTATAATGTATTAGACTAACTAGTAAGCGATTTTTTAAATTCTTGACCTATAAAATACATGAAAAAACTAAATATAAAAAAATGTCTAACAGGGTAGGACTACCTACAAAAAATTGTCATGGTGAAGTCCTTTTCATTAGTGATATCGTGACAGTAAGCTCCTTTTGTGTAGGATCATATTTTTTCCTCAAACTCGTTCAATTTTAATTGAATAGAATACCCCCAAACAACAGAAACATCTGCTGAAAAACACGTCCGTCTTCTTTATAGAAAATGTGGAAGCGAGTCATGAAGTGCCACATTCTAGCTGTAATTTAACACAAATTCCCAGCACTTCACCAATCTGTATCCGTGTTCTTTTCTTCCCTTTCCATCTCTATATAGGTGCCCTTCCAATGGTGACGGCTACGGTGTACTGCCTAAGGTGGCCTCTCAAATGGTTCATCATCCTAGCGTACTCGATGCTGTGCATCTGGGGTTTGTACAAGGTAGGTGGTAGCGTAAGATTGCTGCTATCAAACTAGTATCATGTAAGTCTTCCCCTCTACATGCCTTTGTCCCATCTCCCACAGGTGAGGGCTCCCAAGCCACCTTCAAAAAGTTTCACTTTTATTACCTAATATCTATTCCAAACGTGATTCACAGCAGGCCTCTTGACCTATCAGCCGTTATTTCTCGTATGTTTCTTTTTTTTCGTGTTTTACTTGCACTTCCCACCAGGCACTGACGGCCTCTTCACCGTGGCAACGCAGACTCTGCTTCCTGCGACCCTTTGCCATGCGGATTCTACTTACCCTTCTGCGGATATCCAATCTGGGCGGCGGCAGTCCCACCTCGCTGACACACGTTTTTCTGCAGGTAAGTACCATCAGGTACCGGAAGTTGTTACATTTATAAATATTGCTTGCGCCCGGGGGGTGGCGCGTGAGTGGCAATCAAAACGAAATGCCCATAATTTATATGCATATCTATGTCGAGCTTCTGTCCGGCGTTGTTTTTTCTTCCTTTCTATAGTTGTAGTTGCTACATTCGTACGGTGCTGGTGTACTGTTTTCTGCTGGAACTGATTATCAGCGCTAGAATAAATAATACATCGAGTGGAAAAGGCAATATGAATTTATCATGATGTTGATCCACCACCGACTGGATTTGTGTGCCGTTGCAATGACGGAATGGATACTTGATTGGTGTTGACGTATCCATGTATTATTTGGGATTTACGTAACGGGTACAATGGCCTGCTTGGGTGGTGCCGTTTTTTCCGATAGTCCTTCACATGAAGATGGAGAATTTTGTCTACTGTCACCAAGATGTTCGAACATAGTACCTAGAGTTGGAACGGGGCGAGACTGTCAAGATGGCACATTTCGATTCGCAGAAAAGATATCGTCAAATGGTGTCAAAAGAGAGCATGCTTATTTAGATACAAATTCGTTATATTATACCTTGTCGTAACTCACATGTATTGTGTCATGCTTTTGCTTATGTCATTCTGTTCGTAAAGGACATATACAGACATGTACGAACGTTTTTCAAACAGTCAAGTAGCACTACTGATGGTAATACAATTACCGAATGTGAGATTCACATGTTGGCAAGAACTGTCAGCTCTGAACAGTACCGCAGTTACGCATGGCACACTTGGCTACGGCCAGTGTACATATAGCACACTATGTAGTTTTAGAGTTAAACGAAGTGTGCTCCAAAAATGTTGGATGAACAACGTTAAATTTCTTTCCAAATTTAAAAAAGTACTTCAGTGATAGAGTCCTAAAGTTGCCATATTCGTCCATCTGTCAACGAAGTTTGGCATAAAATATTCCCGTAGTGAAGGAAGATAGCTAAACACATATCATTAGTTCATGGTGATGGTTGTTCTGTGAATTATGATCAATATCAACCCAACTAACCTTCTTCAATATTTCACGGTGCAATTTTCCAGTCTGCTTCCGACAGCAAAATTGTGTTTTATTTACGAGAATCAATCAAAGCTCAGGTATCAAATGGCCTCAACTGGTTATAGACAGTACTAACCTAAAGTGCAACGTATTACCCTTCATTTACGCTGCGCCTGTTTACATAAACAACTTTGTTCCAGGCAAGTTCACGTTCTGACCTTAGAAAGGCTTAACGAACACCCACCCAAGCAGTATAGGATTGACCACAACAGCAGCAGCGACAGAAATTGCCAGCGAATAACTTTGACGCGCTGTCACTCAAGTTCATATAGCAAGTCCTTGAACATACAGCGAATGCCCTTCCAAATGCCACGTGTTCCACAATATATTCCCTGCAGTTATACAATCGTGCGCCATACCCACTGTGGTCGTTTACGGCATAAACTAATTAGTAAGCGTGTATATATCTATATAGTTTGAAAAGTTTTTGTTCTTGTGTTTCCGCCTTCTTACAGGACGCAGTATCGGCTGCTGGCGGCGTCATCGGGGCAATGCACATACCGGAGAAATGGTTTCCTGGCAGCGTGGATATCTATCTCAACTCGCACAATATCATGCACGTACTCGTCGTCATGGCAGTCTATTCGATGCATCAGGTGAGTGGTTAAAGTTATAGGCATTGAAGTAGGCGGGTTTTTTTTTCTTTGCAGCATATATTTCGCGATCGGAAAATCGCTTCCCGGATACAGTATTGGATCGTATCTTACTCGAAAAGTTTCGAAACTACCCCGTAAATCTAGCAGGATCTAGTTAAGTATCCGACTCCAATGACACAACTGATTCCATCTAGAATAGATTGTGTCACTGTAGTCGGAATACTAACTAGAGCCTGCCAGAATTCCGACTCATTTTCCGGCTGAACTTTCTGCAAGAGCAACGATTGTTATTATTATAAATGTTCCTCACCTCGTGAGATGTTTAGCAACAGTCAATCAAACCTACCTTTCAATTGCAGGCAACAATCCAGGACATTGAGTGGATGCGGCAGGCCGAGTGTACCGGTTCCAACCGAACGCCATCGATGACCATAGACCCAATCAACGGAACCCATCTGGAGCTATGACAACTTCTTGGTTTCTTCAGTACGCCGGGAGACTATCAGAAAGGTTTCGGCTGCCGGTTCCATTCAGCCATCCAGCAGTTGCTGCTGGAGTTTTCCTCCCCAGTGTGTCCGACTGGGTTGTCATTGAGACACGGTGTCCGCTAGATGAAAACGTTCACATTGACAGCTGATCTCTTTCGGTCAAGGATCTTTTGATAAAAATCAGCCCTTACGAGTGGAGCAGTACGACGTGACGGTTGATGCTTTTGTTCGGATCAAATTTAGAAATTCGTACTTGACTTACCTTGTCTGTGTTTACGATCTCAATTTTTTGTTCAAGCCAGACCAGTTTCAAATACATTTCTCAGTGGCTACGCTTATTGGAGATGAAATCAACAACTGTACTACTATGTTCGCTGGATCTAAAATTAAAAGATAAAGGGGAAAAATCAAACCATATTTCGGGTGAACTAGTAAGATTAGAATTGTTACAGTTCTTACAATGACCAATAGATTGCCAGAAGCATACCGAATAAATCCAGCGACTGTTTTAACTTACTGCTCGGTACAAGATTCTGTTTCTACCAGGCTTGACGATATTGTTGATAGTGCTTCAGTCAGGGTTAGAATAATGCTACAACCGAGATCATCATAACCTAGATTCACAAATCTGTTGGCTGTAACCTGTTATAAACTTTCGACTTGTGGTTCGGACCGTTCCAAATTATCCTTATCTATGCATGTTGTTACTAGTCACGTTTCTATCCTCAGCAAACGAAAAAGGAACAAATTATGCAAAACGAGATATTAAGCAAACAAAAAATTAGCTTTTAATATGTATATGTTGATTCCTATTTATATTTAGTTACGCTAGTTAGACCAATTGTAGAAAGTGCAAAGTGCCCATTTAGCAATCTGTCAAACTTCTATAGGCATGTGTATAGATCAACAGGCTATCCGTTAACTGCTAGAAGTTGACTGTCGAAATCAAAAAGGCTGTTTATTTTTAATTCAGACATTATTTTAAAAGATGAATATATTACCGCTGCTGATCCAATCATGAAACGTTCATAAGAGGAAAAAAGCTAGAAGATTGACAGTGGACAAGACTAGCAACGTACACTCCGGTACTTTATGGCAACACGTTCAATGTTACATATTAGCTAGGTTAGGTATCGTGTTCGATTGAATCCGATTTTGACAGTCTCTTTGGATCCAAATTGGCGTTAAAGCAGTTCTCTCTCGGTTAAATTATCCGGAGCTTGATTAGGAATTCCAGCTTAAATGCAACAATCGGTTCCGACTATATTTGACCTGGAATGCAGTCAAGAAAAGGTACAGAATTTCTGATGAGTTGACCAGGTTAACATCGATTGTAATCTGTAAAGGAATCAGTTTTGTAGCCTAACAACCGTTAGGGTTCGAAACTGACTCAAATCAGCATCAAGTACATAAAAACTACGTAACACTGAGTTTGCCTAATGCAGCTGTGTTTTGTTTACAGTACATTGATTACACTTCATCATTTAGTGTACAATACTGAAAACGTAGAATCATATTCCATAGTACATCTAAAGAAAGACATACATTTTGAACGTGATTCTGCGCGATATGTGACTTGGGTCGACTAATATCACCTCACTCTCCTATGACATTTCTAGCCCGATTCTGAAAAGTCACCGCGGGTGACGTGAGATACCTATTAAACGGAAATGTGGAATCTCACCTCACCTGAGACGACTCTCGCAATCCGGTAAGAAAAGTCACGTAGAGTGAGGAGAGATTAATCATCTCACGTTACACGCCGCGCAGAATATGACCGCTTGAGGCAGTGCTGCGATCGGCTGGTAGGTTATCGAAAACCCCTTTGAGTATTTGCGTGTGATGGCGATTTACGTGACATCAGATTTTATGCGTATTTTTTGTTGAAATTGTCCAGCTTATTACGTGCCATAATGGCGGCCAAACTGGTTTTCTGAAGTATTTCTTGAAGATATCTTCCAATTAACCTCAATTCCAATTTCGTTCAGAATGTTATGGTGAGAAAAACGATTATTATTTCATTATTCAACCGAAGACCACATTCAAGCAGACCGCAATTTCTTTCCTCCTCCCCCCATACAAATGAGCAGCAACAGAGGTTACGTCTCTATTGTACGAATATACGAAGCATAACATAACGCTTGCACTAAAAGAGACAAATTTTACCGATTTTTCATGCGATTTTACAGCCAGCTGATGGTGAATCCATCGATAAATCGTCAATAAATATAAGTAGGCTGTCTTCAGGAAAAAATGACAGTTCATGGTTGCCTTTGAGATATCTGACGTTTAAAACACTCACACTGATATCTCGCATTTTTATACTACCGTCCTCCCCTTCAGCCCACAAGCGGTTTGTTTTCCTCCCAATTCGCCGAGCAAACGATTTGTTTTCCTCCCAACTCAAACACCAAAACGGTACAATACCAACGCAGCTGGATAAGTCCATTAAGATTTCTGACAGTTCATTTACAACCACATATGCAAAGTCAAACCAAAGGAGTTTGGTTCGTTTGCCAACCGGTTTTTGCAGTGCAATTTTTTTTTGTTTTCCTCACGAAATAATTCGGCACCGTTTCTTTTTTAACGGGAGTAGAAAGGTCAATGGCGAAAGCAGTGACGCAACTGTGTGCAATGGTTTGTAATTACTGCTGGCTTCACCTCCGAGCGAAAGAAGTCAGCCATCGTGGCACACTTTGTGTTTGCCGGATACAACCGAGCACCCATATACAAGATCCTGATGCTACTGGTGAGAGCCGTTAACTGGGTTCCGACCGTCCGAAGGTTTTGCGTGATCGGAAGGAGCAGCAAGCGCCTTAAGCGAAAGACGAAAGGCAAGGTAACAAAATCCTTTCGCGACCGGCCAGATAGTTAAAAAGTGTTTGGCGAACATGGACAGTGGGATGAGGAAGCGGAAGTCGAGACCAGGCGTTTCGCAGCGGCGGAAGGTGCTCAAGAATTGCTTCCCCGCGAAGCCCAATGTGGTTAGGATGATGGACGACGAGACGTACTTGATGTTTGACTGATAGAAAACCGCTAGGAGACCGCGGCTATTTTACGTCCTCCACAGTGTGTGAGCAGCGACAAAAACAAGTACATCGGCCACGTGAAGTTCCCAAAGAAGATCGCTAGTGCTAGAGGAGCGCCCCGCGCCGACGATTGCATGTAAAAATAGTAAGCACATCGGCGTGACGCCGATACCTGAAATCGGCGGCGCGGCGCACACCTCTAGCTAGTGCAGATGTAGCGTTTGAAGAGCGTAGTCGTTCCCGGGAACTCCCAACCCCCAGCTGAGACCAATTGAAAATTTTGAGGGTGAACCTGAAGCGGAGGATTTACTCGAACGATTCCGTGTCGAAAGCCGAAGAATTGGTAAAAAAGGAGACATTTCTTTTCGGCGGCTGTGGCCGAAATTCCGGTCAACTACCGTTAGATATCTCTTTTTTAATGCAAGCGCTTTCTCTTCCATATTTTCCGTTCGCAAATAAAGTTTAGATTGCAACCACTCACCTTCATCCTGGAAGCAGGATACTCCTTAAGAAGTCGCTCGATGGGAGCCAATAAGGGTGTCCTAGACAGCGTCAGCTTCACTATGGAAAGCAAGCTAGTTGAAAATTCCGGAACATATTTCACTTTACCACTGTGACTTCTGATTGGATCCTCGCCACCATTAATTCCGCACACTGTTTTCATTTGTGCATTACTTGAGATTTCACTATTTCTAAATCGATGTCATCACCTGACCGGCTATCGATAGCCCTCACAAGTCTATCATCATCGGAATCGCTCCGGCAGCGTCACAATCAAACAACACTAATCAATTTCGAGCAAACGGTGCTCCATATTACCACGCTTCGGATGGGTTTATCGAAAACAATTTCTTCAATAACGAAACGCGCACTGAACGGGAGGTTTTCCAGCAACGAAAACATTAAGATTTCTGACAGCTAATTTACCACCACAGATGCAAAGTCAAATCGAAGGAGTTTGTTTTCATCACGAAATACCTAATCCCAACCGATTTTTGCAGTGCAAAATATATTTTTGTTTTCATCACAAAATAGTTCAGCGCCTTTTCTTTTTCAACTCGAACAAAAAGGCTAATTTTCGACCAGCAGCACTAGTTTCACTTTAGTAGTTCGATCGGCTCCAATTCGCTTTACGATCCGCTCCGACGGGTATATCACTCCTGACGATGCCCCACAATTTTTTCGGATGCAATATTCTATCTCCGAGCAATTGGCACGTAGTCCAGTTTGTCCCGCTGAGCTTGAGATTCGAAAACCATGCTGATTCATGCTTTTCTACTACAGGGAAACAAAAAACTACCTAAAATTGAGTTCCTTTGACTCAATCTCGTGGTATCGTGGGGGAACTTAAAATTAGGTAAACCGTGTTGAAGGTAGTTTCCATTTAACCACGGCAAAAATTACAACTCATTGATAGGTTTTTTATACTCAAATTTAAGTTGAATTTACCTAATTTTGAGTTCACCCCAAACAACTCAAAAGTAACTTCCCCCACGGAAGATATCGACTGAGTCGAACCTCTCGTTTTGTTTTTGACAACACTAATAAGTGCGAAAGCGACGCACAACTCAAAAGTAAGTTAAAAGAACTTTTCTGCAGGTTGTTTTATTTAACCGTGTATGGCTCACGCAAACAAAATGACATTCAACCGGACACGAGTCTTGCGCATCGTTTTTTTTCATTCCCGTTAAAAAAGAAAAGGCGCTGAATTATTTCGCGATGAAAACTAAATTTTTTTACAGTGCAAAAACGGATAGCGATGCCAGACGTGCACTGAAAAAACTTAACACGTTAACATCATGTGGAAATCTATTGAATTATTTCAATCCACAAACACATGAAATGCACACGGTTGCCACTTGAATATCCATTCGAGTATGGGAAATATGGTTTTCAAATGAAATTCAGGCGAACATGGTGTGAAAAGCACATCAACATCATAAGAAATACCATTGACTAAAATTCCGAATGAATTAGACGTCAATATCACTTTGTTTTGCTTATAGATTTCATTGGAAGAAGGATCGGTGAAATCAATTGTTTTACATGTAGAAATGCACTACATGTTTTTAATGCGAAAGTCATCACTCAATAGCATGACAATGAACATTCAATGGATAAACATGTCGTATTCGCGTGGGATTTGTTTGAATTTAATTTGAAACACCAAATGAAATGTTTTTCAATGGATTTTCATGTGAAATTCAAATCCTTTTATTTTTTAACATGAGAACGCACATGAAAGTGATGTTTAATTGCATATGGTTTTATCGTGTCGATTATTGTCAGTGGGGGCTTGTCATCATCAGAATTGTAATGTCGAGGACTTTTGTTTACATTTTGTATTTTTTCGGGAATCTGGCTGATTCCTCGTTAAAAATTAACAACCGATTCCGTATCTTGGTCGTTGAAGACAAACGAAGGCTTTTTGTTTTATTCAATGTTGACATTCGAAAAATATACCTGGTATCCCTGATTTGTGGTTGTAAATCAGCTGTGGCAAAAATATGCAGCGTTCCGAAAGAAAAGCCATTCAAATAATCTTATCCCAGATTTCAAACCATTTTTCAATATAATATGGATCATTTGGTTGCTTGGAACTGCAGCAACACCACAAATACTATAAATTAGACAATTTTGATTCCCATTGTGGCACGTGAAAATCCGGATAAAAATCAACGAGATAATCCTACCACAGACTACCAGACATAACACTCGAAAACAATGCTTCGCCCGCTTTAACGGTCATTTTAAATATATTTGTAGTTGGGACTGTGGCCACATTTGAAATTAAAACTTCAGAATGACTGTTAATTGATTTTCTACAAAAATGTAAACACGTCCTCGTTTGACACTATCGGTTTTCCTTGGCAGTGAAATTAGCCACGTGGGTTGGCATTTCTGACAGTTATCCCAGCTAAAGGATAGGAATTAAGATAGTTCAATGGAAGGTGTGGTGGTAATAATCCAAATTCATAATTTTTATTGTTATTTTGCTAATACAGTCGTGATTCGCTGGTTGGGCCACAGCCTTGTCCGACTAACGAATTTGATTCGCTAGTTGGACCGACTGACAAATGTTAAAAACTCTCCAAAGGAGATGTTGGCGGTGTAAATGCATCTGTTCACATGTCTAAATATTGTCAGATTGATTGTCAAAGTAAATTTGACACGAGATTTTGACGTTCAGATGGTTTTTAGTTGGACAATGGTCCAACTAGCGGAGGTCCAACTAAAAACGGTCCAGTTAAAAAATGTCCAACCAGCGAATCACGACTGTAATAAAGCGAAAAAATGTTCGACTTCAGCTGCATCGGTAAAAACCATAAACAGCATATGGCTTAATGACCCAATTATACTCAAGCGACTTCGGCCTCAAACGAGTAAAAATCCTTCTTAACTCAATAGAAATTTCCAGTTTATGTGAACTCTTTAGTTTGAAAACCTCCAACGTTAGACGATATGACAATCCCTTCCATCCCAGTGCTTTGACCCATATACTTTTGCTGGGTCAAAGATGCTAAGCAAACCACTGCTGCTAAAACAATTGTCAAATAAAGAAGTTAATGTAATAATGTCAAATAAGAACCTGTTTATATTTTATCGAATACTTGAAATTTTTCGTGACGAAGAGATCGTCCTTGATATACCTAAATTGAGCACTTGATTTTTTTGTTTCCGTTTTTAGTTATTATCTACAAATCTTCCCTTCGGTTTTCGTTGAATGATGTACAGTTTTACAAACAGTATACTTATATTATAACCTAATAAGCTTGCTATTCCATTAAGCTTTAACGATAAAAAAGACTAGCCCATTGATTCTGCTCCACTGTTGCATTCACCACAAAAGCTAGTATACATGCAACTATTATTGTCTCTGTCGGCAAAAATTCTCAATGGATCACTATAAAGCTAAAAGTATCGACCAAAATTGTTGCAGGAAGTAAAAAGTAATATCAATAATGATTTACATGACACTGCATCAACATAATCCCTAGGTAAGCCTGTGCAAGTAAAGAAAAAACAATAAAGCAATAAACGATAGTATTATGCATACCAATTACTAGTGATAAAGTAACCCCAAGTTACATTAGTCTCTTAAAAAATGTTCCAAATACCAAGTTTATAGTAGTGATTCCGAAAGAGCAAAATAAATACAATAAAATCACTGGTTTTCATGCATAGCATTAAAACAATAACATCGATTGGACTGTATAACCTGCATAGGGCGGTAACCACAGAAGCTTCCTTAACCGTGTGACTTGTTTGACTGTTTTGGCATCTGTCAAACATTTTGTCAGCACATCTCCACATACAGTAAGATGAACATATCACCAACAAAACCACAACTCAACACGATTAAGTCAACATCTCTTTTATCCGAAAACTTCTGTAAAACAAAATAGCAAATTATGCCATTCGAGTTATAAGGATTTTCAAAAATGCACAAAAATATCCTAACTTGTAGGTTTGTTCTATCGAAGAGAGAACTACGGGCAACAACAAAAAAAAACAAACTTTGTGATATAATTGTAGAACTAATTGAATAGCTCGATAGATTTGAGATTGCCCTAACGCCCTTTCCCATTAAAAATACGCATGTTCTTATTTGAATACTCGATGGAATGATATTAGTTGTAAAAGACTTTCCGTTAAAATTGATTAAACGTAGGTTAGGGTTATAATCATTATTTCAGGACAAATTTGCAGATATTTGGATATGGGGCTTATGTGAGGGGCTTCCCCTCGGAAACAGTTATTGCGCATTTCATCTGTCGAAAGACTTTCGTGCAAATATTCAAAATAGGGTTGCTACTACAGTCGTGATTCGCTGGTTAGACCCTTTGTCGAACTAACAAGCTTGATTGTTGATTCGCTATAGTTGGAACGACTCACAGATGTTCACATCTCTAACTGTTGTCAGTTTGATTGCTAAAAGGAATTTGACATAACTTTCATTTTTTGTTTAGTTTGACAGTGGTCCAACCAGAGAAGGTCCTTCTTAAAAGTGGTTCAGTTAAAAAAATTCCAACCAGCGAATTACGGCTGCATTCTTTGATACATGCAGCATGAGCATATGTTCATTGGACAACATTATTTAGCTGTGAGTCTATTAGAGGGTAAAATGCGCAATATTCTAACGGAAAAATTCTGCAAAATATAGCAACATTGGATGAAAGATATGTTTACATCTGATGACAAGTTCAATTTAAACAACCGATAGATGGTTGAGGAGTTTTAAGAATCTAGGATCTCCCTATCATTATAACTATATCTGTAAGTTTGATTGATAGGAATAAACTACTGCTTGAAGACAACAAAGTAATTGCAAGCGTGCTACAAACTGTTCGCTAAACAATAGTGATATAGTGTGTGTGATGGTTTGCCATTGCGAGTGTAGTATAACAATTCCTGTTTCTCCAAATAGGTTTGAAAAACCGGGCAGCAATCTTTCTATTGATAGTTGATTATTAACTGAAGTTGAATTTAAAAATTAAATGCTTGAAGAAAATTCAAAATTTATTACTCCAACTCCTAGCTAATTACCAAGAAAAGGCCATTGTAGACATTATAATCTTGCCAGGATACAAAGTCGAATGAAAGTATTCCGTTGAATACTATGAAAAAATCTCTTCACCTTAGGAAACAAATACAGAAATAAATTCTTTTTCAAGAAAACCTTGTTCGAATGTGTTTCATTTTCAGTGTCGGCTGGATTAAAGCGCGACGTACTTTGTAGACCGACTCTCTAATCAAATTCGTTAGTTGGACAGAAGATTGGCCCAACCAGCGAATCACGACTGTAGTTTAAATGCAAGACGTGTACTTTCTATGTATGAGTGCGGCTGTCTTCGAGATAAAAAATGTCCCTAGGTACAGTCGTGATTCGCTGGTTGGACACTTTTTAACTGGACCGCTTTTTAGTTGGACCTCCGCTAGTTGAACCATTGTCCAACTAAAAAGCATCTGAACGTCAAAATCTCGTGTCAAATTTACTTTGACAATCAATCTGATAATATTTAGAGATGTGAACAGATGCATTTACACTGCCAACATCTCCTTTGGAGAGTTTGTGACATTTGTCAGTCGGTCCAACTAACGAATCAAATTCGTTAGTTGGACAAGGCTGTGGCCCTAGGGGCAGATCACTCTAAGAATGTATAACAAATTTGCATCAAATTAGAAAAAATGCATTTAATTTCCATTTTTGCATCAGCTTTGCACTCCCTCGCAGAAAAGTTTGTTTAACAAACGTCCTACGCTGATCCACTTTGTTCGACGTTTTGTTAAATGTAGGGCTAGTTTTTCTGTAGGGTTTTGACGTCTTACACGCAAGGCAAACAACATTGCACGCAACGCAAAATACATTATGAATTTCTATTTTGATGGAAATAAATGCATTTAATTTCGCTGATTTTTAAAAATGCATCACAAGTGATCTGCCCCTAGCTGTGGCCCAACCAGCGAATCAGGACTGTATTTGAATCGAAGCTACATATAACCACTTTCCTGTTTTACTGTAAGAATTCATTTTGCATTGCTGTTGAAAGGTAAACGTTTATTATTTCTTTATTGCCGCATTGTAACTTTAGAGCAAGTTCAGGAGTGTTTCAGTTCTAGATTCATAATTTTGACAGTTCTATAATATAAAACTGAAAATTTTAAAACTAGAACTTGCTGTCCCTAGCAGCAGTTTCAGCGGCTGTTCTATTCAGTTGAAAGTTCATATCTCGCCATGCCTTCAGCGTTATTGCATTCAAATTTATTTTTCCCCTGTCTATCGGGTCTAAGTGTCTATGTTGAAAACTTTGCATTTATTTAAAACACAGCTCTAAACGTGTTTTAAAATCAGCAACAAATATAACGGCGTCTTATAACAGTTTCAAATTTTAAAACAAAACTGTTCGAAATTATAAAACAAAACGCTCTGCTGGGAATGTGAATGTTTCATGACACGAGATTTTGACGTTCAGCTGCTTTTTAGTTAAACAATGGTCCAACTAGCGGTGGTCCAACTAAAAAGCGGTCCAGTTAAAAAGTGACCAAACCAGCGCATCACGACTGTATTATGGTCTTGTTACTGTAAATTTTTAACCCTTTCATGCCCAACTTTTTTCTTGTGCATATAAGATTTGAAAACTATTTTTCCTTGAAAACAGTGGGGTCAAGAAACACGAAAAGCCATTTTCCATAAATATAGGAGCTTCCCTCGCAGTATTAGAAGCTGCACAATTTTTATCTTCCAATGGTCAATACAATTCTCCTAAAATATTTACAGTAGTCCACTTGCGTGGAAAACGTAGCCAAAGGCAGTATAAACTGAAAAGTTTTATCAGTTTTCATTAATATTGCAACATAACGAAGATATATGAACAATTCATTTTCCGTCGTCAATGTAAACTGTCACTGGCAGCACTGCTCCACGGAATCCAATCAGACTACAGCGCAAATTCGTTAGTTGGGTGTTCGCTAGTTGGGCTGTTCGTTAGTTGGGTGTTCGCTAGTTGGGGCATGCCCCAACTAAAAGACACTCTTATGTCAAAACTGAAAGTCAAAAACTAATTGACGTTTGAATGTCATTGATTTCAAGGGGTTCATTGGTTGATTTCTGTGACGATCCAGAAAAAATCATACTTTTAAATTCAATGGAATTTTATTTTTTGAAATCATATTTCGGAATGATTTTAGTGAAATAAATGTGTTAAATATTTCGCTTCTTCCATTCAGCATCAATTAGTTTGTGTCGCAGAGACGTTAGTTTAGTAACTTTTGAAGGTCATCTCTGATGTATTCAATCACATTATCCAATCTTTTTTAGCTAGTGGCAACGTAGTATGTTTGTGCTTTATCGGCTTTTTCCCGACAGTGTATCCATTTCCTGTTTTATGTGAAGGGAATTTATCAAAAAATAATTGATGGCAAAACAGAACACTAATGACATACTTTGTCACAAAAAAACAACTTTAAACTGGAAGGAAACAGCCAACTTTTGTGAATTGTAAAATATTTCTGTTTGTTTTTTATGAAAGAAAACAAAAAATCAGCGTTTCCCTTGGGTAATTTTTGTCAGCTGTCAGTTGCCCCAATTAACGGATACGATTCGCTAGTTGGGGCGCAGTTGCGTAATAGAATACGTATTCGACTACAAACGAAATCCATAAATTCTCCGTATAAGAATATTAATTAAAATATTTCCTTGAAACGTTTCACTGAAAACAATTCGATATCAAATAGTCTGCTAGCATCTCTTCGTCTACCAAAAATTGGCAGTACCAACTGTACAAAACCAAAGATACAAGTTTTGACGTTTCGTTCTAAACCGACTGGTGCAGTTCCCGATGAGCTTGCAATAATTTGAGGAGTTGAATTTGTATTGTAAAAATTGTACGAGGAATCCGTTCGTTTGTTAATCATTTACGCAAGAGTTCTCCAAAATGACTCAATCTTCCAAGGTGAGTAAATTGCACAGACAAATATTGCTTTTTTTAGAACATTCGACCTATTTGTTTATACGGTTATGTTTTGTCTTCAGATGGAGGTAGATCCTCCTAAAGGGGAAGGCTTCCGGTCCTACTACATCCAAAAAATCGAAGAACTTCAACTGATCGTCGCTGAGAAGAACCAGAATCTGCGCCGTTTACAGGCTCAGCGGAATGAGCTGAACGCCAAGGTTCGGATGCTTCGTGAAGAACTGCAACTACTGCAGGAGCAGGGAAGTTACGTGGGGGAGGTGGTGAAGCCGATGGACAAGAAGAAGGTCCTGGTAAAAGTTCACCCCGAAGGCAAGTTTGTGGTTGACATCGACAAGAACATTGACATCAACGATGTTACCCCGAACTGCCGAGTGGCCCTGCGCAACGAAAGCTACACGCTGCACAAAATCCTGCCGAACAAGGTTGATCCGCTGGTGTCTCTTATGATGGTCGAAAAGGTACCGGATTCGACTTACGAAATGGTCGGTGGGTTGGATAAACAGATTAAAGAGATCAAGGAGGTGATTGAGCTGCCGGTGAAGCATCCGGAACTGTTTGATGCGCTTGGCATTGCCCAGCCGAAGGGAGTGCTGCTGTATGGGCCTCCGGGAACTGGAAAAACACTGTTGGCCAGGGCTGTCGCTCATCATACTGAGTGTACATTCATTCGTGTTTCTGGTTCGGAGCTGGTGCAAAAGTTTATCGGGGAGGGTTCTCGAATGGTGCGGGAACTTTTCGTGATGGCCAGGTAAGAGTGGCTATTGTACAAGTAAATTGTGTGCATGACAATTCGATTGTTTTTTATAGAGAACACGCTCCATCCATCATTTTCATGGACGAAATTGATTCGATTGGTTCGTCTCGTATTGAAAGCGGTAGCGGCGGTGATTCTGAAGTTCAACGAACTATGCTGGAACTACTTAATCAGTTGGACGGTTTCGAGGCGACGAAGAACATCAAGGTGATAATGGCAACCAACCGTATTGACATCCTGGATCCGGCGCTGCTGCGTCCCGGTCGTATCGATCGTAAAATCGAATTCCCTCCACCAAACGAGGAGGCTCGGCTGGATATTTTGAAGATCCATTCACGCAAGATGAATCTAACGCGTGGAATTAATCTGCGCAAAATTGCGGAACTCATGCCCGGTGCGTCTGGGGCCGAGGTCAAGGGTGTGTGCACCGAAGCTGGGATGTATGCATTGCGAGAGCGCCGAGTCCACGTTACCCAGGAGGACTTTGAAATGGCGGTGGCCAAGGTTATGCAGAAGGATTCGGAGAAAAATATGTCGATTAAAAAACTTTGGAAGTAAATGGATGAAATGTTTTTTGTGTGTATCCTTAGATCATATAATCTTATGAATAAAACTGAAAGCTTATGATAAATTGATTCGTTTCACTGAACTATCGGTGGCTTACATGGAAATGGTCGATAGAAGGAAATAATACCAAAATAGTACAACTTCTGGTGTTTCCAAACACCGGTGTCGCAAGGGTGGATCGCGAAAGGAATGTTCGTCCGATTCTGTGTCGTAGTTTTTGACTGCCACGCACTGCTTTGAAATATTTCAGAAGCTAAATTGACATTTACAATGTTCAGGGTTGGTTGCAATTCTATTTCTAACATTCAAATATGTTGCATGTCGTTTAAATGAAAAAAAATGCATTAACCATGTATTGCTGTAATAATAAGTAACAACAAAATAATCTAGCAGTATCGCAAATAAGTATAATTATACTAAATTAGGCAACCTAGAACCTGTGCTTCAAGTATATTAGCTTATCGACACTGCAATAATTTACTATGTGACTTTCCAAGAGACAAAAAGAACCTACGTCATTTTGAAATGATAAGCTTAGATCTACTCCAACTGTCAAAAGTCCGAAACACGCATCTGACATCAGTCACATAAAATACAAGAAACGAGGCGTTCGGGATTGGAGTCATACCACGCAGAAGAGGGTGCAAATCCCCCGAAAATTGGTTGCCCTTTGTTAATATTTAGCTGAAGAGAACATTTGACTGAGTAGTGTTTAGTGATCATATTTGTAGTGTATCAGAATAACAACGCAAAATTTTGCAAAATAAAATCTACCCCATCGAAGCCAAAATAAAGGAGAAAGTGCGAAATGAAACAGCCAAACATTTTGGTTACAGGTACGTCTGTCGATGTTTGGTTTGAAAAGGGGCGTGGGGGTAGAACCGTCTCGCATTTCCGCATTTCATGCGTACCATCTGTAGCTGTAATGTACCACGGTATTAAACACTAATGCAGAAAGGTCTAATTTTAGGAACGCCCGGCGTCGGAAAATCGTATATGTGCAAGCGGTTGGCCGAGCAGCTTGGCTTTAAATGGCAAAAGGTGTCCGACATCGTCAGTGAGCACGGCTTTGTCGAGGAGTATGATGAGGAATTCGAGTGTCCGGTATTGGACGAAGACCGACTGCTAGATTATCTCGAACCGCTTATGCAAGAGGGTGGCAATGTGGTTGAATATCACAGCTCGGAGTTTTTCCCGCAGCGCTGGTTCGACGTGATCTACGTTTTACGTTGTGGCACATCGCTGCTGTACGAAAGGTTACAGGCGCGGGGCTACAACGAACGGAAGGTTAAATCAAACATGGAATGTGAGATTTTCCAGATACCACTGGATGAAGCCAAAGATTCCTACCGGAAGGAAATTATTTACGAGCTGCAGAGCGATAAAGATTCGGACCTGGAGGACAATTTGAAGCAAGTGTGTGAGTGGTTGGAGAGCTGGCGGAGTGCCCAGGAAAAGAAGTCGTAGAGAGATCGAAGAATAACGCTTTCGAAACAAAACTTGAGAACAAATTTAATTTGCTTCCGGTTTTTTTAGAACCCACCTATTCGCATCCCTTGCTGCTAGGTTTGCCGCTGTGTTCAGAATATTTTCCAGCCTGAGTTTCTGTTTTGATCAAGTCAGCATTTATTAAATCGATTTTTGGCCTTTCCAAATTGTTACATTTACGGATTTTTTTAAACGAATAAATATATTATAACCCTTGAATTCAAATGTCATTCATATTGACTATAGTTTTCAGTATTTGTAGTGTACGGAAGCCATCATTCAAAATGGTGTTAAATTAATCAATTCCTTTCATATATTGACCACTTCCTTTGAAATGATACCCATATTAATGATGGTTTTCAGTTTTTTTGGTAACCGGAAGCCGCCCGTTGCTATATGCACACTAGGGATATCCAGGTAAGTGACATGATTCTAGCAATCACTTGACATGTTCGGTGAAGTGACTCAAAAAAGTCAACTGGGTGAGGAAGGTCAGCTAACCTAAAATGACTCGGAATACCTTTTCGTGAGTGAGGAGACTGTGACTCAAGAAAGGTAAGGTGAAGTGATGGTAAGAATAGGGTCGCTTGTGCGAAAGCATTTGAAAACTAGGTTGACATCCTCCAGGCTCTGAACTGAGCATAATTTTAACGGATCTCTCCTCCGGCATTCACACTACATGTCCAGCCCACTGCAGTCGACAGTGATTTTTTCTCAAATACACCGAGCGTTCGGTAGTTTATTTTCTTCAACTAATGGTTGTACAGAGCGACATGGAGTGTCAGTGATTAGTGCACGTTTGTAGGCTACGGGATTTCAGTTGTCTTCGCAAAGAATAGAAGTCCCATTCGCAGCCGCAACAAGCCGTCTAACATCCTTATCATATATTACAAGTGTTTCAGGATATATCAATTCGTCGACAGCATCGTACCGTACCATATCGGTTTACTCCTTGGAACTAACGCCGCCCGAACTGCCTCGCTCTCCGTCAGCTAAAATTATCAGTCCAAGTCTCGTTATCTCCCGTTTAAAATATAGAAATACCTCTTTCACTGCTCTGCGATCAACGCCAATGATGTCGATGTCGTTCGCGGAGCCAAGAAGCATGTGAGCTCTAGTGATGATGGTTTCGTTCCTCTGCACAACAGATCTTGGAATCAGATGTCTCTTCGGCAGCGTTATACGAATCATTCTTCTCAAAACCAACTTTAGTACATGCCGACGAACGATTTAGCCAAAGGGTACAATCTGTTAAAGAGAAAATATAAGAATACTTTATATTAAAGATCCAAGGGCTCGAGTTTGTGCTCTCCCTGGAAGCTAGCGCAACATGAGGTCATCCAACCAATTCGAAGGAATGTCTTCATCAACCCAGATCAGGCTGATCACGCTGCAGGTTGCACCGTACAGCTGCTTACTCCCAACATTCAGAAGTTTGGCCGACGTTTTACCTTTCCCATCGGCCTTACCATTTTTCAGCTCTTGGCTATCCTTCAGCACTTCGTCTAGCGTGGTTTGATTCACAACTTGTTCATCATCCCCAATCCTCATTCTGTTTGTGCCTTCTCTACTCGTTTATCCGTTTAATATCAACTCAAAGTGCTCATTCTACCTGGCAACCACTCCTGTACGATCTGCCAACAAAGTCCCGCCCGTTCGTTAATCACGACCGACGCCCTAAGCTCACCATATCGATCCCAGTTCTGATGTGTAGCTGCGGCAGAAATTCGTACCTGGTTTTTCTCGTTCGTCGCTCTTTGGCACTCATAGTCAATCCAACCATTCCACTGGTTTCCACCTAGCTTCTATGTCTATTCTAGGTACTGAACGACTGATGTACCTACAGTCACGCTCCGTTCAGGTTACCCCTGGTTGGCCGTTTTTCGATCGTTCGGCGAGCTGCTGGGCATATTCTTCGGTAACGTCCTCAGCCGCATTGTTCTCTCACACTTGGCACCGGTTATACTGGATTACTGCGTATCTAAAACACCACCATATAATGGTTAGAGTCAAAGTTTTGTCTTTGGAAGGTCCTGACATCAATAACATCGGAGAAATGATGATCGTCTATCTATATTTGGTAGATTTGAGGGGCACTTTTCACCATTTGGGTGCTTGCAAATATTCTTACATGCAGAATAGGTGTTACATAGAGCCGGGCTGCTGCAAGATTGATTAACCTTAGGCCGTAGTTGGTGGCAACTGAGTAGAAGGTCTCCATTCCAATAGTTCTTGGAATGGAAAGCTTCCACTTAAAAGACAAAAGAATCCTTCCCTTCCGACTTGTACAGACACTCTTCGTAGGTCGCTCGTAGAAGTTGTCTTTCACATCATTAGGTTTGTTGTTTGTAGGCTTTGATCGAGCTATAGTTGAAGAACTAACCCTTTATTCTCCAAATACGGTCATTCATCTCGCCACTTCATCGAATGACCCGTCGCATGTTGGTTACCAACTAGGTTACCAAGTACTACAAAGCCCTACCTTCTCGTCGCCACTGTAGTAGATTTGGGTTACGGTTTTCGATTTCCAATCCAGATTTTTGTCTAGGACACTGAGAGTTCGAACTGAATCAACTTCAGTTTCCTCCTGTTTGAAAAGTGGAAAATGACCGAATTCGCAGGATTCACGTTGAGTTCGAAATCCGTTTGAAGGAATTGATAGCCAATTTAATAAGAGAGGTATTGAAAATATGACAACCGAGCTCTTGAGATGCCTCAAAAGTTCTGTTAGGACAGAGACACTGGCCTATCGGAAGTTTGTCTCCCGTAACCGGCGCAGGGAAAGGGAAGCTCTTGAGAACAATTAGTGTTTCGCCATTGTTAGTTGTGAGAGAGCCAGACGTCTATTTCAAAGACGTCTTATTGCATAAATTCTGTAAGTGGAGAGAATTTTATCACTCCGTTTATCCAAAATAGTGGCCCTAGGAGTTGTTTTGTCTTCAATATATACTAACTTGTGAGGTGTACAAACTAGATTTTGTGAACTGAATTCGAACGATGTTATGACGCTCTTTCGTGAAGCTTCGGGCAAAGGACGTTTGTGGCAACTATTGCGTGATGAGTGTTCAGTGAATGCTGCTCGTTTCAACGATTAATGACCGCCGAATTTTGGAGTCAATCTTTCGTCCCTTTCATTCTAACGACTTCTGGGCTCCCTGCGGGCAGCTCGACGTTCCAAAGGCCTTCCTCAGTCCAGTGTTTGATAATGCTTATAAGTAGGGTTTTTTCCTCACTACTCGGATGCTAATCTTACCTGTAGGACAGGCTCTCGGTGCCAGGACGGCATAGAAGCATCTACCAAAAATTTCGGATTTTCGAAAAAAAAAAACGACAAACAAAAAGGAGTAAATAAGCTTAGTTTTACCGAATACTCACCTACAATTCTCTCAATACTGCTGCTGTTGAATCGTCGCATATTTGCTGCTACTGGCGGCAGAAAGGAGAATGGGTTTTCCAGCTTCCAACCGGCCAGGTCAATAACGGCCGAGTTCTCCCAGTATTTTCTATGGCGGCTTTGGCTTCCTTTACACTTAGCTATGTTATCTACACTATTGGGATTTTCGATTGATTGGCACCGGTGTAGTGGAGTGCACTGAAACTGCACCGTTTTTGCACTTTCTAGCAGAAGTGCAGAAAACTGGGTATGTTCCATTGACACTTCTGCTAGAAAGTGCAAAACCAGTGCAATCCACTACACCGGTGTCAATCAATCGAAAATCCCATATATGTCACATTACAAATTAAACCACTGGCTCAATTGATGAATGTATTGGTTTGTGATATGAAAAGTACGAAATATATCTTTTTTGGCCTTCTACGTTTTTGATAAAACATAGTTGCCGAATGAAAAAAAATCAAATTTAATTCTGATCGGTTTGATAGCTTTGATAAGGGCTAATTTGTTTGCTAAAGAAAATATTTTATGGGTAGGAGATTTGTTTTTTAATCCACAGACACGAATCATAATACTTACCTGCTCTCCCGGTGTTGACATGCAGTCTCCGGACACCGATAAAACCGAGTGAAATCACAATTCTTTCGATTCAAGATTTGCGGCTTGATGCATGAAAATAGCGGGTACCAATCACGAACGAGCTTCGGTCATTGATGATATGATTAATCTGTTTTTTTCGTGTGTGTATGCTATCTTCCACCCATCGGAAATGAAAATGATGACCTCTGCTAGTAGCACGTAACGATACAAATTGATTCATCCACCAACCGTGTACAGCTCACAAATATTTCCTTCTCGGCATTAAATAGCCCTCCGTTCGCTCCAAGCAGCCAAATACGAATGACATAGAAACAAATCTGTAGCGGATCCATATTTATAACTTTTCATCATGTAAGTGTTTGACACGATATTGACGGCTCTGTCCGAGATGAGTTGAAAAATTTCACCATTTCTTTGTTTGTTTTGTAAAGATTTTTCAAAACGCAGTTCGCCTTGTTTTACTTCTTCAGCGCCCTGTGAATAGTGATCGACAGGAAAATGACCCTACTTCCGCCAACTCAAAAAAGACTGTGAAAGTAGAAAGAGACTAGTACGAGCCATCAGCACCCGACACACCAGATGCAACAGCCGCATTTTCTATGGACTGGAGCTGACTTGCCGGAACATCGATGGGCATTGTACAACAAGGCGGTAAGACTCGCCTCAGGTCTATTACCCAGCACCCCAGCAGAAGCTGCCCGCGTCGAGGCTGGAATACTCCTCTTCCGATGGGAGGCTGCCGTCGTTGCACTCAAAAGAGCACTACTCTACCTCGAGAAAACATCTGGCAACGACTGCTTCCCGGTCAGCGTGGCAAGCAGAAAGTTAGCAAAAGTTGAGCAAAGCGAAATTGATGCTGGCAGAGTTTCTGCGAGCATTTTGCGCGATTTGTGCGAGAATTCTGGGAACGAATTCGCTCAAATGTAACAACCGTTTCTGACAGAAGCGGTTAAACCAACCGATGCTGCTCACTTTTATCCAGAATCGAGCCAGAAATGTACGGCCAAGATCTCTGCACGCTTCCTGCCACATCTTTGTCAGATGTTTTGCTCGATTCGTGCTAAATTATACCAGGTAGGAATTGCCAGGATCTTTGCACAGTTTATGTCCGAGTTCAGCCAAGGTTTAGCTCGGTTCCTATGAAAATTTGCCAGAAAACCTAGGATAGGATCCGCCAGCTCTGTCTTCTGTTTTTGAACCAATTCGACACAGATCTTTCATTAGGGCCTAAGTCGCAATGTACTCAAATGGAGAAAAATCAGTTTCAATATTCGGCGAAGGTTTTCTAAATGTAGTTTTTATTGTAGGTATAAATTACTTTATGACCGTGTTTTTCCGGAAGCATTTTTCGTTAAACCTTATGACAATATAACAAAGAATTCAATTCCTATGTGCTTTTAGTGGGTAGAAACTAAAAAAATGCTTACGCCCAATTTGCATCCCAGTCGTGATTTCGCCCTTCAGCAACCACCATTTGCGGAAGGGCTAAACCGTGTACATAATTTTCAGAAGGGCGCGGTAAATGGGCTAAACTGACTCTGTCTTGCTGGGTAGGGCTGGGTAAATGGGCGAGCTTGACAGTATACTTTTTAATAGGGCTCAGCAAATGGGCGCATAGAAACCCAATGTAAAAGAAAGGGCGCGTGAATCTTTTCATCAAATTTCATGAAAATATCGAAATATTCGAATGTTTATGTGCAACAACTATCGAGTAGACATGATCATAGTAAATATTGCTTATCATTTATATAACAGAACCGCCGTTTATTCTTTTATTTGTGAATAATAACCGTACGCCCGCTTCTGTCTAAAAATGTAAGTTTGGCCTTTATATTCCATATGAGAAGAAGGGCCTAAGTCGAAATCTCGAAGAAAATGCATGTTTCGCCGCTTTGTTTTCTTTAATTATACATCGAACTAAAAACCATTTTAACTAATTTTCACCTCAATCTTGTAGTATTTTTGTTGCGTAATGTCGTAATAGCGAAAACGCAGTTTATTTACATTTGCGATTTAAGCCCTAATGAAAAATCTATGTCGAATTCTGAACCAGCTCGTGATTGGACGAAAGTGACATAGGCAAACCTTCGGCTTGGAAACTAAAAGTACTAAAGGGCTGCTTGGAAGTGTTGTCATATTGTGATATCAAATATAAAACGACGATTGTTAACCGTGTTGATTTTTTTGTTTTCTCGAGATACCGCTTTCTCTCTATAACATCCGTCTGTAATTATGAAGTGCAGGCATTATTTGGCAGACGAAATCAAACATATTATCCAGAACTGAAATTCCCGACAGATCCGGTAGCGCGGTTATCGTGGATTCTGTTCTGTGTGCGGAGTAATGCGGAAATGCCTCTTTTCGAAATCAACAGGCTGTGTAGCGTAAGTATGAAAATATTTTGAACTTCATGTAAAAATTGTCTTTGTTCCAGTACCGAGTAAATTGGAAGTACTGAGCAAACAGGGATAAAGTTATCCCGGAAGTCGCTTCTTGTTCTTCCTTTGGTATTATCGATACAGTTGAATTTTACAGTTTTCAACTGAATCGATCATCGGTGTAAATAGGAGAGTGTATTTTCTACTGCTGTTTTCTCCGAAACAATCACATGTAAAAAACTATACATTCCTCCAAAACAAAAATTAAACCTTGCAGAAAAGTAGTTTTAGAATATTTAAAATAAATCCGAACAGAGAAAATTATTCTTGTGACAGAGGTTGCTTGACTCAGAAAGCAACTTACAAAAATGAAGAGGCGTGAAGATATTTTTCGTAATGTCCAACAACGAATATATATTATTTTGTTTTGCTGTATTCCGATGAAAAAAAAACGTTATGATCGTTTCAATGCGGATATAAAGACTAAATCTTTGATTTTTCCATGAAATTGGAACATAATATAGAATATTTTAATCAGAACAAATATACGACCGAAACAAAACAAATATTTTGGCAACATTGGTCGAGTGGGGGTATGTCGTTTTCAACAGGGATTAGTAAAATATAAGAAGAAGCCAGCTGGCGGATCCTATCCTAGCAGAAAACGCGAGCGAAACCGAGTTCGCCCTATAGTTACTATATTCATAGTTAGGCGGAGACACTGAGCAGAGCCAATTGAACATGTCAAATGCCGGAGCCAATCGAGCATGACGTCACATAACATGTTTTCTTTGGATGTATATGGAAAAAGTATTGTGATTATGGTAATAACTATTTTACTCTTATCTTGTGTTATCGAGTATATAGAAACGAAAAGAACCAATTTTTTTCTGTAGCAAGAAAAGATATTCGCACAAGTATAAAATCATATCATCAGACCTTCGAATTGGTTTTTCTATTCGTGCATGTAAAGTTCTTACTCACGACGACAATGAAATTATTAAGCTAGAGCTTGAACATTTACATGGGATGCCAATGTTTTCTTCCTGAAATAAGAGCTGCCAGTTTTCCGGCTTTTGTGTCCGCCTAACTCTTAATATAGTAACTCTAGTTCGCCCTAGCTCAACTAACCCGACTGGATACGCGCAGAAATACTGAATACTAGAGTTACTATATTAAGAGTTAGGCGGACACAAAAGCCGGAAAACTGGCAGCTCTTATTTCAGGAAGAAAACATTGGCATCCCATGTAAATGTTCAAGCTCTAGCTTAATAATTTCATTGTCGTCGTGAGTAAGAACTTTACATGCACGAATAGAAAAACCAATTCGAAGGTCTGATGATATGATTTTATACTTGTGCGAATATCTTTTCTTGCTACAGAAAAAAATTGGTTCTTTTCGTTTCTATATACTCGATAACACAAGATAAGAGTAAAATAGTTATTACCATAATCACAATACTTTTTCCATATACATCCAAAGAAAACATGTTATGTGACGTCATGCTCGATTGGCTCCGGCATTTGACATGTTCAATTGGCTCCGCTCAGTGTCTCCGCCTAACTATGAATATAGTAACTATACTGAATACGCGCTGCCAAACCAAAACTTACAGAAATCTAGCAGAGCGGTCTCTGCCAGAAAATTTGCTCACTGGGTTCATCCTCAACACTGCGCGAGAGGCATCAACGCCAACTACACCAGTGAACCCCTACCGGAAATCACTCGGTTGCATCGGGTCTGGGACCGACCATGGTAGGACCCACTGATCAACCAGAAGTACAACAATCACCTACATATATTCACCGACGGCTCCAAGCTAAACGAGGAAGTAGGAGCGGGCGTAAGCGGAATCGGAGCTGGTCTATCGCTTCGCCTGTCAGCTTCTTGCTCCATCTTTACAGCTGCAATCACCAAAAAACCCACGGCT
Organism: Topomyia yanbarensis; assembly: GCF_030247195.1. Lineage (NCBI taxonomy): Eukaryota > Metazoa > Arthropoda > Insecta > Diptera > Culicidae > Topomyia > Topomyia yanbarensis. The sequence continues at coordinate 201,641,209 of NC_080670.1, read as the reverse complement.
GTATTTTCGGACTCGCTTTCGGTCCTGACTGCGCTCGAGACAGGGACCTCCAAACACCCGTACGTGCAAGGAATAGAAGCAAGCTGCGACACCCTCACCGCATTAGTGTGGGTCCCCGGCCACAGCGCAAATGCGAGGCAGATCGCCTGGCAGCCATCGGACGTAAGCCCGCACCATGATATCCCAAGAAGTTCCTACTTGCGACATCATCAGAGTATTTAAGCAGAAAGTAGCAACCCATTTCACCAGGCACTGGCAGTCATCCCAAGGGAACCTACAAAAAATCAAAGGCACCCACCAAAAATGGACAGACCGAAACAACATGCAGGAACAAAAAGCTCTCTTCAGACTCCGAGCTGGACACATTAGAATCACCCACGCGCACACTGTGTCCAACGTCCCCGCTCCACATGTGGGACCCGGAAAACTGTGGAGCACCTTCTCATTAACTGCCTAGAATATCAAGACCTTCAGTCAAGACTCGACCTCCAGCTATCCATCAGAGACGCCCTGTCCAACGACCCGGTCAGGGATTTCCTCCCTGATTATAATCTGTTTTCTAAAAGACGCCGGACTCCTCGACAGATTATAAAACAATAAAAACCAACAAACATGCAACAAAGACAACTACACTGAAAAAAATCTAAACGTTAATTCTATTTGCTTCAAACCGCTTAAAATTCATATGAAGAAGAAATGCTATTGTTATCACGCGCACACATACCTTCTATGTGTCAACTGTATAAACTATGTATACACACACATAAGTTATATGTGTATATTGTTATAGAATGGGGTTTTATGTGCCTAATAGTTATGAAATGTGAATGTAAGATTAATATTTCTTGTAAATACACGCATTAGGTTTATGTGCCAGCAAATAGTGTCTATATGCCTCCGTTAATTGCAAAAATCTATGTGTAAAATTAATAGGCATAACGTTTACTTTTTTTGAGTGTAGGAATTTCGCCAACTAATACTGCGCACACCCGGACCGTGTGATGGGAGGGTTCACCGCGGCCCACCAAGACAGCCCCGTCAGAGCAACGCCTAGCACCACTAACCACCCAGGGGGAATCACGGAACAATCAACAGGTCCACCATCACCAACCGCGGGCCCTCCGCCACACTCGAACCGGGTGCTGGAGAGGTTTCCCGCGGCCCATCGAATCTAACAACACCCACAACAATGCGGGCCCTCCGCCGATCTTGCTCAGGCAACCGGGGAGGTTTCCCGCGGCCCAACAGCAACTAACACATCCCACCGTGGGCCCTCTGCCAACCCCCCCCCCCCCCCCCCCCAGCTGGGCGCTGGAGAGGATTCCCGGGGCCCTGATGAACGAAGCAACAGAAACACCACCACCAACGAAACAATCAAAGTAAAGTCGTAGAAAAAACACAATGAATTATAACCATTACTATGTAATTTTTTTCTTTTACGGGCGAATGAATTAATGATTAAAACCCAAATAAACAAATACAAATTCTTCAGCGCCCTATTCCTGATAGGGATCCGCATCTCGCGTTTGCAGCTCGTAAGTCGCATGCGATACGAGGCGGTTGTGTATAGCACGTGAGACAAGCTTCCGCTGATGCAGTCTTTGTCGTTTATGCAGGCTTCCTTTAAACTGAGGTCCGTTGTGTCAGGGGTGCGCTGTCAACCCATACTTACCTATAACTACCACGTTCGTCGAAGACCGGAGTGTTCTCTAAAACTGGCACATTCTGATTTTTCCAAAAACTTCGTTCAGCTGGTTGTGCTGGGGGGTTATCAGTTTGACTGAAGCCTCAGCTAACGCCAAATGCGACATAAGGCAAACCGAATGACCCCCCAAGTTGCGGCGAACAACACAGCTAATGTTTCACCACCGAGGAAGAGAATTTCAACACGCAGCAGTAAGCTGCGTCAACAAGACCCGATAGACACGCATTTTTAAAGCTTCATTTAAATTTTATTTACTTATTGTAACCCCAGCTGTAACCACTGTGAAGATCGGTTTCCTCGCGCGAAGAACAGTGCAAATAAACGTATGGAACTCAATTTCCCAGTTCATGTATATCGGACAAGTCGCTTCCTATACAATGCTTTGTGGTACATTGATCATATGAACATGAATTATCCAGGACTTTAGTATGCGAAGTATTCCATGCACCCAATTTTGTGTCGTAAGCATATGCTCATCGGTTATCGGGGGCGATCTCTTTAGCTTTGCAAAGTACGTATCACTACCACGTCCAGAACGAAAAGAGGGTGTTGTCGTTATTCGAGACGCACCCTTGACTCCAGCTGGACGATCAGTCGTCTGTTTATGAAGCTATACCATACAGTTAGTGAGTGAAATCGATCAGAAATCAGCAGGTGGCCAATCGTTGCAATTGGGTATGGAACAGGAATAACTAAAGCCATTCGACAACTAACGAGAAAGCGACGTTGCGCCAAATAGCGTTGAAATAACGGGAGTCGCTGGAGATGGAGATAGCCGATCATGTTAGGCCCTGTTGAGACCGTTCGCCTTTTGTCAAGAGCCCACAAAAGTTCATTCAGAGTGATGTCGGTGTTGTACACATCATCGGTCTCAGGTTAGTGTACCTTCGCTTGAAAGGATGGAGGGAAGCTCGTGGTCGCCGATCTTTCGTAGTAGTATTTTGCTCGTTGTCTAAAGTCATTCGCTCGCTAGAGTACTACAGTGCTTTGCTGCCGGTTACTACGCAGTGATCACTGTACGTTACAGTTTGGTCGTTGTAATGCTCGGTGAAATCTTAATCACCAAATCTTCCCACGATTTTTGTTTAGCTAACTTGATTTCTTTCCGTGCCGAGATCTCTAGAAATTGAACGGCTCGAAGATGCTTTCTACGTTGCTAAATTTCTTGCTTCATGTCTTTACAATATATCAGATAGGAGTAACTCCAGAAGTAAAAACGAATCCAAATTTAAAAGGCTCTGAAACGATGTAACAAAAGCTACATTTCGTTGCGAAACTTGACCTCCTGTTTCAACAGACTTCGTAGCCGATTCTTAACTGGAAGGCCAGTGCTACGATCCTAATGACCACTAAGAATCCTTCCTGGCTGGGGCTCATGAAAAGACATCATATTTGACGGCGAGTAACGGTTGTAAATATTAGCCAGCCTATGTGCTATGTACGAGTGATACTTCTCTATCGGTATACTAAAATGACGTATGTTAGAAAATTAATATAATAAAAGCGTTTTTTGTATTACTAAACTAGTATACACATTTGCATAAACTATGCAAATGTTGTACAGTACTAAACTGCGCCTACTAAATTGTACTTGCAACAGAAAGAAGCGATTAATCATACGAGTTAACGGAGAAAAACCTTGTTTTCTAAATTACCAACGGATGCTATAGGTACAAGGATGTAAGCTTTCGTCAAATAATAGTTCACGTAAGGACATTATCTAGATCACTCAGGATCACTGCCGGCCACTACCCATGTATGAGGGTAAGCACTTCGGCAATGTCGTATTCTGGTATATCTTTTGTCTGTTTCGATTCCTTTTTCAAAGGAATCTCTGGCGGCACAGGAGAGGACGCTTGCCTCGCTGGTGATGCCGGTTGCGATGGCTGTTGTTTCGGTACGATAGCACTCGATAGAACTGACTGTTGTGCTTGTTGGCGCTTTTTCATGTCCAGTTTTAGCGGCATTTTTGGGGACGGAGATCTGTAAATGATGACAAAATACCATTATTCTACTGAGACAAGATAACCGACTTGTAGTGGTTTGAGCTGAAAAGAAAACAATAACTAGCGGACATTCAAATTTGTTTATTTATTAGATCAATCATTCGTTAGTAGAATTCACCGTAAGCCTGAACCCACAGGTTTCGTGGAAAAGTTTCCGTACTCACCTACTGTGTTCTGTCCTTTTGCTCGGTTCGACAGTTGCTGCGGCAGTTGATTTTTTATCATTCCCTCGTTGCTCGTCAATTTTAGAACCCGTTTCCTTGCCCTGGTACGGCCTGGACGTCACTGATTCCCGGGGCTGTTTTTTAACTTCACCGACTGATGAACTCCGGTGTTGCGCGGATGCTCCCCCCGTTGTCGTATGCTTTGAATTCCTCACTGCCGATATGACGTTAAATTTGGCTTTCACTGGGACTGTCACAGCTGGCACCGTTTTAGCGCATGAAGCTGCTTCAGATTCTTTCGGGGGTGGAACCTCCGCCGGTTTGCTGGATACCTTTTTAGTTGAACTTTTCGAGGATTTGCTAGACTTTTTTGAACTCTCCAACACCACTGGTTGCTGTTCTAAAAAACAGATTGGTTCCTGTGCGTCGAGGCAAATTTTTCTGTCGTCAAGTATGATGTTAAATTTTTTTATCAGCCGACTTTCGACGACGCTGGTGCGGATCGATTTTTCCTCATCAAAAACGAAACCAAAATAGCAACCGGACACTGTGTCTTCGTAACAGGATTTAAAGGAACACTCGTCATAATCGTCCACATCTTCCTCTTCCTCACTTTGTACTTCACCTGCTTCCGTCCGATCACTCCTGTCGGCAACTTCCAGCGATTGGTTCTCCTTGTTGGATTCGGGAGTAGCTTCATTTTTCGTCGTGCTGTCGTCCTTTTCTCTATCGGGACTTCGGAAGGCGTAAATCTGTTTGCCCGGCCCCGGAGGATTCGTTTCCGCACAGGACTGCTCCTGATCGGGGGTGTAACATAATCGCGTGAGATTTTCATTTTCGTACGTCCCCTCGATCAGCTGGTTGTCTGTTTTGAGGGGGACTTTTTTGGCTTGGGGCGAATCTGGAACCGGAATGGTAGTCGTTTTCGCTTTTCTCCGGGGTGAACATTTCTTTACAGGACTGATTACTTCATCTAGATGGATAATTTTGCGGGGCGTGGGATTTTTGCGTTTTGACGAGGCGGAGGTAGATCTTGTTTGATAAGGAGTCGCTTGGTGCGGTTTCGCAATGAAAGGGGTTCGGTTGCTGGATGATTGAGGCTGGGCTGCTTTCACAGAAACTCGGCTCAAGGTTTGTTCTTTACGAGTAACGATCACTTTCCTACTTTTAAATGCAGGGGGGCCGATGAATTTCCGCTCGATCCTTTTTAGAGGAGGGACATGAGTTGTTTTCAAACAGGCTAAAATTCGCTGCTTCTTTGCTTCTAGTTCTGCCAGTTGGAAACGACGGCGAACTTCGTTAGGACTGGGAGACTTCACTGGAGTGGCGGTCTTTGGACTTGCGGTAGTCGGTGGAAGTAGCTTTTTGCCGGGTGTCTTTTCAGGGGTGCTGGCTGCACTACTAGAATCGGAGGAGGAATCAGAGCTGCTGCTTGAATCAGAACTCGAAGAATTTGGGTCCGCTGGCGCCGGTGGCGGAGGAGGTGCTGGTGGATCAGGCTCCAATACAGGTTGTTCTTTCGTTTCTTGTTGAATTTCTTCTTCTGTTGAGCATTTGAGTTCCTCTATTGCTGTAGTGGTGGCTTCCGATTGTATTCGCTTCTTTCTTTCACCGTGCAGCATCGCTTCGAGATTTTTATCTAAATCTTCTGATTCGTCGGGTTTATAGTACGAACTGCCGGATGAGTAATCCGTTCTGCGGGAGCTAAATCCTCCCCCGGTGTTGCTTTGTGGACTCACCGAATTAGTCGATTTCGGGGTACTGATCAACCCGGGAGTGATGGGGAAGTTGGGAGTCTGGATTTCGCAGGATTTCGTCATCGACGAGCTGGCATCGAGACCCTTGAGGTCGCGCATGATTTTGGTCATCGGTGTGTCCAGGAGCTGCTCGGGAATGAGAAACCGTGGAGTAATGGGAAAACTGTCCATTTCGTTTTTGAACGGTGTTTGCATGAGCAGGGAAGATGCGAGCGTGCAGTCTGTCGGTATGTGGAACGGTGCGGGCTCAGACTTATCTGGATTTTTTTGGGGCGTTGGATCATTGTTCGATGCTGCAGTGTCCTGCTGCAGTTGTTGCTGTTCTTGCTCTTTGCGTGTGTATTCGGCACTGGATTTCTTCGCCAGTAGTTTGGGGTGATCTTTTACCGCTTTGGGAGGGTCTGAGGGAGCAAGTGGTTCGACGGGAAGAGCCGGTGGCACCTCGGTAGGGGCAGGCGGTTCTACAGAAAGGGCTGGCTGCTCTTGGGGAGGAGCAGGTGGATCTGAAGGAAGAGTCGGCTGCTCTTCGGGGGGAGCGGGTGGCTCTGAAGGAAGAGTCGGTTTCTCTTCGGGTGGAGCTGGTGGTTCTGTTGAAGGAACCGATTGCTCTTCAGAATGAGCTGTTGGTTCTGTGGCAGAAACTGGCTGCTCTTCGACTACAGTTTCTTGTTCCGGTTCAATGGAGGATTCCAGTTTGACTATCTTTGATTTATCCTTCCCCGTTCGTTTTTTCTCCGTGACCTGGAAAATAATAATATAATAATTATTCACGGATGACACGTAACAATTATGTAGTTTGTAACCCTCATAAAGGCTATCTAAAATCGTCACTTCAAGATGCCCCTAAGACCCAGTGAAATTATAAACCTCTTTTTGGTTATTCTATCAGTGAGCACCCAAAAATGCTCGATCATTTGTACTTCTCATCAAAAATTCATCAATCCTTAGAACTGTAACCAGCCGGGCCTCTGAGACCCCTTGCCTTTTTGAGGGTTAAGCGCATAAAATTATAATCGAACATCACAATTCACAGTGTATGATGTTAAAACTTTCATACAATACAACTTGCATTCAAGGTTCTTTTTGTATTTCGCGAATAGACGATGTTGAAATCTTAGCATGCTTTGACATAATGGTCAGTTTGTTTCCTTTATTTGAACGTGTCAACCTGAAGTGTGATCGTCTCTTTATAGGAAATATATAGGCTGATTGATGCATACAACGATACGGCCTCGGCGATTAGTTCCCAGCTGCTCTTTTATACAAGTGCGAAGTCCCGTGTACCGAAATTCGAAATAGGCTTTCTCCCACCGATACCAGGCGTACAGACTCCGAAGGAGTTGAGTGACAATGATAAACCCACCAGTACGAACCGTAAATAACCGAACGCGCGCGCGTGTTCAAACCGAACAAATGTAATCCGCTCCATAGACGAATTATAGTATGTGGTGCTTCTCCAAAAAAACCAGTTTCCACCCACCTGATGAGCCACAAACGCTCCTAACTCAACAGGGGTCTAGTTCTCTCCGCTTCGTGGAACAGCGGCCCCTCTTTAAGTGGGACTTTACCAGAATACTTAAATTCAGACAATATCATCGATAGGAAGACCCTGCTACTGCGGGCTACAGCATCGGATGGTGAGTTCGATGCCCGACTGATAACCGATCCGTTCACGATTTTGGAATTGGTTCAGCGTATGTTAGGATGTGATCCGACAAAGGTGGTTTCGGCCACGAAAGAGGTTGGAGGTCCCCGGTATGTCTTGAGGACGACCTCAAAAGCATACAAAGCTCGATTTGATCCGAGTGATTGAAGTGGTCTCTCACCCCACACTGGATATCACTCAGCGTGTTTTTTTTTCATAGTAAGATTTAAAAGGATTCAAAAGCCTAGCCTGTAGCGTATTGGCACTGTGTAAGATTCCCTTTCGTGCCTTACCACTAAAAATACTCCTTACTCGTTTTTTGCCTTTCGCCCCTAGGAACTACATCTTCGTGGAGGGGGAGGAGGGGGGGGGCTATGTTACTGAACCCTTCTATTCCTCTGTACCATTCAACACTACAATTTCTTGAGCCCTTTGGCCCCTATCCGGCGCCTTTTTGGCATACCAGCTCCATTAAGCCCTTCCTTCTTTGGACCATTCAGCTTCCGAATTGTTTGCGAACTACTCGGTCTAGCCCCCGACGATATACCTAGCCTACTTCGACGGACTCCCCGGTGAGCAAAATTTTGCCGAAGCCGAGCCAACGAGCAAGGTGTCGATGTCAGTTCGGCGATTCCGATGGAGCAGGGCGTCCGGTTTGCTGGTGTCCCGACAACCCGCAACTGATGGTGTCTCGTTGCGGTTTACTCAGTCTAGACCCCGGTAGTGAATCCAGCTTACGACGACGGAGAGTTCTCCGCCGAAAGCAACTATCCTCGATTCTTCTTTGCTTTTTGCTATATCTCTATCGCGCCAACCGGTAGCGTTCCAGGGTCGGTTTGGCGATTCCGGATGGAACGCGGCGTTCGTTTTGCTGGCGCCCCGACAGTGGACCTAGCCTACCTTGGCGGAGAGTTTCCCGGCGGTGATTGCTCTCCCGAAACCGTTGCTCGCTGTTCATCACGCCATTTCCGCTGCAAGTCGGTCGAGATCTGCGTCACCACATCCTACACGTTTACGTCGCTTGTCATTCTGCAGACGACATTATTTGAGTTGATGTTAGAATCCTTCCCGTTTCACGCATCTAATCTCAGACATTCGAATACCACATGCTCCGGTGCCTCATCAACGTTCTCGCACCCCAGGCACAATGGCGACTTTGCGTGCCCGAACCGATCAAGATATTTCCTGAAGCAGCCGTGGCCCGACAGGAGCTGTGTCAGGTGGAAGTTTACCTCCCCGTGCTTTCTATTGACCCACGTCGACAGGTTTGGGATGAGTCGATAAGTCCACCTTCCCTTCTCCGTATTCCTGCTGCCACCTCACCGTCAAATTGAATTGGTGGGACCATCTTCCTCACGTTTCTAGTGTTTCTCCGATTGTAGCACTCGATATCCTCCGCCAGGCGGATGCAGATGGGGATCATCTCGGCGATAACGCATACTGCCTTCGACGAAATTGGTCTGTACGGACTCGCGATTAGTACGACCGTCAGCCGCAACGTTCTGTTCAGCTTCTCGCGGAAACCCCTGGTTTTCAGTGCCGCACCTCAGGTGGAAAACCCATATCGCAATATCGATGACGAAACACTAGATAGCAGATGTACTGCTTCTAGGGCAGCCGACGTGGTTGTTGAAGTTCAACCGGTCGTCAATTACCACTGCACGTTTCTGTTCAATCACATGCCCTTCGACGTCTATCTGTATCCGTTGAACCACTTTGCTCCGTCTTGTGGTGAGCTATTTGCAGTTTGATCCCGTTCATCCAGCTCTCGATCGTGTCCATTGTCTCACCCATCACAATCAGTGACACGTCGTCCGCGAAATCCACGATTTTCTTGGGCAGCTGCAGTGTCTTTGTCCTTCGTTCGTCTCGTACAGCAGTACTCTGCTCTGGAAATAGCTATTCAGGATCAACTAATGTTCTGAGTGTATCCAGCAAACATATAACACTGTACGAGGCCGGATCGCGCCTTAGCTTTGGCAGCATTCATCTAGACAGTTTTGCAGCACCATCCTGAAATATATCCGGGTATACTAGGATCGCAGCTTTTCGCACCACGTTTGGTATTCCATCAACGCCGGGGACTTTCTTTGATTTCAGTTCATTCTTAGTCATTACCCACTTACCGATCGTCCATGTTAGCTCCTTCTTCTTCGCCGTACGATGTCGGTGGCCAGGTAGTTGCATCATGCTTCAGGAAGAGACCCTCAACAATTATATTCAGCTTACTCGGGCACTTCGATTGGCGTCGACGGGACCTGCGTTTTCGCCATTATGACTCGGTACGCGTCACCCTAGGAATTGGCGTCTACATCTCGTAGGCAACAACTTCTTGTGGCAATCTAACTTGCTAAGCTTCCGTTTTAAAGCGACCCTAGCTTTCCGAAACACTGCCTTGCGCTCCTCTCTATCTGGTTCCGATACTGTTCTCTGAGTTCGTCTTTTGGATCTGAGATAACCAGCGCACTGAGCGTCTGGTTCCCCCAGTAAGTCACTCAGGGTGTCTACGACATCGACACCAAACACATGACCAACGATGAACTTTTTGTATGAACTGAAAGATCAAGGAGTCGTAGCGATCCATACGATCACCAAGTTGTATTCCCGATCTGCGGATGCCGCTCTCGCACCTGCGTTCCTACAAATCAAGCAGAGGGCTGGGATCAGACTAGTTCGAACCTTCAGGCCAAGTATATAACCAGCCATTCACCGAAAGTGAACTTTTTGTGGCATTGGAATCGGTACACGGTACAGTCTTCCAGATTGGATTCCCCACCGGCAGCCAAGCAAGCGATATTGGACACTATTAGCCGCGTTAGAAGTGGCGAGCCGATGCCCGCTTTCTGCAAGGAAGTACTGGTAATCCTCTGCTTCGCTAAGACACTCGGCTGATAGACTTACTGGAAAAGTGTAAACTCTTGGATGAACGACAGTACACGTTCCGACGTGGAGCAAGAACCGGTGCCTACCTCGCTAGATTTGGAGAGGTAGAACGCGAATATGTAACCGATGGCCTGCATGCCGACATCGCTATTCGCGACGTGGCGAAAACATACAACACACTATTCATGATGGACACGAACTCTTTGTCCGCCAACCTGCCGATGGGTATCTATTTTTTCGTCTACGTCGACGACCTCGTGCTGGCCGCGATAGAAAGGACCATCGAAAGAACCCGCCGTAAACTTCAAGGGCGGTGAGCCGATGGGCGCTATCAGTAGGTTTTAACCTGTCATATTACAACAGGCAGACCGATCCTGCTGGAAGGAGCAGTCGTTCTCTACAGTAATGAACCGAAAATCATGAGAATAACCGTGGACCGTCGCCTCGCCTTCGCGTGACAATTTCGACGAATCAAAGTCGATTGGCAGAACCAGTTGCGACTAATTAAGGTGATCGCTGCCGACTCAGGCGCTGCAATCGTCGAACTGATCATTAGCCAAGTGTTAATCCACAGCAAGATATTCTACAGAGTAGAGCTAACGTCCCTCAATATGGAAGGTCTTATCAACGTTTTAAGCCCTCTATTCCACGGAACAACCTGCGCTGCTTCTAACCAGCTTCCCAGTAAGCCTACATAGAGGCCGAGATTCTCCCCCTTCGTTGGGCGGCTGTACTCAGCTTCGTTAGAAGAGCACTGGGATTTTTGGAGCGTTCTGCCGGAGAGGGCTACAGACAGCGCGATTCATCAGGAATACACAAGCGTGGATCTGTCACTGACCGCCCGCCTCCACCGAGTTTCTTGACAGCGCCTGGCACGACCGCAGACCCAACCTAGACCCTAGTCTGTCTACAGAGCCAAGCACCGGTGCTGCCGGTAGAGAAGCTACAGCTGAATACATCCGACAGAGATGGTCATCAGGTACAACAATCACGTGCGGATATTCACCGACGGCTCCACGATCGGTGATGAGGTCAGAATAGAAGTAAGCGAAATAGGGGAAGGGCTCTCTTTCCGCCTACAGGCGCCTTGCTCGGTGTACTCTGCAGAAGCGTCGGTAATCACGCTCGCTGTAACCCAAAAACCGTCGCTGTACTATATGTCTCTTAGGCGATCATCTGTCCTTGAGCCGTGGAAAATATCGCCATCCCTTTATTCAGGCTATTGAGGCCAAATATGACCCACTCACCACAATTTGTTGGGTCCCCGAACACTGCGGCATCGACGGCATTGAAAATGGCGATCGCCTGACGACCAGGGGGAGAGACGCCCGCAAATGCTCACCCGCCTTGTACTAGGTTCTAGCATTTTGGGCCATACGAAGTTAAATATAACAGATGTCTTTGTGTGTCACTGGCATGGCAGTACCGGGCACGTTCAGCGTGTCAAAAGTTCACTCGGCCGACAACCATCAGTACTGACACGACTCAGAGTAAGACACATGAGGATCTCCCATGTCCACATCGTATCGCGTGTCTCTCCACCAATATGTGTTATACGTGAAACCCGAATAGTAGTGAACTATCCAGAGTTCGGTGACCTCCGGTAGCACTATAAATGATCACACTCCATCAGAGAGACCCTCATTAATGACCCCACCCGAGAGGAAATGCTGCTGTTCTCAAGGACGCGGGACTTCTCCAGATTCCTCTTACAGATTCCGTCAGTGTGTCATGGGAATAGGTCTCCATGAGGGACCCACTATCGGCAGAGTTTTCTAAGATGTGTTTTTCCGATAGGTCACACGCTGTCCCTAGAGTCATGGACTATTCTACCCCCGCACGAGATCCTTGATACGAAGAGATTTGTGTGCTGGTTGCAAAACTTTTGCATCGATGGAACTTCAACTGCCTCGAGTAAATCGCAAGTATTCGGGAAACGAGTTCGTTAAATCTCGCCCTGAACAAAAAGAAGTTGGTCGAGTGACGGACATTATCCAATAGTTCCAGTTGACACCAGTCTTAATTTCATCATGGTGGTTATTTTAGTCACGTCTTATTTGAATGCATTTCTTTCTGTTCCGTATTCCTTGGTACAGGTACAGTTGTTTCCGAAGCAGCTTTCATTTTGTTGAGCTTGAGTTTAAGAGCCGTCCACTAAATTTGCTGGTATGCTTGTTCATACGACGTCCTGGTCGCACGGTAGAAACTGTTCTGGTAAAACGATATCTTCTGGATGATATTTTCCTTGCAAAAAGCCGGGCATTTTCAATCAGATAGTATTTTCGGTAGGCATCGGGGATGTGTATAATAAAAGTATTATACCATTAAAATATTGGTCTTGATAGCAAGGCCGGGTCGATCTGTCCAAAATCGAGGTGCGTAAAACTTCTTTCAGAGTCCCGTACAATCGATCCATGAGGTTATCTTCAGAAGCCTAACGGTCAATTTCTTCACTGGATAAAAACCGACACTTCTCAACAGACGCCAGAAGAAAAAAAAAATCCTTTTAAGCCTACTATGCAAGCACAGTGGAATGCAAGCGACTTGAATCGGTCCCGATAGCCCTACTTTACCGACAAAATCAGACCGTCATTGACTGGGACGGCAAAAAAAATGATGGCCAACAACCTTTATTCCTAATTACCGGAAACACCATAATCGGTAGACCAGGGATTGTTGTTTGGCGGAAAATAGAATTAGTCACTAAAATATTTAAACACAACCTCAACCATTAAGAAGCCATGTGTCTTTTTCGGTGTGGAGAAAAATGTAAAGTAACACTACTTCGGGTTTTCAAGAGAGAAAATGCAAAAACCAGTTCACAAGTTCTTGAAGAACGACGAACCAGAGAAAACAGAGCTAGATGATCACCTTGAAATAATAACCTTTTCCCCTATACAAAAGAAATCGAAAAAAAAAATTCAAAATTTCCGCCATTTTTTACAAATCATTAACCTAGTATCATAGCACTAAAATAGCAAAAAAAAAAGAAAAATGAAAAAAAAACTCACCTTCGTCTTCGGACTGCTAGACTTTCTCTTTCTAGCCGACTTTCTACTGCTGCTACCACCACCACCACTCTTCGACAGTCGCCGTTTGGCCGGAGTCTTCTTCCGTGGGGACGTAAACTTAACATAAATCTTACTCGGCTCTGGCTGTTCTTCCTCGTCCTGGGCCGGTGCTTTCACCCTGCTAGAAGGTGTCTTAGCCGGTGTCTTCCCAGCAGCGGCACCGGTTTTCTTAGCCGAAGCCAGTGCATCCTCGAGCATCTGCGCGTGCGCTTCCGTTATCGATAGGTCTCCCTCGATAGTGGTTTCCGCCGATGCATTAGCAGAAGCATCCGCGGCGCTAGCCGTATCCTGCGACTTTCGCGGAGGAGCTTTTTTGCGCCTTGGTTTGGGAACTTTGCTGCGTAACTGTTTCTGCTCCTCGACTTGCCGCAGATGCTGATCGAAGTTAAACTTGGAAACGGAACGGATTCGTCGCCACTCCTCCATATCGATCTGATTGACCGGTTGAGGCGTGGTTGGCTGAGCCGGAGCCGTAACTCTTGTCTTGGTAATCGATGGCATTTGCTTGCGGATTTCTGTGATGGGTATCTCAACCATCGGTGGTGTGTTCGGTTTGTCCCCATCTTCGCTGGCTGAACGTGACAAAACTCGAACGCAACTACGAGGATCTTTCGCTACTCGCGGTGTATTCGAGACGGAATTTGGATTTGCAGGGGCTGCGCTGGAAGTGATAGCCCCTATGCCGTGGACCGAGTCCCAGTCACCTGCGAGGGTGATCTGGCTAGTGGAAGGGGTATTCAAAAGCTCCGGTTGAGGTTGGGAGCTCTCATCAATGCACTCCAGTTTCGGGATTCGAGACGGGTAAATTATGCGATGATCTACGGAAGCCGGAGCGGACCCAGGAGTCGTTGTCGGTGGGAACTGATGTTTGGCAGGTGTGTGAAAGTTCAGTATCCGAATGTGTGAGGCTTTTCTGCTCGGCGTAGAGGAGCACCGAGTTTCGGCGTTGGTGACGATAAAATTTGGAGGTGTCCGTTTGACTTCCGGTTTGGCTTGAATCGGTACAAATGCGGAACTTATACTATTGATGGCGGTGACCGTGTTGGCCGTCGATACGTTACACGTGTTGAGAGCAGACGTCGTTAAGGTGCTGTTACTGACAGCAACAGTTGATGAAGAGGAAGGAAAAATGAGGAATTTGTCCGGACTGGGTGTTGTGTCAGCCAAGGAAATCGCCGAATTACTTACTAACTGTTCCGCGAGTGAGGAGTTGTAAGTGTTGAGTACCACCGGATACTGCGAGCTAGGATCGAAGTAATAATTGGGGATGTTTATGAAGTAGGTGTTCTCCGGTATCCCGGTGCCACAAATGGGTAGCAAAGTTGGCGGTGCCTGCGGGAGCGTGTTCGTTTGAGCTACGCTGAGTGGTTGGTGGGTAGGAAACTGCAGTTGGTTGATGTCCATCACTTTCGTTGAGTTGTCCGGTTGAATGACATAGAACTGAGTCGTCGAAGCGGCCGGAGTCGGATCTTCCTCCGCCGTAGAGGAAACAGTCGGTTGAACGATGTCTCTAGCAACAGAAACGGTTTCGGGCGGGACGGCACTTACGACTTCCGGTAAGGATCCAGAATATGGAACATTCGAAATTACGCTTACTTTTTTCGTCGATTTCTTCGTCGCAGAAAATAAGTTGTAATTCTTTTTACAAGTTTTCCTCAGCCTGGCCTTGAGTGGTGTTTCCGTTACCGGCAACGGTTCTTCCACTTCATCTTCTTTTTCATTTTCGCCCTTACCAGCCTTGCTGCTGATATCAACCATCATGTCGTCGAAAACTGGATCTTTTACCGCATTGTTGACAATGTTGGATATCAATTCTTCAAAGTTAAAATTCAGCAAATGATTATCCTGCTTCTGTTGTTTAGATGATTCATCTACTTTCGTTGCTTTCAGAGAAGTTCCTTCCATAGGATCCGACTGCTGCTGATTTAGGGACGTTTCCAACCCCTTGTTAATCAAATCCGCAAGCTTCTCCGGGTAGCTTTCGTTTTCCAGCAACGTCTGCGAAAACAGATCGATTGGTGGAAACTTTCTTAGCTCCTCCTCGTTCTCTGGTTCATCTTTAGGCTGACAGTCATCTACGCCCTCTTCGACCGAATCCCGACTGGAATCCCCATCCTCAATGGGCGAGATATGCGACAGATTCGACAAATTATTCCCCACCGCAACAGCGCTTTCATTCAACACAATGAAAGACTGACTTAAACAAATCCGCTTCAGCCTCGGCTCACCAGTTTCCGGGGTACTACTACTGGCCATCGATTGTGGAGGCGACAAATTTATTCGCTTTCGCCGACTAGCACCATTTGCACCCGATACCTGTCTCCGCTGAAGCTCGCTGTCCTCTTCTGCAACAGCTGCTTTAGAATTTGGCTTCCGATTACATCTTCGTGCCACCATTGACAACAGGAAGTCAACTTTCTTCATTAGCGTCCAATCGCTTTGAATTGAAACTCCAACGTTAAACTTTTCAACAAAGTTTTTTACTGGAAAATAATAAAATTTAGCTTCCTTTTAAAGATTAACAATTTAAATAGTCTTACATTTCATCTGAATCTCGCTGTATTCCCGGAATAAATCCGTTAATTTAAGGCTGGAATACATAACTGGACGATAGCCCCGTTTCAGCACCTTCCGTTCCTCCCTTAGATGTTGGCTGGAATTGCAAAATTCTTCCGCTGCCTGGTTTAGTTTTTGCTCGTACAGGTAGGCTACCGACGGATGATTCCAATAAGTCTCGTACAACGCAATGCAATAGGAACAGGAAAAACAAAAAATACCTATCAGACTTACCCAAAACTACCCGGGCGATTTCCGAGTGCAAAACAACTTCCATTTTTTCACCCGTTTCCTAACAATTGCCAACGAAATCGAAATGTATCAAGCGCAGATTCGCATCCCCGCGTGTGCGACTAGTTTTCGAAACATTTCGAAGTGATTTTCGGCGGAAAATTGATCACTTTTTAGCGTAGATTCGCGAACGCTACGAAAATATTTACAACCCAAGCGAGTAAAGTATCAACTTTGTTTGTGTGATGACAGCCAGCTGTCAACGTTCGAGCATTCGCGCGCAATTTTTTACGGTCCTAGCCCTCGCGGGAATTTTGACGACTGTGCGAGAACATTTCAAAAGGTAGTAGATACACAAATTGAAGTTTGACAAATTAGGGTAACCAGCGTGATTAGTTCATCCATACATTTTGGACAATTCGCACATTCACTTTTCATTTTTCTGCTTAATACCTCCAAATTTGTGTAGTTTTATGAAGGCAAATACAATTTGGGGTTCTTTCTAGCTTTGAAGTTTAAGTTCCCTGTTAAAATATTTCTTTCCACCGTATATAGAGTAACAAAACTAAAAGCATATTTACACCCTCGGTGAAAATAGAAATTTATGAAAATGGAACCAAACGATATTATAGTTACAGTTGAAACCTGGAAAATCCAACCAGCGACAATAGTTTTTTCTCTTGTTTAGTGGTAATCCATGATGTCGGAAGTAGTGCGCTGTATAGTGCATCATTGTACGAATACAGCGCACTATACTCCCGACGTGATTCCATTGTTTAGAACCAGAGAAAATACGAAAGTCACTGGTTGGATTTTCCAGTTTTCAACTGCAACCAGAATACTTTAATATACTCAGCGACCCTATGCACAATTCTGCATTAACTTTTCAAAAGGGCTAAAACATGTGTAAACAAACTTGTTTTGCTGATTTCAGATAATAATTGCTACAATTTCAACGCTGAAAACATTTGAAATTGCTTCTAGTAGGGATAAAGATTGGGATTAACGTGAATTTTTCATAAAATTCCACTCTGCTGCGTAGTAATGAGCGAAACAATTTTGTTTGCAATAATCTCTTTAGCCCTTTTGAAAAATAAATATTGAATTGTGTGATATCATATTCGTATTCCCTGATCATTTTAAATGGTTTTTAGTGAAACATGTTTGCAGTATAGTTTGCAGTGGATATTTAACTTGGTCACCGGGAGTGTGAACGGACGATGGACGGAATCGATGCAGAGTGGTGAATATAAATGGCATCACTGTTCACGGTGCACGTTCGCTTTCGGATACCTGATTTTAGTGTATTCTGACAAACTGTAAACTGCCAGCGTTTCGTGAGTTTTGAGTTTTATAGTCAAGTAGGAGGGAACAGCTCGATCGACCCACATCGTCCATTGGGAATATCCGGGAAGAAGTTTCTTCAAGTATCAGGTGTAGCGGATTCTACTTCTCCGTATTGCGACACGCGTTTTGCAATTAGCTCAGGAGGGGTATACGGTGATAGGTAATATAGTGGTACCTCTATATACAGTAGACTGGTTTAATTTTTGGCTTTTAGCTCCACTAAACCCTACTGGCTCCTTTTATGGCCCTTAGTAATTGTGCAAATTTTGGTACCGATCGGTTGCGTCTACGGACCCTCCAAAAATTTCAAAGTTTATGTGGAAACTAGTATGAAAAATCGGTTAAAATAGAAAATAAATTCATAAAAAATCCTCTCATAAATCAATTCATGAGAACACTATATATTTCTAAAGGTATTCTTCTACTGAACACATTCGTGGAAAATTGTAAGTTTGTGAAAATTCGCTGAGAAAAGTTATTAACTAAAGACGCAGCATGACTTCAAAACAAATGGATTTTATTATTAATCATAGCAACCCTGATTGAATAGCTCCATCGTTATACAAAATGTAAACTACCACCTACCGCTCCCGTATGGCAGATACAGCTATTCAAACAGGGTTGCTATGATTAATAATAAAATCCACTTGTTTTGAAGTGATGCTGCTTCGTTAGTTAATAACTTTTCTCAGCGAATTTTCACAAACTTGCAATGTTCCACGAATGTGTTCAGTAGAAGAATACCTTTAGAAATATATAGTGTTCTCATGAATTGATTGATGACGTGATTTTTTATGAATTTATTTTCAATTATAACCGATTTTCCATACCAATTTCCATATAAACTTTGAAATTTTTGGAGGGTCCGTAGACGCAACCGATCAATACCAAAATTTGCACAATTACTAAGGGCCATAAAAGGAATCAGTAAAGCCTGGTGGAGCCAAAAGTCAAAAATTGAACCAATCTAATACACATGCTACAGTGGGCTGGATATGTAGCGCGAATGCCGGAATAGAGAGAGAGAGAGAGAGAGAGAGAGAGAGAGAGAGCAGTTAAAGCGCAGCAGAGTGCTTGGAAGAAATCGTCTAATGGAACTTGCACTCACTGCAGCGGCCGTTCAAGTAGACTGAGCTAAGATGATCCGAGATCGAGTAATTTGGAATCCACGATGATGACGAATGGCAAATCTTGCGAACAAAAAACATTTTGAAAACTGTGGCTTTCTTTTTTGTTCCGATAACAGCTAGTCGAAATCTATAAAATGACAGTTTATTATACGTCTATCTGCGTTCGCTTGAACATTTTTTCCATATCCGTACAATTTCAAAAACGCACACTTTTTTTGCTGAAGTTCGACATCATTTGCTCAAATCCTTCCGACGCGTTTAGTACCTACCTTTTCTCGCATGATTACACTTGTTTCTGTCACAGCTGAGTTAAAATAAAATGCGATCATTAAGTTTCTGGTTTGTGTGATTGGATGTGTACTCCGGGAGTACACTTCATCAGTAGTTCTCTAATACTACAAAAAGTGCAACAATATGGAAACGTGGTATTGTAGTTGGCTTATATTTCTTCGAATTCTACTAAACTGCTCATACCGGTATATGGTGCTAACTATCAACATTATTTCAGAATGGTTTTCATCTAGAGAGTAATACATTGATTATTTTGCCCGTTTTTGCTTGGATTTCGTTTAGTTCTTGTTATTTGTTTTAGTTGAAAATTGGTGCTAGCTGACGGGGAATTCTAGTTTTACACTATTTATTTTTTACCGTGTATCCTAAACAAATATTTACTGTCGTTTCGTGATGCCCTATTTTGCTTAGTAATATATGTAATTAAAGCTACCACCTACGAAGCAGCGGTGGAAAGTCTTCTTTCGTTTAATGTGTCTGTGTGTAGCTCGCAAGTCTCCAAACTGTCCATTCTTTTAAAATTGCTTCATTCTCTTTTCCACTAATTTAAATTATAACAGATTATTTACAAAAGGCGAAGGTTCGTCGCATGAAACGACCTTTCCTCGACGGAATTTATAGCCCAATTTTTTTCATCTAAGCTTTCTGATTTCTAGCAACTTTCCCGCTATAGCGTGGATTGCTTAGTCTTATCGAAGATCACATACTGAATTCCAGTAAAATCGTAGATCAGCAGGAAACTTGTAAGAAATTTAAAAGCTTTCGATTATATGTGAATTTATTTTGGAGCTATTTTGCATTCCGTATGTTAAATATAGGCATAGTTGTTGAAAGACATGTTTTAAGACAAATCAAACATAAAAATGCATAGACGAATGAATCTTTTAGTTAACCCTCCGTAAGTCGCGCTGATGAAGCAGCCGCTGGTGCCCTAAAATGATTTCGCTAGATTTTCAGAGCAGCGTGCACTCAGTGCACTAGCGCGACTGCCGGAAGGTTAAGGGACCGTCTGTTTAGAGCAATATTTCGTTAGAAGTTTTGATGTAGACTATGCGATTATCGGAGGATTCGCACACGTTAAGTTTAACACGATTAAATATCCTTACACGAGAATAAAAAGTTCCATTCCAAAGTAATGGTATTATTGGTGTTGTTGCGTTACATCATTAATGAGTGATATTTAAAAAAAAATCGTATCGTGTAACTTTTAAACCGGTTCATTGAATTGAGGCTCTTCATCGAAATGTAATTTAAAAAAACATATATCAAGATTTTTTACCGTCAGTTAAATCGAAGTAGCGTAGTACACTAAATGCAGAATGTTTTGAAATTCCAGCGAAATCGTCTTTTAGCTTCAGTTAGTCGCCTAAATGTAGATAATGAAGCAACTGCCGGAGGTAAAACATCATTTTTGACAGTTTACTAGTCTATTTACATGGACTTAGTACATTTTTGTGGACGATACGGTTTGATACATGTTAGCAGAACTTTGGAGCTGCCAAGTGTGTAACATTATTAGTAAACATAGTAATGCAATTTTTTATTCTCGTGTTAGGACGCCTAATCGTAAGCTGGGAATTGTCTTGAGTGATAGTGTAACGTATTCGGTTGGTACTTTACTACATTTGGCACTGTCGCATATTTATGGTTACTACAGAGAGAATAGGATGAGAGCTGAAAAGTGTGATGCCAAAATAACTTGTTGTCGATTCACTACTCGATATACTACCATATTATATATAATTGAAAAAAAAAATTAGTTTGCTACATCTTATATCCAACATTTATACGAAGAAAAACTCGAGTCAATCGAAGTCATATCTGAGGAAGTGGTTGCCAACACGTGTTTGTTAAAGTCACAACAAAGCAAATGATTTCCACAACAGCGCAAATTCGTTAGTTTGGAGTTCACTAATTGGGTCGTATCCCAGCTAAAAAGCATCTAGATTGACTTCGACAAGTAAAGAGACAATTATAGTTACATTGTACACAACTACCACTTCCCTTTGGATATATGTCAGTCGTCCTAACTAGCGAATTAGATTCGTTCGAAGCACCGAAGTCGTAACCTGAATAACGAACCTGCGTTGTATTCTTTCTTCGCCTCTGTCGCTATTCTCTCTGGGATTAGTACCCTCAGTATCATTTTTAAATGGGATTCTTTCCCAAATTTGTTGTTTGATGGTTGGAAACGTTTAATTTTTCAGCTTATGTGTGCACAAAAAAGGAAAATTCCGCGAAGTACTTGTCTGTAGTCAGCTTAAAGCTGGCAGCATTGCCATTGAAATTAGTACACGAACAAAGTAAAAAATGGCGAAGTGGTGATTTCTTTTTCCATATTTTTATGCGAAAAAAATCGAAACTAATAGTAAACAGCTGATATTGTGAAGTGAAATTTGCGACGGATACAAATTGAAAACTATAGAGTTACTAGCAACACGGATTCCAATCACATAACTTATCGTTTGTGCATTACCGAGTAGTTTTACTCTCATGTGCCTATATCCATTTTTTCTATACTTACTGTATCACTCTGATAAAAACTGTAAGAATGAAGCCAACGAGTTTCAACTGTACCGCGTGTGTATACAATTTATTCCGATTTGTTAGTTTGGAAATTTTCGGATTTTCGGCATATTTTACGCGATGAACAAGCTGATATCGATCACGAAGTTGAAAAGCTTCCAACTATGAAAACTGGAACTTCCAAATGAAATTGCTCCTGTTTAAAGATGAATGTTGGGAGGCTATCGACGGTGTTCGCTCGGGGCCGGTAACCTTGGTGTGGCAAACGAAAAATCAGCAAGCTATGGCAACATTCGGACTAGTGGTTTGAGGACAGCTGGCTGATCCATATAAGAAAAGCGGAAAATGTTAAAGAAGCTAGTGGGAGAGCCTCGAAAAAATCCATATCAAAAGGACGCTCAGTACGAAAGTTTCTCTCAAGCAAAAAAAAAATGATATGATGGCACGCTGGCAGGTCTGGTGAAAAGATTCAGCGGGTTGCAAAAAAATGCCGTTTTGGACGATCCGAGGTGCGCGACAAGTTTGTTTTGTAGTCTGCCAAAAGACGAGACTCTAGTAACAGCATTAGAAGCGAGAATGGATGGCAAATATTCAACGAATGGTTGAAGAAGGCATAAATAAAAGTAGGCATACAATTTCCCAGTCAAGAAGGGCAAATAGCTGGGAAATTGGACACCATTTCACATGCAACATTTTGACGATTTATCGCCGTCATTTAGCCGCCCTCTACGCGCCCCATAATCTCCCCAAATCGCTTAAAACGCGCTATTTATCGCGCCCGCCCGATATGAAAATTGTAAACAATAATTATTTATGGGTTGACTATGTTCTCATCATCTCGACTAATCATGGTATATACTGCCAAACTCGGAGGAAAGCAAATTTATTTAAGCACTAGGTCTCATTCGCAAATCGCATTTGTTCATAAGGGCAATTAGCACAGGCATGTAGAGTCAACCGTCAAAATGTTCAACCCGCCTGATAATGGCCATCCGCTTTTTTCTTGACTGGGTTTGCATATTGCGTTGCGGCTAGCAGAGAAGTTATTTCGCGTGATTTTTGTAAACGGCCAATAAGCATGCTGTCAAAATTCACTTTGAGAGCAAATTCCGGACAAATCGTAGCTCGCCGAGAATGGATATTAACATTTTATGAAAGAGAAAAGTTTTCTCTTTCGTCTGCTGTTGTGATTTATAATCGGCGATTAGTGGTTTGTCCAGAATTTCCACTCAAAGTGAATTTTGATAGTAGGGGGATGGGGGACTATTAAGACAGTGGGGGTAATTCGGACCCCCTCGATTTCTTAGAAAATAGCTAGACTTTCTGACTATTGTACATGTTCGTAGAACCGCTATTCTGAAGCATTAATTTTGGGAATTTTGGGATGAATTTGATTTTTTGTTTTTTGTAGAAATGCCATTCTCAAAACAAAAATCATTATAGTGAAAAAAACTGATTAAATCAACAAATAAAAGTGAAAAAATAAATTATGTTTTGGAAAGCTAGAGGGGCCTATTTTATAAAATGATTTTTGTTTGGGTGAAAACACCGATATTTTCGAACGCTAACCACTTTTGTGCGTAATGAGCGTACGGGGCTATTCGGACCCCCTATTCCATCAACCACCGTTCAGTGGCTTGCGGCTGCGCACACCATTGCACACGCCTCAGCATAGAAAATACATGAGCCGCCAATCGACAGCTGTGACGTACCAGGTAGTTTTTGTAAAGTAATTTATTTGTTTTGCTTCTTAAGGAGTGTCTCTTATAAATATTTCATAGGTAAACATAATTCCATTGTAAAAAAAATTAAAGAAAAATGACGGTCTGGACCCCGCAGGAGGTCCGAATTACCCCTACATAGTCAAAGGATGGAAAATCGTAGAGGTTTGCCAATCGTCGCCTAGCGCTGCCAATGAGAGGTGCAAATGAACCTTTTATGGCACCAAAATGTAGCTGAGGTTTCAAACTAACAATTAGACCTTTGTCCGGTAAATTTTTGCACATCTATCTGCCTAAAAGGGCGATTTACATAAGTAGGTCCGAATAGCCCCGGGTTCCCCTATGCTTATTGGCCCTATTCAAAAAACATTCGAGTTATGTGCTATTTTAGCAAACAGCTGGGCCAATGAGCAAAATACGCAGGCCCCTGCTAGGCAGCCAGTTTGTCCTAGCCAACATCTGCCTTTGTTGAAATCAAAACAACCCAATGCTATTGCACGGGCGACATGGGCCTAGAGCCGGCTAGGCCCACATATGTTGACTACTGTCAAAGTCTGTATATCTCAATAGCGGATGACAGGAGTGACACCCTCCTGAAAATACGTTATATTACATAGCAAAACACAGCGTATTTAGCTTCATAAGAAAGCGATCTGCGATAAGCGGAAGAAAAATGACAAGGTGTTCGTGGCTGGTGGCACCAGCGATGCCAGATTTACAGACATGTCTGTATTTTACAAACTGTTGATGGTTGATGGTCTCCTACAGACGTAATCAGAAATCTACTGACTTTTAAAAGAGTAACAGTGTTGAACAAAATTGCACTAGAATCATTTGATCCGAATACGAGTGATTCCTTCACAATAGTTTACTAATTTCAAGCTACTTTGAAAGGAATAACCTAGTGTAAATAGGATTTACACAACCATCTAAAGACTTTTACAGACATTTTAATTATTCTTCTACAGACATTTCACAAAAACATGTGGCATCGCTGGGTGATACAATTGGCCGGGTGTTTGGATTCTTGATTCCGGTGGGACCGAGGGATTGCCCTTCCTATGATCATTCTCAGGGATAGACCGTTCCAACATCAAATTATGGTCTTGTCAAATTTTGGTCTTGTCAAACTGCAAATGACGTGAAAACCCAAGATGGTACCAGATAAGGTACGTAAAGCGAGAGTTTTGGTTTTACGATTGGCAAGATCGACATTGCGTAAATACTGATTCACTTCCCAAAAAAGAGGGTAATAAAAACGAAATTAATTAAAACAATGTTTTGAATATAGAAAGTAGTGCTTTCAGCCTCTCAAAGCGTTTGCCACCAAAAATATTATTGTACACACATGCATACACCTTATGCAGATTATCTTGAATCTGTTTTGCGTTTGTCAAATCTGCCACTCTTCTTATTCTTATCCGGACACGCTCTTTTTCCCTTTGGGGCAGACCCTCGGGTGGGACGCGTGCCATATTGCTAACAGTTGGGACTTTTTCGGATCGTTTGACAGCAGTCTCAGAAGATGTGAGTGTCGCTAACGGAATGAAAGTGGTATCCGTAGGAAGATTGATTGCTGCTGACAATGTGAACAAGGGTCGTATGACCACAGTAGATAATGCGTTCCTGTGGTCTGAAATGAAAGTAAACTTGCTCTTCATTGAGTATTAAGCAAAAGGTATGATGTAGAGATGGGTCATTCGTTCGCGAACGGTTCAAGTGAACTGGTTCTTCGAAGAGAATGAGCGAACGGAAGTTCTTTTTAAAAGAACGGTAGTTCTCAATTCTCTTCAAAGCGAATGAACTGAACCTGACCCAAAGCCGTTTGGCGAATTTCTCGGATCGATTTTTAGGCGAACGAATGAAAATGAACCGACTTGCCGTCCCACAAACCGCTCTCTGTGCTCTCACAGAATGAAACCGGCGAAGAACGACTCACAAGCGAACGACTCATCACATTCTTTATTTCTCTAGTTATACATCATGAAGAAATCGCTACCCTTGATGAACTTGTTAAGCATACAGGGGTATAATAGTTTGGGCAGCATCTGTTTGGTTCCTCTCCAAGAATCGAATGTTTTGAGAGACATTCGCTAGATACAAGTAAAATATCAGCTGAACGGAAGAACGGTTCATCTGAACTAGTTCTTTTTACAGAACTGTTCAGTCGGGAATGGTTCTTCGAAGTGAACTGTTTCGCCCATCTCTAGTATGATGGTTCGCGTTCACTTTGATACAAAGGGCGCGACCATCAGCCGGAACGGAACTGTTGGGCGTTTTGGACCTATGCGAAACGCAATACTGAACGCGAGGCGCTACATTCTTTCGTTTGCGGATAACTTTTGCAAGTATACCGTTATCTATATTCTCAAGCGCAAGTCGGAGACACTGGGCAAGCCTCTCGAGTACGTCGAATGATTACCACCAAGTTCCGGGTATAAGTCAAGTTGGTCGGTATCTCTGAATTGGTTCGCGTCTCGCCAAGTTTCGATATTAGCAAGCGTTGCGAGTAGACCAGTTACGCGACAAAGGTCAGTCAGCCAGCTAGCAGCAGCAGCAGCTAAGGAAGAAAATCATGAACGAACAACACAAGGTCGGAGAAAATCGGAATGTCGTTGTCTGGATAAATTTCACCGCAGATAAATCTATTCTTTGGAGTGGCTAAGAGCTAAGTGGTTTACGAAAACGGGCATCGGTATGGGGTGAAATTCTTCAGCCGGGGAACTCTCAGCACCAGCTAGCAGACAAATAGGAACGAGTAGCACTAAGAAGGGCGCCTTGCAAAGATAGTTGTATAGTTGTGGTCAGTAATCCGGATCGATGCACATCTAACTCCAAATAAAAAGTTCACGATTAACTCTAAATACAAAGAGCAAAATCCCAATCTCTCTTGAAGTAATATCTAACGGTTGCACCGGAAGAACGAGGATTGGGAGGAACAAGTCGGTAGGCTTACTACAAACCACTGCCCTAAGAATCCGATACTACCACGAGTAGACAGCTGAAGATTCCTTTTAAATAACAGCCATAGATTTGATTTGTTGAGCTAAGTTGATTGGTACACAAGAATTGACCCTCCAGGCCTCGGAAAAATCTTCAAAGTTTCACCTTTCTTGCATAAAAAATGCTTGATTTCAGAACTGATTGCTAGAAACGCTGCTTCCAAATTCTCACAGAACCAAACGCCATTTGCCGATCATCCACAAGGTTATTAACGGATCCAAATATTTACTAGCGTTCGTAGTATGCATTTTAAATGCTTCCGGAATATTGACAATACTCACGACAGAGTGAGCTCCTGACCTAGCCAGGAACGACACATTCATCTTCTCAGCTGAAAAATTAAACGTAACCATCAATCGAACAACTTTGTATCTTTCTAAAAAAAAGTGATGAATTAATTTCCCCCCGTAATATCAACATGAAAAATTATCATTTCTGTAAACTGTTGGTGGGTTCCCTGGAGTTATCTGTAAGTGCTGCTACAATAGATTAGGTATATTTCTGTTAAACAAGACGTGCATTCCGTTGGACTTCTATTACTATTAGGACAATTTGGAAGAATGAATGGGATATCGCATAAAATGTATCGCTTTACTCATTCGTCTAGTGTAGTTTCTCTCTCTTCAACTAATATCAATTATATTCTGTACAGAACAATTGTCGTCTCCGATAAATTAGTGGGTTTCATCACAATTATTTGTTATATATATAAATCTTTCCTATATAATTAACTACAATCATTCGAAACAAAATCAACCTGTTCGCGCCTGTTCCCTCTACTGTAAAGGCTACATTTTTTCCATTCACAAAAATGACTCTTCAGTAGTTCACCTCGCACGCGCGCGCAGCAAAACACAGTCAAACTGGCTAGTTTTTTTCTCTTTAAATAGTAAGGAATCGCTCCCTCCAAACAATCGAGGAAGATCTTGGTCACAAATGCCTACACATACTCAAATCATCACGTCAAACACATACTCACGCATCCGCCGGATAGTGACCAAAGTGACTTATTAACTATTCTAACGGTGTCGAATAGTTGGTTGTAGTAGTAGTAGTTATAGTAGTAGTGGTGTAGCGTGCCAGATCAATTCAAGGTGAACTAGAGGTAGCTGCCGGTCGGAATAGAGGGTTACGGCCTTTGACAGGCAGCGGATGTGCCTCAGTGTTGAAAACCCACTCGTCTAGCGGCAGTAGGGAATCATCCGAGAAAAGAAGATAGAGGTACTGCGAAAAAGGGTAAAGGAAAACATTACTCGCGTCAGATCAATCACTGATTTGTCTATTACCTTGAGCGTTTCTGCCAGGAAGAAACTTTGTTGCACGTCGTCTTTTTGTGGTTCCGTCAGGTAGACGTTCTTCAACCCGCTAAAGCCATTTGGCGTCCGACAGTGGTTTTCGAGTGCCTAAAATACCAATACCGTGAAAATCCATTTACTACGACAGAAGAGTGATCAATTACCTGCACTGCGTCCCATCCCCAGTCACGATATTTCTGATCGTGCGTCAATCTCCACATGATAAAGTAGCTCTCGAATGTCTCTGGACGTAGAATGTAATATTTCTCCCCTGTTTTCAGTGCTTTGGCTTCGACTCCGTCGTTGAAGCGGAATGCTTCCGGTCCTAATCGAGTGTACGTCCGGACGTAGCTCTCGTGGCAAGTGTTGGTAATACCTTCTCCGATTTCCATGTATTTCTCCGAGTACTGGTTCGACAGCGTCGTTGCACCGAGACCGAAAAGACCACCTGTTTGCAAGATCAACTCAATGAGTTATGTTCATACAAAAAAAACACACCCAGAACCTACCTGCAAAGCATGCCAAGTGATCCATCTTGTGTTCTAAACGTTCAAACTTCAAGTCCGACACGTACGTCAACCCACCCGGACTCGTTCTGATCATGTGCTGTATGATCGCCTGCATCGCATCGTCGTACATCTCGCGCGCTTCATTGTCCTCGTGTCCCGATTGGATCCACGCCTTCAGCAGGTACTCGTAGAAACTGTCCCCCAGGGCACCGAGCGACATGTGCTGCTGTCCCCATTTGCCCGTTTTCGGGTTCAGATAGTTCGGATACAGTCCCTTGGGTTTTTCGATTTCCCTCAGCACCGACCGGATCGCCTGAACGCGTTCCCGGTAGACGGAATCGCCCGTCACATCGCTCAGATAGGAAAATTCCAGATGCAGAGTGCCGAACTCGGACAGAATGCTGCTGCCGCCGCTGGCCCAGCCATAGTTTTTGCTGATCTGTTGTGGAGAGGCGAGGGAAAATGCAAATGGGACTATGAAATAAATGGGTTTGAAAGTGATTTAATGACGGAAAAAAGATCCGCTATGAGGGTCTGCGATAAAATATGAGTAGAAATTGATTGAGTTATTAACGTTGTACTGTCGAGGACTGCACTGTGCATGCAATTTCAACTGCCTAGATTTATCGGCAATAATAGTTATCTATTATGAATGGTAGACAAGCGATAAAAGGAGAGAATGTTTTGCCGACAGAGGACAGTCTACCTTCACTACTCAGGTTTCCTCGACGATTGTTATTCTTGACATTCTAATATGTGTGCATTCGTTTCACTAGATCATGTTAAGCTAGAAATCAGCTATGTAGTCTGTAAAAACAGACCTTCCATGTTAAGACTTGTCACCAGACAAACCAAGAGTAAATGTAAGTGACCTTGACCAGGCAACCAGGATTGCTAACTGCGAGTTTTTCACGAAGGAGTATAATGTCTACGTACCTGCAATGGCAGTTGAAATTTATGGAGTAATCGGCATTGTGTCATAATGTCATAACGTCCGCCTCCAAATTGTACGAAGAAAAAATTAAGCGTTCTCTTAAGGCCACTCATCAGTGACCACGTCTAAGCTTCTGAATCAAGATAACCCCTATGGAGGAATACTTTTGAGAATCAAAAAGTGCTATTCTCCCCTCGACACCGGGCATTTAAGTTGTCGCTTGCCAAATTAGGATCAAGGTCAAAGACCGTTGCATCGCTCCCAACATTATTCCCCCTAAAGTTTCGGTTGAGCCCCGAAAGCTTTTGACATCACGGCTATTTCTAGCAGACTTCACCGCGAGACGTCAGGAAGCTACTATGATACCCTACTACATGATCGTTTCGACAACTTCACTAGGACCAACTTGAATACGAACGAAATGTCGCGAATTTCTGCACCAACTGCATTAGACAAGTCCTTGTGCTCGACCTCGCTACAGATATATTGTACGTGGAAGGTTATCTCGGATCTCTGCAGTAGCTTATTTCCATTTCAATCTCTAGTAGTTCAAAATCGTCAAAAACAATCAATCTTTCGTGAGGCGTCATACGAAATGTTGGTTGGAAGAGCTACGCGTCCACTATATCCGAAACCATTGAATCAAACCTAGAACTTTCTCCGAAGAAAGAGTACAAATTTGTGGCTGGCTTGATTCTTGCATCGCCAATCAAGCTTGGACGAAAGAAGTACCCAGCGCGAAAACTTGCGGACGGTCTACTATCCCGTTACGAGACAGTCAATTAATTCATTTTTTGTGGGCTTTGATGTAAGTACCAATACCTTATTTAAAATTTTTGTTGTGGTATCCAGCACATAAAACAGATCGAAATAGTGAGATAAACGAAAATGATTATGCGCAAAAAATTCCCCCAGAGGCAAAATTTGAACCTGCAACCCTTGGGAGTCTGGCCCAAAACACAAAACTTTGTGCTATCCCTGGGCAATGACGTCCCAGGAAGAACACATGAATTTCACATTGGTGACAGTGATCGTACCACTGCCCCTGGAGCGACTTACCACACAACTGCCGCTGCTATGTAACATTAACAATAAGAGACAAAGAGGGCTGAACATGAAAAAGTCCTCCGCGTGCAAGGAGGCGTGGGTGTCGGATAGCACGAACATTTCCGAAAATACGCGACGTTAGAAACGCAAATTAAAAGTGTAGTACAGGTTAAAAAATGCGGTTACTGACGCCGGTTCGTCAGCGGATTAATGAAAGAAACATCGATGAAATTTTTTTTAGGATTGGGCCCGACAAATGAAACAACTCTAAAGAAAACTTGGGAGACAGCTGTATGTTCAAACTGAAGGTTTGTGCGCTCCGGCCCAAAAGACAAAAGACACGAATCAAGCACCCTTTTCGATGGTGGAGTTCTTACATGTTTTCTTATCATGTAACAATAAAGACCCAGAGCCTGGTAGAATCTGCCTGACTCCGCGACAGCGCACTTGTTGAAATCATTCAACAGGTTTCTCGCCAGTCTATCTTCTCAACTCGCCCTGGGCAGAAACTAAAAACCGCACCGCAAGGGACTACTAGCAAACAATACAAGCAATTTAACCAAAACAAGAAATTTCACCTACTGTTTGCCAATGAAGTCAAATATTTTTCAGAGATAGATTTCTTTAATTATAGTGTGTATAAACGCTCAGCATAGAATTGAATTAAATTGGAGTTGATATAGTTTTCGATTGTTGGTCATACACCTTTCCATAGTGCAACGTTTCGAAGAGATCCCTTGATCTTCAGGGTTTGAACATAAATAAATTATAGTTTTCTCATAATAAAAACATTTTGCAAATTTTCACAGCGCTACAAATATTTTCTTTGTCAAGTGGGATCTATTATTAGACTTGGTTTCCACGAGCGGCTCCGCTCTACTTTAAAAAATAGTTCCGTCATCCCAAAACTTGGACATTAATATATTACAGATTGGTAGAAGATCTTATGACGCAACTTAGAAATGGATAGAGAAATAGCAAGATAGATGCGTATGTGACAGTTGCCACAAACACGAATAAATAGAGAAAGAGAGTGAGAAAGTGAGAGACGGGGACGTGTGAGGAATGGTAAATAATGGTTAGTGCCGTGACATTATATTTATATCTTTTATGCGATCTTTTGATTCCTACATTCTAATTATAAATAGTGCAACTGGTTATTTTTGCACCATTGTCGGTATAACCAAATTCTTGCAGAAAGAGTCAAATTTTCACTAGTTTTGGTATTCAAAAATACAGTTGCGCTCGGTGATGCAACGAGGTAAATATGAATAAGGGCTTTATGAGAAATCTAATATCTCACTATTGGGTGGATTAGTCGGTGATCTGTGTGTACAAGGTTTTAAGGTTTTTTTACACGTTTTTTTTGCGCGGTTTTTTACATGGCTTTTTCACACGGTTTTCGCAATTAACATGGTCTTTCGAAAAAAGGTAAAATGCTTAGTCGAATTCTATACAATTTTTTTCCTCGGATTTCGCAAAATGTTCTAAGTTCTTTTGAGGGCAAAAGACAGACGATTTTTGATCAAGTTTTTTTGCAATTAACACGGTTTTAGCAAAAATATTCTAAGTCCTCTTAAAGGCAAACCACTTTAACGATGATTTTTAATCAAGTTTTCCATGTTCATGTCTGCAGCCATTTGGAAAATCAAGATGGCGACTTCTGGTTAAGTGGAATTCTCTAAAACGCCATCAATATTAATATTTTTAGAACAAGATTGATGAGTGGACATCAACTATCGATCAGGGCCATTTTGAAAACCAAGATGGCGACTTCCGGTTCAGTGAAATTTTCTCAAACCCCATCAATATCGGCATTTTTGCAACAGGCTTGACGAATAGACGCCAAATATCAATGTCTGAGGCCATTTGGAATACCAAGATGGCGACTTCCGGTCTAACGGAATTTTCTATAACCCAATCAATATGCAATTATGCATATGTTAAGAGTGGGCCTAATGACCGCATGATAGAGATCAATGTCTGAGGCCATTTTAAAAGCCAAGATGGCGAATTCCGGTTCAGTGGAATTCGCTAATGCGCCATAAATATGGGTATTTTTGGAACGGGATTGACGAGTAGATGTCAAATACCGATGTCTGAGGCCATTTCGAAAACCAAGATGGCCATTCGGTTTAGTATAATTTTCAATTTTGATAATTTTTGGAATAGCGTTGATAAATAAATACCGGATGTCAATTCCGGAAGTCATGTTTTAATCTAAGATGGTGGCTTCTAGTTTAGTGGACTTCTCATTCATCTTAAAAATACAACGAAGATCCGATTTTATTATTCCCCCTGATTTTGTCAGTTTTTTGGTTCGATTATGAGCCGCGCATGAAAATACGCTCGATGAGCTCTAGCATACGAACCAGCTCAAATTCGAGGAAATTCATTCATGAGCACATTTTTCCTATCTTCTACAATCAAATGACGTCAGACCTCCGGCAACTGCACGTTTGTCAATCAAGTTCCAAAACACTTCACGTTGTCTGAGTTATACAGAGTATCGCCAAGACTATAGTTGCCATTTTATATTTCAAAATGGCCTCAGGCATTGATCTTTATCAGCGCTTATTAGGCCCGCTCTTAACATATACATACTGATTGGGTTATATAAAATTCCGTTAGACTTGAAGTCGCCATCTTGGTATTCCTAATGGCCTCAGACATCCATATTTGGCGTCTATTCGTCAAGCCCGTCGCAAAAATGTTCATAGTAATGGGTTTTAGAGAATTTCACTGAACCGGAAGTCGCCATCTTGGTTTTCTAAATAGCCTCAAACATCGACTCGTCAAGCCCGTTCCAAAAATACCCGTATTGATTAGGTTTTAGAGAATTCCGCGAAGCCGAATGTCGCCATCTTGATTCTTAAAAAGATCTCAGACATATTTGGCGTCTACTCGTTAACACTGTTTCGAAAACAACCATATTTTTGAAATGCAGGCCAAAAGGAAACCTCAATATCTGACCTTTCCACTTTTCCAGAACTTCTTCTAAGGAATTAGAATAACAGTAAAAACCGTGCAAAAAAACTTGATCAAAAAAGTCTTTTGCCTTCAAAAGGACATTTTTGATAAAACTCCGAATCACCTTTTCCTAAAATCGTCTAAGTCTTTTGCATTGAATGTAACGCGGTTTTTTTTCGCGGTTTTCTGAATTATCACAGTTTTTTCACGGATTTCGCAATTAACACGGTTTTTTGCATGGTTTTTTTTTACACAGTACGTATCCCCCGTGTAAAAAATACCTTAGTGTATTTATATACCATCCAACATCTACTTCACGGCTGAACGCAACGCTAAATCCAAGGGGTAAATAGATCAATTCTGGGGAAAATTTCACTTTGAGGTGAACTTACACATTATTTTGTCTTTGAAGTGAACTTGTATATCAATATTTGAGACACAGTTCATTAATTGTTGAGTAAATTCTCAAAATGCTCATATATTCAAAATCGGTTTAGTTTTGCCCCTGAGACTAGGACTTACGTTACGGTCCCATTTTTTTTAATTAAAATTGTGTAGTGAGAAAAAGATATCTCTACAGCTTGTTAGAAAGGTATGTACGTTGCTTTGCTTGAAAGTTATTCGCTTAAAACATGTAGTGTTTTGGAAAAATCATTTGCCTACCCACCGTGTAAACAGTATAGTGTGATGAGTGTACATCAGAAGAAAGCCTTGCAGATGATCATTTCAATTGACTTTAAATAAACCTGCGAAAGAAATACGATTCGTGGGGTAGAGCAGTTACTAAAGGGGGAAAATGGCTCTTAGCTTACTGGAAGTCTCCCTATTATAATTCCACCACGTAAGCAGCGCAGTTCTGATAAAATTTAATAAGCTAGATGAGGCAGAAAGCTTCATTAGGAAGAAAAACATGCAACACTTTGTCGAACGTTAGAATAAAGATTCCCATACATAATGACAATGAGTCAATCGAAGTCCGGCTGCACGACCTGGCATCGTGTACCACCGAACAAGTCAGTAAATGCAACATATCAAAATACAGAGAAGTAGCATCGTTACGAATGCTATTTGGAGAAACTTCTTCCCCGGTATTTCCCACGAGCTTCGTATGGTGAGAATGAGGCAGACAAAGCCTATTCTTTTTTACGTGACCATCACAGGTAAACTTGACGATAATGTCCTTAATCAGATAACGCTGTGCACATACCCAGGTCAGGAACATACGTGCGAGTTTTGCCACTAAGCTGGCACACTACACAAAACCCTGTGCTAAGAGTAAAATTCATCAATTGCAATAAAAGCTAACGCGCTGCCATCAATATCTCCTAATAGTCAAGAAAATAATTTTTAAAACCTTATATATACATGTATGTAGAAAATATATAAAAGACCCACGGCTCAGTAAAGGAAAATTGCTTCACCCTATTTGGCTGACTGTTAATGTTATACGCTCTTCTTGGCGGTTGGAAAATGGAATGAAGCGTTCAATATCAATTTGTATGATCTGGAGGAACCACGAACTTTAGTATAATCGACAATAGGTAGCGATCAAATTCGTAACCGGAGGAAGTGATAAATGAATGCATTAAAATATTATATTTGGTGTTAACTGTAGAATTAAAGGTTAAATTGTTGGAAAAGGCAGATATATGTGCATAAGGTGTAATAAAAAAGCAAGATTTCTATGAATTCTGAGATGATTGTAACCTAGTATGGACGCTTTTTGAGGGAAGAAAGTACGTCTTGTCATTTCCTCGCCCTTTCCGATCAGATATCTATTATTTATTCCAATAATAAGATGAGTGTTAAGTGCATACACTAATGAGCTGATGATAAGCTCTATGATTTAAAATTGTTTAACTATGCTCTCGATGTATGGTGCCTACTAGAGACTACGTGTAGAGAAACTGACTGATTAAAGAGAAGTTAAAATACGACGCTTACTAACCTTATAGAACAGATTGACAAAAAAGATTTCTACATGACTGATAACCCGCTCGAGCAATGTTTTGGGCTGGGTTATTACACAAAATTGTCAATTACCACATACACATATACAAATATACAAATAGACGCATAGCAATAGGGGATTTTAGCACACATCATTGTACAATATTTGTATACACAATCGCATTGTCACAGTCCGGAAGGAATTCGTAGGTGGAAGAGAAGAGATTATTGATAGTTGATTTATCCACCGTATTAGTTGAGAATGAAAAATCGTGAGCTTAGGAAAAGCCAAAAGACTACGTTCTATGATCAGGGTGACACTGCTTTCTAAGAGGAACATGAGTAGCGGACATGCATGTTGAAGTTATTGATTCACTATTTAGGTGCGCTATTGAAACAAGTCAAACATATCCAGGGAATGAGAATTGTTTGACCTGGAATGGGATTCTTACAGATTTCTAAAATTTTGTGCCGCACAACAGATAGGGACCCTAACTAATCACTCAAATCATTAGTTCCACACAAGTTACAATCACCTCGAATCCCATCCCATTTTCTAGAATGATTCGCTACGGAAGGTTGTAAAAACGAAATTTCTGACAAACACCAACTCACCCCACTGTTAACGTTGACCAGCGCGTACGGGATCCCCGTCGGGGTCTGGAACGCCGGAAGCAGCTTATCCGCGACGTATTTAGCCTTCTCCAGGAACAAC
Source organism: Topomyia yanbarensis (assembly GCF_030247195.1). Taxonomy (NCBI): domain Eukaryota; kingdom Metazoa; phylum Arthropoda; class Insecta; order Diptera; family Culicidae; genus Topomyia; species Topomyia yanbarensis. The sequence continues at coordinate 201,605,753 of NC_080670.1, read as the reverse complement.
CGATCGCCGGTAAATGCGTAACAGGTCAGAAATCCACCGACAAACCGGATGTTCGTTTCGAACACCGACAGATCGATTCCGACCCCGTCCAGGGTGAACTTTCGCTCGACCCAGTCGCGTCCCTCGTCGAACTCCTTGTGCAGTCCCATCAGGTACAGGGTATCCAGACCGTCCACGATGGTCGCCCCGAGATCGAAGGCTCCGAAGATGCTGCCCGAGTGGCCCCGTTTGCTGATCGGCTTCAGTTCGTTCTTACCCCACGCGTACAGTTTGTAGCTGTCCCAGGCGTGCATCATCATCTGTTGGGGGTGGGGGAAAAGAAGAAAATGAATTAATTAGTACAGAACAAGTGATTTGCATGCGTTATATGGTTTCATAATTACACAAGATCTATTCAATTGGATCAAAAAATTAATAATAATACTTAATAACAGACGTTTTTCGAGGAACTTCTGGAATCGGTTAACGAAAGAAACCAGATCAGTTGCGTACAATACAAATGACTTACCAACTACGCTATATCCGCCCCCATATGTAATTTAAATACCCGTAAATGTAAACACTCTGTATCGCTGTACCAGAACAATACTTATTTGGAGACGGATAATATGCGACACGGGGGCATTTCCGAAGAAAAATGGGTGTATGAGAGAATTTCGCAAACTAATTCGGTCGGAGCATAATGCTTATTTTTGAATGCGGCAACCAACGCGCGGACAGTTTTCACACGTTGCAACTATGATGGAAAATGTTAAATATACGTTCTGATGAGATGTCAACTATGTAACTGTTGGACCAACCGTCACAATAAAATCTATTTTATCAACTATTTCAGACGTAGTGACTATGGACGGCATGCTGGAACGCTCGTACGACCAAATTCGAATTAATACTGGACTGGTTTGACCGTTGTATCCGATGAAGCAGAGTTGTCGTAAAATTCACATCAAGCTCCTGCCCCGTTTTTTACCAATTTTCTTCTTAAGGGGATTCACCATTTACGATTTTTTATTTTAAGCTACACAAGTTTTGGCATATAAATTGTATTTTGAAGACAAGAAATTAATTGATTTTATTGATGTTGAAACTGCTGCCGAGTAAGGCTTTCATAAAACTATTGGTTCGATTTCAATAAAAAAATAATTAAATTAAATTTAAATTATTCACTAACTATAACCATAGTTTAGGGTACGATTAAGAGCCGCTTTAACTCTACGTGCACATCAGATATAGACTGCAATAAAGCAATTGATGAGATGCTACACGCTAAACGACAATAAAACATTCTCCACAGCCCGCCGACTCGCAGCTCAGAACTGGCACACGAGCCGGTTCTAGAAAACACACAGCTTTCGCTCGGCTAAACCAAGAACACGAACACGAGCGTATTCTTCTTGCCTCGAGCTCATATTGTCCGCAAAGCTTATAAGTTGACTAGCACACATTATTGCTTCAAGCGACTCGCGCTAACTTCGACGCAATACAGCTCGCGAGCCTCGTTAGCACAGAGTAGCTCGCGTGGTTCGCTAGGACATCACTGCCTTCTGGACTGCACCCCTAAAATGTGCAGATGGCATCATATTGAAATGGAAAGCAAAACTTCCTCGTAAAAACCAGTGTCCGACACTGGGACTGCGAGATGTTTGTGTACATGGTTTTCTCTAATTCGATCCCAGCACAGACACGTAGGAATCTGTCGTTGATATGTGCATAGCGTATCCTGAGTTGTATTGGTTCGATCAGGTAGGACGGAATAGATCGGTTCAACAGCATTTCCACCCCAATAATACCGTTGGAAATATGTACCTGGGAAGTAGTGTCCTCCAAAACGGTTTCTACTTTCTCGTTTCGCCACGTGAATTTTTCAACTGATGTGTCTCTTATACGCGATGTCGAAACATGTAGTCGTACAACAGTCCATATACAACTTCTTTCCAATGCTGTTACATACAAGGACTTAAAATGAACAAATATGCTCGTCGTCGAAGCCTAAGAATACTTCCAAGACTGTGTAGTATAAAAATACTATCACAATAAGACATGTGTTTTTATGCTATTTCGCTGGATAGACGTTGTGATATGCAGCTATCTGTGCACTCATATCCATCGCGCACTCATCACTTAATTAGAATTAGAATTCAGCCTAATGAGCAAAGTGCAACGTATTGGTGTGCTACCCGAACCATGTATCGATGTTCGATCCTATCAGTATTCAACACTTCTGTACTCACGGGCCAAAAGCCGTTTGCTTGTGAACCCAAGTTGTTTTCCTATTACGATTCAATTTCTTGTGCTGGTCAAGTCGACTGCCATATACTGATGAAACTAAGTCGAAACGCTACTTCTAACTTACTGTAACATTAAGTTATATTTTTATCTTCACTGGACACTACATCCTAGCTTGACGTCGCCTGATAAATTTTTGACAAGCAATAGTTCGAAGATTGTGAGAAAAAGTTTACTTGAAGGACTAAATAGCGGAAACAAACAAATAAGTTATACTACTTCCCGTTTTGTAATTCACTATAACTCGAGAATAAGGGCCGATATCTTCACCCTCGTTTAACGCTTAAGCCAGGTTTAAACGTACTGGTAAACCTGATTTAAAATTCAAGCGAGGGTGAAGAAATCGGTCCTAAGTCAATTTATTTATTTAATTATTTAGCGACATGTACTAATAATAAGCGTTAACCTATAACGTGTATTTAACCCTTATCTGAAGAACCACTAACCCATTGTAACCATTTAATACCCGAATCTGCATATACTCAAGAGGCAGGAAAAACGTGTTAGATGTAACTCTTTGCTCCGACATTATTACACCTGAATTGGCAGCCTTAACTATCGGATCATCAATGCATCATATTTGATCATTTGAATGTCTCGCTAAATATCGTCACATATTGAAATCCCCAATCTCCATACTGGGACCTCTTCGACGGGGCTTGGCGACTTGATTTCATGGGTATTTTCCGACGATTGAATCTCCAAGTGGGTTGGAGTCGTGGATTAACCTAACTCACACATAGTATCAGGATTAGCGTGACGGGAAATAATTGTAAAATCCATTCCCAATGCATAAAATGTTGTCTATAACAATGAAAAAGCTTATCCGGAAGTCGCTACCTTGAGACAAATGGAGAGTAATGGAGACAAATATCGACTTCCATTATCTACTTGCAACCCTGTTCAGAAAATATCCATATTGAGAGGGTTATAGCATTTTTTTAACCGTAAGTTGCTATCTTGAATTTAAAAATAGTGTCAACTGTCAATTTACGTCGTCTGCTTGTCAACCCCATTCCGAAAATACCCATAGTTTGCTTAACCTTCCGGCAGTCGCGCTAGTGCATTGAGTGCACGCTGCTCTGAAAATCTTACGAAATTGTTTTAGCGCACCAACGGTTGCTTGTTCAGTGGGCCATTTGCGCGACTTCCGGAAGGTTAAGGGAAGTGTCTGGTGTGAACTGCTCAAACCGAAAGTAATTTTGTTTTACGATTTTGAAGGCAAGACAAGCATGGACCTCGTGTGTAATATGAAGATTTATTTATACATTCATGTACAAAAGTATTCAGTTACGCAGAGCCACACATACGAGCGTTCCAAGAGTAGACGTCCAACCATTTCCACGACAAGGAGCACCACGGCGGACATGATAAGTATTGAAAAAATTGTCTGAAACAGAAAATTCAGTAAGATTTATAAAGCTTAACTTGTAGTTCCTCGATGACCCAAAAATAAAATAGAAAAAAGTTTGAATTCAGGAAAATGGCATAATAAAAACCGAAAAATAACATATTTAAAAGTAAATTTCTCTCACTTTTCTTCAAAATAATGTGGAGAAAAAAAATTTATAAGGGCGTTTGAATTGTGGGTTACCCTCTTTTTGGACGGTAGTTACCCCCCCCCCCCCCCCCCGAATTACGAAAATGCTCGTTAAATGAAAAATAGTACATGTACTGATCTTATTTTTTCTGGACAACATGGGTCAATGAACTACCAATAAAATAATGTATGTTTACAATAAAAAATGTTAATTTCGAAATGCTTAAGTTTGCTGTAAAAAATGCAAAATGTAAGTTACCCCGTTTTGGATGCCAGCCACTCAATTGTGGTTATTGCTTCAACGTCATATTCGGATGAACTTATATCGGGGAGAACGGAAACTTGTCCGAAAATTCAATTGTTTCAATAACCTTGAATGATCTTAAAAATCGCTTATCTCACTTGTCTTGAAAATGACTGCTATAGCGGAGGATCGGAAAAAAGAAGAAAAAGAAAATGACTGCTGCAGTTGGGAAATACCAACAGCTATTAAGAGGTTCGAAACCATCTAATCAGTAACTAGCAACAATTTGGGGCACGGTTAGACGTCAAATCCAAACTGTACTAGTTGACTAGTTGGCGAATTGGCACCGAAATTTTTTTAGAACGGAACGTCAGAATTTCACACATTTTGTCACACTTAACAGTACTCCTACTGCCCTGTTTATCTCGAATAGTGTAATTATTTACTAAGAAAGTGTCGTACACGCTGGATTCACGTAAATCTGTCGTCAATCTTTTTGGGCGACTCAGTATAAAAAAAACCTCTTTCAATATTGTGAAGGATTTGTCGTGACGGCAAAAAGCCGGAAAACAATAATAAGCGGTTACTCATCAAAACTAAGTGCCAGAACAAAATAAGCGCTGTCAAGTACCAAAAAACAAGTTTGGACAAGCAACACGGAATTGGCACGAAAGTTGGGTAGCTCAACTGTCCACTATATTTTAAAGAAAAACAACGTAATTTATAAATTCAAGCGAGCGCCACAAAATACATCGAAACAACTCGAAAAAATGCCAATTTGCTGCCGTACACTGCACCGTAAACACTTTGCGGGCGAAAGATTCATCATTTCAGATTTTGAATCTGACTTTATATTTTCGCACCAAAAATTAAGTCGAAACGATGGGCATTACACTAACAACATTGATGCAACACCAGATGATGCTAAATACGCTAGCAAAACGAAATTCGAGCCGAATTGGTTGGTGTGGGAAGCTATTTTTGAGAATGTTTTTTCCGTGCCTCTCATCCGTCCATGCATATGTTTATATCAGTATTTGCTTGCCGAAATTGAAGTAATTCATGAAAATATATCAAACTCGCGAGGAAATCATGTTTTGGCAGAATCTTTCAAGCTGTCATTATGCGAAAAAAAATTAACGAATTAACTGAATAGACAACAATGTTTGTGCCGGAAAGGGACAATACAGCAAACGCGCCACAAGCAATCCAAATGGAGCATTTTTGAACTAAGGTGTCCGACAAGAGCTGGGGAGGCTCCGAACGAGCAGCAATTGATTTCTCGAATAAAGCGAAGTTTAAAACAAGTAGACATCATCACCGATCAAAATCCAATTCGAGATGTTTATTCGCATACTGCGAAGAAGTTTTTAATATATTTTTTAGTTCTGTTTGTGCACGGAATTTTGAGAACAGGGTTGGCAAAACTTAATTATCGTGCAACAAGAGGCCAAACTATGTCGCCATTCACCTCTGATACAGAACTCCTATTCCTAACGTCCCCGCGGTGCCAACTGGGTCGGGTTCTATTCGGTACAGTTAATGGTTATTTTGGGCAGCTCAAAATTATTTCTTGGTTTTCTTTTGTAGGTTCGGTTTGTAAACAACCCTCGATTAATATTTTTTTTCTCTGATGCTAGTTTTTCTTCCGTAAAAATATTTGAAAAAGGAAATTTCAATTGAGGCATTTTCTCGTTGTTTACCATGACGGTTTCAGTAATATCAATAAGGCCAGATCAATAACGAAATAGCAACCAAGAGTGGTCGCACGAGCTGAGCATAAAGTAGAAACAACACTCTCATTATAAAAAAAAAAGCAAACACTTCTTCGGCTGTCCGGAGTTCATGCCGCGCGATAAAAATTTTCGGAAATCGATCGCGAACGACTTCCGTTATAAAATAATAAGATAATGAGATCATCTTGTGGTCCTACTACCCAATTCTAAAACGACTATGGATATCAGACAAGCGCGCAGTTTTAGCAATACTCCCAAGCAGAGTTAAAAAAAATCGAAGCTCTTTTTTGACGACTGAAAATGAACCTGACACCACTCGCAGTGATTAGAAAAAATATTCAATCAAATATCCATCCTTATTCATTCAGTTGAATATCGTACAATATATTCATTTCACTGATTATCTAGGAAAATGTTTTCAAATGCAGATAAAGCATATGAAACAACAATCATCATCGCTTACATTATGCCAGGGCCTACTTTGATGCGTTTGATTCGTTGCTGCACGGTCGCTTCGTGTAATAATCGGAGACGAATGAAAATCTGCATGGATGAATGGGCGGTTTGTTCGTTTGACGTTTTCAGCTGCGTCACTGAATATTGAAAATGAATGCGGCTGAATATGATCAATTTTCATTCAATGAATTTGAATATTTTTAACTCTGCTCCCAAGACCGGCTGTTTGGAGTTCAATTTGCTGTACTGCCGTTATAAGCGTCCCATGTTCTATGGGATTCCCTATATGCACGGGACAATTATGCGTAGAACGGCAGTGTAGCTTAGGGAAAAAGTGAATCACTCTTGATGGCTGGCTGTCCAGAGTTTAAACACTAGAAAAACATAACTAAATATCTTTTGCATTGAGTATACGTGTTCTCGGAGACTAACCATTCCACCGCATAAAACATATTCATTTCGTGGTCGCATTGCCTGCTTGTGGTGAATCCTAGACCTAGACTTGTCCTTCAATACAACTCCGTAATAACTATGGAAGTGTCGATGAGTCGGGGGCCTTCTTTTAGTAGATGTTGCATCAACATTTCCCATCCTATCCTAAGTATCGGTGAAGATGATCGTGGCCGGAAATGACGATTCTCATGCTATTGGTTTACTAAACTCAAAAGAGATGAAGGTCATTGCCGATCATTTATCTCACAAGCAATATGCGTTAAACTACCTATAGGTTACATGATAATCGTTAGTATGCAATCTACGAATATCACTGTGCTTCGCAACGCAACACAACGAAAATCGTGCACGGAATTCCGGAAAGATGTTTTTCGTAAAATGATCTTGAAAGTTTTTAGAAGGAAAATATCAAATTAAAGGAAACTGACACGCATGAGATGTTTGTCAACTATACCGTAAAATTTCGCAAGAATATTTTTAGATAATAATTCAAACGATTGAAGCAAAATAAAAAATCTATTTTTAAGTTCAATAAATGTTCAGAACAACAGAAGGACGGACACGGCAATATCTACAATCAACTGCCACTAATTAAATTTGATATTTTGTGCTTGGTTCCAGAAACCTCACCAATATATCGTCAAGATTTGGAATATTGTGTATTCTAAAGTTTCTATCACTTGTTTACTTAACGTGATTTTCTCGTGCCTTACAGACATTCAAATATATTTCCAAATTTTAATTCGGATTTTATAAACGTGTACAATTCAATCAAAGTAATATTTTGCATATTACGTAGTTTTCCGTGGCGAAGCAATAAACTGAAATTCATATAGGGAGTCTGAGAACATCCTGGAAATTCTAGATTTTTTAGAAATGCTTCGGAAACTTGTGCATGTGATATCATGTATGATTTACAGTGTTAATCAAAAATAATAATAATGTTACAGGTAACATAAGTCAATGCTCTGATCACCGAATTTCACCTGTGTTAATCATCCAGTTATTTATCTATTGTTAAGTTTCATCCCAGCGTCGATTCGGAACATTGATGATTTATGAATTTACCTGACCTTCGAAGGCTGTTGCCTTAACGTGTCACTACTAACGGCAAAATTAGAAAGGGTTTTGAAAAGGTACTAAATATAATATGAAAAAGCCGAAGTGAACGATGAAAGCAAAAGTGTCGATAGCTTAGACACGAAACTAAAACCGAATAGATTCCATTCGATTTTTGAGACAAATTATACCTGTCTATAAACGGCGAACAAGTTGCTGGTGGAAGACTTGACGCTGTAGCGAAATTACAAAACTATCAGATTAAATCACACGGCCGTTACCCATGATTTCGTGTGCAAGACAAAACATTGGGAGCCGGTTACGGCCGGTTTAGGTTTTCCAAAGACACTGCAAAAGACCTTCAGATCACAGTCACTAATTTGTCATTTGGCCTTTCAATACACAATTTCCGGCGGAGTTCTCTTGACAAATTATCAACAGCAACAAACAATTTACTTTCGAAATGTTACCAAACAATAGCCTCGCAAAAATAAAGAACTACCGTTTGCTGCTTTTTCAAACCATGGCATAAATTTGCATATAACCATGACGCAGGAAAATTCACCCTACCATAACTGCCGAAATGCTCACCTTGACGCATTCAAACGCCACAAAATCGTCGCGGCATTCGGTATCGTTTTCATTGCCACAGAGGAAAAAAAGTGGTGCACCGACCTGTATAAATGCAAAGTCAGGCAAATTTTGTTCGTCGATTGCTGAAAAATGCTGCCGTTGTAAGGTTATACCGAACTCTTATTAACCGGATATGTTAGTCCGGAAATGGCCAGTGAATACCGTCGGGGAACATTTAGATATTCTGTTCACTATCTGGCTCAAATGGTAGCTTTGATGGACAGCACACTGTATTGGAGTGAGAGAGAGAACTCATTCGCACAATAGCGTCGCTATTGAAGAAATTCAAACGTCACAACAAATTGGGACACGATGCGCTTCTGAACAAATCGGATCCACTCAGCCTTACAAGCCGCTCACGAACCATGAATCAAAACATACCTCAAACAATCAACTTAACCGTACAACCGTCTCAGCGAAAAGCGTTTCCTAGTTTGTTTGTTTTTTTTCCCTTTCAGTTTTCACATTCGAGAGAACAAAAATTTGTGCCGACTCACTCCACAGGTTGGAGCAGTCACCCGTTCCGCTCTATTGATCCATTATTATTGCTAACACGCTAGGCACACACTGAATACCTATGCAGGCCACGCATGGGCGACGATTTAATTTGAACCCGGGTGACGACGGTGAAGGCCTCTAACCAATAGGAACCCCGCACCACCAACCAACAGCGAAGTGCATAGTGAAGCGAAAACAAAAGCTTGGCTTGGCCATGATCGCGTTCCTCGCCACGGCCGTGTCATTCGACATCGGTGATCTAAGATCTAAAAAGTTGACATACCTCTCTAACTTTTTCCCGCTTCTCATAATCGACCCCAGCAGCCGTTCGATCCTCGACCCTCAGCCAGCCGGAAGCGTTGAAATACCTCGGAACGTAGCTAGCATTCCGAAAGAATGCACTCCTCTGAAGATCCTCCTCATCCGGATAGTAGATATCTTCGTCCACTTCCAACCCCGACCGTCGACTAAAACTGTAGAACGGTCCAGCCGAACTCTTCACCCCCGTCGGAGGTCTAACCATGTACTCATCCCCGTTCAGGATCGAGTTGTCGTCTACACTCGCGGCATACCGATTAAACTTGGTAAAATCATCGTATGTCCGGTATCGATCCACGGTGTTATCCTCCCCGTTTTGCCTGTGCACGACCAGCGTCACACCGGTTATTGCCACCACGAAAAGTGCTGTCGCGACCCCGCTCAAGGCCGGAGCCATCACGATCGCGATCACCTGTTTCTTCCTTGTTGATATATGTGTCACTCACTCACTCACTTACACGCTTATTTACACACTGCTCACTACCACCACACCACCTGTACCTATGTGGTTTATTGGTGGTTTTTGCCGGTACCGTACCGATGGTACCGAACAACACTGCTGGTCGTCAATTCACATTCACGCGTTGATTCACCTTTTTTTTCGACGTCGTCTGGAGGTTTCAATTCTAATTGGTTGCCGGCGCTAATGGTCTACGATGATGTCTGAGGGTTAGAGTTAAATTTTGGTTTAACTTCCGCTCTCGGTTGCCTGAAGGTACATTGTGACGTCAACTGACCAATCGTTAACGGGTTTGGAGTTACGTAATATGTAAGCAATTGCGATTTGTCCGACTGTGGATCAGGTAAAGTATAGCTGAATCAAATAATTAGGGGGTTGTGTGTACAAGAACCGAACGAGTGTTGACATTGAAACCGCAGCTATTCTATCGCGCGATAAATGATTGTACCCTTTGAAGCTAATTATGCCTCTCGGGGACACCTAATAATAAACAAGTTAACGACATAATTTGAGCTAACTTGATCAAGACCTTGAATCAGCGATATTATGCAAAGCGATTCATCACAAATTTAATAGTAGTTTCCAAACTGGAGATTTCGTTTAATACATCATAAACAAGCAATACAAGTATTAATAAATATTGTCGGATTTGATGTTTCGAATTCATCTCGTCAGTAGCTAGCATTAACTTGGGGTCAATTTGACGCTAACTCAAAACTAGTACCAAATTGGCATCAGTTAGACACAAATCCCAAACAGTCACTCAACTTGTTTAAATGCCTAAAACAACTGTCTGGTCCTGAGTGATATCCCGGGCAGTAAGCTCAGAAGCACTGATTTGCTGACAATAAAGTGAAAAAAACGAACTCTGTGCTTACTTCCCGAGACATCACTCGGGAACAGTTAGTTGATTTGGGCGTACACACAAGTTGTGTGACTGTTTGGATTAAGCCTCTAACTGGCCTCAAGTTGGTGCTTGTTACTGACGAGATGAGTTTTTCCTTAAATTTTGCATAATAAATATTGTATTTAAAAAATGATATCATGCAATAACGGTCATTTTGTCCTGATCTTGATTTTGATAGTTTCTATTCTGGGCAAAAAAAACTAGTTTAGTGTGCTGAAGCCGAATTTGTTTCACAGAAAGGAGAAAGAAAACAATAAAAAATGGCGTTTTCCGTTTGTCTCGGGTACGTCAGGATCGGTTATTATGAGTATTTGACGAATTTTTATATTATCATTTGAAAAAATAGCTACCCAGTGAGGTTGAAAATTAAGCAAAAAAAGAAAGAGTTGATTAGGGTGATATTTATGGCGAACATTCAGTGCTAAATTGAATGGCATAATAAGCTTTTGTGTGCAAGGTTGCGTTCTCAAGTTAGACACTTTTAAAGTAAAGAATACTAAAATAGATGTTCAAAAACAGTTTTTTACGACCACTTCGAAATCGTCTACTGTTGAGGTTTAAAATCTTCGAAGAAGTTTGATAACATAAACAGCACATTTTTTTCTAAATTTTGGTTAATATAGTCTCTTACAGTAACTATGGGGAATTTACTCTTCAAAAAAAAAAATACGATGACTTCGTGTCTTCAGTAAAGTTGTTGAGAATTATATTAGAAACAATTTTTTGGAAGATATGAATGCTCTATGTATGCAGCATGTCGATATATAGTACAATATTTATGAATTTTTATTAGTTCCAAATTTCTGCAATATAACTTTGTTATTGTAAGCTCTAGAGGCTCATTAATGGTATAAAAATGGATATTTCATTGTTCCAAAGAACTGCAAAAGCCCAAACAAATGTAAGAGTTGTCATAAATATTAATATTAGAACAACTTGTTTCATAGGGTTTGTTTGCGAAAAGCCTAATATATCTCGGTACCTCATAGAGTATTCATGTATTGTATTGCTTATTTGGGGCTTTAACCTCGATGGGTTATTCGTCTTTAGAGCATTCATGCCTTCAACAAAGTTGTTTCTAATAGCATTCTCAACAACTTTGCTGAAGACACCAAGACCTTAAGTAATATTTTTGACAAACTGGTTCTCCATAATTAGGGAGATTAATCACCCAAGCTATTTTCCAAGAGATGTGCTGTATTACATTTTAAAATTTATTCGAAGACACTAATCCGACGGTTTCGAAATTATGTGTTTTGACTGCAATAAATTGTTTTCCATAGTTTATTTCAGTATTCTTGACTTCAGAAGGGCATAATCAAAATACTTTCTGATGGTATCCAACGAAGAAAAACAGACTAAATGATGAGTCAAACGAAAGCAATCATGTGAAAAAAGTTCCCCCCAGAGGCAGCATTCGAACCTACAACCTTTGAGACTCCGAACCATTGCACAAATTCTAGTGCTATCCCTGGGCTATGATGCTATCCCAGGAAGAACACATGATTATCGCATTGCACAGTGGTCCGAATTCACAGTTTAGGAAGACAAGAATGTTTGTGGCTAAACCTTACATATTATAACTACGATGTCTTTAGGACAAATCTTGAGCGTTTTTTTCAAAAAGACATCTGCAATGAGTGACTCTCTTTGTTTACTTTTTCTTTCGATTTGTATGGCGTCACTATAGCACTTTTCACTTATTTTACAGTAAAGATCGAAAGACGGTGGTTTTGAATAGCATATTATGCAAATAGTTAAGGGATAAATGTTAAAGCGACCGAATTATTAACAGAAGAAAAAGTAAACAAAGAAAGTCACTCATTGTAGATATGTCGTTTTGCATAAAAGGTCTAGAAATAATCAGTTTCGAAAAGGCCATCTCCAGATGTAGATGGTATTAGGGTGCCTCTTAATGTTAGGGTGTTTCAAAAATTATTTTCTGAATATGAGGAGATAGAATATTGCAGACTTCAGCAACATTGCAGAGGAAATTGTACCAAGAAGCTTTACAGAACACGCCATAGTAGTATTTCCAATTAAATTAAATTAAATTAAATCGAGTTTGAAAATTGTGATTTTACTACTGACATGTGCCTCATGTAGAGTCAAAAATTCTTAAATGGGCCACTCAAATTAGGTGATATCGCAATTTGGATGAAAGATCCATTTTTTTGGTAGTATGCAGCATTGCAAAACCAAATCCAGATGGGTTCTACAAAAAAAATTATTTAATTTTTTTTGAGCTGCGTACAAGGCAATCGATTTACCAACTACGCTATGCCCGTCCCCACATTTAATTTAGAATAATACAGTTACAGATTTATTTCATTTTTTTTATAAACAATTGTTCAAAAAATATAAATTTTCAGGATCGGAAATCGGTCAAACAATTCTCCACTCGCTTTGACGGTAATTTTAAATATATTTTTAGTTGGAACTGTGGCTGTATTTGAGATTATGGCTATTATGGGGGATAGACCATTAGTGAAAAATTGTTTATTAGCCTGAGGGAACCGTTTATAAAAAGTGGAGCTAGTGTTCTACTAAAATTTGCGGATCGTTATTTTCCTCATAGTGTTATGTCTGTTAACCTGTGATATTATGGTAAAAAAAATTCTTTCACGGTACCCATCCGGATTTGGCTTTGCAATGCCACATACTACCAAAAACTTGGATCTTCCACCGAAATGGCGATATCACCTAATTTGCGTAATTTGGGTCACCCGTTTGAGAAATTGAGAGTTTGAGAAACTCTACATGAGGCATTTTTCAGTAGTAAAATCAAAAATGTAAAACTCGATATACTTTTTTTAGAGCTATCACCTTCGCATTTTTTTCTAAACATGGCTGAAAGTATTCTCTTTGAAATGCAAGAAGAAATTATTTTCGCTTGCCCCAATTTTGGATATGAATATTTTAGAAGGGCCTATTTTTTATTCAATATTGCTCTTAACTTCGGTTTTAAGTAATATCTGAATTATCTTGATGAGATTTACAAGTTGTTTGAAGACACCATTCTCGAGACATAAAAAAAACTGTTTATGTTAGGAACACCCTAAGTTGCTCAATTAAAATAGCTATAAAATAAAAACCTTTGGAGATACATCTATGACGTCTTCGGCAAAGTTGCTTGGTATAAGCTCCTCTACAATGTTGCTGAAGACTTCAATATTCTATCTCCTCACACTCAGAAAATAATTTTTGAAACACCCTAACAATAAGAGCCACCCTAACACCATCTACATCTGGAGATGGCCTATTCGATATTGATAATTTGTTTTGAAGACCTCCAAAATATAAAGGTTTAGCTATAAACATTTTTGTCTTCCTAAATTGTGAATTCGAACCACTGTGCATTGGCGACAGTGATCGTACCACTGTCTCTAAAGAGTCCAACAAATCACACCGATCTGTTGAAGCGACTCTTTATGCAAAAGAGCCTTAGGTAGCTTGCACTCCTTTCCTGAACCTAAAACATATCCATGAACATATCCAAGTCAATGAAAAGAGACCGGGCCAGTCGAAGGCCACATGCCCAACACCAACGCGTGCCATCGACTATTGGGAATATACCAATTTAATAAGAACGTTATCCTGTTTCTTGACTTTTTCAAGGTTCTGTCCAATCATAAGGGCCGCTCACTTCAAAATTCAGACAAATGCTACATAAGGTGTTTTTAGCTTTTGACCAATACATGTGCAAATGTACATCATAACGATTATTTCGACAAGAGTTTTTAGTCATCAAGACGGCGTCAGGCTCAGAGCTAGCAGACAGTTATTTTGTGTAAAAATTTAAACAGAATCGTAATTTTACGATGAAAAAACTTGCTTCAAAAAGTTCAAGTACCATTCTGGAACGGAATTTTACATTGATACTCCTGATGGACTAAAAAGCAACTACAAACGAAAGTTTCCTGAAAAGTATCATGTATGGCAAGCTTTATAATTTAACAAAACCATTGCATCATACTGTTAAAAAGATTCACAATTTCCTTATTTTTTTTTTCTCGCCAAAAAGGTATATAATTCCTTAATGGTGTTTTAAAGGTTGTGAAATTTGGCACGATTGATAATCTTTTCAAGGGGCTGTGTAGTATTTGCACCCATAGGAATTTGCACGGGTATTTATCCAATATTAGTGCTAAATTACAGCCAATATAGTGCAATGGATTTATGGATACTTAAGATGATCACTTGGGGAGACCTGTATTAATGCATCTCACGATCATGTAGACCTCTCTGCAAGTATTGGAGCTTGGTTTTCAACCATAGTGGTCCGAAGCAAAGATCTTCATGTTTAACAAAATTCGAAATACAGTCTAGATATAGTACATATTGTATTTTTTCACATCGTGTTGCTCACAAGTTCGATCAAGGAGTTCTGCTCCTGAAGTTGAAATTAATACTCCTAGTCACGTTTCCACTAGTTTATATTTCTTTCAATAATTTTCCCCGCTTGAACCGCCAAATTGTACCAATAGACTTACACAATTTCAAATTGCTCTCTTAGCCTTTAAAATACTATTAAATTTGTCTATTAATCCCGCCTGTATGCTGTATTCCAAGTTGATCTTAAAATTTGGCAAACCAAATGATTCGATTTCACTAGTTCTAACCAGCTTAAAAATGAATTCATTTCCTTGCGGGACATCACGCTTGACTAGAGGTTTGCTTGGGAGCACAATTAGTGTCTCCATTTCTGGAGGTGGCGTCAATCCGGAGCTGGCTTAGTCCTGTCATTAAGTTAGTGTCAGAATCTGATGAGACGCAAATTCTATAACTAATTTAATGTCCAACTAGCTTTAAAATAACTTCAAATTTCAGGTATTCTAAAGTGTAAAATATAGCACCTAAAGCTAACACAACGTACCGCGTTAGATAAACGAAAAATAATGTAAAATGCATAGCCGTGTTACTTATGAGGAGGCAAAAAAGCTTAAAACAAATCGGCCTGAGCACATTATACCATCTCAAGGTGGTGGAACATATAATCGATCACAATATGTGTGCTGAATATTTTCGAAGGGTATTTTTAATAGGATTTGAGTAACCTTGAGAGCCTCACTTTGTTTGCTTTTCCTTTCGTTTATTAATATTGGGGCTTATCATACTTTTCCCTTATTTTCTGTGTTTCGGATTCTCCTCGCCGGCAACTGACACAAACGTAAAACCAGTTAAATAAGTGCAAACCAGCACCAAATTTGCGCCAGTTAGACAATAAATCAAACTGGCGACAATTTGTTGCTGGTTTGCACTTATCTAACTAGCTCCAAGTTGCTGTCAGTTACTGTCGAGGGGAATCCGAAACACTAAAAACCAAACTTTTAAGTTAGGTATTTTGTCCTCCTGCGCAATATTTGGACCATTTTGGGTTCGATAATAGGTCGAAAAATTGCTGGTTTTTACTAGCATATCAAAGGGTAAATGTGCAAACGTAAAAGCAGTGAAGTCCGAAGAGAAAGTAATTATCTCTAGATTTAAAATGTTGTATCAGGCATTCTTGAAATATTCTACATTTAAGTGAAACCCCCTCAACTAAACTTCAGACTACGCCACTGCGCAGAGCTATAAGCTTGAAGCGTTCTCTTGGAATTTAAGCAATAAATTAGAAAAAGCTAACTTTCCATTTGCAAGTGCGAATTCCATTAGAAATGACCGACTCAGCTAAAACACATAACCCAATCCACGAGTATGACGAGCAAATAACTGCTGCTAGCTCCAACCAACGAAACCCCGAACCGTCTACCGTCGGTAAAATACCTTCAACGCTAGCAGGCCGTGCAAAACGAGCGAGAGCGGAACACAAAGCTGTCAATTCAGTACAATTAAATAATAACAGTAAGCACGGCGCGTCAGCTCGAAATAGGTCATATTATGCCAGCCAAGGTCCATTTAAAGGGCAAAGTAGCCGACCGGAATTCTGATGTGTCGACGATTGGCCAGTTGTCATCGTTGTCGTCGTTCGAGGTCCGTGATTTCTTCCTCTCAAACGTGTTGGAACACTAATGCTGATTTCGTTTTTAGAACCGAGTCGCTCTAGGTTCGCTCTGAGCTGTCACTTTTGTATGGATTTTGTAAATATTAGAGCGAACCTAGGGCGACTCTGATCTAAAACCAAAATCGGCATAACTCTACACTTCACTGGTGGGGAACCGCGCTGCGGTTGATTGCACCAAACCAGCAATCCCCGACTAGCACAGCACAGCGGTTTCACTTTTCGTTACCCAATTCCCGTTTTTTCGTTGATAATTGGCACAGGTTCACCTACACACTCACACTTAACGCATAATCATGACAACTTTGTTCCGACGATGATTCCAGCTACGAAATAGCACATAAACTTTCCCCGTGAAAATCCCGTTGCTTCACGCGAAGGAAGTAGCACATACGAAAGTATAAGCTTCCGAACGTGAATCGTACCGTGCACGACGACTAGATAAGACACTTAGAACGCTAAGGTACTTGCACCGGCACCACTAACGTAACCAATATCACAGACCCGTGACCTTGAACCCGCAAGGCGACCTACAGCGACGGCTGACTGATTCAACGCGATTAAAGCCGATAAGTGATTCAGAAACAGACGGACAGATATAAATGTAAGAAATTGCTCTACACGACGCGACGGAACCGACCCGCTGCCGGACGCGACCGACTCAAGACTAAAGTAATGTGAAGTGGCGATCAACTGCCAACCAACAGCTGATCGCGGCTAGCGGCGGTTTGAACTGAGGAACCCGTAGACAGAGAAGAAATAAAATCCAAGAGAGCATAGTGAGCGGTGCAGCACCGAATACAGAAGTGTTCAGACACGGTAATGGTGTGTGTGGTTGGTGCTATCGGTTGTTGTGGATGACTTGATCAACTGTAGAACTGGTGACGGGTTGCAATCAGCGATAAGATGAACATTTTTTTGCTCGCTTTGTTGTTAACCTCGGGTTCGATTATTTAGTCTATAATCGCAATCTGGTCCTAACCTCACAAACAACAGAAACACAAAAACTCTCAAGTCAGCACGATCATCACATATGACTGCAGAATTTCCAGCTTGAATAATAGCTGCGATAATGAACTGTTGGACGGGGTGCGAAATCGTAGGCGCTAGCCCGTGAGTTGGAAGGTCAGCGTCATTAGCGCCGTGCGCGTTCTATTCTGTTCTGTGTGTAATGATGACGACGATGTCGACAATTAACATTTAGTAAAAAAAAGGCGCCGGTGTAACCTGAGGAGTAACGTGGTCCGGATTTTTAAATTTCTTAGAGTACTACGCTAATTTGGAAGTTTGGATGGAAAAAATCATCAAATGTATGGAGCGTTGCTACGGCTAGTAATTGTAGTAGGTTGGATTTATATTCAGTATTCTTGAGACATACGCAAGCAATAACCTTGGAAAGTTCGTGTGTCGAAATACTTATCGATAGTTTTTTTCGATTCAAGGTCAAATCTGGACCGGTAGTACCAGCTATGGTTCAGTGTTGATAACTGTGGTTTGAAAACAATCCAGAGACAATGATGTAGGGTAATGTGCGCAGTTATGGATAGGATGGGAAGACACTTTGAATATTTAAAAAACGGGACGTGGGACATATTGAATATTCAAAAACTGCAAAATTTAATGAATACTTAATTGTACCATAACTTTTTTAACAGATTTCAACTTCGTCTGAGAGATACTATTATTATAAAAGACACGAACTAGCAGACATGTAAACAAAGGAATTTTGAATCGAAAGAAACCACTGTAATTTATCCTTAAAGTGCCCGTCGTTGCCAACATTGCCCAACAAGAAAAAAAAAATCCCAAAAATAAGGTGTGCAACACATGAGTCGAGTGACGACACCAACCAAGGGCTTGATTGCTGATCACTAATGACAAACCTGTTCAACCCGGTAAACCGCTAGTGTGGCGTTGTTTTTTTTTTCATTTGCTGCGTGCACATATAGGGTGAACGATCTGTTGCTCATCTCTTTAGTCAGGGTGCTACAGTATTTCATTGATCACTTACAAATCTGGTTTGAACCTTCGGAAATACTCGTGTTAGAACGAAGTGAAATGTTAAATCGAGTTACCTTCTTATGATTCCATTATTTAAACCAATGACGTTTAACAAAGAAACGGGTGAAAAGAATAGAGAAACTATGAGTAATTAAGAAACAGTTACCCTATTTGTATACATTATACCGTCACTGTTGACTTTGAGGCGGGAGGGTTAAAAACCAGTTTGTCCAGTAATTACTGTAAATCGAATCAATATAGTGGATTTGACTGTGACATTCAATGCGGAAATCAGCATGTTTTAAGGTATATATGATTGAAACTCACTTCGAAGCCTATTAGGGTTACAGACACCAATTCTTGCTATTCGATAACTTAAACTTGAGTGAAACTGTTCCAAGGCCATTTTAACATTTGACGACAACCGCGACTATTGGCACGGTCAGTTCTCAAAATCAACGAATCATTTAAATAGGCCTCTTGTTGGTTGCATTATTTTTCAGATAGCTTAGTTCTCGTGTTTTTTCAATGAAACGCGATCTTCGAATGCAATTACATTTTTTTAGAGTGGTCCAACTGCAGACGTGACTCTTCGTGCTTGAGATCGCGCTGATCAGATTATAAGTACTATAGCACTAACTAAATCATCGGAACGTTTTAGAGTTTGCGAAATTTTGGGCGTGGATGATCGTAATTGAAAGGTATGTATCAACGCGATAGGCTCGAGTGTTTGTATGTTAACGAGTTCGATCGCGTGAACGTTTGTATGTCGTGAGTGCTATAGATAGAGACTTCCGGACGTGATCGATTCATGATCGCTCTAAAACGAGCGTAAGTGCTGAAACGTAAACACCGCGGTGTTTTCATGTTTGCGAGATCGCGAGCCCAGGTCAGCGAGGATGATCGCGAAAGATTCGAGCGATTGTATATTGACGTGTTTGATCGCGTTGTCGTTTGTATATTGTGTGCGTTAGTGTTTTTGTAACTTTGCGTGTGTAAATTCAAAGGTTATACTCTTTTTGCCATTTCCATATTCGAGTGGATCCTTGAATATTCGCGGGGACCGCGAGCCTGATGTTAAATTTTGAGTGTACGGCTCAGATGTTAGAAATGAAGGCATTTACCTAGGGCGCTAGGACCAAGGGGTGCTACGGGGGGCGTCTGGTGTAATATGCTCAAACTGCGATTTTCAAGGCAAGGCAACAATTGACCTCTTGTGTAATGTTAAATTTATTTATACATCCATTATGAACGAAAAAAGATTCTTTTAGTGACGCAGAGCCACACATACAAGCGTTCGAAACGTAGGC
Source organism: Topomyia yanbarensis (assembly GCF_030247195.1). Taxonomy (NCBI): domain Eukaryota; kingdom Metazoa; phylum Arthropoda; class Insecta; order Diptera; family Culicidae; genus Topomyia; species Topomyia yanbarensis. Next base: position 201,585,851 of record NC_080670.1, on the reverse strand, counting down.
GCCCAATTATTTCCACTTTTCTTCAAAATAATAGAGTTTTTAGTGGTTCATCAACTGGATGCATATATTATGCTTTCTCATAGTAAAAATAAAGTCAATTCGTTGAATAGTTGCCGAGATATCGTGTCCACCAATTTGAAAAATGCGGTTTCGACAAAAAAAAACCCCATTAAAGCTGCCGATAAATTGAAATGATTGAAACGAATAGCTGTTTAAAACAAAAGGTCCGAGATTTTTCTGTAGGTTCAATTTAGTATTGAGTATTTAGAAAAATCTCGGACCGAACTGCGAATAAAAATAGTATCGTTTTTTTACCCACTACACCAGACGCTCCCCTTAAAACGTTAACTTGATTACAAGGCCGTTTTCATGTTTGCCAGATCGCAGGCGTAGTTTTGTGTGGATTATCGCAATTGCATGTTCAAGTTTGTTTCTAAAGCTGTATTATTGCGCAGAACTCGAACGTTTGTATGTTAACGGGTTTTCTCACGTGGGTGTGCGGCGAATTTGGGTGTATTGTTCAGATCTAAGGAGTGCGTTGCCTTGGCACCCTGGTACTCCTGGTTTATGGGTTTGTTTTTTAGACCAAAATTGAAGTCATGGACTTAGGCTGCTAGAACCAAAGGCAGAGGTTTCCGGTCGCGATCGGTTCATATTCGCGTGGGAATGGGTATAACCGCACTTGAGACCGCGTTTATAAATTCGCAAGTGCTAACAAATTGACTTGATCACCGAGGCATTTATAGGAATGCGAGCTTACGGGCGCAAATGATCGCATGCGTGACAAGATTTGAATTATCGTGTAGGATACGAGCGTTTCTAGGTAAACGTGTTTGACCGTGTGGATGTTTTTTATGTCGCCTATGCTAGCGTTTATAACTTTGCGTGCTTGAATTCGTTTTTATAACTGTGTAGTCGTTTTCATAATCGTTTGGGTTCCTATTCTGATTCTAATGCTTAAATTTGAGTGTATGATTGAAATGTGAGCTCCCTCATCTCACTGGGGTTTACAACGGTGGTGCTCTGAGATTTGTTGTCTAGTGTGTATAAGTTTCGTATTTTAGAATGGGAGCTCTATGTTTCATAATCGCGCGAGGTTAAGCGTTTGTATGTCTGCACAAGAGACTGTGTTTATAAATCCGAAAGTGCTACCACGTTGACTTACGGTGTTACACCACCGCAAAGTTTTAAAAAATCGACAGTTTTTTATTGCTCTAAAATGTGCTTTAGAGTCTTGATTGATTTACCAAAATATCGAAGGCGACTTTAATTTATAATTGTTCAAATTTTTAATTCTGCTACTTATGTATAACCCGAGCATGCTGAAAACTTTAGCCGCGTTTTCTCGAAACTACATTTTTTGAGCTGACCGGAGAAAAAGTCGAACAAATGATTTTTAATCGCTTTGAAATTTTCACAGCATATTCAAAAATAATTTTTCCAGCGACGCACGTAGGTTTTTTTTATTGGTAATTTTTTTTAATCACCAATTTTGTATCGATTTTTATGACATTTTAAACATATTTTTACTAAAAAGAGCGCCATTTTTCGAAAAATTAATATATCGAAAAAATCCTACGTAAGTCGCTTGCCTTGGAATCGAAAAAAAAAACTTTTGTTTTAAGCTCTAAGTTAAAAATTATGGGAAATAGTTTTCCGACTGCGAACCCTTTCCAATAAACTCGCCTACGGGAAAATGCAGCACATCCGCTATATTGTGACAAAATTATTTGAATGCGCCTATTTTTTCGTGTTCTACAGGGGTGTAACCCCTTAATCGCCAGCACGAGTGCGAGATCGTGGGCGTAGATACGCGTTTGCGATAGGGTTTGTGCTATCGCGAAAAGCTTGAGCGTTTGAATGTTAATGTGTGCGCTCTTTTGACGGCTTGGCTATTTGTATAGTATTTCATCGGCTATCTAGGCGTATTGCAAGCAACATATTAAAACAACTTTCTATTAGAGGTCAATATATGCTTCAATTATGTTCAATAGAATATGAACGATTTTTTCCCAGTTTACGCCTTAAATGGAGATTTAGAAGTGAACTAGTATTAATTGTTACACTACGTTTATTCACCAACTGATACATGTTATATTGCTAGACGATGTTTACAATACCGCCAATCCAATCACCCTATGGGAGAGATCCGTGCAAAGCTGAAGTATTTACCTGGTTAACCTGCTGAAGCCATATAAGACCGGGGGATTCCGTGTCAAATTCGTCTCCTCAGAATCTGGCGTTTGACCGCCTTCCCGGACTAACGCTAGTTCAAAACTGGAAACTACTTGTGAACATACCTGAACGAATTCTAACTTTCGATGTTCCGAAAGAGAAGAAGTTCTGTTTGGTGATGAGATTTTTAGGCAGTTATGGAATTTTCTTGCAGTACGTCACGCTTAACTATGGTTTTGCTCAGGAACACAAAGAGTGCCTCCGTTTACAGAGCTAGCGTCAATTCAGCACTAGCTTATTACTGGCATTAAGTTAGTGTCGGATTCTGAGGAGACGGGGCCAAAACGAAAATACCATAACTAAACAAAATGTTATTTGCTTTTTTCAACAGTATGTGGCCTTTTAAGCAAAAAAACACGATTTTGCGCTAATTTTTCGTCATTTTTGAGTGACATACTATTTTAGTATTTAAATGAAGAAATGTAAAAAACGTAGGGGGTGCATTTTATACAAAAAAATATGTTTCAAGTTTGAAAAGAATCGGTCGAGTAGATTTTTCAAGATCGTGTTCACGGACTTCGAAAAATTGGTTTTCAGCAAAATGCGATTAATTTGCATTTGCACTGCTAGGTGGCGCTGTATGCGTCGATTTATTACTGTAAGTGAAAATAATTTTATTGCTAACAACTTTGTGGAAGGCTGCAAATCAATCTAACTTTCCTGGGAGAAGTTGTTAAACTTTTAACGACGTGATGATAGAGTCAGTTTTGGGTCGTCAAACGGTAGGATAAATTTTTTTTCACAAGTTTCCTATCTCATGCCTCCACGCAAGTCTAAGTCTATTGATGACATTTGGTCCTTAGACCGGCGACGACTGGGTGCTATCAGCCTTCTGCCGATAGTAGCAGAAAGAGAGGGTGCGAACAGATCTAGCCGAGAAAACATTGCCGTAAAAATGAATAGTTGATCGGCAATTAGCCCCAATACGACTAATCTGACCAGGGTAGCCACATTGAAATCAGTATTTTTTCAAGAAAAAATCTGTAAATCTGTATCGCGGGAGAAAAATTCTGTATCGAAAATCTGTATTCAAAAATTAACTAAAAGCAATAATATTTTTACAAAGAAAAATTAACCAACCGATCACAAATATAACAATGAGATTGATTTTAGTCTTTATCAGGAGAACAAATGATATCTAAATTTGGCATTTTTGTTCCACGCCTTACACTAAAAATCTGTAAAATCTGTATTTAAGCAAAAAATCTGTAATCTGTATATACAGAATCTTGGTCTTAAATTCTCTTGAAAAATCTGTAAAATACAGAATAATCTGTATATGTGGTAACCCTGAATCTGACTAGTAGCTATGATCACGGGTCAATACGTATTGAAAATTCGCCGCGTCTGTTTTTATGAACCTAATTTCAAGCTCCGTTATTGCTAACAAACCCGTGCATCAGGTTAACAGTCCTTTATATTTCCCTTCAGTGTTCCCTGGCCTGTTCTACAACTTTGTAGAAGACACCTAATTTCTATCTCTTTCAGTTAGTGTTGGCGCTCTCTATGTGGTGAAATGTAGAACTAAATGTTTATAGTCATGACAATGACTCATGTACAAAAATTATGTCAAACATACTATTCAACTAAACTCAACCATTAATTTTTAGAAAAAATAAAGTTCGTGGGAATCGATTACTGATTCATCAGCATGTGTTGTTGCCCCATACAAAACAGACTCATACATCACTTTAATAACCTCTACCGAGGAAGTTGGAGTTGCAGGTAAAAAAATTACCGGTGAATATGCAAATGAGTAAGCATTCAACATGTAAATTATCGAAAAATCCCATACAAATTTTAAACACGTTGGGCCGGTAGCTGGACTTGTCTGATTTGGTTAAAATTTGGAGTAGACACTCATTTTTTGTCAATCTAATGGCCGTATGACACAACTTTTGTCATTTGCGCGTGGCGCAAAAAAGTGAACAGGTAGACGAACCTGGTAAATGTAGACAGAGTTGGCAGTGCAGAGCTGGCGAAAGTCTCCCAAAAGATGTCTGATGCGACTATACTTCGAATTATACCGAACACAATCGTTGGATTATCTATATCGGCTGGAGCGCGAAATCGTTTAAATGACCAATTTCGTGCTGCGGTAAGCCATCAACGGTCAAACTCAATTCTGTGACAACACCGTCAATCTCCACCTCCCGTGAAGGTATCTAATCTCGAGCAAATACGTTTACTTGCTTCAGGTTAGACAATACAACGCGAATCTTGTTTTGTCGCTCCTTCGTTATTTCGGTTCCGGGAGAATATCATTTTATCAGGTCCCTCACAATTTGAATAATTTCCAAACGGTCAACGGTTCGTCGGTAACGACTACTAAGCACGATAACGGTACCGTGTTTAGAAGAAAAAAAACACCTGTCACTACACAAGGGAGAAATGAGAGCAATTTGAGTTAATTTCCAGCCAGTTCCAAATAATAACCTTGAATAGTGGGATCAAATTGAATATAAATGAAACAAATTTTCATATTATGCAATGTTTTATTGAAAAAAAAAAACAACAATCAGTGCATCGTGATTCCCACTCACTCGCGCGAAAAAGAACTTATGCAATATCCAATTTTTCCAGGATAAGATGAGTCGCGCAGTTCTTCATCTCCACAAACAGTGTTAGACATTTCTAGCCAAACATGTCAAATGGCTCTAAGTGCAAATGACAGTTTCTTTACTTTTTCTTTCGCTAATAACTCGGCAATTTATACATTTGTTACTCAACTCTTAGCAGAATAAGCTAGTCGAAATCAGTTTTTCAATATATCTTGAAACAATATTGAAACGTTTTAAGATGACGCCATAATAATCGAAAGAGAAAATAAACAATGAGAGGCTCTCATTTGCCCTTAGGACCATTCGACATGTTTATCGAGATTTAATGTTCCGATCCAACATGACTGAGAATTACTCCTCTCAGTGGAGAACGTATTTTTTTATTTTCGTGAAAATAAAGAATTGTATCCACTCCACTGGAAAGAAAACCGACAAAAAAATAGATTAGACGTATTTTGTAATGTTTATGATGAGCGCTATCAAGACAGCGAGCACAAACACTCATTAGCTCAGCTCCAGCACAATTATTTTTTCGGAAGAATGGTGAATGCTAATAATTTTTCCAGCAAAAAATGTGAATTTTTATTGTCAAAGATGTTAGTTGTTGGAGTCTTTTAAGAGTAATAAAAGCAATGTTAGACAATAATGTTCTAAAAACTTGTCTGTCAAAAAAATTAAAACAATTTAGCACCATGAAATATCATTATCATTAATTCAAGATTTACTGCAAATTCCTTCTTTAATAAGCTACCACCCTACGTAAAAATAGGTCAGTGGTGATAAAAAGAGGCAGCCTACAAAACTTAATCACTTTGCTATCCTGTTTCTGGAAACTGTTGAAGCAAATTAACTTCTGGGAGCTGGGTTAAAGCGAACTGGTCTTCGGCAGATACCCATCAGTTCGAATTCCACTGGGTAAGGTGACGGTAGTTAGACCACGCCCGAAAAAAATTGTATCTTTCGAATATTATTCGATTCCAATTGAAGTTCACCAGCAAACTTTTTTTTTTAATTTTTATTAATTATTTGGAAAAACTAATTGTAAAAAAACTTGTTTTAATCCACTTAGTGGTGCAATTGTGCCTTTCTCATTTATTCAAACTATGATTTAATAGCTGGTTATGTCCATTACATTCGTATAACACTGGGTACGTATGTACGAGTGCACGACTGCCACGAACCTGATGAGCAACATGTAGACGTTGACATACTTGAAACAAAAATCTATAATATTTAGTCTCTGAGAAAGACTTCGGTAAAAAGTCGATTTACAAAGTGATTGCATATTAGACAGGCTCATTTTTTAACTTTTAGCTCAACCAGGCTCTATTGATTCCTTTTATGGCCCTTAGTAATTGTGCAAATTTTGGTACCGATCGGTTGTGTCTACGGACCCTCTAAAAATTTCAAATAATAATAATAATAAAATCCACTTGTTTTGAAGTCAATCTTTAGTTAATAACTTTTCTCAGCGAATTTTCACAAACTTAAAATGTTTCACGAATGTGTTCAGTTGAAGAATACCTTTAGAAATATATAGTGCTCTCATGAATTGATTGATGAGGTAATTTTTTTTTTAAATTTATTTTCAATTTTAACCGATTTTCCATTCTAATTTCCATATAAACTTTTAAATTTTTGGAGGGTCCGTAGACGCAACCGATCGGTACCAAAATTTGCACAATTACTAAGAGCCATAAAAGGAATCAGTGGTGGAGCAAAAAGTCAAAAATTGAACCAGTCTATTGCATATCCTTTCTACATGAGAAAAGCAAAACAGGTGTATTGTAAAAGACGCGGGATGAACTATGATCTATCGATCACAGAATATCGCAACACCGTTATACCGACAGTGGGATTGTACACACGTACGCATTCCCTCTAAAGAGCAGATTAGGCACGCGTTCGGTAGATAGTGTAACGTTGCACGCATAATTAAAAGCCTTTGTACTTCATCTCGTTATAAGAACTTGCTCCTTCAACTTCAATTTCAATTCCGGAATTCCTAGCGTCCCGTGATACACCTGACACAAGACATTTTTGCGGTGGAGATTCGAACATGAAACGACTGGCTTCCCTCGATATCATCCGATAGAGACGATTTATGCTTGAAATAAGCTATAAGCTCATAAGAAACGAGAATTTGAAATCTATATTTTAATTATAGCACTTCCGCTCGGGATCACCGCCATAACAGATACACGCCTCGTTTTAATAACTCAAAAAAATGGCGCACGAACAAGCCTTAACCTGATAGCGGAATCTGGTTGCAGTCACGCTACGGTAGTGAACAATACCACCATTACCCAGAGATAAGCACAACAAGCTGCATATCAGCGAAACAGGCGCAACTAGACTCATGGAGGGATGCTAATCGCATCTATATTATACGATGGCACATGGGGTTATCGAGAGCGACTGACCCAGAACATCAGCCGATGCGATGCTCTGCCAAACAACACTGAAGCGCAAAAATATGAATTTATAAATAGTAGAGTGGTTGCTCTTATTTGGCCTGGTTGTACAGAGGACGCATGATCGAATGATTAACTCCGCAATTTTCCTATCCGTCAAGATTCGGCTACGTCGAGCACAAAGGCCAAGTTCCGCTCCAGAACGTACTGCCAAAGCTTATATTTAAAATAGTAGATTGTTTTCAGTCACAACGTGAAATCTCACTCCATTTCTATGTTTGCAAATAGTTGGCAGACAGAATTTTAAAGCCCAGCGAAACATTCATTGTCATTGTTAAAGTCAGAACGAATGAGTGGAGTAAGTTTTCCAAACAATGCTTGACCATACACAAATGTCAATGGCATAAAATCACGACACAAACCAACAACATCGTAAATCATGCAAACAACCCGGAACACGGTAAGCTGCTTCTGCTGGAACACCATTGCGTTGTAGCAAGCAATTTGTTAATTTAATACATTTCCATGATTGACAAACAAAAGTTACTAGCTGACTAGGTACTGTTTGCAATGTCCCCGCACTCAATTACGCCACAGGCGGCAACGGCGTCGTTCAAACTGGAAAATGTTTGGACGACCAGAATTGCAATGCGGGACAGAATGAGTTTTTTTTACAGAACACGAACTACTCTTTCGGGGTATTGCATGAATAACGTAACACCTTTTCGTGCTGAAATGTACAACAAACGTGGCTAGGATGTTCAAAGGTTTGTTACTGGATAAAAATTTATGAAAAACCTCTTGCATCTTACCTAACCTCAATTTTCATGATCTATCCGGAACCTCTTATTGTGTCTAAAAGTATTCCCGCGACTTCGAAACTTTCATTATAGTCTATGATTTACGATTTTTCAAAAAATCGTCTTGTCTTTCACTCACCGACATTTTTTTCGTTATGATCGGTAGGAGAACGGGCGACGATCTGAATTTATACTCGACATTTTCGAAAGGGCAATTTTGAAAAAATCAAAAACAAAATAATGATTAAAATCATTCGCGGGGTATTTTTAAAGGACAAATTTCTCACCGGAAAAGTTTATTCTTGACCCCCTATTTGTATTCAAAAGGTGGTGGTAAAGTACGTACCTTGAAACGTTCTAAAAGTTACCAAAAAGTATTTGGCGAAACTGGCCGCTGCACTTCGTTAAGTTGATTCTTGCATACCGCAATCTATGTATTAACAGAGCACTAACGACACACACCTGCCGCACCATTATTACATCAGTCGCTGTTATCTTTCCGGTTGTCAAGCACGAATGCATGCCTAGCTGACATAAACAATAAACAAAATCCCGCAGGTTCCACAACAAGGCAGGCTGCAGTGTCCGCCGGAGCAACGTGTGATGGATGTTTGGTCACACATTGTGCAAATAAACCTACCTACCTACAGCACTCGTCATCACAACTTGATGTGTCATTTAGACGCGAGTGTGAACAGCAATCCATCAACTCGGTGAATGTTTAATTCAAAATGTGAAGCTTTCCTACCGATCGACCGTGGCGACCAAATGCAGCTTTGGTAAGATTTGGAGAGAGCATTATCAATCATAACCGCCGGCGAGGAAAGAAGCGTAAAATTCTAGACGTAAAAAAACTGAGCAACCGTGCAGAAAGCAATGCGAACGATCATCGGTTGCCTACTGATTAGGCGTTTTGTTGCAGCGATGTTGAGTCTTTACCCAGCAAGACGGGATCCAGTCAGCCGCTCTGTCGTTTGCTTGCGGAGAGCTGTGCTGATTTGAATGTATAATACATGCAAAGCCATGAGAAAATAACAGATTTACGAAGGTTAAATGCAGCCCTCTGCTAGGTGGGTATTGTTTTTAAATCCAGCATCTGTCGTTGTAAAAATCTTTCTATTTGGGTTAATAGTTTAAAATCAAAATATTAAAGCTGCGACTTTCGTTTTTCTGCTATTTCCAGAGTTATTGATCATATTATTGTACTTTAAACTTTATAAGATCACCCGTTGAGTAAAGGCTTCTTCACTTAGATCACTGCACTTTATTTAGTCTGTTGCAACATTCTAGTAGTCAGATATGGAACGTTTAGACAGTGATTTGCTTTCAAAGTACACATGTTTCAATGATGAAAGTTTCGTCTCGTTACGTGCTGTATTAAAAAATTTGTAGGCAATAGAAAAATAGAGAAAAGAAATAGGAGAAAAATAGATTGATCCTGAACACCTACGTCAAAAAACCCGACGACGGACTGACCGACCTCAGCGGCCATCTTTTTCCAACATCGAGCCATTTGTGGAGCGTCCTGAGTGGAGCGGAATTGCGGGCAGTTGGGTGAATTAATATCCTTGTGGACGGTGTTCCACTATAGAACCACCCTGCTTCACTGGACCATTGTGAAATGTAGTGAAAGGCAGTATTTATACTGCTTCGAGTCCATTGATTTATTGGTGATGAAAAAATGAAAAGTTTTGAAACCGCAGCTGCAAATTCCTTGCCAGATTAAGTTTCTGGGTAAATTTATCGGCTAAAACGAACTTGAATTTTCTGAGGACATCACCCCGTACTGTGGCCAGATAAACTTTTTTTCTAGGAACCTGCCTAATCTTGGCATAGATTTCATCGCGCATGACAAGGCTCCTCTGGTTTTCGACACATCTAGCACAACTTTTTTCTATACTGCAGGTATCGGGTTAAACTTTCACCACTGAAATACGTATAGAAAATCGCTGACAAAGCATTTCCAATCCAACCACTAGATGCCGCTGCTACATAATAAATAAAAAACCTGCATTCTAAATGAAGCTAACGATTGAAGACATAATCTGAAGGAGTCTAAATGAAGATTGTGGACAGTGTTGCCAATTTGCCTAATATGCTATCTTCGATACAGGACAAGATATTCACCTACAGCTTGATCAATGCCTACACGCCAACATACGCCAAAACAGTGATATAAAAGTAGTTTTAGTAGCGTCTAGATAAGACCTACAGCTCGACGAACGATTCCCAGAACAACCTGGTTATTGAGGATCAGTACAACAGAGACAGAAGTGTTGGGTATAACACGGGTAGATCAACGTAATGATTGATCCAAAGTAGATCAGGCTAGGAGTCGAATGTTTTCAGCGGCTACACATCAAAAAAAGGAACGATATGGAGAGTTGATAGCAGCCGAAAAAAACTTCATTGGTATAATAAATGTAGGCATGCCGAGCAGGTACTCGTAGGAGCAGAGATACGTTTCACCAGCCACAACACGTGAAAATTTTACAAGACGATCAACTACATGAGGAAGAACAGCGCCGATCATAATCAGCGACAGTGCCGAGAGTTGGTTAACAGATTTTACAGTTACAGTAGTTTTTGAACAAGCAAACGAGTAGAAAAAGTAGATATAGAATAAGGAAGGGCCATTCGAGAACTAAACAAAATGTTGGACCGATGAGGAGTACGGCATCCCGGACGAACTTTTAAAGGTTGTGAGTGATCGTCTGTACGAAGCAATCACATCCGTGAGTGGGATGATTTGGGTGGTAGAAGGAATGTTTTCGGTGTAGTTGGATGCCCTATTTACTAGCGTTGAACATGACAATCCGATAAAACTGATTACTCTTACTCTGATGGGCCAAAGAAAAGCGTCAGAATAACCGGAGAGATATCCGACTCGCTTGTGACATCAGATGAATTGAAACAGTGCGATGCACTCTTTACTTTATTGTTTAACACATGCTTCTTGACTTCACGGATGATATCGACATAATTGGCGTCAATCGCGGAGTAGTGGAAGAGGCCTCTGTAAAGAAAGGCTGCGAGAAACGGTCTGTTGCGCTTTGACAATAGAAAGCACATGAATACCTGGATTACTCCTCTTTTTGATAACTGAAGTCGTTGTTTCCGCAAATTCATAGATTCCTGAATCGTTAGCTTCTGTCTTCCGGGATACGTGAAATTATGCATTTCAAAATTTAACTAGTGATTAATTGGCTTCCTGTGTGACCCAACTCTAATTGAGTTCTTGAATCTCCAAAGCTGAATGGATTTTTGGGATACAAATTTATAGTCGGCTTACTGATAGAACTCTTCGAATTTCAGGTATTCTTGGGGTTTTGATATTTTGATTCATAAACCCCTAGATTTTAGGATTCACGAATTCACAACATTCTATTCGCGTTTTTCTAGATTCTATCAGTGCTTTACTAGCTGTTGAATTCCGCATTTGACGTTTCTTGTTTATAAATGTTCGTACGCGTATTATTTAGTTGATTTGGAGTCGATTTCTTCACCCTCGCTTAACACTTAAGCCAGGATTAAACGTAGTGGTGAACCTGGTTTAAAAGTTAAACGAGGGTAAAGAAATCGGCCCTTAGTGATTTCATGGAAAATGCTTTAAAATATTACCGTGGATGTTTTTAAAGTTAATGTTTTTTTATCGTTCCAATGAGAATCTATAGAACATGTAAGCTAGTGCATTTTAAGTGCCGACCATTTTTGTTAGTCGAAGTATTAGTCCCGTTTTTTTTTTTTCTAAAAACGAATGTTCTAACAACCATTGTTGCTTTTTCATATTTAAATATTTGAAATAGGCCAACGATATCGCTAGGAATAGTATTTTTACGATAGAGTATCGCGTCTACATCCCTTCTCGCGATGTAGAGATTGATGGTGTAGTCAGTGATGTGGGTTTATGGATGTCGATGTTCTGATGAAAGATGAGGCTGACCACTTTGAGAACCCATTCCTACGATCAGCTAAGATATTGGAGTGCAATCAATTACACACAACTAACCATGATCGCAAACCAGTCCCATAAAGATAGGAAAACCCCATAGAAAACGGGACGAATATGCGATCATGGGTCGACAATATCTATCGAAAAAGGGAGATACTACCGATCAGACTCGTTTCACATGACTTTCGCTGCATCTGCTCTACTGAGCTACGTTGAAGTGGCAGTGGCTCGTCTACCTGAAGCTTAAAAGAGCTGTTCTACTTGTCTCTGAACACCCGTACGTTCTCTTCCCGAGCAAATTGTCATGGGTTCAGACAACACTATCAAAATACCATGCAGTAAGGGTGAAGTTGGACCATGACCATGGGGGTATTATGGGATTTTCGTTTGCTCGGGTTGCCAACCAAGGATAATGCCTCTTGAAGCTCTTGCATGGGCCATTCTTTGTCCATGATTGGGAACGCTAGAAAAAGATAAAATAACACTTTCGATCTTCCTTGTAAGGTTGTCCCAAACAGGAAACCATACATTAACAAAAAAATGCTACTACAATTCCGAAGATAATCCTTTCTGGTTTTGTAAAATTCAAATGCAATCAGGAGTTTCCAGCACTTTGCAAGGCATCATAAATGCCAAGTCCTCCTATTTTACAGCCAGAAATTCAGCCCAAAAGGGAGTTCATAAATTTTCTAACACTGTGGATTAGATATTCACAGGTTTCACCGTTACCAACCCTCTGAAAACTTTGCTGGTTGCTACTCCACCAACAGTGAGAATATTTTTAAAGCAGTTGTCTAAACAATGACCCCTCCTTGAAGTGATTATATCTTTCGATGGCTAACTTATTAAACGGAATCACACGGATTTGATCATTGTTTCACAGTGGAATTGCAGATGTATTAGCACAACATTGATTGATTGCTCCGCAACAGAAAACCTCGATACCGCAAACGAAACACCATCTTCAGTAGTGGAGTTCTCACTTGCTCTCTTGTCATGAAACAATGACGCCCCGTGGTAAAACAAAATCAAATTCAGTTTATTGAAAAAGCTACGAGTGAGGGTCATCGCCATTCCAAAGCTAGGAAAACTAGCCTCCGATCACAATTCGTATCGGCCAATTGCACTGCTTTCCTATGTCCAGAAGTTGTGCGAGAAAATTATTCTGTTCCGCTTCGACAATGGGGCTGTCAGATACACAATTTGGCTACCAGCAAAGGCAAAGAGACGAATCAATCCCTTGAGTAGCTTTCAATAGAAATTGAAATGGAACATGCTAACGCCGAACAAATGGCATCAGTTTTCTAAGATACTAAGGGAGCATTTCACTAAGCTTCTATAGACGTTCTTTCAAAGAAACTGCACCAGCATAGTCAGTGACCAGTTTTCGCCAAACATGTTATCCGAAAAGCAACTTGCAGACGATGGGGTTGTCTCTGTTACAGAATCCAATGCTGTCTACGGGCAAAAATCATTGCAAAGTAGCTTGGATAATTTGTTTACTTGTCCTGGCATTACAACTACACGCCACAGAACATTAATTTTTCTTTATACAATCTCTCAACTGATTCAACTGCTTTTTTAAACATCCATGAAGGACGAGATTTGTGGAATCCCGACTCATATTCGCCCACAAGTGATCGTAAAAATCTTTTATTATAAATAACAACAAATCGCTTTCGACTTGTTCTACACTGACTGATCAAATTTCGATGAGCCGACTGGCTTCGGTGTTTTCTGCGAAAACTGCACCCCAATATGCAAACTCAGTGACCCTGATTAAATTTACGTGGACGAACTAGCCTGCTATTCAGTGTACCCTTGAGATCATTGATAGTTTGTGTGTAGATCATTACTTCATCATTTCGGACAGCCTCAGCTCCATTGACACTCTAGAAAGCACTTATTATTTGTTTATTCATTGTATTCCCCTAGAGAAAATACGGAAATAGCCGAGTCCATCATCTGAAATTTTTCACCAGATAACCTTAGTGTGGATCCCTTCACATTGCTTTATCTCGGGCAATTATATAGCATTACACTTTTGACACATAACTCCGTCGTATAGGACTTGCTGAGAGTAATCATTGCGTTTGTGGGAATGGCTGTCACAACTTTGAGCGTGTTGTTTGGCACAACACAACCCTACGTGCTTCCCTCTTTCTCAGTAGAGCTCTCTCAATGTCTGTCCCTTAATCTAGAAAATGGTTCCGCTAGACGGAATTACGATAGATACCTCCTTGAGATAATTATCCAGCTAGAACGTTCTAAAGCAGTTGACATAGAGAGCATCGCAACAGTATCTACGTGCTAATAAATTTCGAAACATCTGTTCTCTTAGATGTTGGCTCAAAGAAAGAGACCACAGCAGATTTCTAGCTCTTCTCAATATTCTCTACTAGGACTTATCGAAAAACTTAAGACAACAAGCAACCATCGTTGTCAGATTCTTTTTGCTTGCCTTTCATAATTGCTGAAAATAATTGTACCTCAATAATTGCTCCTAAATCAATACTTCACAAATATAGCTACATTTAAAAGCTACATTGTATTTTCCTTGAAGTCTCTCTTAACCATATAAGTAGCTAGGGTAACTGTGCCCTAATTAGTCTTAAATATTATTCATGTATACGTGACCGGAGTCATGATTCCTAGCGAATTTGATACGGTTCATAATTCGTGCTCGTGAGATAGTTTAAAAAAACATAAAATATTTTTCATGCATTCGTGAATTGGTTCATGATTCCTAGTAGATGACTCACGATCTATATTGAGTATTTGTGATATTTAGAACATCTCCAATTTTATGCAAGACCTCGAACATCGTTATTCATTTGATAAGGTTCGATGTGATGTCCGTACAGAAACTGTGTTGATGTAAAACAAAACATTAATACATTTATTCAAATATTTCACAAACAGAGACAACTTCTTTAACAAAATTAGCTTCAAAAATTTGCCCTAATTTTCCTGTACAGAACAGTATTGAAAATGGATGGTCTGATGGAAAGTGACACTGAAAATTCAATGTTGAACCATCGATGCTTCCAACTGTCACAATACACATGAACATGAATAAAAAAGTAAACATTGACACATCTCCTGCGAAAATAAATATTCAAAGTATGTAGAACAAACACCAATAGCAACTAATTTGAACCTAATTACCAACCGATATGCCGCAGCCAACTTCGAACAATGCCCTGCTTTCATTCCACCTTCACATCGAGAGAGAAAAGGGGGGACTCATTCAGGGAGGAATCACACGGTAAACAAAGCCCCACCAGTATGACGACCGGAATTCGTAAACATACGCGCCCTCCTCCTAAACAAGAAATGAGCTTTTGTTTCCTCTGCCTGTGCGCGACGTCGTGCAATGTTCGCGGAGAAAGTTATTGACATGCACCGTCGACCGCACACTACATTCAAGCAATTATGCACTTGCAAACGGAGCGGAGTAAGCTGTAAAAAAACGGATCCGAACGGGCGGGCAGGAAGGCAGTAAGGCGAATGACGTATCGCGTCTCGGCGGCACATCTTGCACACTAACCTACTTTTGGGGGGCTCAGCTAAACAGTAAGTGCACATACACAGAGACAGAACCATGATTAGTGACGACTATATGTACTGAAGAAGAATTGATGCGTTTGGCCTTGACTTCTGGATCACACTCGATGGAAGTAACGTTAATTGAGGGTTATTACACAGCAACAAAAACAAATACATGACGTCTTCACTATTTTTCGTTGGTTTGCTTTGGTCATTCAATTATATCTTTCTTATAGATGGGATATTTTTCCGTAAAAATATCTACCATAACAATAATATAAGAATAAACATCGTACGTCATTCAAAATATTATCTAATCCTTAAGCAACCGTATTCAATTAAATGACTGATCCGTTGCAATTACCATCCTTCGGCGAATCTTAACCACTACTATTCCCCAGCTTTCTCATCAACGTTTCGAACTCGTCCTTGTAGCACTGATAAACGGCGTACACCCGACCGCAGTAGTCATTCTCCGGTACTCGCGCCAGCTGACCGCCAATACATCGATAGTGCTGATCGGCAAAAGCCCTCTCATCCGAGTCGTTGCGTCCCTCTCGGAACATAAGCCAGGTATCGTGCATATGCACTCCACTCAAGTCGTCGTAAACGCCCAAATTTAGACCGATGCAACGCAGCATGCACTTGGTGGCCGTATCGTCCGGGAAGTCTACCTTTCGGTAGCGCTTGATTTGATCCTGTGACACGTCGAGTCCAGTGCTGCAGACTTCGATCAGTCGGTTTAGTTTTTCGTTGGCTTGCTGCAAAATGGGAAACGATGTTTAAAACGGTCGTCGTGGTGGAACAAGGAACTACTCACAATTGGTGCTGTCAGTAATAAACCACTGATCACCAGTAACTTTGTGATTTGAACTAGATTTATCATTTTAGTAGCGTTTAAAACTCTATTATAACTACACCGCTCGTTACAGCAGGCTAGTTTGACCAGCACGGCTGAATCTGGTTATATACGAAAAATGGAGTCCTAAGTTCAATCGAGATTGAGTACAATCACAATGAGCGTTGATTAATTAATTGAAAATGCAATGTCTGTAATTAAGTACATGTATATGTAATTGCCTTCTTTTAGGGTTTTTCTGTCACGCACAATAGATTCTGGAAGGAATTCCGTATGAAGTGGAATTCTAATAGATCTTGATAATCATGAATTATTACAACCGGTAATCAGCTAAAGCCGAATCCTAGTATAGTTTAGAATTGCGTTTTTAACGTGCAAAATGACTACCATCGCAATCATGGCCGTGATAAGTTCGAATTCTCATTGTTTTGACATTTCTCGATCATGTCGGAATAACTTATGCATGTACCCGCCGATCAACGATTCTCACCAGATTTCCCAAATCAAATGAAAACATTGCCGAAGCAATCGCTAGTTCTGCTCACATCTAGTTCTACAAGTTTTCCCTAAAGCTTACCGATTCTTCGCGTGCACATTTTCCCCGCCCAACTTCTACCCACTGACACTTAGCTGCATGATTAATGTGTTTCTTTTCATCGTTTGATTCCATCTTCGATCGAACGGTTAGATACGAATCAGTATTTTAATCGTTCCATACGATTATTGTCGAATGCAAAATAAACTTGATCATATTGCGAATACATAGTTTATTCCCTTTGTTACAGGACGTTGACTTTTGTGCACATTGGGAAAAATGAGGTGGTTCATTTTAGAAAAACAGCCCGACCAGAAGATCACAACAAGATATTATTAAAACTATCTCCCGTTGATGCTTGTTTTAATTCTGGTTTATAACTTAATCTTTCCTTTATTTTCCAGATCAATCAGGGATTCGTTCAATAATTTTTTACTAGAAACGAAAACATGAGTTTGATGGCGGTGAAAAATTATACTGGCAAAATGTCCCACTGTGCGTACAATTATATTCACAACAGAACTATCAGACTGCTAACATCCCCCTCTTCCCGACGGCGGCCATTTTTGGTGTTGGGAAAATAGTTAAATACTACGATCCGCCCCATTTCGATCGAAGAAACGTCTATGTGATTCTAAGTTGAACGACGTGTCAACGCGCGTACGGTTCATCATCAAGCAAATGGATTTCATTCAGGAGTATAGTCCTGACGAAGCGGTCCGCATCGATGGGGAGTTTAGTCGTTTAGCAGGTATGTATTACAATGCTCGTTTTGAGTGATGTATTAGAGGTTAGGCATTGTAAATAGGGAAACGTAAAAGTTAAACGTACACAAGTATCCGATTGGAGAAAACGAGAAGATTATTACAGAATGTGTTTTGCTTTGATGTTTTACAAGTATAATTATAAGTCTCGTCTAGTTAAAAGTTGAAAAGGAGAAAATATCTAACTAAGATTCCCTGTGAATTTCAAAACTTTGGCAAGCCGTGAAATATGATTTCAAGCGAAATATTGCAAAGATTGCTATGTATTACCCATCTTATAGTATCAACAAATTCAGCGTGCAAATGTCTAAATATAGACTGTTTGAAGCTAAGATTAAAATAGCGAACATTTGAGCATTTTTTGCTTTGAAAAATATCACTCCAGCAGAAAAT
Organism: Topomyia yanbarensis; assembly: GCF_030247195.1. Taxonomy (NCBI): domain Eukaryota; kingdom Metazoa; phylum Arthropoda; class Insecta; order Diptera; family Culicidae; genus Topomyia; species Topomyia yanbarensis. The sequence continues at coordinate 201,567,789 of NC_080670.1, read as the reverse complement.
TTGTTAATGCCTTTGCCATATAGTTGCATAAATTCTGGCTAATTACCCAGTGAATAAATTATCAAGGTTTGATGTCGATTGTGGTAGTATGAGACAGTGAAGTAGTTTTCGATTGCTCTAAAATGTGATCACCTTATTACAAGCAGTATGCCAGTTACATAACTCAGGATCTACCGTGGTAGGTTATACGATACATGCAACTCTCAGAATTATTTGTTTGTTGGTTTGGGTAGCTGGCTGCCGAGTATTTTTGATATACATAGTTAGTAAAATAAGAAAATTAAACTCTAAACAGATTAACGAGAATGTTGGTAATGTACAATTGAAACGAATATGTTCCAAAACAACAGATATTTCAACTCGATCTTCGTTTCCGCCTAGAAGATTCAATCAACTACTGCGAAAAAATGGGCAGATTTACAAAACAAATGCCCAACAACTCCAGAGTCTCTTTCAACTATCATTACAGATAATAGGTATCTATTCGCTGAAAATTCTAGATTTATATTTTTTCACAAAATATTATGTCAAAATGAGCGCTGCTTGCTTGTATATAAGTTACATAAAAATAAACCTTCAACAGTTGTATTCCCTTGGATTACAAGGTAGTTTTTAAACGACAAAAATAACATAGCAGAGATGGGGTTGGATTGAATACAGCATAGAAAAAATATTATTTGGTGAAATAGGTGACAAGACGGGTGCGGGCATAGCGTAGTTGATAAGTCAATGTCCTTGCACGCAGTTCACCTGGGATCGACACCGCACATAAGGTTAGACATTGTTCTAACCCGAAAAAGAAGCGAATAACCACAAGGTTAAAATACCGATAACCGGAATAAAAAATAAAGAAAAGAAACGAGAAAGAATATGAAAAAATTACTAATTCAATGAAATAAATTAGAATGCCGCCAGATGTCACACGACCTCTAGGCTCGGAGCAAGACAGAATCCAAGTGGACACCACGTGAAAAATTACGTCAAGCGTAGTTAATTTTACATATAAAGTTTATCGAGTTACTGTGTTATTAAATAACCCCAGATAAGATACGTAGTTTTATATGCAAAATTACGCAGAAATGACAAATTTCTTCTCGTGAGGAATTATTTTCTGTTTACCCTCTGTTGCTTTTTGATCGTTCAGTCTGCCCTAAAGTAGGTCATATACTACGTTATTTTTACGTACACTACATGGACACGTAAAATGAATTAGATTTTTATGCAACATGTACACTTGGCCTAAACTTTTACGTACACTTGAGGTAATTTTTAACATTCAAATGATTTACGCACACTGGGCATATTTTTTAAAAATTCTTGTCTTAATGTATTACATACACTTGACGTAATTTGTGTCTAAAACTCTATTTTAAAGATTTTTTCCAAGTTATTTTTTTCCAAGTTAAAGTAACTATGCATTAGGATTAAAATAGTTAGTTAGAAGTAATTTTATAGTTGACGTGGTGTTTTAAGTACTCTCTACATGATTTCTAAGCAAGCTTGACGTTGTTTTATATGTTAAATTACGTATATTTGGCGCAATGCTTTCTCCGTAGGAAATTATTTTCTGCCTTACCCTTTGCTTTGTTGCTCATTCGGTTTGGCCTAAAATTACGTACAAATAACGCAATATTGTACGCATACTTGCCGTAAAAATAAATTCGACTTTTAAAAACACAAACGCTTGACATAATTTTTTAGAAATACTTGAAGTATATTTTATGCACACTTGATGTAATACTTACGTGCATTTACCGTCATTTCCAAGCTTGTTAAAGTTCGCAGTTTGCATACAAATTTGCACACAACTTTGCGAACATGTTCCTACAATGTCGTGTGTCGTTGGAATGAAGAAACAAGCAATAACAAAATATGATTCCATTAATCACAAAAGCAAGGTGTTCAGTTTTGATGTTGCATTTTTTACAAATTGAGCATTTCCAAATTAATTCTCGGCGGTCGGCTGTCTAGAGCAATAGACCCATGAGAACACTTCGGAGCCTCCATTGTTTTATCCTCTGTGTAATTTCGCAAGTTCGGAATTAGCAACTACGAATCGCACGGTCATGAAGTCTGTGATAAAATCTGGACTGAACTTCGTATATAAGTTTGCACACAACTTCGTTCATAATTGTGTATACAATTTGGCGTTAAAGCTCGTACACTTGACATATTTTTTACGTACACTTGGCATAATAGTTTTCCCCAAGGAATATGGTAAAAAAACCACTTTGTGCATAAGGACACAAAACCTACTTTGAAATTGTTTTTAACGTTTCGCGTTCCGCTCTTCAGCACATGACAGCCGTCGTGACCGCCATGCAGACGTTAAGTCCAACAAAGCAACCATTACTTCTGATCGCATACCAAACTAGGGAAAACTAAACTGGCTTGCTAAGCTAAATCCAAGTTTCGCTTCCATTATAAGCTCTCAGAATCAGAACTTCTGCTCTAACGGGACGACAACCGTTAGCAGTCGTTTTATGCGATCATAAGTAATGTTTGCTTTGCTGGACTTAACGTTTGCATGGCGGTCACGACGGCTGTCATGTGCTGAAGGGCGGAACGCGAAACGTTAAAAACAATTTCACATACATGTTTGCGTACAATCATGCGTTAAAATTTAGGTTCATATGTGCACACAAAACTGTGAAAAATTTGAATTCAAGTTTGTATACATCTTCGGAGATCAGTTTACGTATAAGTACAAACATGTAAAACTACATGTACTTAACGTAATTTTTACGTGCTGTTGACGCAATTTTTTAGATGCACTTGCCGTTTTTTATATGTAAAATCAGACTTCAGGTCTAAGTATTGCGAGACAAATGCAGTTTTTTTTTAATTTGGGAATATTGCATGGCACCACTGTAACCAAACATTACTGTTTTTTAGATTACTTGGCCAATTTCCTTCAAAATGCATCTCACCAAATGTTTCGACACCAAATTAAGCCAATGATATGAATGAAAGTTTATAATTTCTGCTTAATTTATCTAGAAAATTTTCCATGCACAATTCTGACACGTCATACAAATGTTGTCATCAATGCACACCTATAATACGTGTGAGTGCAACTTTTATTTACATTTTTAGCAAAGACTCAATATAGTCAAACGATTTTCGCAGTGATTGAGAGATTAATACAGAATAGGTAGAAGCATCAATTGTCTTCTCTGAATTGTTTCTACCATTTATATGTTTCAAGATACTGAATCTCAAATTTTAAAAATCGTTATTCTCGAAATGTGCTAAATGGCGTTTATTATAAGATAGCACAACAGCGACGAGATATATTTTCCTTACGTCCTTTACATTACTTTATAACTATCAACAACGATCAGAACTCAGAATCGAGTGTGGCCTTTGAGCTAAAAGTCTTCGAAAACCCAGACAGGATTCCAAAACCCTCTAAAGTATTACTTGCGTTACGTTGTGACGATAATTTTGGCGGATTGCACACTAACTTCATCATGTTTGACTGCAGATTATCTAATAAGAGTTGCTTAGGAAGTGGTAAGTCGGAATTCATACCAATCCGACCCATATTAAAACCTCAACAGCATGATAGCCATCATTTCCGGCCGCCCTTATCTCCATCGTTCACCGGAAAGGATAAGGTAGACGGGAAATGTTGATACTCCACCTACTTATCGGAAGCACGACGGTTCATAATACTCTTCCATAGGTGTCGCGGTGTTGGTACTTTGGAAGGGTATAAGGTCTAGGATTCGCTCCAAGCAAGCGATGCGACCTGTAAAGAATATTTTATTATGTAGTTGTTTAGTTAGTCTTCGAGTACACAATCACTCGAAAAAGAAAATATCTTCTTTAGTTTTTGGTTATTTTTAAACTCTGGGCAGCCGGCTACCCAGAGTATCCTATGTTTCCTAAACAAAAGCAATTTGAACTCCACACATCCGACCGTGGGAGTATTGCCTAGAAAAGTTAATCTTATCTGCGTAATGGGCCGGATCACTATCTATTGTAACAGTATTTAGACAGAATTCGCTACTTCTTCCCTACGGTATATTTATTTGGTTAAAAACTACCGAGTTATGACACGTTATACAAAGAGTTATTATAGCGCGAAATGTTATAAATCAAGGTATGTTTTTCTTATTTTACGTATCGGATGATTTCTAAAATATACGTATACGAGCGATAATAACGACCACTGAAGAGAAATACAAAGAATTGTTAATCTGATACACGGGCTGGTTAGGAATAAAGGAACTTGAAATTAGATTCATAAAAACAGACGCGGCGAATTTTTAGTACGTGTCGTCGATACTAGTCAGATTAAAGTCTTGTTGCGGCTGATGTCCGATCAGATATTCAGTTTTACGGTAGTGTTTCCTTGATTAGATCTGTTCGCACCCTCTCATTCTGCTACTATCGGCAGAAGGCTGATAGCACCGAGTCGTCGCCGGTCTAAGGACCAAATTTCATCAATAGACTTAGACTCGCGTGGAGGTATGCGATAGGAGACTTGTGAGAACTAAAGAGATTAAAAAAACAAAGAAACGACATGCTTCGTCCTGAATCCGAACTCAGCTATAAGCTTCTACAGCTTTAGTGAAGACAATGTTATCTCACCGTTTGACGACCTCCAAAACCCTCTAAAGTATTACTTGATTAAGAAGTCTTGAAAATATCTTCGACGTGTAAAAGGGTTCACTTCATTTTAAATGCCTTGCTTTGCTTACAAGCCTGCGATAAATTTTGCATACGAGTTGGCATAGTCGTAGTTAAGTTTTCATACAAGCTCGCTAACAACTACATTTAACGTAATCTTTCACGTATCTTTGACGAAATGTTTTGCCTACACTTGACGTAATTGTTTTAGGTAATTTATAGCTTGTGCGCAAGCTTGCATACAGGTTTATAAAATGTGCACTCAAGTTCGCTTAAATGTATGTACATGCAAACAATTTAGCTTACGAGCCGCAGTAAAAATTTTGTTTTGGATACAAGTTGAATCGCACTCAAATTTGTATATACGATTGCGTTCATGTTCGTTAATAAGTTTACGCACAAGTCTGATTGCATCTTTTACGTACACTTGACGTCATTTCAAGGCACTGGGGCGAATGGTGTTAAACAATAACAAGTAACTCAAATTAATTTCATATGTAAAATTACGAGCACCTGACGTAATTTTTTTATTGACGTAAAATTACGTACACTTGATGATAGGTGAGATCTGTTCACAACCGATTTTTATGAAATTATCTATATAAAAAAACTAGCTTTGGTCACAAATTAAAACTCTTCCCAAGAAATACGCCATCTTAAAAATGAATTAAAGAAAAGAGGAATTGAGTCAAAATGAGCACGATAACGTATCGTGTAGATATACAAGATACCTAAACTCTGGTCTTAGCCTTCCATTGAATTAACCCTTAAAGATAATTTTTGCATTGTTGTTTTAAAACAACATTGCGCATTTGAGGGTTATTTTATCGTACAATAATGCACATTTAGGTTATATCCCATTTCTATATTTTGTGAGCGTAACTAAAATTAACACCGTCTTCCGCAGGCAAACACTACATGGACCACGCCGGAGCAACCCTGTACGCCGAATCACAAATCCGATCGATCCAAAACCAACTAACGAGCAACCTGTTCTGCAACCCGCACACCAGTCACCTTACCGGTGACCTAATAGATAGCGTTCGACACCGCGTACTCCAATTCTTCAATACACGTTCCTCCGAATATACGCTGATCTTCACTTCCGGTGCAACGGCCAGCCTTCGGATGGTTGCAGAATGCTTCACTTTTCGCCCGGAGAACGCACCCGAAGGAGACGATGGGGTGTTCGTGTATTTACGGGACAATCATACCTCCGTGCTGGGTATGCGCGCAATCGTAGCAACGGATCGGATCGAACCTATGGAGCGAGTGGACTTTCTGCGGCACACGAAACTATCCGCCATGTCTAGCCAACGGAAACCGTCGTTGTTTGTGTTTCCAGCTCAGAACAACTTCAACGCTGCCAAGTATCCGCTGGAGTTGATCGAGGAAATACAACGGAATGGCTTGAGAGGGTATGATGATGAGAAGTTTTACGTCTGTTTGGATGCCGCGAGTTACGTTTCGACGAATTTCTTAGATTTGAATCGTTATCGGCCGGATTTTGTATGTTTATCATTTTATAAAATATTCGGGTCAGTGTAAATGGAAGGCAAACTGAACTAGTACCAATAATTACTTTTGTTTTGTTGTAGATACCCGACAGGTCTGGGAGCACTGCTGATTCGAAACGGTTCCGAAACAGTTTTGAACAAGAAGTACTACGGTGGAGGAACAATCAAGATTCTACTTAGTGGACAGAACTTGCACATGAAGCACGACTCGGTAGAGCAGCGATTTGAAGACGGAACACAACCGTTCCTATCGATCATCGCTTTGCTGGAGGGTATCAACACCATCGAGCGCCTAATTCCGGCAGTCGACGGACAACGGTCAATGGAACGCGTATCCAAACATGTATTCAATTTGGCGAAGTATTGCTATCGGAAGTTAGGCTCGCTGAAACACGCCAACGGGTTGAAAGCGATTCGGTTTTACATGGATTCCGAGTTCAGTTCCGGGCAGCATCAGGGTGGGATCGTTAATTTTAATGTATTGCGAGAAGATGGAAGCTACGTTGGATTCGCCGAGTTTGCGCAGGTAGCTGAAAGGGCCGGAATCTACGTACGGACTGGATGCTTTTGTAACGCGGGGACATGCCAGAGACAGTTGGGTCTGTCGGATGAAGATGTGTTGATGTTCTTTCGGATGGGGAAAATTTGCGGCGATGATACGGATATGATCGAAGGGATGCCTACGGGTACGGTGCGCGTTTCGTTCGGGTACATGAACAGTTCGAAGGATGTTGACGTATTAGCGGAGATGATTGCCAAAAGTTTCATCAGAAGATCCTCGATTCATTCGAATAGCGGCATTAATCAATCCGGAAATCCGATCCTTGAATCCATCTACATATATCCGATCCGTTCATGTGGAGCGTTTCGCGTTCCGCACAGTTGGCCACTTTGTGGCAAAGGACTCCGGTTCGATCGCGAGTTTACGATCGTAGATAGTTGCAATATTCCACTTTCTGGTACCAAACACTCAGAGATGGCTTCAATCGTACCAAAGATTGGAAATAATGTTCTACTGTTGACACATTCATCGCAAAGTGATTTTATTCTTAACCTAAACGAAATAGAAGGACCACTTGTACAATTGAATGGATCAGCTGCGGTAGATTGCGGTGATCTGGTGGCATCGTGGATCAGTCGAACACTTCGAACATCCCGTCTTCGTCTGCTGAAACAAACGACAGTCGGAAACAGTCAACAAAAATTACTGATGATCAATCGAAATGTGTTGAGGTGCCTTGGCGATGAATTAAATGAGATCCGGCTAGTTGAGCACTTGCGGGGAAACCTGGTTATCGACGTCCCCGCTCAGTTCGACATGCAAGCTTGGAAGGAACTAACGATCGGTAACGAGCGATTTCAGATCATCGGTATGTGTACAAGGTGCCCAATGATCCACGTCAACCAGGCCGATTCGTTGAAGGCGATCGCCAGTGTTTTCACTAAGAAAATTCCACTTGGGATTTATTTAATTTATATGGAAAGTGAGAATTCCACGGCAAACCAGTTGAAATGTGGCGCTGAACTAGAAGTGGCCACCCGTAGAGACATCATCAGCAAGTCAATGGTCATTACGGAGTCCACCACCAGATATGACTTCCGGGGGGTGTCAGCATTAGGTGCATCAAAGTATAGTTCAAACGGTATCTACCGGTCCAGCATGAAGTGAATAAACATACTTCACGGGGTCTATCTGGGGCGTGCTTGGTTTTATAAGCTCCGCAACACAAAGATGAAACAAATCCCTACATTTTCCTGTGCTCGATGAGCGAAATTTTACGATTAGTCAACAACAGCATACCGGTGCAGCCGAAGCATGCACCTCATTTTACCTACATATTATGCATTCAAACACATTGCGAAACGGCGCAATTATTTTCCGGTTGCGCCGCGGCGTCGCCGACTGCGACGGCGATACCACCACGAGAAAGTTGCGCATAGCTCTGTGATAAGACCCGGCTCGAACGGACCGGGCTTCTCGCATCGCTGAGAGCGTGGCGCGGCACACACACACAAACCGTTTATTCCAACGATTCGCAATTGGCCCCGCTAAATTGTTGTGGGTATACGGTATTCGCGTACCCGGTATGCCAACAACAATCCCAGCATCAGACATACCGACACTTTCATGAATGAAGCCGTTGGGGAGGCGTGAGTTGTGATTCTTCATTTGCGATGTGGGCCTTTGTTATTAGTTGTTCTAAACGTGGCGTATTCGGTTGGCTTGATCCAACGAATCGGAAGAAGCATTTTAGATTTGATTTATAAGGTAGATCACATTTTTTTTGGTTCAAAGGCTTATCTATTCTAGCTTTGTTTTAACAGTCGATATTAACTACAAAGTACAATGTCCAATGTATTGGCCATTCTCAGTTATAATAAATCCTTATTATAATTATATCTGTGTGAATCGGATTCATTTTCTTAAAATCAATTCAAAAGAATTAACTTTGAAGTGAGAGGCTGAGAGCAAGAGTAAAAACGGTATACGTTTTATTAAGAGCAAAACCGTTTTAAGTACCAGTAAGAGTAGAAATGAATTACCAATAACTTTGGATTATAAAGATATACTGCTTTTGCACTGAGAGGATAAATATTCCATTTTTATCCTAAGAATGGTTACAGAAATGATTTATCACAAATAAGTGAAAACCATCATCAATATGGGTGTCATTTGAAAAGGGGTAGTCAATAAACATCGGAAATTAATGCTTAACGCCGTTTGAGAAACCCAAAATGACGACTTCCGGTTAAACAGGTGCACCACCGCCACCGGTAATCTTAAATAAGCCGTTTTTTTCTCGCGCAGATTATTTATGAACGAAAATTCCCAATATGCTTGCTTTTACTAAAACAAGACAAACTACTACGATATCAGTTCACTGAGTTTCCGGTTACTAACTTTTCTTCTGTTGAAGACTTCGCACGGGAAAACTTGTTCCCAGATTCGTGAATAAAATGCCATGAATTCTGATTGGTTTTTACGAAACGAAAGCAGGACCGTGAAGAGAAATTATTTGAAACGAAAAGCCCATAATACCCCCATGCTCATGGGGGTTGACATGGGTGTTTCAAATGGGTTCAACCCATGGAAACACCAGCACCATGGTCTGGTAGACCCCGTATGCCGAGTAAAAAACAGCGTTTATTGGAAAATTCGGGTAAGAAAATCGAGTTAATCCGAAAATCCGCGTAAAAAACCGCGTTAATTAGAAAATCTTCGTTAAAAACCCTCAGCAAAAGACTTAGAATATTTTTGGCAGTTTTTTTCTGCGCGGATTTCGCAAAAATATTCCGGCGTCGGCGGTAAAACATGATGATGTTCTATCAAAGATCATGCCGTAGACTTGGGTGCAACGCCCAACTCGTATTTAGCAGAAAGCAAAGGATTCTTCACATTTTTCTTTCGATCATGTCCATATGGGCCCTTAACTCACACCACATCCTACTCTTTCGCCCAGATTTTTCATGCGGGAATTTCGGTAAACCGGAAGTCACCGTCTAGAATTTCAAAATGACGCCAAACATCGACCTTTGTCTCCTACTCGTCGTAAGTTGTAGAGAATTTCTTTAAGCCGGAAGTCGCCATCTTGGATTTCAAAATAACGTCAAAAATTAATTTCTGGCACCTGCTCGTCAAGACCATTCCTAAAATACCTACATATATTGATTGGGTTACAGCAAATTTCGTTAAACCGGAAGTCGCTTTCCTGGATTTCAAAGTGGCGTCAAACATGAATTTCTGGTATCTGCTCGTCAAGACCATTCCGAAAATAACCATATTGTTAAGGGTCACATGGAGTCTTCCAGACCCGTCTCTTCCACCTTTCCGAAAATCTTATAAAACTGCCAAAATTCTTTTAAGCTCTTGTTCTTTGGATTTAAAAGAACTTGGAATTTTTTGTCAGGAAAAAGTCTAACTCTTTTGCATTCAAAAGGACTTAGAATATTTGCTCTTTTGCTGAGGGGTTTCTTTATGCGGATTTTCGTTTGGTTTTGAATTAGATCACAAAACTTAAACAGCCTTGATGTTTTCTTATGAACTATTTCACGAAACTCGAAATATTATTCATGGATCCAATCATGCCTCGTGAACTGGTTCATGACTCGAGATTGTTCTTGATCTTAGTATTCTTACGTAAACAATTTCATGGAAATCAGACTGTTTTTCGCGTTGGTTCTGGCGCACTTTTGAATAAGTTCACAAATTTAGAAGATATTCATAATCATTTTGAGTTTCATACAACTCATGCTCATGATCTTGAATTTTTTATGTGAGGTGTTTCACAAAATTTGGAATATAATTCATGAATTTATTTTTGCTTCGTGAACTATTTCATAAAATTTAGCATAGTTGCTCGTGTCCAGCCGTTAGCGACCAATCATAGGTACGAGCAGTAGATATATGGAAACTGTTAGGACCAAGGAGCTTTTATTCTCAGGTGATACGATCCTCGAAATCATCGATCAGCCATGTTGGCTCTAGAAACGACAGCTAACAACATTGTTTACTACATGCATGTTTGCTTGGATTTCAGTATGTAAACAAAGTTGTTCGCCGTCATTTTTCTACTCCGCAGCTTGCTGTACGTCTAACTCACTCCTCACCTAGTTACTGCCAAAGACGAATCACCTTATAACTGTAAGCACCTTGGTTAGGGCTATTGAGGAATTCCACGAAGATCCGTCCGGAAATCTCTAAAATCGTGACCGACCATCTTAGATTCCGATAAAACTTTACAGGTTCAACCGGCATGGAAGACTAAACATTTTCTACAGTCAATAAGATTATTTTGACTTAAGCGCAATTTTTTAAAAGGGCGTAGACGCTTCTACGCGCAATAATTTCAAATTTTCTTTTGTTCGATTACACTATTTTATAAGTAAACTATCTGAGAACGAGTTACAGGGAATGAATACTTCTGCACGAAAAAAATATACACTGAAATTTTTTTTGTCGTTTTTCACAAAAAACAAAAATTCATGATAAAATTTCAAATTGCAAAAAAACCCATTTTTTCTAATTTATTATATTTTGTCAACAAAAACCTAAAGAGGAAAGAAACATTTTGAATGCGATTTCATGATGGAGAAATTATCAGCAAAAAAGTTTTTCTAACAATAACTTTATACATTTTTAAATTTCATACTAATTGACATACAAAACTGAAATTTTATTACAGAATATAATTCTAAGCATCATTTTAAATCAAAATGCATCTAACAAATATCTTCCAAAATGCGATAGCTTTCGAGATATTTGGAATTTTGCTCCAACAAGAACAATTAATTCATGTAATTATGTCCTTTTTAAAAGTAATTCTCGTTACCCTATCATAAATTGTCAAAAGTCTAATGTTTATCGTTTTACAGACATAAAAGAAGCTTTTTCAGTGTATTTGGATCATGGAGAAGCTCTAAATAAAAAAGTTTTCCTAACACCAACTTTTGACAATTTTTTATAATTCATCCTATTTGCAATCAAAAGTAGAATTTTATATTTGAATACGATTTTAAACGCCATTTTAAATCAAAATTCAAAATTTCTGAAATATAGTAGTTCTCGAGATATTTAAAATTTTGTTTCAACGACACAATTATTTTGTTTTATTACGACCTTTTCAGAAGTTATTCGCGTTTCTCCATCAACAGCAATTAGTTTTTCGTAAGGCCCATAACATTTTCTGTAACTTTCCCATTGACATCAAGGCGATATTGTAAACCGTTTGAAAGCTATATAAAACAATCAAAGTATTATTCAACCATAGGATCTGATGATTAAACTATATAGTTGAATTATATTTTGGTTGTTTTCTTGTACTGCCGCTAGAAGCATAATTGTCGCATGTGTATAGGGTTTGCCATAGCACATGGGACAATTATGCTTCTAGCGGCAGTGTAGCTTTCAAATGGTTTACAATATCACCTTGATGTCAATGGGAAAGTTACACGAAATGTTATGGGCCTTGCGAAATGTTAATGACAAGTTGGCATCTCCACTCTCCCTATCAGACACGTTTCCATAATTGGGTTAAATGCCAAATTGCAGACGACATATGTCATAAATATAATAAACACAACGACAAGGGCTTTTCATCCATCGGCGGTCCAGAAGAAGAATGGTTGGAAGAAGAGATATACTGGCAAAGACTGACTACCATATGAGCAGTTTAAACTCGAAAGAGTGACCAGAGTAACGCCCTGGAGGATTTTGAAGAAAGGGCCAGGAGTGCGGTTTTACGAAGTTTTAGCTTCCGATGGCCCTACATTTTTCAACAGAGTGGAGTTCTGGAGTGTTCAAATGTTTACCACTGCTTAGGAATTCCAGCAAAAGCAAAAGTAGTACAAAACTAGTGGCAGACCTTCATGAGACCTCAAGAAGTCACTTTTGGAGAAACTCGTCAATTTGTCGGTAGAATGTTCCAGATTTAATAAAAAGAACTGGCTTATTTTGATACATATACAGATTGCTTGCCACACAAAAAACTTTTTGTATAATTCGACAGCTTCATCTTAGGTAAATTCAAAAAAAATCCTACTTGAAAGTTTACTTTTTTAAATACGGTTTTCAAACCAAAGCTTTGGAAGTTATACCTTGGTGTGGTAGGGCCCGTATATTAATACATGCTGTTACGTAGTGTAGAATTAGACTTCATCTTTTACGGATATTCTACAACCGCCAGAAGAGACCTAAAACGTTGGTACACAATCGGGAATAGCGAATCAGAAAAGGTGACAATATTTCACTGATTTAATCAATGTAGTATGATAAAGGCTATGATGCAAAAACTTAAGGTCCATCCAGGTTGTCTTCGGTATGGATCAGTACCTCGACCTAGGAACTCCTAGCATGTTATTAGTCGTCTCTTACGACATGGGAGCAGTTTTCCAGTGGTTCTATTGTTGACTGAAATAGCGCTAAATTTTTTTTAGCCCACCGTACACTACACGGCTTAGCTGGGACGGGGAATTAATGCAGAACTGGCGTATATGATAGAATAGTGGGTGTCCTTCCCACAATTCGTTTATCACTTTTTAAGTTAATCCTGGCTTTATATTTCGGTAAACGTGAGTAAGACATAACTTCACACATACATTATGTGAATATTTGGGGTAAAACGGATACAAACGTTTCGTGCGGTCATTCTAACTATCTTCAATCGATTCCCCAGATTTTTTTGCATAAGAATTACTACCTTTGATCATCCACATTCAGTCTCTTTCTGAAATGTACAGCCAAGTTTAACTTTATACTTGAGTTATGAGAGGAATTAGGGTAAAACGGGTACACACGTTTCGGGCGACCAGTCTAACTATATTCAAACGATAACCTGGATTTTTATACATACGAATCATCGCTTTTGATCAGCCGCATATAGCCTTCTACCGAAGTATGAAGCCAGCATTAGCTTGAAAAAAATTAGTTTTCCGGAGACTTGGGGTAAAATGGATGTATACGTTTCGTGAGATTATTCAATCGATTCTCTGGACTTTTTTACATAAGAAAAACTAATTTTTGCCAGCCGTTTTCAATATTCTTTTGAGTTATATATTCAGTTTTGAACATAAACTCAAACGAAAGGGGAATTTGGTTAAAACGGGCATGATAGCGTACCGTGTCGTTGTTGTAAATGCTAGCAATCAATTTTTAAGACCTTTTTACATAAGAAAAACCTTTCCTGGTAAACGACATCCAGCCTTTTCAAAAAAGTCGCGTTTTGGGTCCATTTTTTGCCACAGTGTGCGGTTTCAAGCATGAAATGTTACTTCCGAAAGTCTAGTTCCTCGATCCTAGCAGCCTAATTTCATGCCTTCAGCTGGACCAATAAAAATGACGCCCACATCCACTAAACACGTTCCATGACGGCAAAAAAAATCAAATTTATACACGCGAAGTCACATACACGCGACAAACACGTTAACATACAAATGCTGGAGCCCTTCGCGATCATCCACGCAACCTACACCCGCGAACTCGTAAACATTTTCAAACGCTGTTTCAAGCGTAAACCTGCAAAATGCCGCGCTCACGCCCTCATGAATTGATCACTTCCGGAAGTCTCTACCCTCGGTACCAGAAGTCTAGGTCCTCTTATATCCTCTAGACAACACAACATAACCGGGAACTCTAGCGCGATATGGAGAAATTCACTCCCTATCATAATGTAAATTGCACGTCGAAAACAAAATATCAGAATGACGGTCCACGAATTTATAAACGCAAAGTCACATACACGCGAAAAATACGTTAACGTTAACGCTTTGGCCCTTCGCGATAATCCACGCACACTTCCTCTCGCGATCGCGCAAATTTGATAACAACCTGGTAATAAGGTGAACGCTTGAGTACTTACGATGTTACAAACGCGGTCTCAAAGACCTGTGTTCGCGCGATAATGTATCGGTCACGTCCGGAAATCTTTACCCTCCGTCTAGCAATTTAGGTCCATACATTCAGTTGGGCTAATCAAAAAATAACGCTCTTATCCACTAGACAGCACGTTCCATGGCGACATGACCGGGAACTCGATATGGAAGAACTCACTTTCTTCTAGTATCTGAACCGTACACCAAAAATTAAGTATCAGATTCACGCGGATCACCCAAGAATACACGCGAATATGCGAAAGAAATAGAATGCATACAGGCGAAGTTGCATACACGTTAGAAAACGCGACATACAAACGCACATGCGATCGAACACGTTAGTGTACAAACGCTCGAGCCCTTCGCAATGATACGCGCATATATCTGAACCCCGTACAATGAATATCACATTCAGAATCACAGCCCGCTGCAATTGGCCTCAAGCAGTGTTTTAGTGGGTGACATTTCCCGTCTCGTCTGAAATTGTTGTGAGTGACTCTGGCGGGGAGCCCATCCGGGAACCTAGCCCTACAGCTTTAGTAGGACAACCCTCAAAAACAAAAAAATGCCGATGAAACATTAAAAAAAAGAAACAAAGTATAACTTCCGACTGTGAACAGCACGAAAACAGTACCGATGACGATAGTAGCGTGAACGACAACGCGCGAGAAGGCAGATGGACTGACCCTCATGTCGGAGAGGACAACACAGCTAATGCAGTAAAAGAATCTCAACACGCAGCACAAGCTGTGTAAACAAGCCTCAACAGACAAGCAGTAACTTTGTGTCTGTTATATTTACAGTTTATAGAAACACGACAGATCCACGGCTCAGTCATGCTAACGCATTTAGCAGTTCAAATAAATAAGAAAAAAACCTGCTTTTGCTTAGAATTCCATTTTTTCCTCATTTTTGTATCCGATTTTACCGCCTTGTGAGGCTTCCGGAGTGCCTGTTTCGTGGTGGCCCAGTATTTCTCAATTGGCCGCAATTCCGGTGCGTTCAGGAGATAAGGATACTTTGATAAGCACTTCAGAACATCTTTTGAGTAATGGTACGAAGCCAAATTCGACCACCAGAAAAGCGTAGAGCCATCGTGAGACCTTAGAAGTAGATTGCATTCTTTCCATTGACCGTTCCGGTTGTCACGAACAATCCGCTTGCCACGCTTGCCAAATTGCCTGCCAAATCAGGTGTTTTTGGTAAACTTAGAGATCTTCTGCTTTATAGCTTCCTCAGGGACGTCGAACTGATAACGAGCAGCGAAGCACAGGAGGTCAAAAAGCTGCAGGAAATCTGTTTTCATCCATGACGAGACAATACGGTTTCGTCAACAGCTGAATAGATCTTCCGCGTCCGCGCTACGTGTCTCCTCTGTCCGACGAATGCCGGACCAAAACATTACGTGAAATATTCCCACCACTGGATATTCGATTTTGCAAAAAAGGACTGGACTACGTGGCCGACACAGAAGACCTACCTCACGATACTGCGAACGAATCACCGTATTCAATTGTGGAATCTTCATACAACAATAACACTCCAGAGTTAGGCAGAATCAAACTCAACTTGTCGTTAAATTTGCCGGATTTAGAGCATTGGCCCTCTAGAATGGAATCAAGTGAAAGTTATTGCCATTCCAAAACTTGGAAAATCAACCTCCGATCATAACTGGCATCGGTCGATTGTAATGCTTTCCTTTATCCGGAAGTTGCTCGAAAAAATGATCCAGTTACGTCTGGACAATCGAAGCAAATGGCTTACTGTCAAATACAAAATGTTGAATGTTGTCTGAAAAACACTTGCACTTTAAATTGTCTACTTGGGGTATTAAGCTGGGTATCAAAGTCTCCACGGTGGCTAGGAAGTGTGACACAGCACCACTACAGCTTCCAATTATGGGCCTAACTATCTTGTATTCAAATTAGAATATCTCGGGGTCTGGTTCGACTCAAAACGCGCTTGGGAATGCCACATTTGGTGTCATCAAGGTCGAAAGAATTCAGTACTGTTGTTAGTGTATCAATGAAGTACAAGGAATGTCGAAATCCTATCGGACATTCTCCCGCTGAAAAATCGATTTTGGGTATTCCCACATGAATTGCTCATTCGATGCGATATCTTGAACACGGTGATGATGGAAAATTTCTAGAAGCTTACCGATCTCAATTCTCGGACCCGCTTTGTCCTTGTACTTTGACTACATGGAGCAGAATATTGACCCTACTTCTTGCCACCCAAATCCTGTTATTATACTTGTTAGTTTTATTGGGTCGATGAACTTGCTCAAGCGCTGGATTGCTTGAAGCTATCCCAGGAGTTGCTTGCCACCTGAATCTTCACGCTTCTTGCGAATACATTTGTCCTTTTGTTATCGCGAATTTTGCAGTGATCGCATGGCTTTCCTTCTGCGAGATGGGCAAATATAGACCCAGAAAAAGGTTTCAATTGTTTGTCAAATAAACGCAGCTGTTTTCAGCTACATTGCGATTGTTTATACAAACGAATTCCCTCAAAAAATGAAAAAAGAGCAAATGTTTAACCAACTGAAACCCGTACAACGAAACCTCCACGTTGCCAGTGGAACATGCTGAAAATTGCAAGCCGTGCACCATCGTATACTTAACAGCAATTATGAACTTTTCTTGGCATTTGATAAGATAAGCTCCGTCATGGGACCTGGTTGTGTATCAATCTATTTACTTGGCGCACATGAGTAATGGGCTCATTCCAATTGCCGACAAAATTGCACCACGTTAGGGTAGATATGGTCAAACACCCAACTTTTACGAAAGTACATCAGAGAAAAAAAAAATAATTATTTCCACTCACCTCTTTCACCTTGTTCCTCTTTTCGCGCACCAACGGATCGGGATCTTCACCTACGAGCGCATTGAACGCATTTGATCCCGCACTTCCGGTGGACGCTTTGGACGGGCTCTTGATCTCCGGTTCGTCTATTATTTGCGGTGGAGCCACCACCCCAGCCGGACCACCAGCAATCGGTCCAACCGCTGCCGGTACCCCCGAATCGATCATATTATCAAACTCCGGACCCTCGGTTCGACTGCCCGATAGATCCAGATCCGGTTTCTCCAGAAAATCATCCGGCAGTTCCTTCTGAATCTTTTCCTGCAATTTTTCCCGATCGCTCAGCTTGTGGAGATCCTCGTCCCCGTCCAGACCGTGGGCTGGTGGTGGCGGTGGGATGAAAATTTCCGGCCCGGCCCGCTGGAACTGTTTGTACACTTTCAGTACCCGCTCGGCACCGAAATTGTCCGGCAGAAAGAAGAATCCTCCGAAGCAGACGAAACCGAACGTGAGCAGCACCAACAGAATCAGACACTTTTCGCTGGATCGGAACGATCGCCGCACCGCCAGTAGCGGATTGGATTGTTGGCTTCCACTGATTCTTTGATAGGTGGGAAGCATGGTAGCTCGGTCGGCTTGGTGCGATACTCGATACAAACCCCCTTCGGGGAGATTAGTTTTTCGGTAATTGCTGGTGGGCGTTCAATAGCCTGTTTGCACTCGAAGAACCGAGGAGGCGATCACTTTTCGTTTTTCACTTCCGCACTTGTTGCATCGATCCGGACGGGATGGAAGTAACAGCTGGTTTATCACTTATAATCGTTCGCCTGTTCTGTTCTAGCTGGACGTGTTTAGGCTTTTTCAGCATCGACTACCTACACGGGAATGCTTCGTTCTTATTTGATCGGTTGGTCAAATTAGCAGGCAGCGCAGGCAGAATGGAGAGCATTTCGAATGAGAAACGCAGGGTTTGGTATTAAAAGGAATGACAATTGAATTTTGCACATCATTAGACAGATTGCGGTGACGTAGATGGGATTACTTTTACGTTTTCGTATGTTTTAAATTTTGCACTAATCTCTCTTGTCTTAGAAAATATGATTTAAAAGATGCCCCATTTAGACCTGTTGTGGTTAATTCGAATCGGAGAAGACATCGACTTGGCAGTTTGGAATAAAACAGCTGCCGGATATTCTGAATTTATGCCCATTCGATCGCTAGAAATTACAATTTCATGGCGTGGAACAACAGTATAATTGTTATGGAAATACTATTGATAACTGCTATTGCCTCTTAATGACCAATAAATTTTATCGACCGAAGTGCTAGAGATAAGACGTCTTTAAATCCTTCATCTAAGAGCTAGGTACAGAAGGTTTCAACAGATAAGATTAAGATGGGTGTTTTCTTTCTCTTATATACAATAAGAATCAAATACAGGTCGGCTGTGTATCAGCTTAGAAATTTTAATGTCTTTCGCAGTTTCCTGCGACTTATTAGTCAGACTTAAGGAAAATCCCATACGTGCTCGAACAGCGATTATTATCAATAATTGAACGAACAACTTATTCAGAATAACAAGTCGTGTAACTCGTAATTTTACCCAACATTAATGGGACCAATTAAAAAAAAAACATTTAACGCGACCCCCAACAAGGTGGAACCGCTCTAAATTAGGCCACACTCAAAGCATGCTGCAACTATCCGACAATCGCTTCGGAGACACTGAACGGAAATCACCTCCTAGCTGCATGATGTTTGTGGTGTGTAAACAAAATCCGTCAGCAGCAGCCAGCCTCTGCTGTCTGTATGCTTTATCAGCGTGAAAAATACATCGAAAAGAATTGCCTTTTCGTTCGTTTCTCGCAATCCATCTGCGCTAACTGCGTCAACTTATCGCGATTTTTTTTTTTTTGGGGGTTTCATTCCAGCCACTAATCTAATATTATTTTCAATCCAGATCAAGATGCTTCAGTAAATAATGCAAACACAAGCACACTCTAGCTTTGCCACTTTTGGAAATTCCCCACTTTCAGGGAAAAGGTACGGATGGAAGCTGAATCTCAGCTGCTCCTTTTTTTTGCTCCTCACATCGACACGAAATCCAATAAAATCGAAAGGTGATTTTTTCTTCTTTTGCACGTCAAATTTCACGTCGCGTACCGAGTTTTAATTCGATTTAACCCCGGACTGTGTGCTATGGTGTTCCACTAGAGCGAAAAAAAAATGTACGTGCCAGTTCGGGTGAGAAATATACCGTGGTACTAATAATAATTGAAGTTTCGTACGGATGGAAACCGCCGTGGGAGGTTTTTACTTTTCCTGACTGTTTTCTCCTCGACCGAACCGAAAAAAAATGGGAATTCAACACCAGCAAATCGAACGGAACGGAACGCGCACTAAACACAAACACACTCCACCTGCAACGGGATCGCCATTACGACTGTGAGAAGGAAGAAACAAGCAAGGGAGAGGAATAGAGAGAGAGAGGTTTGAATTCGAGTATCCGCAACCGCAAGGCGCAGAGCAAAAGCGAAAACGAAGAGCGAATTTCAAACGAAACGCATGCAAGGAAAATATAAACAGAGAGAGAATTGCAACCGTTTTGACAGTTGCAGCGACGCTTTGCGATATAAATTCTTTTAAAAGGGCCAATGGACCAGATTTTGGATATGCAAAAAATTAATTTTAAAATTACAGTTGTGATCAGGGACGGGACTTGCCGATAGATGTTTTCCTTTTCTTTTTTTTTTCTTCATTGTATCGTTCATCTCGCATAGCCTCTCTTTTTGCCTCACATAGTTTAAATGAACTGGCTGCATTGACAGTACCCCTTGGCTGCATTTGACGTTCGATTTTTTGCTATCTGCATGTCTCGTCTCAGGTTGTGATTCGCTGGTTGGGCTACAGCCTCTGTCCAACTAACCGATTTAATTCGCTACCCGCATATTTGGTGACCATTCCTGTAAGATCACCGCAATGGTTTATGGACCTTAAAAAACTATTCCCTGAAGTTTCCTCTTATCACGAATAGAAATGAACTGTAACAAAACCACGATTTTCACTGTGACAGTACAGTAATTTAATAATAATTTACTGTAAGTTTTAGTGGTATGCTACAACACAAAAACAATAAACTTTAACGTTTTTACAGTAAGTTTTAATGTAAAATAGACTTTTACAGTAAAAAAGGGGGGTGGTTATGTATCTTAACATTAAAAAAATCGATTATTCTCCATGCACTTTTTTCTCGAAAACAGTGAAATTAAATGTGAATTTACTGTATTAGTTTTTTGCTGAACAGCAAAATTTATTGTTACATGAAATTTATCGTAAATTATTGTGAGAACTCTGCATCGAACAATGTTGAAACAGTAATAACTATAATATTTATTGTTTTATGATAGTTTATAGGGTAAATGCTACTGTGAAATTCTATTCGGGATCATTTACGAAACGATAAACCAACGCTACCGGCAATCATATTGAATATTCCACTTTTGGTCAACGCCACTTGTGCCATTTACCAAATAGGTCGTTAAGTACGTTACGTTACGTTAACGTTACCATTCAAAAATGCCGATCTGCTCGAACAAATTTTAGGGCATATTATAAGGGGAATGGTGATCTTATAATCCATTTTTGCGGTACTACATTACTATTGGATTATGTATAACAAGTTACATTAACATTCTACAATAAACATTTCTTTGCCATGCTGCACGATTAGTAAAATCTCACACTATATACACAATTGATTTAATGTTTTTTTTGCAATCTGATAAATCGTGACGCAAAATAAACGTACCATACCACAAATCGTTTCAATCATTTGGTGTACAGTACAGTTATGGTTTTCGAGAGTAGTATGATAAACTACTTTATCGACCCTATCAAATGTGGCAGATATAAAAAGAACTTTATAAATGTTTGTTTTTTTTCTGATTCACCTAAGAGTCTCTTAGTCCTCCCCTCATTAGTTCGAATAACGTTGTTTATTCTATTGATTTATGGTAATCTGTGATTTGATTGCATGCGTCCTTCCATGTTAAGTTGTTGACATCTTGTGGTTGTGGCACTGCTGCTTTTACCAATTGAGCCGTTTCTGTAATATTGTGCAACGTATTTTGTTCGTCATAATAACCTAGTCACAATCAATTTTAAAAAAGAGGGTAAATCGACATGCCACATACTAATAAACTATTGATGATTACGAATGACCATGATTACAAGAGCTAATTACGGACCATATGGCATATGGTTGGAATTTTAATTAAAGTTTTTCCCTTAATCTTCCTTGAATTAGTTTAAGAGGAGGTTTGGGAGTCTTTCGGTGATGATGAGCCGGAGTGTTTGATACACTACATTCATATATAATATGTATCCCGTTGAATCGGGTTGGTTAGGCAAATCGAGAATCTGGATGATGCGTCCGTTATTAGAATTGACCGTCTCTTCTCGTCTTGACAGGTGTAGCAACCTCCAGCAGCTGTGTATTTACGATGTTAAAAAGACTTGTGATGTATACGAAAAATGTAATACATTCACATTGATCGAGCTATGAAAAAGGTATTAGAGGAGAGGATTTAAAATTCTTGAGTTGGTAGGACTTCAATACATGGTGTTAGCCCTTCTTTAGAAATCCATCCCAAATTCATGAAGCTCTTTCCTACTAACAGAACTTCTTAAACGGCAGTGTTACGATGTCATATTTTGCCATATATGAAAATTGATTATGATTAGATTTACCATTTTGCTGAATGTGCTTATAAACAATATCTTTGAGGGGGTGGGCGTAGCGTAGTTGGTAAATAGATTGCCTTGTACGCAGCTCACCTGGGTTCGAGTCCCGACCCCTGATCTGATTTCCACTTGGTAAGAAATAAGAATAAAGTAGTAAAGCACTTTATTCGTGGATAAATTATTGAAAAAATTCCCAATGAATATGTGAAATAAACAAAAATTCGTTTTTTTTTCATTTTAACAACACATTCAATTAAATATGAAGAATTACTGAAAACTGTAGCCAAACGATTTGACTTGAGGTAAACATTATGGTAACCTTGTAGGGAGATTTTAACGATACTCGTTTTTCTTTAAAGAAAACCTTACAGAACCATATGACAACGACTACCATCATTGTGACTTCAATTCAAATCGTTTCGATATATTTTTTTATAATCCTGCGGAAGCACCTCAATTCTTTTCTTATATACAATATTATATTATAACTATTCCCTTTATTGTAACAATAACTCGTATCTTCATTCTATAACTCCATATAATTTTACAGAAAAACGCATTTATCGTAATATCATAAATAGATCTTGACATCGATGACTTTCAAACGTCAATCACTTTTAGACTTTCAGTTTAGACATAAGAGTATTAGTTAGTTGGGGTATGCCCCAACTAGCGGACACCCAATTAACGAACACCCCCTCCAGCGAACCCCCAACTAACGAATATTTGCGCTGTATTGATGAGGGAGAGGCTATCATTCGCCGAAGAAACTGTCACACATACCAGGACTTTACTATGTAAGGACTTTGGATGCAGCCAAAATCTATAGATTTACAATAAATTTTCATGTAACAGTCCAACGCTTTTTCTTGTGAAAAGAGCGATACTAGCAGTGACAACGTTCTAAATAAATCAACAATGAATATTTCCGAATTAGGTTCCAATATCTATTTAAAATCAATCGTGTTTTTGTCCTAGATTGCATAAATCAGTGATCGATGCACAAAAATGCATTAAGTGGTGCAAATAACAGAATCAAATTTTGTTTCTAATGTATAAAACGACCAAATGATAGTGTCGCCTTTTCGGGGATTGTTAATTTTTTTGGTTCGACATATCACCATTGAAGTATTGCCCTTATGCTTTTTACAATAACTGCCGTTTAATGCCAATTTTGACCGGGTTATTTTAATTACGATCATTGTTACTATTTGCACCTGGTTGCAGCTTGACAGTCATCAAAAATCGCGAAAAAATAAGTTTCGGCGTAGAGGGCGAAACTTTAAATAGACAAAAAATACAGTTTCGCCCGTTATATTTTTTACTGTAGTCTGGGAAAGCACGATGTCGTAGAATCAATCTTTTTAGGTGAATTCTAGGGTGAATTTGTTGCGCTTCGAATCCTTTATTCGCATTAAGGCTAGTTTACAGTTCGGGAAATGGGTCACAGGATTTTGCACGGGATTTGATCAGGGGAAATTTTCTGCCGAGATCTCTCCAAACTATCAAAACAAAAGTTCCGCTGCTTCTAAAAACACTAATAGTATTAAAACAGCACTGAATTTTAAAACCTAATAAAAATTCAATTTTCTCCTTCGGAAACAACTTGTGTTGTATTGTTCCCGGCCGGATTTCTGTAGGGAGAGTTTTAAAATCCCGTGATGTTTCCCGCGATTGGGTCTACACTTCATGAAAAAAGTCATTTTTTGTAGACTCATTTCCCGTCACGGGATTTGAAATCCCGAGCTCCATTTAAACTACACAGGAACCCAAATACCGCGACACGTTTTCCGCACTATAAACTAGCCTTTAAACCGGCCAAGTCATGATTTTGTACAATTGTTTCTAGAAGAAAAATACTTTCAAATTAAACGTATTCATTTTATTTCAACAACATTTCCAGTCACATTAAAAATTTTTGTAATCCTTTGAAAATAAAAATTTGAAAGTGCTACATTATTTTTTGTGTGCAAGTTAAGCGAAAAAAAAATTCTCGTTTCAGTACATCTGATTCCTTGGCCCTTTGAAAATATCGCCATGAAATGTCTAATGATTTGACCCAGTGGTTTTCAAAGAAACAGGATTGACGTGAGAACAAAACAAAATCCAAAATACTATCCGGATGGAGGAAGCGGCGGAACAGCGGAGTCCGATTCGAGTGGATATCGAATACTGGTGAGTCCACAATTTTTAACAAAACATTGTACACTTGTTACGTGCAGTTTGAAAGAAACATTTTGAAACTTACGATGGTGCATAAAGTCCTATTCACTTGATACACCGACTAGTCTGTAATAAAACGGTAACCGTTTAGTCGGGGAAAAAGGGGAAAAATGAACTCATTTCGGCTTTCCACACATCAAAATCTCTGGTACTTTTACGGCCAATTTCTTCACTTGGATGAAAACTAGTTCAGCTAATTGGTCAGCGAAAACCGGTTTTCATCCAGTGAAGAAATTGGCCGTTAATGTTTTGGTGCACCTCTTCATAGAAATACCATGCAATAAACTGGCGGAAAAATTGACGAATTTTTATCGAATGACCTTATTCTTAAAAATTTGGCGTTGGTTCGGTTGTAAGATTGCGATTTTCAAAGTTTGATGGATCGACACAATCAACAAAAAATACGGTTCACCTAATTTTTAATGGCTGAATATGAACTCAACATAAAGTATAAAGACCGCAAAACAAATTGCCCGATTGTAAATCTGGATGTGATATATAACATTCACTCCTAAGTTCATAGATTTTTGACATTACTTCTCTTCGCAAAATATTACTGCCATATTAACAGATTCAGCATCCTACAGTCCCGGCTGCAATCCAAAACCCGGTCCTTGCGGTTCAGCCGTCAGCGAAGTCAACCCTCCGGCAGGTTCCGACGCGAAACGTCCATTCTTCGGTCCTGGTCTTGGCACTTTCCCTTGCTTCAAATCGTCCAGAATCTCTTCGGTATCCTTTTCGGTTAAATCCTCATAGTAATCATCGTTAACGGCGATCATCGGTGCATTGACACACGCTCCCAAGCATTCCACCTCGGAAATAGTAAACTTTCCATCTTCGGTAGTTTCACCGACTCCAATGTTCAGCTTACGCTTGCAAGCATTCAGCACTTCATCGGATCCACGCAGCCAGCAGGGCGTTGTAGTGCATACCTGGATGTGATACGTTCCGGTAGGTTTTCGCATAAACATCGTATAGAAAGTTGCCACCTCGTAGACTCTCATGTTTGGCAAGCCCAGAATGTCGGCTACCTTGTGCATAGCGGAAATCGGAAGCCAGCCGTGTTGCCGTTGAGCCAGATCGAGCAGGGGAATCATAGCGCCCCGTTTGTGACCTTCGGGGTAAATGTTGAGAATTGCTTTTGCTCGCTGTGGGATAGTGTATTGTTTACAAAATTACTCTACTATTGTACAGTAACATCTTACCTTTTTGTTCTCCTCTGTGAATTCAAATGGGATGCTGGGATTATCCTCGGGAGTATCACGGTGGACAAAAAGGTTGTCGCTGAATTTAATCGACGAACTGTAAATACCACGCAAACCCCTTACCTGGCGCAAAAAGAACACGAATCAAGTTATATAATTTGACGGAAAATTCATGGAAGAGAATTTAGCAAACATCAATATAATTGAACTGGTATAAACTCACCGTCGAAGGAACAAATTTAGCCGAAGTCAGCATTTTTCCTGATTGAAATCAATAGCTGTCGCTTGCTGAGACTTCGTTCGATTTTTTCCTGCTTGAGAAACTCGGAAAACAATTGCGACAAATCGGAATCTGCAGACGGGCAAAGAGAATAGTGAAAGAGACGCAGAGTGAAAATCAGTCAAAACGGCAACACTCCCTTTACGATGATTTCAACACTAGAATTTGGCAACCGTTTCCAAAGGCAGCACTTTAAATGACTCCTATTATATTTTGAAAACAAACCTTTTGTCGATCGTTGGATTTGTTTATCAAACGATGTGCATTTCGAAACAAAGAGATGAAATAATTCTAAAACTTGTTTTTACTCATACATAGACTCTAGAATGCACCTTACAATCACGATTGCACTAAATTCTGACGAAAATTCAAATTTTTTTTTTTGATAGATTTACAATACTTATCTCCTCCAACTCAGGCATGAGTAATGTTTATTTACATTGCACGATTGGTCTGCTCAATAAGGTATTTTTGGCTTCACACTATTCGTCTCTTTTCCTATTCTCTTTGCAGACGGGATACTTGCGGATAGAAACAAAGCAATAATGAAAAAAATGTCAGTTTTAACCACGATGTAAGAAACGTAAGGTGGGAGCATTTCTCTGCGACAGAGCGAATGTTGCACGTCTCATTGGAAACGCGCCTTTTTAGCATTTTGATGCGATGAATTGGTAGAAAAATCTTTTTTTTTTTTTTTTCAAATGCATCGATAGCGGATGTCCTCACTATTGTTTTATTTAAAATCGCATTATTTTCTGATTTTTAACTTAAAAAATCAAAAATTAAATTTAGCTTGCAAACTCACAAGCGGTTTACATTTCGACTCCTAGGGAGCATCAGCTTGTGGCCACATTGGCGTGTTAACCACAAAAGTCCGCTATTAGCTACTGATGAGCAGAATCTAAAACACGAAAATGTAGCTCTGAAAGACTAATCAAATAAATAATTGTCCCCGTTTATTTCCAGCAATGTGTGCAACTCCAAACCGCAATGTCTCGAGCTAAGTCGCCTGATCGAGGATCGTGTACCGGAAGCCGAGGTGACGTGCCGAATTGGCCGGCGCGGTTCTTTCGAAGTCCAAATCAATGAAACCTTGGTCCATTCGAAGTTAAGCTCGCTAGCATTTCCGGACTATGCTGAGGTAGTTTCGAACGTTGTCGCCGCCAAAGATGGCCTCCCTGTAAAGAAAGTCAAGGAACAGCCAATCACCGATTGCGTTGTCCAGTGACGCCTTTCATCGAGCATCCAGGTTAGTTTCTCGTTTATTTTCTTTAGAACAATCTCAATCAAAAACAACGATAGTAGGTCATAATGGGCTTCGGAAAGTTCACTGACTAAAACAATTTAGCTTCACTTAGTAAAAACATTTTTATTCCACCTTTCCCTGAACTGCGCTTCCGCAGTACAGCAATTTCTCATCCGAACTGAC
Organism: Topomyia yanbarensis; assembly: GCF_030247195.1. Taxonomy (NCBI): domain Eukaryota; kingdom Metazoa; phylum Arthropoda; class Insecta; order Diptera; family Culicidae; genus Topomyia; species Topomyia yanbarensis. Next base: position 201,540,576 of record NC_080670.1, on the reverse strand, counting down.
CTTGTAGCTTGAATCGTGCGACAAGTATACACCAAAACGCATTTTCCCCTTGAATTCCCTGGCAATCGTTCGCAGCGGTTCGGTTGTTTTGATGCCACTGGTCTGATCGATACAGATCATCTGGCAGCGGGAGCAGGGTCCATCAACGGTAAACTCGTGCCCACCGATCGTCACTCGATTCCATTGTATTTCTTCCATAGCCCGGGGTCCCGTTTCTATAATTAAATTACCGCGAAATCGATCAACCAACGATTCCAGTGTCGGTTCAACTTGCAGGTCGTCCCATTCGGGGACCTTCTCCGCAAGCCACCGTACCGAGCTTTGATTGATCAGCAAAAACTGTGCCTGATTGGAGAGGGCGATCTCCTTCGACGTCTGTTGGAAAGTTCGCACTTCGTCTCCGGATTGTTTGAGCAAACGAAGACCGGAGATTTGTAAAGCTATGCTAATCCAGTCGGCAACTTCGTCACCACAATCCACGGCTTGGACGTCGTCCATGCAAACTTTGGTTTCACATAGTACGATTGGTTGGCTTCCGGTGGTGTTTTCAAGTGAGTTCATATCCAGAACAAAATTAGACAATGAAGGATGGGATAGCGTGAGCTCATTAGTTTCAAGGTTGATTTTGGGGCATATCAGGCACATCTCGGTCAACTTCTTCTGGGTTAACACAACACCGTTTTCGTCAACGATTACGAACTCACGATCGTGTTTTAAACCCTTACGGCACAGTGGCCACCCGGTGGTGATTTTAAACGCTCCGCATGATTTAATCGGGAAGAGACAGATCATTTTCAAAACCGCTTGATCGTAGTTCTTGTAACTGGATGTAATTTGCTTCCTGGAAATGTTGCTGGGAACCAGAATTTTCACGTAACATTTTTCTATCATTTCAACCAGACGATCAACGTCCTCTTTGCGAGTCATATATCCAAACGAAAGACGTACCGAACCTGTGGGCTGCCCGTCGATCAAATCGTTAGCGTCACCGCAAACATGTCCCGCGTCGAAATGCCTCAAAACATCCTCATCTGTCAGACCAATTAGCCTCTGGCAAGCTCCCGGGTTGCAGAAACATCCAGTCCTCAGTACGATGTTGTGAACGCTTGCCATGTATGCGACTTCGGCAAATCCAACGTAGCTACCATCATCGTGAAGAACATTGAAATTGACGATACCTCCCTGTTGCGCCACATCTTCAAACGCGCTGTCGTGGTACAGTTCCACGACCTCGCTACCATTCACATGTCGAAGACTACGCAATCTATCATAGCAATACCGCCCAAGATAGAATGTTTGCTCTGAAATCCGCTCGATCGAGCGTTTTTCGCGAACAGAAGGAACCAACCGCTCGATGGAGTCGAAACCTTGGAGAAGAGAAACGATGGAGGTGAACGGAATAGTTCCGTCTTCGAAACGATCCACTAGAGAATCTCGCTTCACGTGGAAGTTTCGTCCGGCCATGGCAATCTTAACGGTTCCTCCTCCATAGTAACGTTTGTGCAGTAACTCCGCGGCTTCCCGATGTACCAACAGTGCCCCGAGTCCGGTTGGAAAGCTAAAATCATTTCCCGTCAAATGATGCCTTTTGAGAATGATGGCGAAAACTCTTACCCAAATAGTTTATAGAAGGAAAGACACACAAAGTCCGGTTGATATTTGGTCAAATCTAGAAAACTGCTTGAAACATAGCTCGCTGCATCCAAGCAAACGTAGAATCGTTCCTGATCGTAGCCTGCCAGTCCATCTTGCTTGATCTTTCCGACGAGCTCAAGGGGATATTTAATTCCGTTGAAATTACACTGGGCAGGAAAAACCAGCAGGGAAGCATTCTGATTAGTCGTTCTACCTTGGCCCAGAAGGTTCGCCAATAACTGCTCCCGTTCGATTGGATCCACACGCTTGGTGCCCACGATATCCCGCATACCAAGCACCGAAGTGTGGCTATCATGGTGATACACAAACACCCCGGACGGATCAAAGCAAAAACTTTCCGCTACCAGCTTCAAACTAGCGGTTGCTCCGGCCGTGAATATCACACTGTACTCCGAAGACCGGGTATTGAAGTGTTTCAGTATTCGATAGCGAACCTGATCGATCAGATCCCCGGTACTGCGACTTGTGTGCGGATTGCAGAGTAGGTTTCCCGTGAGAAACTCCTGGACGGCTGTGATTTGTGATTTCGCGTACAGCGTGCTTCCGGCGTGATCCAGGTAGCATTTTCCTGAAAATTGTGCTATATGTTAGTCACAAGATTTTTCAGATGTTGCAGCCATCGGTTCTAGTCTCGAAATGCACGCTCTTGTTCCTATATGTGATGGTCGGATTTGGTTCTAAATTCGTGGGATCTTTTTACAACACAGACATCACTTGTACATTGTAAAATCCAACTTAGCGTTTCAAGTTCGAGACCGGAACTGTTCTCTGCGTACCTTCACAAAGATAGATTTTTTTTTTCTAAACCTTATTAAATCGTCCAAGTAACCTACCATTTAGGCGACTAAATTCCGCATTGAGAGCAGCCTCTTCAGTCTGCGAGTATTCGCTGTGAAATTCCATTTGGAATGTTTTCTGAACCTTGAAAAAAATATTGAAATCGAAAACACAACGGCATTCACCACTTGTTGCTCACCATTTGCTGCACCTCGGCTGACTGTCGTCTCCAACGAAGCGTAGGCACGCACTAAGCCCAGACCAATAATGGTTCTGTTTCGATGTTTGCTGATTACGAACTGATAACATGATGGGAAAACAAAAGCAACAGAATCGGTGATTTCTACTAGCCTAAACCCGTTGATGATGATGAGGAACTTTCCAACTCACGTTATTTATCGTGTCATAAACGAACAGTCATCATGAAATAGACAATTATTGTTATCCAATCGTTTGTATATACTATTTACCTATGCTGATTTTCCGGTTGACTTATATAGAGTTCTATGAAAATCATTTCACGCACACTACTTCGGGGTTTGTTTTCCTCCAGCTGTCACATGTGAAACTGTCAGCCAATTTAGTTTGCCGGAAATATTCATAATAGTGTTGAAATGCACTATGTCGCTGTAAAACTTATTTCGGAGACGTACAATACCGGTTGGTCAGGTTCCATAATGAAAATAATCCGACCAAAATACTATTTTCGATTTGTTTTCCTCCACGTATGACAGGTGAAGGAAAAACAAATCGTTAAACACACTAATACAGTTACAAATTGTAATGTACTCTATTGTCTAATAAATAACAGCGACTATAGAAAATTTCATGAAAATATTTAACCTCACTTTTTTGACAGTTCGAAGAGCTTGTTCGCATTTTTGATTTCACCCTAAAGCACTATTTAGACTCTCCGTGAAAATGAACGTGAAGAAGTGTTGAATACCTTCCATTGTTCACGGTTGACGACGCCGTGAACAGTTTCATCAGCGAACAACGCGATTTAACGCTCAAATAGGGTGACCAGACGTCTTGGTTTTTGATAGACTGTCCTGGGACTTCAAGGGTAATGCTTGATTTGTTCTGGTTTTTCTCTTCTAAGGCAAAAATAATTCTTCGCTTGATTAATTTTAATCTCAACGCAAACAAATCGAGCCGGTTTCGTGGACCAAAATCTGGGCGCTATCTATGTTGATGGAACGAATAATAGCTGAGCTTCTTCTTGGTTTAACTCGTCTTTCAATCCTGGACCCAGCAAATTTCCTCCACAACTTTTAAAAAGTCGCATCGACGTTTGGGTGACTCCGCTTATTCCTATCGTATTAGCATCTCTTGCCAGTGGCATATTTCCATCCGAAGATGGGTTGCTAGAAATCCGTGAACAGGTTTCCAGTCCGTAAAAAATATTTACAATAGTTATCTTAAAGCTACGTGTTGCTCGCGTGATTCACATTTTGTCGCGGGAAAATTTGTCCCTTTTAGTCCTAAAGTTTTTCCTTATTTTCCTATTTTACGGCGTAAATTTTTCTGTGACCTTAAAAGGGCGAATTTTCTATTTGTTTACTAGTTTGTTTACCTGCCTCTTCAAGACTGACATATCTGACCAAATTATGGATTCTCGCACAATCCTAATCCCGTCCCGTAAGGGTTCACAAGTATGCGGTTTCATTTTTACCGCCTTCTTAAATTTTATTACTATCCTAACCGCAGAGAAAGTGAGAAGGAAAAACCAAAGCTAGCTAGTCGGACTGCATATAGCATGCTTATATAAATTAGGTGCAGGAGGTTGGCAAATAGATAGTTTTTCTGTGTTCTTTTAATTCCATTTTTGGGATTTTAAGATCAACATCAACCTTCCCTACGCGATGCAGCGATGCATTTCTTACACACCGCTAGCAATGACTAATTATCTGGTTTGTGCGGCAACAATTTCCATCCTACTTCACATTTACTTCAACACCAAACAATACCTCATGGAAGGATGCTTCTGCTTTCGCTCCGCCGCGAAAATCCATTTCATCAAACTCGAAAGAATTCAGTATCGTTGTTTGCGTATCGCGTTAGGATGCATGCAGTCGACCCATACGATGAGTCTCGAAGTGCTGCCGGCTTGGATATTGGGAACACTCATATCGATTGCTCATTCGATGCGATATCTTGAGCCCGGTGGTGATTGAAAATTTCGAAAGGCTTGTTGAGCTCAATTCTCAGACCCGTTTCATGTCCCTGTACTTTGACTACATGGCGCAGAATATTAACCCTTCTTCTTACAATCCCAACCGTGTGCATTTCATAAATACTTCTGAATCTACTGTTTTCTTCGACACATCCATGAAAGACAAGATTAGTGGAATTCCGGACCACATACGCCCACAAGTGGTTCCAAGCATTTTTTATAATAAATTCCGAGAAGTCGACTGTTCTAAGATGTTTTATACTGACGGATCAAACCTCGAAGGGTCCACTGGCTTCGGTATTTTCAATCAAAAGTTCACCGCCTCCTACAAACTCAGTGACCCCACTTCAGTTTACGCCGCAGAACTAGCTGCTATTCAGTATACCCTTGGAGTCATTGACACATTACCCGCAGACCATTACTTCATCGTCTCGGATAGTCTGAGTTCTATTGACGCTATTCGCTCGATGAAACATGGAAGGTGCTCCTCGTATTTTTTGGGGAAAATACGGGAGCTATTGAGTGCTTTATCTGACAAATCTTTCCAGATTACCTTGGTATGGGTCCCTTCTCATTGCTCCATTCCGGGCAATGAGAACGCAGACTCCTTAGCTAAGGCGGGTGCCCTAGAAGGTGACGTTTTTGAAAGACCAATTTGCTTCCACAAATTTTTCAGTATTACTCATCAGAGAACTCTTGAAAGTTGGCACACCTCGTGGGGCAATGGGGAGCTAGGAAGGTGGCTACATTCGATAGTCCCTAAGGTATCGACGAAACCTTGGTTCAAGGGGATGGAAGTGGGTCGTGACTTCATTCGTGTGATGTCCCGACTCATGGCAAACCATTACACGCTGGATGCACATCTCCGGCGTATTGGGCTCGTGGAGAGTGGTATCTGCGCTTGTGGCGACGGCTATCACGATATTGAGCACATTGTCTGGGCGTGCACCGAGTACAGTTTTGCCAGATCTCGGCTTATGGACACCCTCCGGGCCCGAGGAAGACCACCCAACGTCCCGGTTCGAGATGTGCTGGCAAGTCGCGATGTCCTCTATATGTCCCTTATATACACCTTCATAAAAACCATCAATATAGAAATTTAACTGCGCCTTCTTATTTCCTATCATTCTCAGAAACGCTCTCTTCCCCCTCCAAGGCGACATAAAAAATCTGTCGAATGAGCCAACAAACACGGGACCTACAGTACGAACATGAAGGCCATCCGAGTCTACATCCTATGCCGTTGATCTCCCGATGCCTGAAACTGTAAGTTAATAACTTTCTTCCCTACCATCTTTGTCCACCCTCCCTTCCCTGACTCTTATAACCAGAAGTATCACCCCTTATCCCCCCCATTCTGTCTCTTCTAGTTCTAACTATTATATTATATAATCTCATTGAAAATGCCCAACTCTACTACCACAAAAAATAACTAATTAATCTCCCCGAATCTACAAAATTAAATCACGCTCTCTAGTTATTCCTAGTTTTAAGATAGTTATAAAAATTGTCCCCCTTAGTTAAAACTTATTTGCTTCAACAATCTACCTGCTAAAAATGTCAAACCATATTGCCATAAAAACTAAATGACCCTTCTAATCTTACGAAAATTATATTACCCCCTTGTGTATAGCTATAAATTCTTAGTATAATTTAAAAAAAATCAATATGTTATCCCCTAGTTTTAAGTAATTTGAAATGTAAAACAAACCAAGATTGGCACCTTTAAGCTAACGCAAACCTGCTTTATCAAATAAACAAATTAAATAAAATAATACCTCATGGAAGGCAACTGATACTGTTGATGCTTCGGCTGTACTTTAATGATGTACCTTTAGTGATGAAGATTTCACGACTGTCCTTCGCGAATGATCTCTAGATATTTTGTCTGATTCGCTCAATTGAATATTTCTCCAACACCTTTTCGCAGTTAAGATCCAGTTTTATCGATTTCTATGAACTAATAAGTGAGATATTGAAAGAAAAAAAAAAAACAATGTGGTTTTTTCGTTATTGTTCCAATTTTCGTCAGAATCTTCCAGCTCCTGATTGGTTGATTCTGAAAACTTGCACCATAGGGAATGCTGCAGAGATAATGAAATAATATTTTGCACTTTGCAGTGTTGCTACATTTATAGGAAAATATCGTCATTACTTTTGACAAATAAAATGATTGAGTAAAAATTATTGAACAGAAATTTTGCGGCAAAGTAGAACAAGTCTTTACAAACACGATTGCCCAGGTAGCCAATAAGCATACAAAATGCGTCTTAACGGCTACCTGATAAGCATTGAAGTAGTTTCAAATGCTACGTAAAAGTTGCTTTTGGCGAAATATACTGCTACTTTACTGCTGTGCCAAATGCTGTTTTGCTGTTGTTGTGCCTCCAGAATGCTGATTACTGGCAAGAAGTTTTTAATCTGTTTTTTGAATGCTGATTAACAACAATTAACTGATTAACGAAATGCAAATTATATGCTATTTTACTGCATACACTAATGCTAGTTGGTTGCCTGGGTAGGGCTCAAAAGCCACTTTGAGGAGATGCTCTGGAGAAACCTCGTTATTACCGTCACTTAGCGGTAGCCAGCGGTGAAAAACCGCCAGTATTGGGAAATCGTAACAACCTTAAATTATTTAATTTAAAAAAGAACTGTTCGCGTAGGTTGTGATATAAAAAAAATCTCAAACATAAGTTAATATTTCAATAAAATATATTTTTGGTCACAATACTTAAAACGTTATAGTTATAGTCATCGAAAATATTTAGATCTTTCTCCGTTGAAGTTTCATGACGTTATATTGGTTGTATATATAGTATCAAAACAAATATTATATGTTAAATCTGCTTTCATGGCAACTTGAAGTTGAGTTGTTTTGTGAGATGTATATATGCGTATTAAATATCACTAAAACTTCTTCTCAACCAAATAATATCATGTCACTGAGCTCGTTATCGTTTTTCTTTGGGTACAATTTGATGTTTGCAGAAAACTAGAAAATAAGTCTATGTATGATTTTTGTTAAAAACTATTTGCGCATACTGTTACATTCGACTGTTTCTAAACAGCAAACTGGACTTTTTTAATCGCATCTAAATGAAATGGGTCGGTGGATTTACGTTGAAATCATTGTGTCATGGATATAAAATACATTTAATTTTTCTGATGAGTAAAAATTGGGCAAAAATGCTCAAAGACGGCTTTCCGTAACTATTTTCCATGTAAATATTTTTCTTTAATATAATTCTAACTGCAAAATTAATACTTTTCTCGATACAAACAATATATGATATGAACATTGCACATATTTAGTGTATACTATCTATCACCGCTAAGGGTTTCTTCCGAATCATTGGTCTTGAATCTGAACGTTGTCACCGTGGGCCTGCTATCCTCTAACTGACTGTATATGATACTTTGTTTCTGTATTTTGATAGGCTGCACTAGATTTTCAACTTCTTTGGTTTCGTCGATGGAGTTCAACATTGGTGAGGTAGCCTGTGACACTGGAATATTCGAAGGAAAAATCATATAATGTTCATCAGCAGCCAGCGTACTAAGAAAAGATGGTTGCTCATTTTCCTCTACCGGTGTGGAAGGATGTGTACTACCACCAGCACGGGGAACGGAATAATTTTTCGTTGAGAATTGATTGACATTGTTGAATCCACCAATTCTATGTTCCTCGGAGTCAGAGTGTGCTCCAGCCTCACCAATCGTTGCTCCACCTGGTGTGCTCATCCGACCCGATGAGCTGCTTGAGATGCTGTGAAGACTAGAAGAACTTATTGGACGATGTGTTTGGGATGACGATGAGGCAGTCATTGAAAATTTGATGTCATCGCAGACATCCGGTGGACCTTGGGCGGAAGATTCGCCTTTTTTAAGTGGCACGGTTTTATGTCTTTGGAACATGTTTTTAATTTTTTCGAATGGGGTTGGTCTTTTAAGCCTTTCCTTCATTTGCTGCTGAATCCGTTCGTACTCCTCGCGCATCGTTTGAAGCTGTTCCTGTTTTTCCTTGAAACTTTTCTGAACATCATTGCGAGATTTCCACAGATCTACCAGCTGTTCTACTTCTTGGATTGTAAAAACATTATTCTTAAAATCTGTTATAATTTCCAATAACTCGTCGTCTACGGACTTTTTGGAGGTATTGCTCTCTTGTCGTTTCAATGTTCTGTTCTTCTGCTGAGATTCCGACTGGGACTCTTTCTTCTTGAAACTCAATCGAAGATGAGATACTTCTATTTCTGCTTCGTGGTTACCGTTTGGTGGACCACCACCGAAACTTTCTCGGTGTTGGTTCCTATAATCTAAATTACTATATTCGTGAACGGGTATATTCGATGGTTGAACAAGATAATCCCCTTGAACATCCATCTGCTTCAACGGTACATTTGACGGTTGTATCAAGTAATTGAAATCGTTGGCATCAGACACGTTGCAGTTTTCCAACAAATTGGAACATTCCTGACTGAATGAATCATTTTTATTTATATCATTTGATTCGAGATAGTCGGCTTCCGTTATTTTCAACTCATTAATCAGTATGTTATCTACGGTTTCGTCCTTCTTGCAATCCATATTGTCTAGAATTTCCTTGTCCTTGTCTGCTTCCTTTCTTTGGTTTATCAGAAATTCCGTTTCATTCATAACTGCATCATTCATTTCCATGTAACCTTCGCTTTGCGTATATAATGTCACATTTCCAGCGGGCAATGATAGTGAACGGAGTGTCGGTGATGTGATGTTTTTGCAGTTTTCCGCTGCCTTTGGTTCTATGACCACCTTATGTGGAGCAGATTCGCTGATTCCTTTGAAGTAGTGATACATGGTAGTAAACTCGTGCATTTGTGAAAAGTTCTTGAAACTACTGGCCAGCTTGTAATGTCCTCCAAGCTCCGCCAGATCGACCGGGGTGTGGCCGGAGATGTTTCTCATTTGACAAGCCGTGTCACCCCCGGGACAGTCCATCACTTGAAGGCACAATCTTTCGAGGCCCCAATAGGCGGCAAAGTGTAGAAGCGTTGGATATTTTTCCGGACTCGCATCGCTATGTAATTTCATTCCCGTTTCAGTATCCGCTGAGTTCAGCAGATGAAAGTTTGGTGGTAAATTTTTCTGAAACGATTGCAGCAAATAGCTGTCCAGTTTGTCACGATCCGACGTTGCGATACCGACAGCTTGACACAAAAATTCCATCGGAGCATCCTGCGCTTTTAGAATTTGTTCAAGCTCACGGAAACGGCTCTCACACTTCAAAGGTCGACTACCCATATCTTCGTTGTTTTTTAGCAATCGTACACCTACCATCATCGAGATCTCCATACACGTCTCGGGAATACTGAATTGAATTGTGAAAGGGTTCCTCCGTTTTACGTTGGTAATTTCTATCACCTCGTTTCCTTTTTCGATTTTTATTTTGATCCAATCATTCTTTTCCAGCGGTTCCGTTAGAATAGCAACTATTTTGTTGTAGCCTATTTTAACCTTTCTTGGAAACAGCGTAAAAGTTTCATGCTGCCCAGTCGATGTGCTGTGCTGTCCACTTTTCTGCGAGCTCATTTCCGAACAGAGTGGTTGCTGTCGCAACGCTCTACCTAGAATGTCTGTTGCTGTGCCAAGCAGCTCACTTAGGAACGACTGTTCGTGACTTCCTGCCACACAGGTACGCCATTTATTGTACTCCGGAAATGTTACCTTGTGTATTTCCCGCATACGCTCCTCTGTCACCTCCAGCAACAGACCAAGCACTCTCTCCGGTTTCAACAGTGATCGTAGCGTGGAAAGCAAAAACGAACCCGACATCGTGAGCAGAATGGGACAAACAATTACAATTTGCAGTTTCGTCGATAGACATCGTTGCACTAATTGTGGAGTAATCGGATCCTCGTCAATTTTAACTTGCAAAAAATTAAACGGCAACTTGCCTCTCTGTTTCGTTATTTTATCGAAGCATGTTTTCAAATGATTCACCCAAATCAACGCCTGCTCATTGTGGCGTGCTGTGACAAACAAAATATCATCCACCGTAGTCGGCAAACGATCACCTTCACCATGACGTCTGGCAAAACCAACCGGGGCCTTTGGAGCCATCATCTTTGGAACTTCATCAGAAAACTGTTCCTTTATGCTAAACGTTCCAATCGAATGTCTCCTCGGTTCAAACGAATCGCTGCCTCTCCCTCTCTCATTTACATCCTGTCCAGTGTATTCCGATTCACTGGTGTTATAATAGAAGCACTGCTCCCGCAAGCTACCATTCTCGCAGTTTTTATAATCCAATGTATTATGCCTTCGGAAAACATGCGTGTCTGCAGCTGGCTCTGTAGTGGTGCTGTTGTTCCTGGAACGTATAAAGCTTTTCCAGCTGCCCCGACGTTTGTGAGCTGTAGACTGTTCTTGCATCAAATTAGTTTGTTTATTTAGCACGATTTTGCCTTTCGAATTTTGCTTTTTGAACAGGAAAAAACTTCTATCGGCAGAATCGCCACTTCTGGCAGCAACTTCTTCATCGAAGTAGTTTGGATTGTCGGAAAACATCTTCGAGGCGATTGATTGCTACCGCCGGTTCACTTAATCTCTCAGCTCTAATTACTTCGGCTTCCGGTTTGTTTTTCTTTGTTTCACATATTGACCACAAGCGTAATACTCTCGATCAAACTACCGCACATATTTGGCACTGAACCACGCCTCAAGAAGGAAACGCTCACTACACTACCCACTTTGCTATAAGATTGTGTAATGTTTCACTGCTCACATAACGAAGTGCACTTTAGCGAATTATCTAAATTGAACTAACCGTCTTGTGCGGCATCAATATATAAATGGGCAAAGTACACGCGTCGTCGGTATCACTAAAATCTTGTGTTATTTTACATTCCTTCACGTACCATCCGTCCCTTTCACCAATACGCGTAAACTGATGATGTCCGATTGTTAACCAAGATAGGTTGAAACCGAAAGAAAGGTGGGTGGCAATCGGTTATTGCATGCGTTTTGGTGACATCTGTATGGGAAATAGTTTTCTTGGAAATGTGTAGGAGAATTTCAACACTATTAAACTATTTTTTTTTTCAATGCGAAATCTATTCTCCGATCAAATCTAATTGGAACGATTCACTTGGATCGAACAACAACACAAACCATCGCATCGCACTGCAGAATGAGTTGTTTATATTGTTCGCAATGCACGGTAAAAAAAACCTTACCCAATTATGAATACAAATACAATGCCCATTTTCGGAAGTTTGCTGTCAAAAAATGGGAACTGTTTTGTTTCTAATAATGGGTACTTTTTATCCATTTCTAAGCCACAACCACTCGATGAGGAAATGCATTCATTGGTGCTGGGATGTAAATCTGTTTCAAAATAACAAGCCGTCGGATAAGTTGGATCTGTCAAAAATTCATCTAGAGCACGGTGTTCTCAAAGTGATGATCTGTTCTAAATATGGGTTCTTCTATTTTGTCATTGTTTATCATTTATGTGACACATATTGTGGTTTCCGCTGTCAGTCATCACACATACTGATGAAAAATATTTAAAACGGTGTTCTATTTGTGTTTCAAATTGTGGAATATTTAAAACAGAATAGTCTAGCTGTTCCAAATCTTATCCAAACAAGTGCTCGAAAAATAGAACTGCATCTCAGCATTGCGATCGACCTTTTTTAGTAAGTGATGAAAAATAGAACAGCCCATTGACTAAATTTGACGTCTAGGATATCAACACAGTTGCAATGTGTATAGACAACATACATATAACGCTATGTTTACAATGCGCCATCTGATTTAACCTCATTTGGTAAAAATTCCACCCGATTTAACCTCATTTAGCAAACATTCCACCCGATTTAACATCAATCTCGCACTAACACAACTGCACATGGATTAATCGATATAGATCAGGGTTGCAAATACACATCAAAATTTGGTTGTCGATTTCAGCAAAATTTTGCTGAATTTTCATCAGCTGAAAGTTTCAGCAATGAAAGATGCCGAAAAATCGGCAATTTGAATTGAACCTGTTTGACAGATTCGGTTTGCTGAAAATTCAATAATTCAAATTGTCAAATTGACAGCGCAATTACCGGATTCACAGCAATCCAGCCCGGAGTACTGAGAATCCGGCAATTGCGTTGTCAATTTGAATTAGAGAATTTTCAGCAAAGCGAATCTGTCAAACAGGTTCAATTCAAATTGCCGTCCTTCCGTTTTGTATTGCTGAAACTTTCAGCTGATGAAAATTCAGTAAACTTTTGCTGGCATTCGGCGAAAAAAAAATGTGTGTAAGGCTACACACAATTTTTTTTTCGTCGAATGCCAGCAAAATTTTGCTGAATTTTCATCAGCTGAATGTTTCAGTAATACCAAAGATAAACTCAAGATAGAATGGTCACGCTTTTTTCATGTACCACTCACATGTGACCCCTCGGTGAATGCGGTTCACTGTCAAAGTGACAATTTGCTAATTGAACAAATGACGTCTTAGCAGACGTCGTCCCGAGTGTCGGATGCATAGCAACATCACATTATTGACAAACATTTATCGCATTTAATTTGTTCCGCACTTTGGAATAACATTGAAAATTGCTCTGATAAGCATTTTTATTATGATATTTCTCGACACTGGTGGTATAATTATAATTGCGATCAATCACCGTCACACTACACATTTTTTTTTAAATTTATATTATTAAATCGATTTGCCGTGAAAGGCAATAGTATTTGGTCTAAAACCTTGGGTATTTGGTCTGTGTTATCAGAGTTACGCTTTTGTGGGCTTCCTGCTACACATTCCGGGACCGAAAAAGAAGTTCACTTTTATTACATAAAAGTCTTTTCTGTAGTGTGATACTTGTTCCAGAAAATGGGATTTTTTACAACTTTCGTTGAAAGACATGGAACGAAAAAAATGATAGGACTGTTTATTGTTTACCAATGCTTCTCAGGTATCCATGGTGTTTTCACTTTAGCGTTTGGACGGCAACGACGCTTATATTCAAGGGGTTAGCATACGCTTGCTATTATTTGGTTCACTGGTTCACATTGCGTGGACCATGAATTATGACTGTTTTATATGGAACATGGTAATCTTGAGTTTATCTTTGGTAATACTAGATTCCGAAAAATCAGCAATTTGAATAGGGATCTTTAGGGGTGTGCGGGTTAAGGCATATTCTGATGCAGATTAGTACCGTGAGTTAATATCTCAGTCCTTTTTAAATTTTTTGGCCCGAAACTATTGAAAAAAACATTTTTTAGTTTGTTTCCTTTTAGGACAATAACACATCCAAACCCATGCGACTTGCACGACCCTATAAGTTGCCTTATCAGATCTACCATAGTTTGCAGATGAAACTTGAGATGGCAGGTTGCTAGCGGATTGACAAAGTACCAGATCATGCTGTGTGGGGTGCTGTCCCGGTTAACAATGAGGCGAACGAGATATTTGCAGATACGTCATTTAGTAGGACAACTGTCAGTTTGCTGGTTGAGTTTAATTTGGTTTTTTTTAAATTTAAAAATCATAAAAGAATAATTAAGGTTTAAGAATGATATGAGTGTACTCGTAAGGACACCCGCTACCAATACATATGAAAAACTGGCACAATTTTTCCAAATTAAAGATCCCTATTGGACCTGATGGTGCATCTGACAGCCAGTTTTATTTTCTAATCGTCACAGACTGCATTCAAATTACTTAGCTTGTAAAGATCTTGAATTACTGCGGTTTGCACACTAACCGGGAAATGTCACCCACTAAACCACTGCTTAAGATCAATTGTAGCGGGTCGTGATTGTGATATTGAGTGTACGGTTCAGATGTGGGGACGTCGAGATTTCATGATTAGGTGGAAACAAAAACTTAATCACTGGGCGTTTTCGAGGGAGTAGGTGTGCATGGATGATCGCGAAAGTCTCCAGCGTTTGCATGTTAGCATATACGTACACATTCGCATATTCGTGTGGTTTCTTGAGAGATCGAGCGAACCGTGAATCTGTTGCTTAATTTTGAGCGTACGGTTCAGATGTTGGTAGAGAGTGCGTTCCCTCATATCGCTAGAATTCCCGGTAATGTCGCCCTGAAACATGTCTAGTGTACAGAAGCGAAATTTTTTAGTCATGACTAATGAATTACCTTGCAATATAGGGGCCTCTTTTCAAAATTTCGGAAGAAAAATCGTGTAAACTTTTAAACGTTTATATGTTTTAGTTGTACTGTATGGAATTAATCAATTTCTTCGCCATTTTGTCGAAAATATGTTAAGCAATGTTGTATTAACTTTTGGAAGAGAAGAAGCACAATCGCATAGATGATCTCTCGAACATTGCTGCAGCTAATGGTATAGTCTTCGAGTCTCAATACTCATCGAGTGCAAGCAAGGTTGGAGAAAGGGCACTTATCGATTGCGCTGAAGGATGAGCTGTTAAAAGATCTTCACGGCTGTCTCTTTTTAAACCCTCCTAACCCATTCTTCCCCGGTTTTAGTGGTTTTGGTTTAAGGTATGGTATTGTTTAATTCCCTCCGGATAACGATCAAAGCTATACATGGCTTCACCAGAAAAAATAATAAGGTGGAAACCTAAGGAATGTTTGAAGAGTACTGATGTTTGGATGAGGTTAGATTTCCATAATCCTGGTTCGTAGGCAGTTTCTGGATAGGTTCTGAGAACCAAGTCGTTTACAGAGAAAATACAGCAGTATTTTAGTAGTATCCCGGACGATTATGTGGAATGTGGCGAAAAGAGGTAATAAACTGAACTATGACTTCCGAAAAGTCACGGCGAAAGTTTATAAACCCAAATCGGTTTAAGACGAATTTGAATGATATTATCTCATCGGAGGTGTTGTCGTTCTGTTATCTCAATATCTCCTCGGGAGTGTTGATACATATATCGCGTTCATCGAGAAGTGTCTTTATTCCCTTGCGGGAGTGAAGAATATTTCCTTATTGTTTGTGTCCTCTATGTCGTTATTTTCCTTATCCCTAACCTTACCACTTCCCCAATTCTTCCCATCAGGGCAATGATGAAAATACAATTCATAGCAAGGCACAAATTTCCGATCAATAGGGGGAACGTACCATTTGAGCCAGTCTCTACTGATTCCTGATACGTTACAGTCATGGTTGGGGCCGTAACTGCGACCCTGAATCAAGTGATCTTAGAAGAGAATAAACAAGTCGGCTTAGAAGAGAATAAACAGGACAAATCAAGCACTTTTCTTTTTATCCTAGGGCACCGACCCATTAGGAAACCTGGGAAGGATTCATTCTCTCCCAAAAGCTATCATCCTATGAGCCTTCTTTCAGGGTTATCCAAGCCCTTCGAACAAGCTATTTACCACTGTTTCTTCGCATAAATATATCGTAGAGTAGTAGCGAATTCTGTCCAAACACTGTTGCAATAAATAGTGATCCGGCCCATTACGGAGATAACATTAGATTTTTCTAGGCAATACTCCCACGGTCGGCTGTGTGGAGTTCAAATTGCTTTTATTTAGGGAACATAGTATAATCTCGGTAGCCGGCTGCCCAGAGTTTAAAAAGAACCAAAAACTAAACAAGATCTTCTCTTTTTCGAGTGATCGTGCACTCGAAGACTACCCAACTAACCACTAAGCCGTAAAAATGGCATCAATTCGGTTCTATAGTCGCGTATAGAACAAGGGTAACTGAGCTTATAGGCATCATATTGTACATGAGTGCTGTTCAAAAGCCACTTTTGGCGAAATATTCGGCTGATATGCAGCCTACTCCCACTTTTCCACCGCGCCTATGGAGGAATGTCAAAACAATTTGTGTAATGGGTAGAACCCACTGGATGGAAAAAAAAAACAAAACGAAAATGGAGGAAAGACTGTTTTTCTCTCTTTCTATCTTTCATGGTCTATCTGCCACATGTGTTTGACTTTTTTCTATACAGCGTTTGATCCAGGCTCGAACTTCTGCTTCTAGAAGATATGGGGGATAAGTTGTTCCAGTGCGCTTCCTGTTTGATCCATTTGAGCATTTGGTCATATAAATGATGTTTGCCGTTCTTAAATCGAACGGTTTTTGGTTCGATTGGAAGTTGATTTCACTCACCGACAAACAGAAGCATGGTTTTGGGAATATTTTATTTTTGAAATTACTTCCCTTCCTACACTAAACTTAAAAGTAATTAATCGCAGTTTCGTATCATTTTATGGCTCAAAAATTTAGTTACCTTTAATTTGTTTGTGCCAAATCTCCGACGCCGACAAGCTTTTTCTTGAGCTTACAAAGTGCACCATATCATATTTGTTTTGATTTGGACTTCATTGCTTTAGTTTAATAGAAATGTCAAGCATAAACGGCATTATAAAGGCATCGCTGACTACCGCTTACGGCTTATAACTACAGGGTTTTTAGGCTCTAAAGTATAGCTTCATATACCCATATACGGTCTATTTTAATGCTTAATGCTTGTGATGCTTATAAACATTCGAAAAGCTTGTATAAAACTTATAAACATTTGTAAGGCTGCTATGCAGCTTATAAACATTTGTAAAGCCCATATAAAGCTTATAAACATCGGACAGCTCTTATATTGTCAATATGCTGCTTACTTTAGTGCTTACTGGTTTGCTGGGTAACTAAACAACTACCTAATAAAATATGCTTTACAGGTCGCATCGCTTGCTTGGAACGAATCCTAGACCTGATACCCTTCCAAACTACCAACTCCGCGACACCTATGGAAGAGTCTGATGAATCGTCGTCCTTCCGTTAAGTAGGTGGAGCATCAACACTTCCTGTCTACCTTATCCTTTATCCTTCCTCGTGAACGATGGAGATGGGGGCGGCCGGCAATGATGGCTATCATGCTGTTGAGGTATTAATATGGGTCGGATTGGTATGAATTTCTACTTACCATTTCCTAAGCATCTCTTATTAGATAATCAGCAGTCAAACATGATGAAGTCAGTGTGCAATCCGCCAAAATCATCGTCACAACGCAACGCAACGCGCAATTGGTACCCAGCAACCTGAAAACTGGTTTTCAGCGAAAACCGGTTTTCATCCAGTGCAGAAATTCGCTGTTATAGCACTGAGAAGTTATAGTTTTGAAGTATAATTTTAATAAAGGTTAGATGGAAAATTCTTGAATTCCCAGTGTGGCTTTGGAAATTAAATATTATGTGTCAAATCTTTTCCAAAAAAAGTATAGATTATTTACAGTGTATAAATGGCAGCTCTGCGCCGCAGAGCTCTCGTTACAGAAAACTACAGGGAGACCCCTTGATTGACTGACATTATCGCCAACCAGAGATGCCAGATTTGCAGACAAGTCTGCAAATTCGCAGACTTTTAATTTAAGCTGCAGATTTTTTGGATGACGCAGATATTTGTAGATTTTCTAGTTTGGTTGCAGATATTTGCAGATTTTTATGTTTTGTTGCAGATATTTGCAGATTTTTGAATATAAAGGCTTTTGGTTACATTAGCTTTCCTGACATTTTTTGTACTTCCCAGACTTTTAAAATTATTATTGCAGACATTTGAAAAATGTACCTGGCATCTCTGTCGCCAACTCAAATCAAAACAAACTGTTCGCTGTTGGCTGTTGTTTGCTTTTTTTCCGAAAACTTACGTATTTGCAAAAGTATAGGTAGTTACTAACCCCTAACCCAAAGAGAATAGTGAAAGAGACGAAGAGTGAAAACGGCAACACTCCCTTTATGATGATTTCAACACTAGAATTTTGGCAACCGCTTCTACAGGCAGCACTTTAATGGCGATTTCGCTTGAACCTGAAACTGAGTCAGGTTCTAACCCCAACTGCTGTCAGTTCATACATTTTGACAGCAGTTGGGGTTAGGAACTGACTCAGTTTCGCTTCAAACGAAAACCACATAAATGACTCCTATCAGAGTGTATGTAAGGAGAGTGAAGACAACTGTCATGATTATCCGTCAGTGAAATTCCAAACGAACAAACGACCTGTCAAAATACATGAATTTGACTCGTTTGGAATGACACTGACAAATAATAATTGTTCCAATTTTGACAGTGTCGTCACTCTCCTTATGCACTTAGACTCCTATTATATTTTGAAAACAAACCGTATGTCGATCGATGGATTTGTTTATCAAACGATGTGCATTTCGAAACAAAGAGATGAAATAATTCTAAAGCTTATTTTTACTCATACATATACTCTAGAATGCACCTTACAATCACGATTGAACTAAATTCTGACGAAAATTCAAATTTCTTTTTTGATAGAAGTTCAATACTTATCTCCTCCAACTCAGGCATGAGTAATGTTTATTTACATTGCACGATTGGTCTGCTCAATAAGGTATTTTTGGCTTCACACTATTCGTCTCTTTCCCTATTCTCTTTGCCCTAACCCACCTAGTTTCAAAACGTTAGAAACCTAGCCGAAGAATGAGCTCAAGCGAACAAAATATAAAACTCGAAGGAGATGTATTGGATCCACAGTCATCGCAAAGTGTTTTTGATCAAAGTATTGATGAGCCCATCACAGCCTTGAAGACCGACACAATACAGGTGAAGGAAGAAAAAATTTCCGAGCAGCGACAATCCGACCACGAGAGCAATGAACAGAATGACCCAGGGTAAGATTATGTTATTCACACCCTACCAAAATATCAATATTTCTCCGTTTTTAGTAACGAGAAGGCGAATATCGAACCACCCGTGGACAAAAAACGGCGACACAAATGCGACGTTTGTGGCAAAGCATTCACGGAGAAATTCGTCCTCAAGAATCACCTTCGCTCGCATACCGGTGAGAGACCATTTAGCTGTGACATATGCGGGAAAAGCTTTATACAGAAAAATCACATGCTCCGGCACAAGCTATGCCATTCCAAGGAACGACCATTCAAGTGCAAACTATGCAAAAAGAGCTTTCTTACCCCGGACTACGTGAAAATCCATATGCGCGTCCACTCTGGCGATCAAAGGTACAAGTGTAGTATTTGCGGCAAGATATGCAACACCAGCAAGAGCCTCGAGTTGCACGGTAAAACTCACAACGGCGAAGATCCGTTCAGATGTGAAACGTGCGGTAAGAACTTTTCCAATCTTCACTATCTGAGGGCTCACCGACGGATTCACACCGGAGAGGACTTGTTCAAGTGTGAGGTGTGTGGGAAGCAGTTTCCCTTCAAATATCATCTTCAAACGCACATGGTAGTTCACACCAACGAGCGTAGCCGCAAATGTGAAATTTGTGGCAAGGGATATATCACCAACTCGGCTCTAGCGGTGCATCGTCGCAGTCACACCGGCGACAAGCCGCATAAGTGTAACATGTGCGGCAAACTGTACACGACGGCCAGTGCGCTTAAAACACATCTCAAAATGCACGACAATCCGTACAAATGCGACGTCTGTGGGACGCAGTTCACCGAGAGTTTGTCCCTGAAAAGGCACAGGAAAACTCATTTCGGTCGGAAGCCAAGGAAACGGTCTGTGGTGGTGGTGCGTCGTTATAAATGTAAAATTTGTGCCCTCGAGTGTGCCGATGCCCGTTCGCTCAGAAAGCACAGACGAACACATTCGGTTAAAAAAGTTAAAAAATCCGAAGTATACAAATGTGACATCTGTGAGAAACAGTTCACAACCGGGGATTATCTGGAGAATCACATGAAAATTCACACCGATGAAAATCCTTACAGATGTGATATCTGTGGAAAGCACTTTCAAACTAACAGTTGCGTGAAACGACACGTGATATGTGTGCATTCTAACAAACTGCCCTTCAAATGCACGGTTTGCGACGAAGGTTTCGCTAATGATCTTGGTTTGCGGCAGCATCGTTTCGTTCATCTCGACGTAGAACCGGATCAGTGTGAAATCTGTGGTAAGAAGTATTTGAAAGGTAACGGCCTGAGGACTCACATGCAAAGGAAGCATTCTCAGAAAGGGTCTGTGGATGATACACCGATCCAAGAAGCGGCAAGTGAGACAATAAAGGATGATCAAGCACAGCCAAGGTAAGTTCTCTGGTTACTTTTCGCTTTGTCGAGGTACATGTTGTCATATTCTTTTTATATTTTAGCGAAGAAACGCTGCCGATAAACGTTAACAAACAAGAACCGGACGAAAAACCTAGTCTTCCCGCACCGAAAATTGCTCCGACTTTTAAATGTGACATTTGCGATAAGGAGTTCGCTCGGAGACCGCAGCTTGCGAATCATAGGGTGCGGCACACCAATGAAAAACCCTTCGGCTGTGATGTTTGTGGGAAAGACTTTTACAGCAAGCCCGAGCTACGCCGACACAAGCTCAGCCATACCAAGGAACGATTGTTCAAATGTACTCTATGCGAGAAAACGTTTACCACCAGCAGCTACTTGACGTTGCACATGCGCATCCATACCGGGGAACAGTTGCACAGATGCGATTTTTGCGGCAAAGGTTACAACACTCGGGATGGACTGACGTTGCATCGGCGAAGCGCTCATACCGGCGAACGGCCGTTCCCGTGCGACATATGCGGGAAGACATTTTCCGTTCACAATCAAATGAAACAGCATCAACGAATTCACACCAGCGACCGGAACTACAAGTGTGATATGTGTGATAAAGCTTACTTCATTGAAAGTCAACTGCGACGGCACAAAATTTCCCACATGGAAGTGAAACCGGTCACTTGTGAAACCTGCGGTAAAGGATTCCTGAACAATTACTTCCTTAAGCTACACCTTCCGATCCATACGGCCGGTGGCCTGCCACACAAGTGCGAGTTTTGCTCGAAGAAATTTGCCACTTCGATTATCCTGATCCGGCACCGTCGCATTCATACCGGCGAGAAACCTTACAAATGTGGTGTCTGCGAAGAAATGTTCTCAAGACCGGCAGAGCTGATGAGACACGAGCGCATTCATTCCGGTGAGCGGCCCTACCGCTGCGAGCATTGTGGTGAAGGTTTCCTTAAGGCACTCGATCGGAAGCATCACGTTCAGCTTGTTCATGATGGTAAGCTACTGGTTAAGTGCGAACTTTGCAACCGACTGCTCGGAACGCAGAGGAGCTTGGAACGACATCTGGCTTCGATGCACGCGGCCGAAACCGGCGGCGGAGGTCCATCGCAGAGTGAATGTGTCATCAAGTCGGAGGAGGTAACGAAGCAGCAGCAGGTGAAAGTGGAAGATGCTGTTGGGGCGAACACTGGGGATGTTTGCGAGTGATTCGAATTAGTAAAACAATGTTATGAAAGCTTAATCTTATATTAGACTTAATTTTTAATTTTGACT
Organism: Topomyia yanbarensis; assembly: GCF_030247195.1. Lineage (NCBI taxonomy): Eukaryota > Metazoa > Arthropoda > Insecta > Diptera > Culicidae > Topomyia > Topomyia yanbarensis. The sequence continues at coordinate 201,518,701 of NC_080670.1, read as the reverse complement.
TCCCCCTTAATATATCACCCTTATGCTATTTTACAGTATCCAACAAATTGAATATTAACTAGAATACAAATCATATTATGTACATATATTACGAAATGAATTATGAATTCTACTCTAAGACACTCTAGCCAGAATCTACGACGTTGATTCTACCACAGTAACGTTAATCTGTGCTTGAATCGAATCATTCAACTGATCGTAAGTGTACTACCGTTATCGGATCGATCCGTCATGTCACCGGAGGTGTGAATACGACGACGATGCGTAAACAAAGCTCTCCTAGAAGCGTATCCTCTGCCACAAATATCACACTGGTGGGTATGCTCCTTGGTGTGAGCTTCCAGATGATTTTCAAGGCGAGAACTAATTGTAAATTCTTTGTCACATATCTCACACTTGAACAGACTAGTCCCCGTGTGAATCCGCTGGTGGACCTTAAGGTGATAGAGGTTTGTAAAGCTTTTACCACAAATATCACACTGAAACGGATCTTCGCCACTGTGGGTTCTCCCGTGCAACTGAAGAGATTTCTTCGAATTGCAAACCCTATCACAAATGTCGCATTTGTAGCGTTGCTGGCCGGAGTGAGTGCGCGCGTGACGATTCAAATATTCTCGGGAGATGAACCGTTTCTCGCACCTATCGCATTTGTACGGTCGCTCGTCGGAATGCAGGAGAACGTGTCGACGAAGATTTCTCACAAGTGGGAAATCTTTTCCGCATAGCTCACAGTGGAACGGTCTGTAGGAAAAGAATTTGAATTAAGATGATTATCCTATTTGAAACACCATATCTGCGTATTCGTTCTGATTTCTTGCAAAGCGAATTTTTTTGGAGTTAACCCTCGAATTTATGCAATTGATGCACAGACCAACTTCTGATGTTTTGAGTCCCGTCAGTAGCTAACAGCTATTTGAGCCGCTAGAAAAAAAACTATAGATTCAAAAAATGTCACACAACGACGTGTGCGTAGAAACTAGCCGGTGCAAACGGTCCCGATGGTACAGATTTTTTTTTTTGGGCAGTCCTAATTTCAAAGAAAAGTACCTACTTACATTTGAACACTATTCGTTTCTTTCAGGTCGGTGGACGCAGAATCTTTCTCCGATGATTCTTCGTCATTTTGTGCGACATTCGTATCCTGTTCGAACGAGCTCATCCTATCGCTCTTGTGTTGTACAGGTACCTAAAATTAGATCGAATTTTCAATAGCAATCGATTTCAATATTGCACAGATTGGCATGTTAATTGTACATACAATTTGAATACACAAATTGTAATTTTATTAAATACGATAACCTGTTAGTAGCACTTTGAATAAACATCAGCAATCGACGTAAAGTTGTGCCAAAATCAGCAATCAATGCATGTTGTGTGTTTTTGTTTACATTTTCCTCAACAATGTTTAATATAAGGGTGCGCCGAGATAGTGTGGCAAAATCCCTGTCAAAAAAAAATGCGGACGAACATGGTCAGGCGATTTAAAAAGTTTGACGTTTGACTCAACTCGCCTGTGCATTGCCCCTAGGAACAAATGCAATTTGCGAATGCGATTTAAAAGCAATTTCAATACTTAGACAAATTTTCTGGCGGCTGAAATGGACTTGGTTGTTTTTTGCGTTTTTCAAACATGGCGGTTCATGTTTGGCTTAAGTTTAAAATTGTTTTTTTTTAAACAATTGGCGTGCTCCCGCTTGTATTTTGTTTGTTTAGTGCACTTAATTTAGCCAACGAATGTGGAAAATTGTGGAATCGTGCGTAAGTATAGTGCACTGAGAAAAATTCTATGGTATCTGTGACCCGACTTCCGTGGTTGTTTTAACTATTCGCCAATATAGCAGTAATGACCATGAGATTGGTAATACTAAACTTCTATATCGTGAAAAATACTACCAAAATCGATTATCGCTTAACTATACTGTTGTTATTTATGACAATTTGAACATGCTCACTACAACAATATCTACAATCTAAAGACAGACAATGGGATAGTTAAAAGTGCTCTTAAAATTAAAGTAAAAATGTCAATATGAGCATGGTAAGCATCTTAAAAATAACCAGTGATATTGTTATAACTACTTTTCGTATGATTGTTCTCTGCACAATATAGTAATAAGTCGTATACACTGAATATATAGTTATTACAATAATGTGAAGGTTGAAATAACTATATAAACTGTTTATGTGGACATGAGCCTTGTTGTAAGCACCTTTTGCGTATAGTGAATTTCAACTGACAATGCTTTGTATTACTAACAACCATAAAAGTTGTCAATATTTGCGTTCCCATTATGTATTCCTGCATTATGCATCCATTACAGTGGAAAATTGTGAATTAAGCATACGAGCGTGTTTTTGACGCACTTTTAATTTAAATTTTTTAACTATTGCGGTAATATTAGGTTTGTTCCAGTACACGGAAGTCACTCCGGAGTAAACAGGAGCAAAAAATCTTTGCTCCTTTTTATTCCGGTTTGCTACCAGAAGAAGAAAAAAGAGAAGAAGAGAGTACAGGAACGATTTTCTCCGGAGTACTTCCAGTTTCTCCTGGTACTGGAACAGACCTATTATTTCTATGATATAACTGGGATGTGATATAACTGATATAGTGAAAAGCCGTTGCATGAACGAATCCCAGCCAGAAAAATAATTACTGGGTAAAAATGAGCGTAACACTAGCCTTACAAATAGTCTGTTCCATGGTGAACTGTGAATCGATTTTGAAGTAGAATACTTCTAACGTTTCAATATGGGGTCCCGTTTCAAAAATTTCAGTTGAGAAATTTTCCCAGGTTTGAAATGCGAGTATCTTCCGTTCTACTGGACGAAATCGCAATATTTTTGCACTATCTGATCGGAAATTTGTGCACGTATATCGTATTAAATTTCGGAATTACTGCGACTACTATAAATAAACCAAAACAAGGATTTTCAGAAAATCCTTCGGAAACAGCGAGGAAAATGCGCAATTTGTCAGCATATCCCACGCAGAGCCGTCAAAAAGGAGCATGTAAGCGTTTCATTACATACGGGAATGTTATATATACAGGTCACGCGAGCTTGTTTTGTATCAGTGGGTGCTCGCTTACCACACGAGCAACATGCTCGTCCGGACGGTACAATGAGCGGTATCATGTTTGCGTTCCCGTACCAAGCGTCATCGCCAGGTTCTTCGTGATAAAATCCAGGGAATCACCAAATCTGCCAGTCGGCGTCTGGCTCGTCGTGGTGATGTAAAATGCATCTCCAATTTAATCTACGAATGCTGATGGTGTGCAGAAAAATGTCATCCGAGATGCCGTGACCTACACTGAACACGCCAAGCGCAAAACCGCAATGAATGTCGTCTATACTCTGAAGCGGCAGGGACGCACTTTGTATGGATTTGGAAGTTGAAAAGGTAGAACTCACTTGTATCATTATAAAAAGGCCCTTTTCAGGGCCACCAAAATCATTTCAAAGAATGAGTTTGCATTTTCTGTTTCATGGACTGTTTCTCCCTGGAGAGCTATTTGGGTTAAACCTTAAATTATGATTTATTTCAGTACGCAAATTGCAAATATGGTCAGAAACAAACTGGAGTGAAGTGAATTTTTACTAGGCGCATTCAAAAAAGGTTTCAATTCTCAAACATTTTACAAAGGTGCCGTATTACATTACTCTCTTTACCCTTAGTGTTCGATAATCTCCGTAGTGGAAACACAATTTCAATTTTGTTCTTTATCAAAAATATGTGGTCGACCAACCAAGGGGTGGAGCTACGACGAACACATATTGAGGACAACACAAAAAAGGACGAGCTTACGTTGTGCTGTAGTCAGGTATAAAAACTCAGCATGCTGTTGCTTACGCTCAGTTCGTTTCCAGCATCAGCATGCAGCAGTTCGTTTGCAGCATGTTCCGCAAAATTCAAACCGCTGTCCATTTGCTGCTGTCACAGAAGAGTTGCCAAGCACGCCGTCTTCGATGGCAAAACTGTTACCATATACACCAGCACCAAGTAAATTTCGAAAACTGCCCAAAGAAAAGGCCCTTTTCAGGGCCATCAATTTATCGACAAAGAATGAAATTGAAGTTTTGTTATTACAAGCATCAGCTTGTCAAGAGCGTTGGATGGTAAGTGAGCCACTTGTGAACAATACCGTCGCTTTCACGAGAATGGCACAAAATGAAAAGTTATTTGTGACAGTTTAGTGTAATGATTCAATTTACAAAAATCGAACGTTTCGATATAGGGGCTCCGTTTCAAAATTTTCGGCCAGAATGCTGCCTGTTTTTTCAAACGTGAAAATCTGCTGTTGTATTGAATGAAAACCTTCGATTTTTGCGCTGATTGGAAATAGTTGTGACTAATTCTGTAGAATGTACAATTACTGAAAATAACGGATTTTGTGAAAGCAGTGGTTGGTCCATACAATTCGATTCCAAGCCAGACTAGTTTTCGTTGGAAGGTCCACCTCTGACAATAGAAGTAAACTTTTTTACTATGAATTCAACTACAACTTCATTGAAAACAGCACAGCTAAAAAACTTTTGGGAAAAACGCGCAAACCTAAATTTTTCACTATAATGGAAACTGCCTGTGCCCAGCCGCACAGCATCATCAAGATTGATAGTAATTCAAGCCGGGAGGAAAGAGGTTGTAAGGCAATGGAAAACGAAAATTTCATTTATATCTTACTGGAATATAATTGGCTGGTCCTGAAAAGAACTTGTTGGTTTGTGGTTTATTTTGGGTCACAATTTAGGCCTGCTCGATTGCTGATAGCTGTGAATTTCTCGCAGGGCGACAGTTTCTGTTCAGTAGTGATGAGGCTTCCTAACGCCAACCGTGACTGAGGCACTTTTACACGGCATTCGTTGCTTACTGCTTGCGGGGAGGCTTTCCTCTGGTGGACTTACGAGCGGTTTGTTTGGTACGGGCCATTTATCAACAAAGAATCGAATTGAAGTTTTGTTATTACAAGCATCCGAAAGTAGCTTGCCAAGAGCGTTCGATGGCAAGTGAGCTACTTGTGAACAATATCGTCGATTTCACGTATTTCACAAAAGAAAAAGTTATCATTTGTTTGTTTGTTTACAGTTTCGTGTTTACTAGGCGCATTCAAAAAAGGTTTCAATTCTCAAACATTTTACCAAGGTGCCGTATTACATTACTCTTTTTACCCTGAGTGTTCGATAACCTCCGTATTGAAAACACAATTTCAATTTTGTTCTTTATCAAAAATATGTGGTCGACCTACGAAGGGGTGGAGCTACGAAAAACACATATTGAGGACAACACAAAAAAGGACGAGCTTACATTGTGCTGTAGTCAGGTATAAAAACTCAGCATGCTGTTGTTCACGATCAGTTCGTTTGCAGCATCAGCATGCAGCAGTTTGTTTGCAGCATCTCCCGCAAAATTCAAACCGTCGTCCGTTTGCTGCTGCTAGAAAGTTAGCCAATCACGCCGTCTTCGATGGCACCAAAACTATTACCACATACACCAGCTCCAAGTAAATTCCGAACACTGCCCAAACAAAAGGCCCTTTTCAGGGCCATCAATTTATCGACAAAGAATGAAATTGAAATTTAGTTATTACAAGCATCAGAAAGTGGCTTGCCAAGGGCGTTGGATGGTAAGTGAGCCACTTGTGAACAATACCGTCGCTTTCAAGTAGAATGGCACAAAATAAAAAAGTTATTTGTGTGATTTGTAGACAGGTTAGTGTAATGATTCAATTTAGAAAAATCGAACGTTTTCTAACGTTTCGATATAGGTGCTCCGTTTCGGCCAGAATGTTGCCTGTTTTTCTAAAAGTGAAAATCTGCTATTGTACTGAATGAAAATCTTCGATTTTTGCGCTGATTGGAAATAATTGTGACTAGTTGTGTAGAATGTTCAATTACTGAAAATAACAGATTTTGTGAAAGCAGTGGTTGGTCCATACAATTCGATTCAGAGCGAGCCAGACTAGTTTTCGTTGGAAGGTCCATCTCTGACAATAGAAATAAACTATTTCATTTTGAATTCAACTACAACTTCCTTGAAAACGCACAGCTAAAAAACTTTTGGGAAAAACGCGCAAACCTAAATTTTCCACTATAATAAAAACTAGTGCCCCCGCCGCACAGCATCATCAAGATTGATAGTTATTCAAGCCGGGAGGAAAGGGGGAGGGAGGTTGTAAGGCAATGGAAAATTTCATTTATAATAATAATACTTTATAATTGGCTGGTCCTGAAAAGAACTTGTTGGTTTGTGGTTTATTTTGGGTCACAATTTAGGCCCGCTCGATTTCTGATAGCTGTGAATTTTTCGCAGGGCGACTGTTTCTGTTCGGTAGCGATGAGGCTTCTTAACGCCAACCGTGACTGGGGCACTTTTACACGGCCTTCGTTGCCAACCAGCCCCCTGTCAAGGACGACGTCTCTGTACAGCCAGCATCACTGCCATGAAAGGCAAAACATTGATTTTGAACCGAATGATTAGAAGCTGTATTTAGTTACAAAATGTCAATTAAATTAAATTATTAAATCATTCCACAAGATGCAAAACGTCGTGTGGAATGCTTGAATATCGAGCATAGTGCCGAACATAATTCTTTGTTTGGGGCTTTATAGCTATAACACCCCATACATGTAGGTCGCTGTCAAACTCCATATGATGGTATAGGGTTGCCAGGGGGCTGTTGCCAACTGCTTGCGGGGAGCCTTTCCTCCGGTGGACTTACGAGCGGTTTGTTTGGTACAGGCCATGTAGCGAAAAATGCTGATCTGCTACTTCTCTGATGCTGGTAGTAGGACGACGGTCAAACGCTCGTTTGCGTGCCTTCATTCATAAAAGTTCAACAATATTTTCAAAGAATGTTGCAAATTGTCAACTTGATAATTCCAAAAATACTCCAAATAAACTATGAATGTGCTAGAGTCGACAAAGTCGCATAGAAATTGCTTATTCCAGAGCAGAATTTACCGGTCTAAAGTGTATTCTACTTCACTCCGGTTATGTCTCTGACATTACCCACCCATCTTTTTTTTAAGTCTTACGAAACAGAAGGTTATGTTCCGCAACGGAATGTAATACTAAGTGTTTGCTTTACTAGATGCAGTAAGTACTCCAATTTAATTTAATAACGACATCTTAAAATCATATAATTTTGGACGTTTTTAGTTAACCGTCAAGGCAGAAAATACAAGGAGGAAATACAAGGACGATTTGGTTGCCGAAACGATTATTTTTAATGAAAAATGTATGTATGTCAATAATAAACTAAGAGACGCTATCCAAAAGCTACATTGGCTGAAACTTTCTTAAATCTTCGTCATCCACCAAATTATATTGGCCCGCGTCATTTTAAAAACAACAATGATATCCCTTCTTGAAATAACTAGACAAAAATGTCAAAATTTCAATGTTTTTGTTAATGCAAACAGACCTTAGTCAGTATGACTATACTTATTGTTATACCAAGCGTTCCATAATGGTCATCCATACCACATGGTGTTCAATTTGACTGTTATGCGTAATGCATGGTAAAACATTCCATTCTCCTGGTTTAGTTACTATAAACAGATCCAGATCAAAATAACTATGTACATTGTTAAACTGAGCATTCCACTTATAATGGTCATGTTTACAATAGAATGTTCAATATTACTATTATGGTTCAAAGCTTCAATATAGTGAATTGGAACATAGATATAGTTAAAGTGACCTGATGCTATAGTCGGTTAAAAACCACTATTCAGCTTTTTGCTGGTGGCTGCGTTTTCAAATGCGCACTCCATTTTGACAAGTCGTCTGTACAGTGTCAACTTTGACAACTCGTCAGCAGTGTCAATTTTGACAAGCGGTCTCATCAGCCTTGAATTTCACGGCTATCATGTATCCTGCTTATTTATTTTCTTAATAAACGATAAACGTCAAATTTAAAATTTGTTAGTTTATTTTTAAACGCCTTTTTCGATGATTTTAATTTCTTCACGAATTTATTTATTCTCAGCTGTTTGAAAGTGTCGAGAGAATTATGCGATTTGAACCTCTGCTATTACTTAAATTCATCACACATGAAATGACTAATAATAGCACATGAAACTTGCTTTTAAACTACCCGGAAAGCATATTTTAACGATACAGTACCTAAACATAGACCTAAACAATGTTTGTTCACACCTGATTTTGGATACAAATTTGTAGCAAAATTTAGTACCAAGAATTGACAATTGTCAGCTACAGCTGCAGCTGCGGTTACCGAAGAAATCGGTTGCAATCCACCTAACTTATTAGTGTGGATTAGATTGAGTATCGCTGATTGGTTTTCCTCAGTATAACAATCGCTCAATTACACTATAAGACTGATTAACTGCCGTATACGTCGACCGATTTTTGTATGCCGATTGCTAGTAGCGAATAGTATTGAATAGCAGATGTTCTGTATCCACATTTCGAGTTGAGTGCCGCTGTTGAATGGGACTACAATTGACTGTGCGGATCCGTACCGAAATCAGTTTAGCTTTGCAACTGAAAAACAATATTTTATTTGACGTTCAATTTTAGTTGAGAGCAGAAGTGAACGCCTACCGCGATCAAAAAATTGAATCTAAAGCACGGTTTGTCAAATTTGACAAGACTGATGATTTATCAAAATTGACATTGGACGGAGGATTTGTCAAAGTGGGGTGCGCATTTGGGGACGCAGCCACCAACAAAAAGCTGAATACTCATGAAGTCGAATTAACCCCCTCATATGGTAAATGTTACCACAAAATTTTTCTTAGTGTGGAACAAGATCTCTGAGTCTAAATGAAAGTCAGATTGTGGTAAATTTTGGTGTGCAATACGAATTTCACCATCGATTCTTCCTATAGTCTGGTGGTGATTACCTAGTGTACCGATAAATTTATGTGAGTAAATAGTGAATCCGAAAATAATTATTATTTTTAATTTTCATATCAGGTAATTAAGAGCGATTAAATGGCGCGTTCCCTGGGCGATTTAAGGGCGGGTAGAGCGGCAAAAAAATGACGGCGGCAAATCGCCCAAATGTTGCATATAAAATAGCCCCCTAATTGCCAGCAAATTGCTGGCAAATTGTAGGGCAATTAGCGCATCCGAGTTGGCAAATAGCCCCCCGCTAGCCAGCAATTTGCCCTTTTTGACTGGGATATCTGCCTGTTCTCGAGTAATTTATAAAAAGCTCCGGAAAGCCATCTATCAAAATACACACCAAAAATTTCGGACGCCTCGTTTATACTCGCAAAACAGAGATCACACCAGCTAAACCTAACCTAACCGTTCAGGCTAGAGTCTTGTTGTATCTTGCTGTATACAGAAGCCGTATCTACGGTCCATTGCTGTTTGTCGCCAGCCTCGCAGTCTTCGAAGCGTCCGCATGTTGTTCTCTATCTGGTCGATCCACCGTGCTCGCTGTGCGCCCCGTCTTCTGTAGGATCGCCCTCAAGAACCATCTTCACCGGGTCGTCGTCCGACATTCTTACGACGTGTCCAGCAAACGTCCTATTTTTGCGGTTTGTGCGATAGATGGTTCTTCCAGCAGCTGATGCAACTCATGGTTTATTCGCCTGCGCCCCGTTCCGTATTCCATCTGCACGCCACTATTAATGGTACGCAATACCATTCGTTCGAAAACTCCAAGGGCGCGTTGGTCCTCCACGAGCATAATCCAGGTCTCGTGGCCATAGAGGACCACCGGTCTAATCAGCGTCTTGTAGATAATCAACTTCCTCCGGAGTCCAAAGTAGGCACGATTTCCCGCCAAGATCCGTCTCTGAATTTCTCTGCTGGTATCATTGTCGGCGATTACCAGTGAGCTCAAATACACGAATTCGTCGACCATCTCGATTTCGTCACCGTCAATCCGAACTCGGGATGAGAGGTTTACATTGCCGTCTCTAGAACCTCTTCCTCTCACGTATTTTGTCTTCGAAACGTTGATAGCAAGTCCAACCCAGCTGGCTTCAGCCTTCAGTCTGATGTACGTTTCCGACATCGTCTCAAAGTTCCGTGCCATTATGTCAATGTCGTTGGCGAAGCCAAGAAGCTGGACGGATTTCCTGAAGATCGTGCCACTCGTGTCTATCCTCGCTCTCCTTATTACACCTTCTAACGCAACGTTGAACAGCAGGGTCTTCGAGATTCAAAGGGTCTCGAGGGTGTCCCTGATACTCGAACAACGCACATCACCCGATCCATCGTCGCTTTGACTAATCGTGTTAGAGCTTATCCGGAAAACCGTACTCGTGCATTATCTTCCATAGCTGATCTCGATCGATTGTGTCATACGCCTATTTGAAATCTATGAACAAATGATGTGTGGGCACATTGTATTCGCGGCACTTCTGCAGAACCTCGAATCGCGAATATTTGGTCCGTGGTGGCCCGGGAAGCTATGAATCCCGCTTGGTAGTGCCCCACGAACTCCCTTGCAAATGGTGACAATCGGCGGCAAAGAATTTGAGAGAGGATCTTGTAGGCGACGCTAAGTAGTGTGATCGCGCGGTAGTTGCAGCAATCCAACTTATCACGCTTTTTGTAGATTGGGCAAACGACACCCTCCATCAACTCCTGCGGAAGAATCTCCTCCTAGAAATCACACCAGCAAATATCCTTTTTAGTACGTATGTCACACCAGCAAATGAAACAGGAAATTTATCTCTTCTGTTATCTGACAACAAATGAACCGAAATTATTCGTCAGGAATTTTCCCACAAAATAATTTGACAGTTGACTCACCGACATGACAACTGGAAGGATTTCGGTATAAATTATTGGAAAGTAATTCAAACTGAATTACGTTAGAACAGTGGCTCCATCTGCATAATGAGTTACACATCATCCAGATTCTATATGCCAATCGCTGTCAATCGTAAAATAAACACTAACAACCTGTAGTAATAATCTGGACAAGATATTCACATGAGCAGAACATCTTGCTCTAGGGTTTCAAGTAGAAAGTATTGTGGTATTGACTGACTTCGTTCTCTAGTTGACTTTATGAAAAGTGAATCGAAACAGAAATTTAAACCAACTTCTGGATTTATTATCACCGTAGATCTTTCATTTGCTCTGAATCACATGATATTTTGTCAAATATCTGTCTATGTCTACAAAACATACAGCAAAACTAGAACATATATTTCGAAGGTTATTGTTCCCTTGAACCATTTCAAGTATAGCCCAACTGACTTGAGCCAAGTGTCAATTGTAGTGATGATGAGCCGAAGTGTTTGATACACTACATTCATATATAATATGTAAACCGTTCAATCTGGTTGGTTAGACAAATCGAGAATCGGATGATGCATACGTTATTAGAATTGAAAGTCTCTCCTCGTCTTGACAGGTGTAGCAACTTCCAGCAGCTGTGTACTTACGATGTTAAAAAGACTCGTGATGTATACGAAAAATGTAATACATTCACATTGATCGAGTTATGAAAAAGGTATTAGCCCAGGTATTAGAGGAGAGGATTTGAAATTCTTGAGTTGCTACACACAGAAAAAAAATATTGGTAGAAGTAAGAGTGTTCCGCTCTTAGCAAAAAACAACCAACGCCAACTATTAGGTTGAAAGTAAAACTTTTAAATTAATCAAAATGAAGAATAGTACTCAAAACAAAAGTTTTATTTTTAAACTAAGAGTATGCGTTGGTTGTTTTTTGCTAAGAGCGAAAAACTCTTATTTTTACCAACATTTTTTTCTGTGTATACTTACCAGTATACTCCCACACTACTTTTACAGTAAACGGCAAGTTACGGCGGGTAGCCTAGAACAAAGTTTCAATAGCCTACCGATCGCCAGCGGATAGTTTAACCCGCCAAACCGCCTTTTCATTTACTGGGCTAGGTAATCACCACAAAATTATGGGAAGAATCAATGGTGAAATTGGTATTGTACTCCAAAACTTACCACAATCTGACGTTCATTAAGACTCTGGGTCAGAGATCTTGTTCCACTATACTTACACACGATTCCACAATTTCCCACATTCTTTGGCTAAATGAAGTGCACTAGACAAACAAAGTACAAGGGAGAACACACCAATTGATCAAAAAACAATTTTAAGCTTAAGCCAAACATGAACCGCCATGTTTGAAAAACGCGAAAAACAACCAAGTCCATTTCAGCCGCCAGAAAAATTGTCTAAGTATTGAAATTGCCTTAAATCGCATTCGCAAATTGCATTTGTTCCTAGGGGCAATTAGCACAGGCGAGTTGAGTTAAACGTCAAACTGTTTAAATCGCTTGACCATGTTCGTCCGCTTTTTTTTGACAGGGGTAGGTTATTTTATGGTTGCGTGTATAGAGCAGAATAAACCAATAACATATCAAGCATCAAAAAGCTGATTACCGTTTAAACACCAAGTGAGCCCTTCACTTGAAAATCTAGCAGCACTTCTCTACCTTGAAAAACGGCAGCTGTCAGTCCAGCTTCCGGCGAAACAAATAAAAGCAGAAAGTCGTACCAGCAGTAGTGAGCAACGACGTTTTGTGACTACATCGCCACTTTGGCACGACTGGTAGTAAAAGTTTGCCCAAAGATCCGCCACAGGAGGCCAAGGACAAGTTGTAGTCGCAGCAAGAAGCTGTCGTGACGCAAGGGACGGGATTGGACTTCTGAAATCCGTAGGTAAATCTCTGGAAAAGCAAGTGCATTGGCTGTACCCGAGTAGAAACGCACGTGGAGCTGGCCAATAAAACATAGTCTACAACGGGCACGTCGTTTTCGGGACAAGAGAAACCGATACAGCGAGCGAAGCAGCTCCAGTTGCTGATAAAACATCGCGAGTTGATGAAATACGACCAGCAACATCGACTCGAAGACATAGCACCGGACAAACTGTCGATAAAAATCACTTCGGTAAGCAAACCGTGATTACAATTACGTATTGACCACTAACGATGGCAACCTGGCAAGTGGATACTCAAGCCTAGAACGGTTGAAACACTCCTACGAAAAGCCGGGGAACGTCGGCTGGAGAAGCATACAAAAAGACCTTCAATAAGATGTAAATCACACATACAAATCATTTCGTGAGCCAGAGCTAACGAAATCGTGATAGGGTTCTTTTTCGGATGTTTCTCCTCGAGAATCGCTTTCGGAATTTCTTTTTTTGTGGAGCACGGAGACCAGGCAGACCAGCAACACAGTACATTGTGATCGTTACCAGCGGTGCAGTTCGAGTGTTGGACGCGAAAGGTCTGCGGTGGAAGTATACATAACGTGTGTATTCGAAGGGGTTGACAGCTGGTCCACAATACGGTTATATACAGCGCTCCAGCATCTGATCCGCTTGGCGATAACGCCCGTGCAAAGGCGACGAGCAAGCTCGACAAAAAAAGTAAGGTCGACTTAAGTATGCCAGCTCCGACGACGATTGTTGCCGTCGAGAGAGGAGATAGAAAATAGAGAGATGAAAGGGAAGCTAGTAGTCTAGAGAAAGAAAAGAAGGAAAGGTAGAGTAGATTGAGCAGTGAAGAAAGAAGGGCGATGCTGTACCAATAAAGTTTATGTTTGTGAAAATTTACTTTGTGGATCTTAGCTTTGTCAGTTTTGTGTGCCTTTTACGAGCTTTCCGGGGCTGATCGAGGTTTTCATTTCCCCCCATCGACAGTCATATGCAATAAGGTGTATTCACTGCCGTAGATTATCCGACTGTATCGAGACAAAATAGAGCTAATTGGCTCACGAAGCAGATATCGGTACCGAGAGAAATTCCGCTGGCAGGAAACTCTCAGTCGGATTAGGGTAGCTCACCGCCGGTCACTATCCGAGTAGATCGGGATAACACTGAGTGCTGAATGACTCACGGAAACAGGAGCTAAATAGTTAATGGAATCAGCAGCTAAATCAGGAGACTCTCCCCCACGAACTAATACCTTGATGTTAGTTCCGTGGGGTAGAAGCGCGAAAAAAGTGTAAGGAGTTTTTTAATGATTGGGCACGAAAGTGATTCGTGAGTCCCACACAGTGCCAATACATTACAGGCTAGGCTTAAGTTTTTTAAACCTTACCATAAAAAATCACAGCAGGCTGTTAAAAAAATTGTGAATGTCATTCGAAGAATTATTGTCACCTGCAGTGACACCAAGCTGTCTGTCGATTTTTAGCCGAAGTGGGTGATGTGATCATTAGTAATATGTCAGTTTGGCCTTACCAAACCGTAACGTGGGTGGCGTCGTGAAAGCCGTCGAGCCGAAAGGGATGGCTCGAATTAGGTAGTTCTGGGAACAGAAAGAGGAGTCTTCTGTCTAGTGTAGCATGTGCATTCGATACTGAGATACGGTGTTATACTCCACCCAGAATTTCCGGACTGACCTCGGCACCCTACCGGGTCCAACACCGGTGACTAGCTCGAGTAGTTTTTTATTTATTAACAGATTAAGGCCGAAGTGGCCTGTGCCGTATACAAAAGATTCCTCCATTCCACTCGGTCCATGGCCGCGCGTCGCCAGCCACGCAGTCTGCGAAGGGTCCGCAAATCGTCTTCCACCTGGTCGATCCATCGTGCTCGCTGCGCGCCACGTCTTCTTGTACCGGTCGAATTGCAATTGAGAACCGTTTTCACCGGGCTATTGTCCGACATTCTGGCTACGTGCCCGGCCCACCGTAGTCGTCCGATTTTCGCGGTATGACAGATGGGCGGCTCCCCCAACAGCTGATGCAACTCATGGTTCATTCGCCGTCTTCATGTGCCGTCTTCCATCTGCACTCCACCGTAGATGGTACGCAGCACTTTCCGTTCGAAGACACCAAGTGCGCGTTGGTCCTCCACGAGCATGGTCCAGGTCTCGTGCCCGTAGAGAACTACCGGTCTAATCAGCGTCTTGTAGATGGTCAACTTCGTACGACGGCGAATTCTGTTCGACCGAAGTGTCTTTCGGAGGCCAAAGTAAGCACGATTTCCTGCCACGATGCGTCTACGAATCTCTCTGCTGGTATCATTGTCGGCAGTCACCAGTGAGCCCAAGTACACGAACTCTTCAACCACCTCGATTTCGTCGCCACCGATGCAAACTCGAAGCGGGCGGTTCTCATTCTCTTCTCGTGAACCTCTTCCTATCATGTACTTTGTCTTCGACGTGTTGATGGCAAGTCCGACGCGCTTGGCTTCTCTTTTCAGTCTGATGTAGGCTTCCTCCATCTTCTCAAAGTTTCGTGCAATAATATCAACGTCATCGGCGAAGCCAAGTAGCTGAACGGACTTTGTGAAAATCGTACCACTCGTGTCGATCCCTGCTCTTCTTATTACACCTTCCAGCGCGATGTTGAATAACAGACACGAGAGACCATCACCTTGCCGTAACCCTCTGCGTGATTCGAAGGGACTCGAGAGCGTCCCTGTGACACGTACTACGCACATCACCCGATCCATCGTCGCCTTCACTAATCGCGTCAGTTTGTCCGGGAATCCGTACTCGTGCATAATCTGCCATAGCTGATCTCGATCGATAGTGTCGTATGCGGCTTTGAAGTCGATGAACAAATGATGTGTGGGCACATTGTACTCGCGGCATTTCTGCAGTACTTGACGAAGGGCGAACACCTGGTCCGTGGTAGATCGTTCGCTCATGAAACCCGCCTGGTACTGCCCCACGAACTCTTGCAATTGGTGATAGTCGACGGCATAGTATTTGGGAGAGTACCTTGTAGGCGGCGTTCAGCAGGGTGATTGCTCGGTAATTGCAGCAATCCAGCTTGTCGCCCTTTTTGTAGATAGGACACACGACATCTTCCATCCACTCCTCCGGTAAAATCTCCTCCTCCCAAATCTTGGTAATCACCCAGTGCAGTGCTTTAGCCAGTGGCTCGCCACCGTGTTTTAGTAGCTCGCTTGGTATTTGGTCAACCCCAGCGGCTTTATTATTTTTGAGCCGGCTAATCTCCTCCTGGATTTCTTGGAGATCCGGAGCCGGTAGTGTAATGTCTTCCGCGCGCGCTCCCAGGTGCGTTACCGTGCCATCCTCGTCGTTTGCTGCATCGCCGTTCAGGTGTTCTTCGTAGTGCTGCCGCCACCTCTGGATCACCTCACACTGGTCCGTGAGAAGATTCCCGTTTGTATCTCTGCACATGTCGGCCTGTGGTACGTGGCCCCTGCGCGAGCGGTTCAACTTCTCGTAGAATTTCCGTGTGTCTTTAGCGCGGTACAGCTGCTCCATCGCTTCGCGATCTCGGTCTTCCTGCTGGCGCTTTTTGGTCCGGAAAACCGAGTTCTGCCTGTTCCGTGCCTGTTTATATCGCGCCTCGTTCGCCCTCGTGCGGTGTTGCAGCATTCTCGCCCATGCTGCATTCTTCTCTTCGACTAACTGCTCGCATTCGCCGTCGTACCAGTCGCTTCTTCGGTCCGAGTAGTTCGAATCGAGGAAACGGCGCCGGGTTGCTGTTTGGAAGTATCTCCATCAGCTTAGGTAAATAACGTTGTTTAACTTTTATGTGGAGGTATTAGCAGGGAAAAAGAGAGAATTTCAGTGGTTATCTTTTCGGACAGTTCTAGATTCAGATAGGAAACATAAACCCACAATTTGTTATTAATGATTGACTATTTAGCTCATTCAGCTGTATTTATTCCTTATCAGTAGTGAATATCAAATATAAAAATGTGATTAAAAAAGAGGGAATTTGCACTTAACGCCTAAAGGGTATAGAAAACGACACTGGTTTCAACAGATTGTATGCCACTGCGGTTATATCACGGTCACTGAGGGACAGAGGGGGAACATCGAACAGATTTCTGCAATCCCGCGCGACAAACACAAGCCGAGACTCGAGAGGAATCGATTCATAAAATTATTTATTGTAATTCAGTTCTCAGAACGATTTTTGGCAGGTTTTCCATAATATAACGATTCTACTGAAACGATGCTTAATAGTAAGTCCACGATACGTTCAGTTTAACTTCCCAGCAACGGTCGGGCCAAAAAAGAACAAAATTGGGATGATCGATGAAATAAAACGCTTCGCATAGACATCGATGCCAAAAAAAACCTGGATGGGACGACGATCCAGCAACGAACAAAAACAGACTAAAAAACGCGCGGAACACTTCCCGCCCCGGTAAGACTACGACGACGGTGCTGGCGTGACTCGCTGCTGACCAGCAACGTTGTACTCGGAAATATTCATTAAACTGATACGACCATCAAGGGACGCCAGACTGTCGTTGGTAGCTGCTGCTGCTGACGTTCCTTCTCTGTAACGGAATAGTTTTGACACCGAACTGACCGGGGTTCCTGTTGGTGACGCGGTCCCATAGGAATGGTACTCGTCAGTACCGCTGACGTCTGCCATCGTTGGAGTGTTATCGAGAGCCGGACCACCAACGCGCCAGCGCATTTTCGGCGGTTTGATGCAGAGTCTGGAATGTTTCGTGTTCGAGTTAATAGATATAGAATCAGAATAGACAGTCAGTTACCTTTGTCTCAGTTCATCCGGTAGTTTGGTCATCGCCGTCCGCCACTCGTGAACGTACGGGTACTGTTCTGAATCTATCACTAGTTTTTCAATCACCTTCAGCACGTCCACGTCCTGTTTGCTGGGTTCTAAACCCTCGATGAAGTTCGTGAACGGTTTATCGTCGGCTTCGCCAACATCACCGTTACTGTCAAGAAATTTGTCCTCCCGATCGCCGCCGGCCACGCCGTCATCAGTGGACACTGTGCTCAGGTCTGACGCGGTGTTTTGCAGTTGGAAAAAGAACGATGGACTCGAGGGTGGCGTTTCGTAGCTAACATTCGGATCGTCCCCATCCGAATCGGTGTCCAGTTCGGAGTCGCTGCAGCTCTGAAATGAAATAATTGGCTTAACTAGTGGTTGAACGAACGGTGTTTAATTTTCTTACGAAATACTCCTCATCCTCGTCATCGGAATTGTCAGCGATTAGCGTCACTGGATTTCGATAGGAGCCGAAATTCGAGCTGGTCACCGATATTGGACTAGAACTGGGCTGATGGTTGACGTCTTCCTGTGAGAAAATCGATTGTGTCTGACCACCACCAAAACCGACGACGGCTTTTTTCCTCTGCTCCCGACGTTTATTCAACCGTTCCATGCTACCCTTTTTGGCGTACACCCCGTCGATTCGACAGTTACAACTGTGTACCAACGGATCCTCGGTCCACGTTCGACTGCAGCTAGCCTCGGTTTGCGATTCACTCTGACCGCAGTCGTTCATCAGTTCGGTTTTCTTGAAGATGTAAAAGTCCAGGAAGTTCTGCAGACAAATCAAACTGTCGTGCAGATCGGGATACTTGCGAGCAGAGTTCACCTCCCGGCTCTTGTCCAACAGGACCTTCAGACGGTGGATCTACGAGACAAGAGTTTCGTTTGTTAACTGTTAATCTAATTGATCGCAAACTTACCACCCCCTGGGCCGTCTCCTTCTGCAGTTCGATGTTGATCACGATGAGCTGCGCATACCGGGAGTGCACCTTACTGAAATCGATCGTCCCGAATGCCGCATCCTTCCGGTAGTTGTCGACCATCGTGTTCAGCTTTCGGACGCAATCGACCACTGCCTGCTGGAAGAAGGCCGCAAAATCCATCGTCATCGTCGTACTGCTCTCATCCAGGTTCTTCACGAATCGTTTGGCGAACACTTGCAGTGAGTTGTACAGGCACAGGTACGGATTGGTGATTTGCGAATGGATCGGAGTCGATTCCACCGGTAGAGGAGGATTTCTGAAGCTAGCGGCGGCAGTCACCAGTGGAGAAGGCTTGAGGTTTTCTTTGAGCTGCATCCGTTCCATCGCTCCGCAGATGGAACCGAGACTGTCGTTGGCTTTGCTCTCGACAGCAACGGATCCCAGTATGCGGTTCGGAAGACTGTCTTTGTCCTTATCCAAATTGTTAGATTCTAGTTGACGCTGTTGGAGATAGTTTTCGAACAGTCTCAAGCCATCGTTGCTTTTCAGATCAGCAAAAGTCCCCAAGAAATTCCAGTACTCGTTCCAACCAACTTCATGATCTTCGGCCAAATTCCGACCAATAATTTCAAGACCCTTTTCCGTGTCCGTCAGACGTAGCTTCCGTTCCTTGAAGGAAGGCGATTCGGTAATATTTGTGCCCTCGTAGAACGAGTTGTTCTCGTCGCAAAAATAACTAAAATTTGCATCTCCATTCCCGACGGATTTATCCCCCGCCTCAAGCTCATTAAACCCTTCCTGGGTGTCGTTCCCAGCATCCAAATTATCATCGTCATCGTCGTAAATGGTTGCAAAAGAATTTTGCAGCCGTTCCCTGTACTTTCGAAACAGGAAATTTCCCGCCTCGCCGCCACCTTTTTTCACCGGGCTCATCCGAACTCCGAAACTACCTCCGGCCAATCGAAACGATCGGACCCCACCACCCATCACCAGATTATTCCCGTTCCTTTCATCCTCGTGCCGCTTTTCCTCCAACTCTTCCAAATCGGCATCCTCCTGAACGACCTCAATGTCAAAGTTGTTGTTGATGGAATTGCTTCGTTCCTGTTCCTCCTGTTCGAGTGCCGATTCGAACGAACGGTTCGGAAAAAGTGACCGTCGACCACCGACACGTTTGTTGGCAATGGGTGTCGATGACAGCGGACTCAGTGTGTTACCACCGGTGACGGAAATCGGAATTTTGCTAGAACTAAACGCCTTCACCGGTGAAATGAACCGAGGCGACGGAATTAACCGAGGCGGAGTCTTCCAACGTTTACAAAACACTTTGGCCTTTTCCTTATCCATCGGTCCGGCGAACGCCTTAATTTCCAACTTCGGACTAAACTTGTCCTTTGCCTCCAAATTCGGCGGATTGGAAAGCGTGAAAGGTTCACCAACCACTGGCGGAGTGCTGTTGTCCACGGCACGTATAACCGGCACGAAGAAACGCTCCTGTAGCAGATCCTCAATCGACTTTCGTATCTCCGGCGTATTATTTTTACTTTTAGCTCTGGTGCAAATAATCTGCAAACAGAATGAAACAGTAATAAAAATTTCTATTTTCAACATCACCAAAAAAAACTCACATCCTTCGGCAGCTGCCCGTCCGAGTTCCGGGTCATCTTACACTGCGGGTAGGAAATCAACACCTCCACGACACCGACGGCACCAAACTTGGCCGCAAAATGAAGCGGCGTTTCGCTGCGGCTTTTGTCCGGCATGTTCAGATACAGATCCAGCAGAATCGCGCTGACCTCATCGGTCGAAGGGTTCCGCTGTCCGTGCAGAAACTCGATAAAGCTCGGATTTTCGATCGTCTGCAGTATCAGCTTGCACATATCGGTGCTGGCTTCCATGGCGGCCACGTGTAGTGCATTGTAGCGGGGACCCTCCTTCAGGATGGTAGGCATATCACCCGAACTGACCAGATAGCGAGGGTTCAGCTGAATGATGCTGCGTGCCTTGTCCAGTTCATTCTTCTCGATTATCTTTCGAAATGCTACCAGCTCCTGGCTTTTCGGTGCCTTGAAGGGAGTCTTTTCCACTTTGAGCTTCGATTGAGAACTGTTTGGAGCTGAAAAAAAAAACTTATTAATCACAGGCATTTTGTCAGGACTAGTACACCTACACTTCGGCGTAGCAGTCTGCACTAGATCGGAGGGACCGCTAAGGTAGAAATACACTGCTTCCTCACTGGTGCGAAATGCTTTCAGCCGGGCTTCCTTGTGCGATTTGAGCACCTTCAGTGCTTCATCCTTATCATTGTAAAAACTTTTTATCGCTGAAAATAAACATTTTTAGGGAAACTATTAATAAGACCATCATCCCAATACTAGGTTAGAATTACTTACACAATTCGGGATCCTTGTACGGGAGATAAATTGCGTAGAACTCCATGTTGTGCTATTTTCCCTTTTTTCTCATTTAACAGAAATAGTTATTTCGACACTCTAGTCCAGATTTTCCGCCAGGGGCAGCATCCGCAGCCACGTTCAAGTTTTTCCACGTACGGTCGTGAAACAAGAGAAATCGACAAAGAAAAACAAATATGGCAGGAATTTTCCCCACAATCTCCGGCCGATGATAGCGACCGGGCACGGTTCGGCGAACCACGTAACCGAACACTATTCTTACTTTCTGCGTTTTTTCACTTTAAATGGTACACGAATCGCACTATCGAAAACTAATCAAATTCTTCCTTTTTCGTTGCAAAAAATCGGAGCTCAGATAATCGCAGCAGCCGTGTTTGCGTCGTTGCCTTGCAGTGAGACGGATGAGGCGAAGGCGACTCGCGACTGCGAAAAGAAGAAAGACAATCAAAATTCAACAACAAAAAAAGCTTTTTTTCGGGAAAACGTTAACGTCAGAGTGCTAAGCGAGTCACGCATTAAAAGGGTAAGTGCACGGTACCGAAAAAGTACTCAATATGGTTACTTAAAAACTTAATCCCAGTAAACAAAAAGGCGGCTAGGCGGGTTTAAATACATGCTGGGGAGCGAATATAATTAATGTCTTTGTACAAGTACTTAAAGTACCCCAAAGTCGATTTTTTGGCAGACGAAATCGGTTTCCGTCGGTAAAATTGACCGATCCTTCTACCGACGAATAAATCGATTGTTGCATCGTCTTTTACGATTGTTTTTAAAGGGCGTCCCTCGATGCGAAGCTGTACGAAATCGACCTTCGAAAACACACCAAATCGATAGAATAAAAGCGACGAAATACTGTGTTGAGCATTTTATTTGTGGATTGAGCATTTTCTTTTCTTCCTTGTACCTTTTTGGCATCGCGTCGTCTTTGGGCGTAGACACGACCTTTCGCTTGCTGTACCATAGCGGCAAACAGCTTGTCGGAAGTAAAGGTTACGTTTTCTGAAAACATTTAAATTAAAAGTAAAACTTTCGTAGAAAGCAGACTGGCTCACCGATAATATGTTTGATGAAATTCAAATTTCTTATTTCTTCGATGGAACCCCGATGTTACTTCATCAGAGATTACCGCACGTAACCATTCTTCCTTCTTGGCACTGTTGACGACATAGGCTATTTCCTGTTTTAGATTTTCCGTTTGCCCTGGGCTAAGAATTTTTTGAGATGCTGCAGCAATTTCCTCATTTGCTCGGATGGGGAATGTTCCCTTTTCCGGCGCTTTCGCATTTTGTTTCATGAACTCCTTTAGCTTCCCTAGATGATCATAACACTGTGCCAGAAGATTCCGGGCAAGGAGCTTTTATTTTCAGGTGATACGATCCTCGAAGTCGCCGATCAGCCATGATGGTTCTAGAAACGACAGCTAACAACATTGTTTACTACATCTCCATGCATGTTTGCTTGGATTTCAGTATGTAAACAAAGTTGTTCGCTGTCATTTTCCTTCCCCGTAGCATGCTGCACGCATACCTCACTCCTCAAAGCTGCCAAAGACGAACCACCTTAGAACTCTAAGCACCTTGATTCCGGGTGGCTCGCAGATGCGCTTGCATGTCTCGTTCCTGTTGTTCCACTGACGAAAGAAAGCTCTTATTACAAATGATCAGTATAACATGAATCAATATGCTTACCTCTATCGATTCTCGAATGAAGTCGAGCGAATTCTTTCTCCAAATATTTTCGAACGCTTATGTGGTAGCTCATCTTGATTTTTTCTCTAATAAAATAATGTATACATAGCATAAACATGCTTAGGTAGAGTTAATCGTATCGTAAATGCAACAATATTATTAGAAAACTATCATTGACATTAGCTTTTCACCCAAACTGCTTAGATCTGCAAACTGATCTTCCTCTTCCATCTTCGTAGCAAACCATACACCAATTTCCATAGAATAAATCGGCTTTCGGAAAAATGGACGCAATCCCGAAAATTCTCGAAATACTATTCCGCTACGACCCTCGATATCTGCGAACCAGATCACCTTTGCTGGAGTTCCACCAATCAATACCCAGTCATCTTTTGTATTAGCACTAATCGTGATGTTATTAAAATAACAAGAACGATACGCAAAGCCACAGCCAAATAAACTTTTAGCTTGAATTTTACGAAAAATTGCTTTTGAAGCGCATTTTTCTCGGCTAGTTTATTTTGTTCAACTATTCGCTTATGGAGCTGCTGTAGAAGTTGATGGTTCTTCGATAGGTTTCGTTTAAGCTCTTGCATAAAGTTTTCATATCTGAAAGCGCTTATGGATGGAAGATTTTCGTATAGTTCAACATAATCGGGCAGATGGAGTAGAACATGCACGTTATGTGTGAGGATATTTTACCCGTAAAACCTAGAAAACTCTTGCACAAACTCCCGTAAAAAGTTCCGAGCCAATTATATCTGCTTGGTAGTAGGAGTTCTCATGGACAGCAACCGAAGAGCGCAATAATACAGTAAGAAATGCTCGTGCTGCTCTTTCTCATGAAACTGTTTGGTGATTAGGATACCTGCATAAGAATCAAATAATCGAAATTCTGTTGCTTTGAAATGTGGAAATTTCGGACCTTGAGCAAATTCTTGTGGAATGAAAGCTCCCAGATCAGAGTAGAACCGTCCAGCTTGTTCTCGGGCAGACTTATGTAATCTCTGGCCTGAGTAACACGTTTTTTTTAGTTTCCCCAACATACTCTCCACCAACTTTTTTGGAACACCACTCTTTCAAACCTGAATAACATCCAATGACAAAGGGTGAGATATCCCGAACATCTGGAAAAGCAGCGAGAATTGGCCACAAACACCTGCCATTCTTTGCCATGGGAAGTCCATCAATATTGATATCGAGAATAATTTCCAGCATCGCTAAAACTAATGAATCTTGGGCGAAATTGTAAATAGTAATACCGAAGTTAATATATTCACCGGGTGCAACTTTTTTCGGAACTACTTTATCCATTGGAGTTTCCAGTAACGTAGAACGACACTTCGACACGTCCAGAATATTATTGATATTGAACAAACACTTTGTGGTTTCGACGAATAGTAGTTTTCTCCACTGATGTGTCCAACATTTTTTCACTATCATTAACACCGCATTCAATTTCAGCACTCACTTCCAAATACTGTTCGAATGAATTTTCATTTGAGATTCCGGATGTGCAAGGCTCATTGCTTTCGGATCCGAACTCATCCGAATGATTTTCCGGATCATCAGAATCTATGCATTGCCGATAAATCTGGTCGTACTTGCTGAATCTCTCTACCTTTTTTCGATTTCTCCATATACTCCATCTACTAGACATTTTACGTGTTCCTAATCAAATATTATATTTCCACTTGCCTTATACTTTGCACAAATTCGCTGTTAACAATTCAAATAAAACTGTGAATATAAGCTCCAGCACTTGAACTATAATCTCAAATTAATCAGCATCAAGAAGCAATACTTTGTTTATCGATTCCTCTACTGAATTAATCATCTGCTAACGGAAACTGATCTAATCTGCCGAAGCTGGAACCAGCCGGAATTCCGGTTCATTTCTGGCTGAACTTTATTCGGATTGTAAATAATCCCCTTTACATTTCTACTCGGGCTACAGCCCAGTTAAACCCATTCCGGAACCGGTTCGGATTTCTGAATGGAGTCATTATGGATTCCAAATCAAACACTGCAAATAATCCGCACATTAGATTCAAGTGTTTAACACTTAATTTT
The DNA here is from genome assembly GCF_030247195.1 of Topomyia yanbarensis. Taxonomy (NCBI): domain Eukaryota; kingdom Metazoa; phylum Arthropoda; class Insecta; order Diptera; family Culicidae; genus Topomyia; species Topomyia yanbarensis. The sequence goes on along the minus strand of NC_080670.1, from coordinate 201,494,159 downwards.
GCCGCAACTGTCTTGACACTTAGAACTCATGTGTCAGACACTTAATAACGCACTTCTTTGAAAACACGTTAGATCCAATAAACGGCACACTTAAGTTTCAAATGCATGACGTATTCAAATTAAGTGTGCGACAAAAAAATATTGCATGAAATTCATATCGAATTTAAGTTGGCATCAACTTGAATATTAAATCATTTCCTATATAAAAGCCATGTGCAAAAATATTAATTTTTAAATGGGAGAACATTTGTATATCAATGACAATAAAGATTATTTGGTTTGGTTAAGTATTTTTTTTATTTGAATATAAAAATATATTATAATGATATACATTCTGTAAAATAAGATAATAAAATATTATTCTTACATATACGAATTTAAAAAAAATCATCATTACTTCGTCTCTTTTTGCATCCGATATAAATCATATAGCTGCAAAAAAAACAAGGAACATTGATTACATTATCTGCACACACATGCTAATATATCAATTATGCAAATAAATATTTTCAAGCATTAACTTACCATCCAAAACCTTCCAATTTTGCCATGCATTGAATTAGATATTTCTGCATGTTTTTACACTTAATGTCACCGAAATTGTCAAAAACATGGTTTACATGGGCGAAACATTTACTATTTAATAAGCTTACACTTACTATTTAAATGCGATAATATACGCCCTTGCCATCGGGTGACACACTTATATTTTAAGTGTTATTTTATTGAAGAGCAAAAGGAAAATATTTGAGTTTTCAGTGTGGTTTGAAAGTCAAATCTTATGAGTCGAATCTATTCGAAAACAAGTGTGCATTATTCACTGTTATGGGCAAAACATTTATGATCTAATACGCTGACTTTTAAATTTTAATTGCGATGACACTTAATGTTGCCGCAATTGTCAAAAACTTGGATGTCATGGTCAAAACATTTATGGTTTAATACGTTGACACTTAAAATTTAAAAGTGATTATAGTCGATCGTGTCATCGAGTGGCACACTTAAGTTTTAAGTGTAATTTCCTTCAAGGACAAAAGGAAAGTTCTTGATTTCTCAGTGTGGCTCGAAACTTAAAACTTATGTGTCAAATCTCTTTAAAAAAAAGTGTAGATTATTTGCAGTGAATGCAACAACTGATTCTGATTCGATTGGTTTCAGAATCGGTTGTTGCATTTGATTTGGAATCCATACTGACTCCATTCAGGATTCCGAATCAAATTCCGAATGGTTTGACCGGACGGGAAGGCGCATTTCCAATGAAACGCACAATATCTTAATTTTGTGTAATTTTTCGCAAGCGTGTGTGCAAAACGAAATCACTCATATTTTGTGCTAGTTCTTTTTTGTTCAGTGTATAGTAAGCCTCCAAAAACGTCACATTCGAACGCCATGATCTTTTCTGCCATGAAGTGAAAATTACCGATCGAAAAAAGTGGTGTTTCTCTTGCATTATTATAAGATTGCGTGATTTTGTGGTTTTATTCAAGTTTTACAACTCTTGATTAAAGGCAACGCGAATCGTAATGGATGAATCCGTTGAGATTAAGAAGGAAATTGAGTTTAGTGAAGTGGATCCAGACCGTGCCGGTGAATGTGGTGGCGTCGCCCTGCCAAAAGCTGATGGGGTGCCTTCAGCGACTCCATTACCAGCTGCGCTGGATTGTGTTGGCACTGTTTCTAAACCAAGGTATGAAGCCTTTATTTTTCTCTTATATTTTGTAATTTGTAGTTTTATTGCGTACGAAAATCTTTTAGTTTACACTACATCAGGTCAAGGAAAAATCGGTTAAAAAATTAAAATTTTGCAAACGTCAATAGGATAATTTCAAACGAATGTGGTTCGATCGAAGCAGGCTCGCGTTTGATTTTGCTGTCGTTTTCGAAAATGCAAATCACATTCGTTCGAAAAAGCGATCCATCCTAATCCACAAAGGATGGCTATAGTTAGAAAGAATTACACTTTTTTAAATTTATTTCTTACTTATCGAGTACTTTTTTCATTATCCCACTAGCATTCCGACGGAGCTGGGCGAAATAGAGCTAAAGTTTGAGGCAGAGCTGCCTAGTGTGATTGCCGGTAGCGATGCGCCGAAAGAAACGAAACCGGAGATTGAAGGTGAATTCAGTGGAGGAATTAAAAAAGAGGTTGTACCAGCAGGTCCACCAAGTAAAGATGGTGATGATGATGATGATTCAAGTGACAATTCCGGCGAGCAAAGGTAGGTGTTATTTTTGCTATTTCCATATTAACTTTTCGAAAGGACTACTAATTTTTGTATTGCTATTTTCTCTAAATTTGCTTAAATTTCAAAGTAGAATACATTTTATGTTGCTGCTACGAAGAGTAAAGATGTGGATTAACGAGTATATTTCAAATAATATTGCCATGCATCGGAATAATAAGCGAAACTATTTTTTTAAACAAAAATCTAGCCCTTTTGAAGAGTTAATATTGGTTTATCCTATGGGACCATTCATAAACCACGTAGACCGAAATTTTAGACATCAGTAGACTTTTACAAAAAATAACATTTTGCTAGGCCTTCAAAGATTCTGAAACCAGTACAAATTATAGCAAGAGAAACTTCAAACTGATATACTAATTAAATATTAATTGGTCGGTGTTAGGTCAGACCGGAATCGCAGCATCCTTTACATTATAATTGGAAAATAATTGTTGCCATTATTCTTGTTTATTGTTTCATATGTCAAATCTGGTAAAAGTGGAATGTAGATGAAGAAATTCTTTATCCAGTGCTATCAATAACTCATTTTTTGATGTTTTGTGACTTGGTCCGGTCTGACTTAACACCGACCAATTTTAATTACACTACTGCTTGATCTACCGTAATTATTAAATAATAACGGACCACATTTTCTTGTTAACATGCTACTTTGAATACAATTTTGAACTTTTAAAGATTGCCAACTAAAGACTGTCTCAGACGATATTTCGTGAGTGTAGGATTTTCACCATCAATGTCTTCCGCTGAGGGAAATTTTGGGACATCGTCTTTACAAGCGCCAATTTTGATTTTTCCCAGTATTTTTATGAGATTAAACTTGTATCTAAATAAACGCAAGAGACAGCAACGTGTCGTCCTGTTGTTTTGCCCATAAAAATTCACGGGGACTTTGGATAGAGTATTTCTTTAAAAAGTAGATCCCTAAATAGTGTACTAGATTCCTTGACCCGATGTATAGCTTAGCTAACAGGTTACCGTGCGACAAATAAATTACAATTACTAGTTTCGAAGGGTTCACATAAATACATCTAGCTGAGTTGACTGGTATTTCAAATAGAATACTTTTTAAATCTTATTTATAATTAATGCAAGAAGAACGGAAAATCAAAGTCTACATAGATTTTAAAAAACCTTCCCGTCGTAGACAAACGTAGACATTTGCTAGAACCCACCGCACTCCCCCATGAATCTACGTGGTTTATGGACGATCCTTTTTGGGCTGATAAATTTTACATCTACACCTGTCCCGTCATATTGGCTACGATTTGGATGTATCCTTCCGGACGGGTTTGCTCATTAGACTCACCGCGACATGTCTGCATCTCGAATGTGTTTTTGCAACAGTAGAAAAAATTGTTACTGTTGCTTGCTTGAAAACGGTGTCTGGTCGTTTGGACGACGCAGATTTTTTTTCCAGTAGTCAAGTGTCTGCGGAAATGTTATTAGAAAGGATTTCCTGTGTTGAATTAATAGCGCACACGAAAAAAGGCCTCATTGTTGGACAAATATTACTGCTCTTAAAATCAATGACTACAGTGTGAATAATTAGTGAAATTAACAAAGTATCTGTTCCGTTCTTTAGATTAATTTATTTCAATCATCAAATCTCGTTAGGATTGGTCCTTCGTCTAAGTCGGTGCCATGATATTTTTTAAGTTTTTATCACTAGACCACATACAGTGTGAAACCGCGCAAAAAATTCTGTCGCTGTGAGCGAACTTTTCGTGACTAGGATCGTGACAGCATACTCAGTGGTGGCTTTCAAATACGGAAAAATTAGCATCAGTGTACATGTGAGCGGAAAGTGAACCGAGAGCAAGCAAATCTTAAGGTAAGCAATCGTTCATGTTCATGTTTAAAAAGAAAATTAAGGGAAATTTCGTAACGTATCTGTTGTGGGGTATTGTCAGGGTTGAATGGGCGATAATTCTATCCTATGTAATAGGGCAAATCAATTCAAAATCGTGTATTGAGGTTCGAGACCGTACAGTAAAACATTGGCTTTCAATTGAAAAATTTCATTTTGGTCGATAGCTTTCTGTATGCAGAATTAATGAAATTTGGTTTTCTCGCCTGGTCTGAACAACGAAGTTAGAATTGATAGAATGAGCTTTGTCTGACCAATCCCATCGGTCATTTACTCTAGCAGAAATGCTCACAATACAGTATGTACGTATGATGGTCAGATAGCTACGTGGCTTCTCCTAACTTATGTTCCTAATTATTCACTCCGATTCTTAACTGTATCAACCCTAAAGAAACTCAATCTTAAACTTCGGCTAACTACCATAGTGTCGATTATTCCGAACCAAATCGTCTGCAGTCAGATTAGGTGGGGTAGGATAGTATTTTTCTCCGAGAAACATTATCTTCACATGCACTGGAAAGCGGATTGCACCAGCTCCGACAAGCTCCACCGTAATGAGTTATGTCGCATAACCGAACGAATAATTGTATCGTCAGATGAAACTTAATTAAAAGTGCATTGAAAGTCTGTTTTGATAGAAATAGGACATTTTCAACTACGGAAGTAGCGTCGTGTACTGAGTGGACACGAAATCGTCTTACAGGTTTTGTTCGAGTGGGATAATGACTTGCGTTTCATGATGGAAAAATCACAATTTTTCAGCTAATGGTTAACCTAGTTAGATGGACGGGAACATGTGCTTTATATAATTAGAATGCAGTGAAGACCCGTTTATATCAGCCCCTTGGTGAATTTTACGCTGATAAAACGAGGACATTGATAAAATCGGGTGATATATTTTTCTTTCTTTTTAAGAAACCGAAGATCTTAAAATATTCTTTTTTAGTCCCTAGATATAGCCTCATAACCTTTTTTGATTATCTAGTTTAAATTTCCCTTAGGAGGTCTATCAGTGCAAAATTAAAAAAAAAAATTTCCTATTTCGGCTCTCTAAGATAAGAAAAATATGCTCAAGAAAAGATTTACTCGAATTCAATTTGGTTCGTCTGCTAGAGCCTCTAAAACTACTAACTATCAATTTTCATATGAAGCTGACAAAATCTGGTCTTTACTGTATTCCCAATAGTTGATGGTGCGAGTTGTGGCCTTCGACTGGCATGCTCCACCCTTATTACTTCAGAGTATTTTTTTTTACTTCTAAAGAGTTATTCAAATTGCTCGAATGGTTGAGACGACTGGTAGACCCTTCTAGTTGTCGACTTTTTAACCTCGGGTTCAAAAGGAAAGGATGTAGGACTGGAAGCAAAAAACGACTTACAGAGTTACTTATTAAAACTCTTTAAAATGATATTTAAAACAAGATTTTTGCGCGGTCAACTCCGCTGCGAGCACCAGGATTAATTGGTAAGGTACCTTTCTTAAACTACGTAAAAACTTTTGGTGGAGGGGGAGTACAGCAAAATGTAACTTGTTATAACCGACCGATCGTGCTTCGAATGATCCTTCTGTCAACGCTGCGAAACATTAGTTTAGCTTCAGATCCGTGACTACCGATTTACAAATACTGCGGAAGAGACACGCCCACGCCTTCCGACCTTGAAACGCGCCCCATTAATATTTTTCGTCATAATGGTTCCGCTTCTGAGGTCAGTGACGGCAGACCAGTCACCTGTCTGCTATCCAAGGCGAGTATAATCTTATTTTTAAACCTGATGTTCCTGACAATTTCTCGCATTTCAGTTGTGCAGCTATACTACCAAAATGTACGTGGATGGAGGGCCAAAGTCGACACATTTTTGCTGGCGGCTTCGAAGGCTGAATACGACATAATCGTGCTAATCGAAACGTTGCTGAACGATTTTACGCAACTCTTTGGACATCAGTACGCCGGTCCACCTTGAACAGCCGTAAGACTTGATTATTGCAAATTTGTCGCAAAATACATTCAACGTCGGCGTTATATACTTGTCAGCCGACCGAAGATTAGACGCGGTAAGTATTGATGACCCCTTAGAATAAGTGGAATTAGAATCCTCCATATTTTTAGCTGCCATACTCCCGCGTTTGGCTTAACCGTTAGGTGTCCGTCGGGGTACTCGGGTACCTTTTTAGGTTTCAATTCATGAAATTCCAATGTTCCAATGCTTTTTTGTTAATAATATTGTTGATATGGTAAGCGGGAGTGAGGAGGGGCTCCTGATTTTTGTACCCACAAAACTGAAATGCCAATAACTAAGGAATTTTTTTTTGTGTTTTGGATTCAGGAACTCATCCATTTTAAGACTTGGCAAAAATGAATCGGTTTAATTCATTTGGTTCCCGGGAATCCGGATTTCCGGAAGCATGTTCCAGTGTTGGGACGCCATTTGTTGTGAATTTCAATGGAATACTGGCAATATAGGTATCAACATTCTTAGAATTGCATCAGCAGGCTGTACCTCGTGGTTTTAGAACCATTTGATGATTTGACGCCGGAACGGACATTTCGGAACAGGTTCCCGTGGGGCCATGAGTGGCCATTCCGGGGTCAAATTGTCGTATGGTCCCGTAACAATAAATAGAAGTCTTCCGAGACAATTCGAAGAGTTTTGATACTCATATTGCTAGGATATTATTAAAATTTACAAATCATACCTCAGTACTTGAACCTCACTCCGGAAAATCCGGATTACCAAGAACCAGATACATTCATCCAGTTAAATTTCGCAGAATCAAAAAGTGAGTTCTTGAATCCAAAACATCTAAAAGTGTCCAAATCGGTTAAAAAAGCCATAGTTGTGAGGTTATCAATTTGCTGGTACCCGGGTACTCTAATTGGCCTGTTAAAGGCGTTCGATCCAATCGGGTGTAGGAGTAGTTTGTATATGAGGATTCGATTACAGAACCTCAGCGGCTCTATGCCGTCTCGGTTCCTTGCCCAGTTATTAGAGATGCTTTGGGAAAACAAAATGTTGGGAACCGCTGTGCACAGGCACAGTCCAATTGTTCGAGCTGTTCAAGGAAGATTTTTGTGTGTATGTGCCGGCTCACAAAGGGGAAATAGATGGCGTGGTCAACGATGAAAGTTTGACATGAGAACATTTGCTGGAATATGTGGTTGGCTGTTGTAAGGATCCCTTACTCGCGATCGTTTTTTTCGAGGGCTGAATTACAGAATTAACATTTCCGCGATAACAGGCATTCATGTTGTCGTTTGTCAAGTAACAATCAAAGCTAAATACGCTTCTCCATCGTATTGGACTTGAAGAGAAGTCTCTGCCCCTGCGGCGATGACTCACGACATCGAACTCGTTGTCTGGTCATGTGCCGAGTATTGTGACATCAGCTCTCTTCGGGCCCCAGGAAGACCATGTTGCATATTCGTAATATCCTGGTACGTTCTTCATCAAATGTCCCTCGTACGTACACTCTTAAAACCCATTAATATAAACATTTAATTCTCATTCATCTTATTTCTCACTCTCAGAAGTACTCCCTTCCGCCTGTACCGAATTGATTGGCCATCCAAAGGGTACCGCTATCTGCTTACAATCGACGATAGATTTTCACGTTGGCCAGAAGCGGTACCGCTTCCAGAATATGGCGACGCGAACGGTAGCAATGGCTTTGCATCCGGAATGCATTTCACGATATGATATTACCAGAAACAATCATCACTGATCAGGGCGGGCCGTAAGTTCGAATCAGAAGTGTTCCAGGAGTTGACGCATCTGCTTGGAGTACATCATAACACTTACCATCAGCATTTCGAGAAGATTTCCGATGTTCGGCAGCTGAGCTCGTGTTCGGACAACAACTAACAGTATCCGGAGAATTCTACGATTCATCGGTACAAAATGTGGATCGTACGGAATTTGCGTAAGTCATCAAACGGTTTTCGGATTTGAAAGCATCAAAAGAGCGTTCGGCATTCCAAGGAGTGAGTCTATAAATCCAAGACTAAAGGAACGAATTGATGCAAAAAATCGAACAAAGAGCCGTATGAGGTAGTAAAGCGAAGCGACAAATATTTTTAAATCATAGTATCCGGTAAGAACCTAACTAGCTTCAGTCAAATGAGTGAAATGTGTGATCAAAGCATATCAAGGTACCACAAAAATGATCATCCCACAGTTAATACACCAGCCGGACACCGTTTTAGATTCATGGTGTAACTGATGGGGGCGTATGTGGCATTATCATATAGAGCCACCCTATGAACACCACCTTAGTAAAGTACCACCTTGTAAAGCAAAAGGAACAGCCGATCTAGAACGAAACGACCGGTTCGATGACGAATGTAAGCAGTTAATAGAGGAGAAGAATGCAGCACGGGCTAGGATGCTGCAGCACGGAACGAGACAGCATGTGGAGCGATACAAACAAGCACGGAACAGGCAAACCTCGGTGCTCCGGAGAAAGAAGCGCCAACGGAGGAGGAACGAGATCGCGAAGCGATGGAACAACTGTACCGCGTGAACGACGCACGGAAGTTGTACCAGATGCTGAACAGTTCGCGCAAAGGCTATGTTCCGCAAGCCGATATGTGCAGGGACTTGAACGGCAACCTTCTTACGAACGAGTGTGAGGTGATTTAGAGGTGTGGAAGCAGTACTATGACGAGTACCTCAACGGTGAAGCAGCAGAGGACGAAGGCGGTATGGCAACGGATCTTCGAGCACGCGAAGCAGAAGACGATATGCTGCCGGCCTCTGTTCTCCAAGAAGTCCCGGAGGAGATCGGGAGGGCGCTGCACTGGGTAATCGCCAAAATTAGGGAAGAAGAGTGGTTGGAGGGTGTCGTTTGCCAAATCTACAAAAATGGTGACAAGTTGGATTGCTGCAACGACCGCGCAATGACGCTACTTAGCGCCGCCCACAACGTCCTCTCCCAAATTCTTTGCCGCCGATTGTCATCATTTGCAAGGGAGTTCGTGGGGCACTACACCAAGCGGAATTCATGGATTCCCGCGCCACCTCGGACACATCATTTGCTCATCGATTTCAGTTAAAAGATGTAATAAGGAGAGCGGGGATAGACACGAATGACACGATCTTCAGGAAGTCCGTCCAGCCTATTGGCTTCGCCGACGACATTGACATACATTGGCACGGAACTTTGAGACGATGTCGGAAACGTACATTAGACTGAAAGCTGAAGCCAGCAGGATTGGATTTGCCATCTACGTTTCGAGCACAAAATACATGAGAGGAAGAGGTTCTAGAAACGACAATGTGGACCTCCCATCCCGAGTTCGGATTGATGGTGACGAAATCGAGATCGTTGACGAATTCGTGTATTTGGGCTCACTGGTAATCGCCGACAATGATACCAGCAGAGAAATTCAGAGATCGTGCCTACTTGGGACTCCGGAGGACGCGGAGCGGTCGAACAAAATTCGCCGCCGCACGAAGTTGATTATCTACAAGACGCTGATTAGACCGGTGGTCCTCTACGGCCACCGGATCTGAACTATGCTCGTGGAGGACCAACGCGCTCTTGAAGTTTTCGAACGAAAGGTGTTGCATGCCATCTATGGTGACGTGCAGATGGAAGACGGAACGTGGCGCAGGCGAATGAACCATGAGTTGCATCAGCTGCTGGAAGAACCATCCATCGCGCATACCGCAAAAATAGGACATTTGCGGTGGGCTGGACACCTCGTAAGAATGTCGGACGACGACCCGGTGAAGATGATTTTTGAGGGCGACTCTACAGGAACAAGAAGACTGGGCGCACAGCGAGCTCGGTGGATCGACCAGATAGAGAACGACCTGCGGACCCTTCGAAGACTGCGAGGCTGACGACAAGTAGCAATGAACCGAGTGGAGTGGAGACGGCTTCTGCGTACAGCAAGAGACAACAAGGCTCTAGCCTGAACGGTAAGGTAAGTAAGGTGATGTTCCGAGTGGACACACCGAGGCAGAAGAGAGGAGGTACCACAAAAGATGGGTTCCAGCAAGTGGCTGATGAAGTCCCGGATATGAAGAAGGTTGGAAATCGACAGCTCAGAAGAAGAGTCCCTGTCATTGAAGAAGATGGGACCGAGAAAAGCGATTGCGATTCCAGTGATGCTAGTGACGAATCGGACGATCCGGCAACTAGAAGCAGGCACAAATGATCAACTGGTCGCTCGGAAAGTGTGGTTTCTCAGAAACTTCCAAGGTTCGAAGGAGAACCTTAGGTCTGGCCACTTAGTTGTTTCGAATACACGACTGCCGCTAGAGACGGTCATAAGTCGGCTGGTGCTGTCTGATACAGTTCCAGACGTGATCGGAGATCTTTGGGATTTGCTTGGGAGACCGGAGAAGAAACTCAAAACATTGCTGTCGAAGGTGAGAAATGTGCAAGAACCTAGATCTGATCGACTGGACACATTTATCCACTTTAAGGATCACGGTGAAGCAGCTGTTCGAACAGCTTGAAATAGCGCCGCTAATCGATTATTTAAACAACTCGATGCTGGTACAGGAGTTGATCGAGAAGCTACCGCCGAACTACAAACTGAATTGGGTCAGCTATAAGCGAGGGAAAGTGCACAATTCACTGCGGATGTTCACAAACTTCACCAATAACATCATTTCTGATGTGTCACAATTGAGTTCTCCATGTTGTCGATAAACGAACCTGAGTGGTTTGCGAGAGAAAACGCCGAGAAAAATGAGTTTTTGCATTTGCATGATTCAGAACTAGAAAGGAAAATCTGTACGAGATGAGGAAGCAGACTAAGGGCTGTATTATCGCGCAGGACTTGAGCGTTTATATGTAAACGGGTTTGATGAAGTAGGCGTGTGTATCGCGTGTAGGTAACTTCGCCTGCATAAATTCGTTTACATATCCGTCTAAACGCTTACATATTCGCATTAAATTTGCGCACGTAGCGAATTGGACTGTACGGTTCAGATCTAGAAGAAAGTGAGTTTTTCCATACCACTAGAGTATCCGGCCTTGGCGCCCTAAGACTTCTAATGTATGAGTTTGTTTTTTTTTGAGACCAAGTCTGACGGCATGAACCCAGGCTACTAGGACCGAAGGGATTCCGGGCGTGACCGATTCATGTTTGCGTGGGAAAGGGCGTTGGTATAATCACACTTGAAACGGTGTTTATAAATTCGTATGCGTTAAATATATTGGCTTGAACACAGAAACGTTTTTGCTTAGACGAGGTTGCCTGACCAAACTTGTATTATCGCGAAGGACACGAGCGTTTCTATGTTAGCGTATTTGATCGCATGGGTGTTTTCATGCTGTGTTTTTAAATTTCATGGGTTTGAATTCGTTTAAATTATCTTATAGCCGTTTGCATATTCGCGTCAGCGAGCCGTCGTTCTGATGTTGAATTTTGAGAGCATGGTTGAATGAATGAAGACAGAAAGCGAACTCCTTTATAATAAAAATACTCGACTGCCAACCGGCCGCAGCACATTTTAAGCGTAGAACTTGTCATTTCGATGATCGCCTTTGTTTAATATTATTCGCAAACAACGGATAAATTGATAATGATAATAGGACGATACTTTAAAAGTAGTGGGACGGACTGACGCGTGATGTTCCGGCGCTAGCTTTGTCCTGCCACTAGGTTAGTGTCGGATTCTGATGAGACGAAGTCGAAACGCATATTCCATAACAAATTTAGTTATAGGTTTTGTCCTCTTAACGCGCAAAGATGGCTTTAAACAATTTTCTACATAATAAAGAAAAAATAGTTTTTAACGAAATTGTTTTTCACTAAGGAGAAGTAGTGAAAAAATAGATTTTTTCGATCTTCTGAAGCAGGCCACAACCCTAACCAAAGGCTGTACTAGGAAAGAAACCAAATATTTTGATATCCACCCATCTAGAAGGGAGCAACACTGAAGACCAACGTTCGAAGATGCTAGTCACAATTGCAGCAACCATCGTTCAGCCGAAAGTTCTAATAGTCGACGAATTGTTCTCTTTTTGTTCCAGCCATTCCTCCTATGATGAGCCGGATTGTAGCGATACCACCGGTCTCGAACAGCCCAAATGCGACATTTGCGATCGACAATTCGCTAAACTAGGCCACTTAAAACGGCACATGCGAACCATCCACAGCGAAAAAGCACACCACCGTTGCGACACTTGTGGGAAAATTTTCAAGTGGAGTAGCGAACTCGAAAGACACAGACCAACGCATAGCGAGGCACGACCTTTTCATTGTGAAATTTGCGGCAAAAGTTTTGCATACAAATGCTCTCTGAATACTCATATGAAATTGCATACTGGAAATCACAAGTACCAGTGCGATGTTTGTGGCAAAGGATTCAGTTCAAAACAGAAGGTTGTAGACCACGCGAGAACTCATACAGGCGAGCGCCCGTACATATGTGACATATGTGGAAAAAAATTTACTACCCAGTGTATCCTGAAAAGTCATTCGCGGAGACATTCAGAAAATCAAAAATTCAACTGCAATATTTGTGGCAAAGTATACGGTGCAAGTGCCAAGCTGGCAAATCACAAGAAATCCCATAGCGCCGAGCACCCATCCATATGTAACATTTGTGGCAAGGAATTTTCCTTCAGTCTTCAGTTCAAACAGCATTTCAAAGTTCACACAGACGAACTTCTGCATCAGTGTACTGTTTGCAACAAAGAGTTCAGAATCCGTCATCAGCTCGTCGCACACATGCGTTGTCACACGGGTGAACGGCCATACAAATGTGAAGTTTGTGGTTCTTTGTTCAGTTTTGCTAGTAACCTCGTAATTCACATGCGCTGTCACTTAAACCAAACATCAAAACCTTTCAAATGCGACATCTGCGGAGCCAAATATGGTCAGCAAAAAAACCTCATCGCTCACAGTGAGGTTCATCGGCAGGGACGGTTCCATGACTGCCCTGATTGTGACAAACAATTTCTCACTGCTAGAGAGCTGGAGTGGCATCGAGTAACCGGCCATAAAGATCGATCGTACAGCTGTACGATCTGTGACAAAACCTGTGCCACCATGACGAACTTGCGCGATCATCAGAAGAAAGTTCACACGGATCTGATGCGACCCAAATGTCACATTTGCGAGCAGAGCTTTTCAAGGAAATCAAGCCTTCGAAGACATGTAAAAGTAATACACGGTCGAGAAAAAGTCCTGTAATGTAAAGGGACCAGCAAATGGGGATATAAAAATTATTTTATTCTTAACGATGTCTTGTGGAAATCTGATGCGTACATTATAAACTAAATGCAACAATAGTAACGAAGCCTGTTTTCGTTTCACAAGGAAGAGTAGTAACAACAATTCTCAAACTTAATACATGACTGAAGTCATCACTTCACTCAGACAAGACCATGCGTCCTCCCCACGCACACCTAATGCCCCGTGGATTAATTCCCTGGTTGGTCAAACAAGCACCAAATAAGCATAGAAATTACTCTGCTCTGTCCAAAGCAATGTAAGCCCCGCGGATATGTCCTTCCTTACAATGCCTTCAAATCATCGAACATTTAAAATTGCATACCCCAAACTATGTGTAACTTTGAAAAATAATAAAATGAGTACTATTGCAGCAACCGTTGCGTTCAGCCGAAAGTTCTAATAGTCGACGAACTGTTCTCTTTTTGTTCCAGCTATTCCTATGATAATACCGGTCTCAAAAAGCCCAAATGCTACATTTGCGATCGACAATTTGCTGAACTGCGCTACCTAAAACTGCACATGCGATCAACAGCCCACGCCGAAAAAGTTTCCCATCCGTGCGACATTTGCGGGAAAATCATTGCGCGGAAGGACTCACTCGAAAGACACCGAAGAACGCATACCGGCGAACGACCCTTTTCTTGCGAAATATGTGGCAAAAGTTTCCCATGCAAACGCTCGCTGGTCAACCATATGCGATTGCATACTGGAAATCACAACTACAGGTGCGATGTTTGTGACAAAGGATACAGTTCAAGGAGTAAGCTCATGATCCACTTGAGGACCCATACAGGCGAGCGTCCGTACAAATGTGAGCTATGTGAAAAAAGTTTCGCTAGTCAGTTGTACCTGAGAAATCATACGCTAAGACATGAGGAAAATCACGAGTTCAGCTGTGGCGTTTGTGGCAAAGGATGTGGTACGGGAGCTCTACTTGCGATTCACGAGAAAACCCACAGCACCGAACGTCCATACAAATGTGACATTTGCGGCAAGGAATTTTTCGCTATTGGACAGTTCAATCGGCATCTGAAGTGTCATAATGACGAACGTCTGCATCGGTGTACTGTTTGCACTAAAGAATTCAAAAACAATCAGCACCTCGTCGTACACATGCGCTGTCACACTGGTGAACGGCCATACAAATGTGAAGTTTGCTGTTCTTCGTTCAGGTTTTCTAACAACCTGGTAGAGCACATGAAATGTCACTTAGACGTAGCGTCAAGACCATTCCAATGTGGCGTATGCGGAGCAAAATTTAGTCTGCAAAGAACGCTTACCGCACACAGTGTGGTTCATGGGTAGGGACAGTTCCATGAATGCTTTACTTGTGAGAAACGGTTTCTCACCCTTAGAGAGGTGAAGAAGCATATAATTACCATTCACAACTATCGACCGTACTAATGGTACTATTTGTGACAACGCCTGAGTCACTATATCGAATTTGCGGGATCATCAGAAAGTTCTCAAATATCACATTTGCTTGCAGAGCTAGGCAAGGAAATCAAGCCTTCAAACGCATGTAAAAGTAGTACAGGCTGGAGATAAATTCCTGTAATGGAAAGGGATCAGCAAAACGGAGTCGATTCAACGATGTCGTGTGGAAATCTCATCATCGTGTTTTCATCGTTCCCTTTGCTTGCGTATATTATAAACTAAATGCAACGATGGCAAAGCTTGTTATCGTTTTATAAAGAAGAGTAGCGGTAATAGTAAGCCATTAAATTTCCGTTTTTAAAATAAATCATTGAGAATTGGCTGAATACCAGTTTCATTTTATTTTTAGTAGAACGGAATTAAGATATTCTGCATCTTGAGTTAGAAGGCAGCCATGGTTCGGTATGAACCTTCTTGTATATAGCACATATGAGGCCATCCAGCCAGTCTGATGGCATTTCTTCTTCCTCCAAGATCACCTAGATGGGTTGCTTCGGATCGAGACCGTAAGATTGAAAATCAAAAGGCGGTGAACCTTAAAGACGATGTTTCAAAAGGCAAACTGATATCAGCATTTTGATACGAAGTTCCTTTCTCATCGATCGTATTCGAATTGTGCTTATGATGTTTTTGGTGTAGGAAGGTATGGTTTTTGTTTCTAAAAACAGTTACCATGCTACAAGGGAAATTACCCTGTGCATTGGCTTTGTGCTCTATACGCAATCTTCTAATTTATTGGCTCACAATTAACTCAAATAACACGTGTGTTTTTGAGAACCTACCTAACGTAGACTCTCAGTTACTTATAAATTATAGAATTCATTTACCATTAGTTTACTATAGTTGAATATATACTGAATAGAAATCCAATGAGTTTGAAGCAAAAAGGTAAAAAAAACGAAAATAATATTTATTTTCAGATGTCTGAGAAATAATTATACACATTGAAAATCAGTTGAATTATTTTGTTCCAGAAGCGCTTAATTTTTAGTACTTCGCTTTGTGTAAAAGATCAGCATATGTTTGAAAGAGGGGAAGTCGATTTGGCAACAACCGTTGGAGATGGTACCAACTTTTCACATTAGTTGTTCTTTTGCGTTTCGTGGTTGAAATATTTGTTTTGACACATTTTTACATTTCTTATAAAAGAAATGTATAGAATTCGCTCAAACTTTCAAGATTTTTTCCGAGGCCCGGAGGGCCGAGTCTTATATACCAATCGACTCAGCTCGACGATTTGGGACAATGTCTGTGTGTGTGTGTGTGTGTATGTAACGGACAAATTCTCATTCGTGTTTCTCAGCAATGGCTGAACCGATCTTATCCAAACCAATTTTAAATGAAAGAACTAAAAAACAGTATGAACGCTATTAATTTGTTTTTGATTCTGATGTTTAGTTTTTAAGATATGAATGTTTGAATGCGTAAAAATGGCGTTTTTTGCAGTTTTTTTTTTAAATTATCTGCCGGAATTGACAATACAGATTACCAATTTATATGTTTTTAGACAGCTTTAACGAATACCTTTCGAACAAGCTATAGATTGTTGAAATCGGACTATTATAAAAAGAGATATTTAACATTAAATGCGGACGAAAGATTTTTATCATTTCCCTTGCCAGAAATATGACCAAAAACATGTAATCTATTATTAACGCCAAAACGGCTTATTTTAGGTCAATTGTATCTTCGGAGAATTTAATGGAGGTAATATGCCCTTTCTTTTGGTATTGTGCTTTTGCTAATTAATCCCCCTATGAGTGAGATATTTTCACAAATTTTCTTGGAAGTGATTATATCGAAATGATGCCTTCAGCAAATTTGTAGCTCTTACTTTTGCGAATAACTCTACTAAAGACTTCAAATATCTATTTTGAATACTTTAAAAGTTATGGCTTGTTGTTTGTGGATTACTCTTCGTCGCCTATTTATTGTTCAATATAGTAATAATCCATTGAAATAAGCCAAACATTATTTCGATAAATCGAATTTTGTATTTCATTTTTCTATCTACAACCGCTAGAAATAATCACCGAACATTTCCAAGTTGTCTGGAAGGAACTTGATAACTTATCAGTGCAAAAATGTTCATTTGTGCGAACTTTCTGACTGAAATTTTTCTAACTTATGACCATCGGATCGATCTGAAACCTTTCGGAAAATGAAAAGCGAAATAAATAACTCCAAGCAACGGCGTAGCCAAGAGAAGGTTTTGGGGTTTAACACCATACAGCCCCCCCCCCCCCACCACACCAAAAAAAATATTGGACTGGAGTTGAAAATTTATTAATGCTGACTGATTTAATTCAATATTACAATAACAATTATCTGATCCGTAGATTGATAACCTGTTGTTGTAAACATCATGGGGACTTTTGATAAATTGTCGGAATGGGGTCCTGATACGTAACTGATCTATTGGTCTTGATTTCACAGTTGTCTAATAGCATCAATATCAAATTCCTGCCTGAAAATATTCCAATAGAAAATTCCAGAGATCTGTAATCAATCATAATCCTCAGATTTATTTTCAAATTTTCAGCTTTGTTCCTACACAATATTACGAAAGCTTATTAAACAATTTTTTCTAATAAGTTTGTGAAAATTATAAACTATTTGAAATTTTTTAATAGTTTTATTTTTTATTCAACCGTGATTTTTTAATAAATAGTGACCATCGCTTCACAACGTAGTCTATTTTTCATGGCTTGCGGTGAGCACGATCTCTCGAATTGCTGAACTGAAAATTATGGAATAGAAATTAATTTTTAGTATTCTTTACAGACCCGCTGGTGCCCTAAGACGATTTCGCTAGATTTTTAGAGCACTGTGCACTAGACTGCCCAGAAAAATGATGAATTTTTGAAAACTCAATCGGCCCACCCCTGAGTCGATTCCTAGTCCCACCAGGAGTACTTGTACCAAATTTGAAGCAAATCGGACAAGTCTAACTACCGGACCAACGTGCCTGAAGTTTATATTGGATTTTTCAACAATTTACATGAAGAAAACTCACTAGCTCGTATTTTCGCCGCTAGGGGGCACTGTATACATCGTATTATCACTGTAAGTGAAAATAAGATAGATATTTTAATTATCTACAACTTCTTCGAAGACTGCTAGTAAATCCGGCTATGTTAAAAGAAGTTATTAAACTTTTAACGAAGTGATGTCTGAGTCAGTTTTGCATGGGGCCTAGCAGTGCATGGTTGTGTATCAGTGCTCGAGTCCCGCGAACTATATATTTTTGTGAAATAATGGTTAGATTTAGCCGAATAGTATGTTTACAAGAATTATAGTAAATAATACGAGTTATGTTTTGGTTAGAAAATTTTAGTTCCACCTGTGACCGCATAGAGGGCGCCACTACTAACTTTTCATAGAAGAGAGATAGAGTATCAAGATGCTCAGAAGAAATACTGAAAAATGCCTGTTCTATAACTTTGTAGAAGACACCAAATTTCTATCTCTCTCCGTTGAAAAGTTAGTGTTGGCGCCCTCTATGCGGTAATAGGTGGAACTAAAATTTTCTAATCAAAGCATGACTCATATTATTTACTATAATTCTTGTAAACATACCATTGAGCTGAACCTAACGATTATTTCACAAAAATGTTTAGTTCGTGTGAATCGAGTACTGATACACAACCATGCACTGCTAGGCCCCATGCAAAACTGACTCAGACATCACTTCGTTAAAAGTTTAATAACTTCTTTTAACATAGCCGGATTTACTAGCAGTCTTCGAAGAAGTTGTAGATAATTAAAATATCTATTTTATTTTCACTTACAGTGATAATACGATGCATACAGTGCCACCTAGCGGCGAAAATGCGTGCTTGTGGGTTTTCTCCATGTAAATTATTGAAAATTCCCATACAAACTTCAGGCCCGTTGGTCCGGTAGTTAGACTTGTCCGATTTGCTTCAAATTTGGTGCAAGTACTCCTGGTGGGACTAGGAATCGACGCAGAGGTGGGCCGATAGGGGTCATTTTTTTCCTGTCACCCTACTGTGCACCCAGTGCATTAACGCAAGTGACGGAAGGTTATCGAAAAGTTTCGTGAAAATGAAAATTCCAGTAATGATGATGATTTTCCCAAACGGTTCGTTTTCGTGAGGTTTTTATTTGTTCTTTTGCATTAGGATTAGCGATAATAATACATATCAAGAATACTACTGGGAAGTCACCTTTAGAAAAAGTCGACGTCGAAGTAAAATTTGAAACTATGCACGCATGTACTTCAGAGATAGCGTGATATAAGGAGCTGCGATTTCATTTCAACGCTTTTTTGTGAAAAGGGCGTTACTTACAAATGGCTTTTTTCATACATGCGAATGAGGGCTTTGAAACGCAACAAATTAACCTTAAAAGTTTTGATTCTACGATATTGCTTTCTTAAACTACAGCAAACAATACAACGGGCGAAACTGTATTTTTGTTTGTTTATTTAAAGTTTCGCCCTCCATGCTCCATGCAAACAAACAGGGCGATACTTTTTTTGCTAGCAGTTTAGAGGCGAAACTGTATTTTTTTTAGGATTATCAAGCTGATACCAGCTGTAAATAGTAACAATGATCTCTATTGAAAAAACACGGATGAAATCGGTTGTGTAGAACGGTAGTTATTGTAAAAAACGTAAGGGTGATACTTCAATGCTGATAGGTGGGACCGAAAAAGTAAACAATCGCCAAAGCGGCGATACTATCATTTTGTCAATTTCAATAGCAAAAACAAATTTTAATTTAATAATTTCATAATTTCAAATACTTTATGAAGTTTCGATCACTGAATCATGCAATCTAGGATGTAAAAAAACACAATAGTTCTTAAATAGGAAATAAAACCAAGTCTGGAAATATTCACTGTTGATTTTCTTTGAGTGGTATCGCCCTTTTCAAGAAAAAAGCGTTGATTTCTTAGTTCTCAGTCGCGTTGGAAATTTGAGTAAAGTATAAACTTCAAATCGATTCAAAAAACAAATTTCGATTTTTTTGGATCAGTACAATATATAACCCCTTTAGGAAAATTCAGTTTTCCCACCACAATTTAGATATTTTATTAACACAGCATTAACAATCATTCAATATTTTATGGGCTATTTTTTCGCTTTCCCATTGATTTGGTTTGAGATTTCTAGCACTGATGTTGTCCTATGCTGATTTGAGCGATTCTCTGAGTCCTGCCACTATCCCATGTAGTATGTGTTATCAAAAACATCGCGAAGCATCAAGTTCTAAATGTTCTCAAACGATATAATATCCGAAGAGAGTGATAAGAGTTATAAGAAATGTCTCATCACACTGTTAGGTGGATTAAAAACGTTTTTAATTTATTTATTTACAGACTTTCGATGTAGTAACTAGGATCAAAATTTCTTATTTGATGCGTTTCATTGATTAAGAACCTCTCGATGGTTGATTGGCTGTCATATTCGGAGAAAAAAAATCGTTCCACACATACCATTAAATCTCAAACGTTACTAAGTTATTGAACTTTTTGTGTTAAAAATTTGCTTGTCTTAAAATACCTCTAACTCAACAAGTATACTTTGTATTTTAAATCTTTTCGTTCCATTGGATAGATCAGTCAATTTCTCATTGAGTGATGTCCTCAAATGTTTCATCTAATGAGGTTCAGTTACATTTTTTTTTTCAAAATTTAACAATTTTGATCGAATTTTCGTTCATTTCCCGAAAGTCTCAATAGTTAACATCACCATTTTAATATTTCAGATTGTTAGTCTTGAAGAGCTACATAATTTATTCTTTGACATGATACACTTATCTTTTCTTGTTTTCATGTGTTTGGATTATTGAACTTGGATATTTTTATCTCATTTTCACTAATACTAGCTCTAATTGAAAAAGTATGGGACTTGTTGTATCTTTTCTTCTTTTCATTCGAAAGCCAGGCAAATTTTGCATAGAAAAATGTATTAATACCTTTCAGTTAAGTGAGTTTAATATATTTTTAGAAGTAAATTAGTTTAAAATTAGTATTATTATTGTCATTTTCGTTAATTTTCTTAAAATAGTAAATAATCAACATCACCATTATTATCATGGAATTAATGCATCTCAGCAAGTTCTACAATTCTTTGGCTCCATTCAATTATCTCTTTTTGTTTCGATGCAAAATTATTTTTATCACTTCGTTTCATGTGCAAAAACAACGATTTCGAACTCACTACATTTGGGGTGACATCATACTGTGTTAACTGTTAAATTGCTGCGAAATAAAAAGCGATATGGATAATGTGTCAAATAACAAGTTAAAGAGAATGTTAAGGGGCTCCAAATGAGCAAGTGTAACGATAAATTTAGTTGATTAATAATTAGAATAATTACAAAACTCTAAAAACGCTAGATTTGAGTTGTTTTACTAGTAAAAAATCATTTAGTACATTTAACTAAAAGATATTTGTACATACATCGGAAGGAAATTTTCTCAGCTTTCCAATGAATCTTTGGAAATAACGATATAAAGCATATTTTTTAGATTACAGGAAATGTTTAGTAATAAGATTACAAAGAAACGAGAAGAGATAGGAATATGACGTTGAAGAACAAATGATTAATCGACCTAAAACCCAACTTTTGGATAATAGATATTGCTGTAATTATAATACATTATTTTGAGAAAATTAGCAGAAACATAAAAAACACTAGCTTTTTACTACTTTACAACTAAAAGGTATTTAAAAGTAAATAACTAAAAGATATGAGAGCACCATTCAATAGAAAAGTTTCTCACCTTTCCAATGGAACTAAAAGATTTAAAATATGATGTATATTTTTCGAGTTAAAGGTATTTTAAAATAAACAAGTTTTTAATACAAAAAGTACAATAATTCTGTAACGGTTGAGATTTAATGGTATGTGAACGATTTTTTCTCCAAATATGACAGTCAATCACCCCTCAAGAGGTTCTTAATCATGAACCAAACACCCTGTATGACGATCAGTGATGACTAAAACAAAATAAAATGAAATTTCCTGGTTCATGGTTACAAGCATAATGCAGCTTTTCAAGTCACAGTTACAAATAGCTTGCCAAAGCAGGTGTTTCATATTGAAATTCGAAATTTTCATGTTGGAAAACGTCTTAACCCTTACCCCCCCCCCCGCTATTCTCCAGCATTTTCGTCATTTAAATAACCTGAAGAACTACTCAGCCAAAAACAAACTTTTGTCGAATAGCACTTTGAGATTTCTTCACATATCTCAATCATGAAAACAATTCAATTAATTTTCTGTTTGTGCTCTATTCAAATATCACAAAAAGAACCATCCCCTTATGTATTATGATCATAACAAGAATTCGAGTGAATACAATACAATCGAAATGAAACCATTGCCACGAACTTTGTCAACTAGTTCACGTACTTTCTGGCAAAAAGTTTTCTGAGTTTTGGTTTGATCTGCTAAAATTTGTTCTGTGCTTTGGTATTTTTTGGAGTTAAGTTTTCTGGGAATTGGTACTTTCCGTAAAATGTTCGTCTGGCAAAAAATTTCGGCATTTTGTTTTCTGAGGGATGGTTTTTGGGTTAATGTTGTAGAATCCAAATATAGCTATGCCCAGGTTTGTAGTCAGGATTTTGTATCGGGAGGGGCTTTAAAATTATTGCATAAATCTTTAATTCAGATTTGATGAAATTTTGAGAAGTTCTTTATGAAAACAATTCCAAATGTAAGACAATAGAAACTAAAAATCCTAAAAAATGTTCTTTGTCACAAGAAAGTTTTTATTGATGTTGAAGTTGATTTTTATTATTTATTTACAAAGCACAATTTACCCTCGTTACAACAACGGATATTCAAGAGTTCAGAGTATTTATATGCTTACCGAATATGACAATCCTTGCCGGAGCTAGAACACGCAAGGTATTCTAAACTACACGTTTGCAAGATCTAGAAGACGCTAAATCGAAATCGGTAGAAAAATATTGTTAGAATGTTAGAACGAAAATTTGCACTAAAACTTCTGATTAAGCAGGCGATTTGTAGATACGCACAAACGGTTCAACTTCTATTTTCTTGATATTGCATCTGGCCACTATTACCAGTTCTATGGCATCATCCTAACACAATTTTTTGATGTATTCTATTTAAATCAAACTGTTTTTCCCGTCCAGGAAAGATTCTTTCCTTACTTCCTTCTCCCGTTCCGAGAGGAAGTAGGAAGTAAGGCTAACTTTATGTGACGATTCCTCTTACTCTAAGTCAATTCGTCACTTCGTTAAACAAATATATTGGCTCAGTAAATGATTTCTTTTTTTTTTTGAATAACAGTAATTCGTTCCAAAATTACCAGAATGATTGCAAGATGTTCGAGTATTTGAACAAAGTTGTAGTGTCTGTTCGATCACTGGTTCATTTTACCACTGTTCTAGAAACAGTTGCAATTCAAGCTGTTGCCCCCAACGCACCAAAATTCTACGTATAATGAAGGCGTAAGCGTCTTTCGATAATGAGAGCATTAGAGTGCAATCCTGAAAGCACTCGAGTTGAGTGTGTAGAAAAGATAGAAGAAGTGCTCTTGAGCCGATTTCAATTGATTGATTCTCTTTTCTCCGTGATTTTTTATCATCTCTGGCGAAGAAAAATAAAATGAAAGACTGTCATATTCTGAAAACATGAAATCGAATCCCAATTATTGACTTATTGATTCAACCAGTTACAACATTTTAGTCGCTCTCTGTGACAGCCTGCTGATGTTTGTTCACTGTATCATCACGTCATTTTCAAACTTTCATAGACATTAATTGGAGACCACAGAAAGCGACTAAAATACTGCTGCTGGTTGCAACATTAAGTGTATTATGAACAATATGTTTTTAGCACAAGTTGACATTCCATGGAAAGTAAAGATAAAATCGCGATAGTTAGTCCTACGCCTACTGTGTACGTTTCTGTATATCAGCGAGGATAGAATCAAATACAAATATGTTTGTATTTGATAGAAGTATACGAGTGTATAGAATTCGTGGGTATAACATCTCAGTAAAACCGCTGTTCTACCATTTTTCGACTGGTTAACTTTTACATGTTTTCCTTGCTTATTGTTCGATTGTTAAAAACATCACCGGTTTTTTTCCGAATTTACATTGTTTTTAGTGCGGAACCTATTCTTTGCATAAATATGAAATTGAGTGTCAATAAAAATACTACTGCATTAAAATGGTACGAAACAAAAACTGTCTTCTTAGCTATACTGTTATCAGCAAATTTGAATGTTTTTTGTCTAGCACGTTTGAGTGAGATGCTCTTAAACTTATTATATAATTCGTTTATACGATTCGGTTCAATGCGTTAGCTAAACGAAGCTATGGGTCTTTTATATACGGGGAACCCGGGACTATTCGGACCTACTTAAACAAATCGCCCTTTTAGGTGGATAGATGTGAAAATAGGTTACCGGTTAAACCTCAGTTTGAAACCTCAGCTACATTTTGATGCCATAAAATGTTAATTTACACCATCCAATGGCAGCGCTAGGCGACGATTTGCAAACCTCTACATTTTTCCATCCTTTTACAATGTAGGGGTAATTCGGACCTCCCTACGGGGCAATTCAGATCGTCATTTTTCTTTAATTTTTTACAATGGAATTGTGTTTACCTATAAAATATTTATGAGAGACACTCTTTAAGAAGCAAAAAAAATGCTTTACAAAAACTTATTCTGGTAAGTCACAGCTGTCGATTGGAGGCCCATATATTTTCTTTGCTTTGGCGTGTGCAATGGTGTGCGCAGTCGCAAGCCGATGAACGGTGGTTGACGGAATAGGGGGTCCGAATAGCGCCGTACGCTGATATCGCACAAAAGTGGTGAGCGTCTCGAAAATATCTGTGTTTTCACCCAAACAAAAATCATTCCATCAAATAGGAGCCTCAAGGTTTCCAAAACACTCACCTGTTATTTTTTCACTTTTATTTGTTGCTTTAATCACGGTTTTTCCATTATAATGATTTTTGTCTTGAGAATGGCAAAACAACGAAACACGTTGTATTTCCTTTCTACAAAAAAACAAAGAATCCAATTCAGCTCTCAAAAATAATGTTTCAGAATAGCGGTTGCACGGATATGTACGATAGTCAGAAAGTCTTGCTATTTTCTGAGAAATCGAGAGGGTCCGAATTACCCCCACTGTCTTAATAGCCCCGGGTTCCCCTATTTCCATGACGTGAACAATAAAAATGATAAAACGTTAATGCGACTTGCAATTGCGCGTGGTTACCTGTTTTGGTGGTCGTTTATTTCAATCTCGTACACTTCCGTGTCATCATCATGGTTTCTGCCATGTTCATGTTCGCGAACATCTGACTTCGTCCTTGTTTTATACCCTTACGGATCGCAAGTGTGGACTTTTTCAAAAACGGCGGAGCTGGCTGTTAATTTTGAGATACTTGACGTAGCTTTTGCCGTCGATATTTCCTGAATAGTATCCGCAAATTTGACAATTGTTTGTGGTTCAGGTAATGGTATTGGAGACTATTAATGTGCAAAGATGTAATGGGTCCGTCCTCCTAGATTCTCACCACAAAAACACCAATTGAAACACGGGAAATTACTTCCCAGATGTGTCCTTTATAATGAATTCCATTTCTTCCAAATGTGATATGCATCTTTTAATGGTCCCGGTGCAAGTAAGTGGTATCAGTTCCTGTAGTCGAGCATTGATTTTCTCGTCGTCCATATATACGAGGATCTTAATTATAGCGGTGTCACAGAAATCACGTGCTACAAGTTATTATGCAAAATGACTGTTTTCGGCTGATTCGCTATCAGCACTCAATGCCTGACATGGTAGAACTCGGTGAAGGCAACATCCGCCAGTATAATCTCCATTTTCAGCTTCAGTAAATGTTTCACATTACGAATGCCTTATGCGTCCTACGCGAAAAGGCCGTAAGTTTATAACCTCCGCATTTGGCCGGAGCACAACATCTTGCTTCTGCGACTCACTCATCTCGACAGATCATCTCAGCAAGAAGGAAAATAACAGTTTCTTTTGTCCTTCCAACGAGTCACAATATGAAAGGAACTGTTTTTGTCACACTTAGCATACTGAGTAGATAGCGTGATCGAAATATCAATCTTCCTCATTCGTCTCGTCTCGTCTCCTAATTCTATTTATACAATTGCTATTCGTGTTTCGGTCAAAAAAGAACACAGTGCTCCTTCCACCTGGTAGCCGCCACTCATATACGATCAATCTTCTGTGCGGTGATTCTCGGGCCGTACCAATCCGTGTGGTGAAACGCTATATCGCATTGTGCAAAGAGTGAGGATATTCGTCACAATTACTGCAAAATTGTTTGACCGAAAGTTCTAATTGTGGACGAATTGTTCTCTTTTTGTTCCAGCCATTCCGACGACCAGCCGGATCGCGATGGTACCGGTCTCGAAAAGCCCACCAAATGCGACATTTGCGATCGACTAATCACTAAACTAGGAAACTTCAAAAGACACATGCGAACTCACACCGAGAATACAGCCCACCGGTGCGACATTTGCGGAAAAACCCTTAAGTGGAGGGACTCACTCGAAAGTCATAGAAGAATGCATACCGGCGAACGGCCGTTTCGTTGCGAAATATGTGGCAAAGGTTTCGCCTGTAAACGCACTCTGAACGGACATACGAAATTGAATGCTGGAAATCACGACTACAAGTGCGATGTTTGTGGCAAAGCATACAGTCCAAAGTGTAAGTTTGTGGACCACATGAAATCCCATGCAGGAGAGCGTCCGTACGAATGTGACATATGTGGAAAAAAATTTGCTAGCCAGTGCATCCTGAGAAATCATACGCTAAGACATACAGAAAATTATGAATTCAGCTGCGATGTTTGTGGCAAAGGATTTGCTACAAGAGGCAGCCTTGTGAATCACGGGAAATCGCATAGCACCGGGCGCCCACTCGCATGTGACATATGTGGCAAAACCTTCTACAATAACCAGACGCTGCGGTATCACAGTGACAGGCATATGACGGAACATCCTTTCAAATGTAACATTTGTGGCAAGGGATTCTCTTTCCTTGGTCAGCTCAATAAGCATTGGAAGATTCATAATGCCCCACGTCTCCATCGGTGTAATGTTTGCAACAAAGAGTTCAGAACTAAGTTTCTGCTTGTCACACACATGCGGTCTCACACTGATGAACGGCCATACAAATGTGAAATTTGCGGTTCTTCGTTTAGGACTTCTACTACACTGGTTGGGCACATGAAAATTCACGCAAATCTAGCATCAAACCCGTTCGAATGTGACGTATGCGGAGCAAAGTTTAGCCAACAAAGAACTCTTAGCATTCACAGTAAAGTTCATCGGAAGACACCGTGCCATGAATGTCCTAATTGTAACAAACAATTTCTCGCCTCTAGAGACCTGAACAGGCACAGAGTTACCGTTCACAATGATCGACCGTACAAATGTACGATCTGTGACATAACGACCACTACCATGCAGAACTTGCGGTCACATTTGAAAGTTCACTATGGCGCGATTCGGCACAAATGTCACATTTGTGGGAAGAGTTACGCAAGGAAATCCGGTCTTAATGATCACGTCAAAGTAGTGCACGCTCAAGATAAACGCCTGTAATTGAAATAAAGCTATATAAATGCAACAATGACAAAGCTTGTTTTCGATTCACAATGAAGAGTAGCAGTAGTGGTCACATTTGATTTCCGTTGTCAAAATAAATTGTTAAGATGATGCGAATAGGCAGGCAGTCATTTTTGAGTTTCATTTTACTTTCAATAGAACGGGATTATGAACCCTGGGTCTCCGTGATTAGTCTAAGACTACATCCACAAATGACATAGCATTTTTTGTTTGATTTTATATACCCCTGAATAATGCATCTGAACGTATAAATTCGACAAAGCAAAAAACGCAGTGTGTTAAACAACTTAACCCTAACCGAAGGCTGCATTTACGAAGTGATAGAAAATTCTGACATCCATTCATCTAGAAGGGAAGACAACGCTCGAAGATGCTCGTCACAATTGCAGTAACCGTCGTTCAGCCGAAAGTTCTAATAGTCGCCGAATTGTTCTCTTTTTGTTCCAGCCACTCCGACCACGAGCTGGATGGTGATGGTAGCGAACTAGAAAAACGGCACATGGGAACCACTAACCACGAAAAAGCTTCTCACCGGTGCGACATTTGTGGGAAAAGCTTTGAGAAACCATACGTCTACGTAAGACATAGAAGAATGCATACCGGCGAACGACCGTTTTCATGCGTAATATGTGGCAAATGTTTCACATGCCAATCCTATCTGCGCAATCATATGAGATTGCATACCGAAAATCACATCTACAAGTGCGATGTTTGCGGCAAAGGTTACAGTTCAAAGTCTAAGTTCACGACCCACATGAGATCCCATACAGGCGAGCGTCCGTACAAATGTGACATATGTGGAAAAAGTTTTGCTAGTCAGTTGTATCTGAGAAATCATACGCTAAGACATGAGGAAAATTACGAGTTCGGCTGTGATTTTTGTGGCAAAGGATTTGGTACAAGAGCTAAGCTTGCGGTTCACGAGGAAATCCACAGCACCACCGAGCGCCCATTCAAATGTAACATTTGCGACAAGGGATTTTCCTTTATTGGACAGCTCAATCAGCATCTGAAATGTCATAACGACGAACGTCTGTATCGGTGTAATGTTTGCAACAAAGAGTTCAGAATTAATCACCATCTCATCTCACACATGCGTTGTCACACTGCCGAGCGACCATACAAATGTGAAGTTTGCGGTTCTTCGTTCAGGTTCGCCAGTAACCTGGTAGGGCACATGAAAGTTCACTTGAACCTAGCATCAAAACCGTTCGAATGTGACATATGCGGGGCAAAATTCAGTGCGCAAGGAACCCTCACCGCTCACAGTGATGTTCATCGGCAGGGACAGGCGGCTGAATGCTTTACATGTGATAAACAGTTTCTCACCTCCAGAGAGCTGGAGAAGCATAGGGTTACCATTCACAACTATCGACCGTACAAGTGTACGATTTGTGGCAAAACCTTTGCCACCATGCCGAACTTGCGGTCACATCTGAAAGTTCACACCGATGTGATTCGACTGAAATGTCACATTTGCGAGCGGAGCTATTCAAGGAAATCAAGCCTACAGGCACACGTAAAAGTAGCACACGCTCGAGATGAATTCATGCAATGTAGTGGTATTCAACCGGGTGTGTATTTACCCCCAGGGGTAAATTAGCCTATTGTAGGGGGTAAATTATACGGGGTAAGTTTAGCTTTGATCCTAACATTTCTGTCGGATATTTGTCTTTATATGTTGTTGCATCCTGAAAGCGCTCAGGAAAAAGTTTTTGATTGGAAAACTATGGTTTTCATTCAATTGAAAATAATTTTTTTCTGACAGGGTAATAATGGAGAGCAATTTTCAGAAAGGGGTACATCATGGGAATCAATATTCGGAAAGGGGTGCGTGGAACGAAAAATATTTAAGGCCACTACTGTAATGTAAAGGGATCACCAAGTTGGGGTCTAAAATATAAATTTCTATTCAACGATCGATGTCGGGTGTAAATCTCATCACCATGTTTTCGCCGTTCCTTGTGCAGCTGTGTCCATTATAAACCAAAGGCAACCATGATAGAATCTGTTTTCGTGTCATAAAGAAGAGTAGCAGCAAAAGTAGCCTCATTCAATTTCTGTTGTCAAAATAAATCGTTTAGATTCGAATGAATGAATACCGTCGTTTATGAGCTTCATTTTATTTTTAAAACAACGGAATTAAGACATTCTGCATCTAAAGTTAAGAAGACAGTCAAATTGTATGTAAATATTTTCATCTCTTCAAAACATAAATCAGAAACAAACACATGCAATGTTGTTTCGCATTCTTTTGACACCGGCCTTTCTTATCCACCGAAATGTTTTGCAGTTTTTAAATTGAATTAACGGTCGTTTAAAACTGTTTTTCGAGTTTTATAAAATACAATAAGATCATCTCGCAAACCCTGGTCTGCCAAACAGACGTTTTTCACGAATCAGATTGTTTGGTATTCGTATTGATCACTTTATCTCAACTTCATCTAGTTCATCTAATACAGCGCAGATTTTTGCTCGGTTTGCCCTCCGTCGGTTGCCTTCCCAAGTAACAAATTAGGTTTTGAAAAAGGTTTAAAACTATTAATACCACAAACGCTTTTTCAGTACTATCATTGAACTACTACATGATCAGTAAGGCCCACGCTATAGAAAGCTATCATAATTTTATTATGAAATTAAGCTCATTTGATTGTGTTGTCAATAGTGTAATTCAAGCCTACTCTAGTTAATATTATGTCTAGAGCTGGTCAAACTTTTTTTCTGAGGAATGAAAATAAAGCAATATCGCCGTAAATTACTATTTTTTTTTTGTTTTATTCATTTCGTTTATTTGATAGGCACAAATGCGTTAGCTTGGCAGTGCCAAATTCTTTTGTCTTTACATTTTGGATATCTTAAAACTAGGAGGTTACAATGTTGAAATATTTTTTTTTTACAAAAGAAAAGAAAGTTTACAGCTATCTTAAGACTAGAAATAAGATTCAATATACAAGAGAGGGTCAAAAGATTTTTCTTATGAAAATTTTTAAAACATAGGATTCAGTTTGGTATACAAGAGGGGTGTAATAGTATTTTACGAAATATTTTACAGTTATCTTAAAACTAACAATATAGTTTA
This sequence comes from Topomyia yanbarensis, assembly GCF_030247195.1. Taxonomy (NCBI): domain Eukaryota; kingdom Metazoa; phylum Arthropoda; class Insecta; order Diptera; family Culicidae; genus Topomyia; species Topomyia yanbarensis. The sequence continues at coordinate 201,463,699 of NC_080670.1, read as the reverse complement.
GTACACAAAAGGGGGAGCAAATATTTATGAGAAATTTCACAGATATCTTAAAACTAGGGATACAATTCTATTTACAAGATGGAGGACAAGAGTTTCAATAAAGAGTAAAAATTACAGCAATCTTAAAACTAGGAATACAGAATACAAATTTGATTTATTTTTTTTTAACGAAGACTTATGCTTGGTCAAGATATTCAGAGGGTGGCTTATTTCTACATCAGTGTAGCAGTAGTTGTATCGAGGACAGGGGAGAATCCTTGATTGATCATCTCAACAATTAAAAAAAATGAATTTATTAAGCTGAAATACACTTTTTTTAATTACATTGAATACAAAGAAAAAATTAACACTAAAGCTATACCAATCAAATAGTCAATCACCTGGTTTGTATGATTTAACTAGTGATTCCAGTTTCAGGTCCTTTCGTGAGTTTTTTTTTTAGATCTTTTAGCTATTGGTTCCGCTTGCAGTGTACGTAAAACGTCCGAATTTTTAAATTTTTGAATCTTTATATTTTTGAATTTTTTAATGTTTAAATTTTTAAAACTGCTTTAACACACTATACAATGTAGGATTTCCGCGGTTTAACCAATCGCTCCATTTATTGTGCCAGCCTTCATTGGAGGTCCTAGAAATCACATTTTTTCGAAAACTGACCACAAAGCGGGGGGAAAGAATGGCCCTCGAGAAACTTTTTGGTTAGCTTCCTTCCTACCGAAAATATAATTTTCACTAATGTAATCCAAACATCGATGAGAACCTTTGGACAACTTTTTCTCAATAGGGATCTTTAGGGGTGTGTGAGTTACGACATTTTCTGATGCAGATTAGTACTGTGAGTTAATATCTTAAGCCTTTTTCTATTTCTTAGCTCGAAACTATTGAAAAAAAAAAAACATTTTTTAGTTTTTTCCTTTTAGGACAATAACACATCCAAACCCATGCAACTTGCACGACTCTGTAGGTTGCCTCATCAGATCTACCATAGTTTGCAGATGAAAATTAGGATTGCAAGCTGCTAGCGGATTGCAAAAGTACCAGATTAGCTGTGTGAGGTGCTGTCCCAGTTAACAGTAAGGCGAACGAGATATTTGCAGATACGTCTTTCAGTAGGACAACTGTCAGTTTGTCGGCTGAATTTAATTTGGTTTTTTTTTAATTTAAAGGTCAGAAAAAAATATTTAAGGTTGGACAGAGAATGCGCCAAATTCGCAAACGAAAAAAGCAGTTTTTTTCCACACCGTATGTCAGGTCTTCATAAAAATCAATCAGCGTATGTAGAATGTTGTTACAGTACTGCTGATTGATTTTTCTGAAGATCTGACATACGGTGTGGAAAAAATTGCTTTTTTCGTTTGCGAATTTTACCCTTTCTCTGTCCAACCTTAAAGTTTAAAAATGATATGAGTGTACTCGCAAGGACACCCACTATCAATACATATGAAAAACTGACACAATTTTTCTAAATTGAAGATCCCTTTTCTTCGAATGCAGTTAGAATCTCTTGATAATGCAAGAAGGCCAAGGCAAGAAAACTCTTCTAGCAACGTTTATCACAGCTATCTCGAAATACAATATTATGTGGTGTAGCGCACAAAATGCTGTATCATATGTAATCTCATTCTTTTTCGGTAATATAGCGAAGACCGGTTTTTATCAGCCCCCTTTGTTTATGTTAGGTTGACAAAATGGGGACAATGGCAAAACATATTTGTCTATTTCTTTTTAATAAAACGAAGCTCTAAAAATATTCTTAAATCCCTAGACATAGCCTCATAATACTGGTTGGTCGATAAAATAAGGTAAAAAATCTGATAAAATCAGGGGCTGATAAAAACGGGTTTTCAATGTAGCATATACACTAATGGACCGAAACGACGACAAAATTCTTCGCCAACGCTTCCGTGGACGGTAAAGAGCTGCACAAATTGACATGGAACTGTGCTGAATCTTTCATCCATTCTCCACATTGTTGCCTGTGGTTTGCGAGAGCTATTCGATATGCAGATTGAAGCCTGCTAGCTTATTAGACATTTCCTTTTTCTATTATTGAAATTGAAACAATAGTAAATGCTTTTATAAGCCGCATGGTTTTGGTTTTATATAATGTTTGAGTGAATACGGTATTCGGGTTAATGACATTCGGGCAAGTGGTCTATTCGGGCTTATAACATTCGGGCAAGTGGTCTATTTTGGTCAATGACATTCGGGTGAATGGTCCATTCGGGTAGCTTTCGAGCGAATGTCATTCGGGTAAATGTGATAGAACCCACTAGCGCAGTGATTCTCAATCAGGGGTTCACGGACCCCTAGGGGGCCGCGAAGTACAACCCAGGGTGATTTCTAAGGGGTCCGTGGCACGAAAAAGTCTGAGAACCACTCTAATCACGCTCACAGATCATCAAGCAGTTTTATCGGGGCGAACATCGCAGCAACCCGGTTTTAACAGTTTGACAGCTTCGGTCGAAAACAAACAATGTTCGCAAAATTTTTGTCGTTCGGTTGCACGTGTTTTAGCGATGCCGTTGAAAATAATGCAAACAATTGAGAAAGAAGAAACGTGCCTTACTGTCGTCTCCGAGCTATGGGAGAAAGGAGGAGTCCTGTTTTTGGCTGAAGTTGTCGCGAAGTTATCGCTGGATGAGAATTCAACTCCTGCCATGTGGGAGCGCATCAATTGCGTCAATACAAGACAATTTGCTGGTGTTTCTTGGTTTAGCTGGTCGAAGATTCATTTTAATCTTGGGCACGGTGATCGATGTATGAGGGGACAATGAACTGGCATTTGTAAAAGATTATCAGACTAGGTGGGTGTTTTATCTCATAACTCACTCGAACTGTCGTTCTGGTTCTTGAAAATCGCGTTTAACACTCTTCTCCAATGTGGATCGGATTCGCTGTATTCAGAAACAGGGATGCCCATCTCTTACGGATGGGTTTTTTTCTTAATTACACTGTTCAGTCACTAGTTAATGCTCAACTAGTCCAACATAATAAGCAGTTTGGATGTGTGTAATATATGTTTCTTTTTGTAGCTAATATATTTTCTTTTAGTCAATAGTTAAAAAAAGAACTCTCTTAGCGCGATGTGATTTTAGGAACTGCAAATATTTTTCGCTGTTCCTGCAATCTTTTTTTTGGTTCAGTGTATTCTGTTAAACTGATAAGCCCTTTCACTAAGTTAGTGTCGGATTCTGATGAGACAAAGTCGAAACGCAATTTCATTACTTAAATTGGAGTCGATTTCGTATTGGGTAGGGTGAAGTGCTTATTTTCACCATACTAAGGAGGGCGCCTCACTGATTCATTAATTACTCGGCCTACAAACAATGGAAGGCGTACAAATTGGCATCAACAGCTTTGCTTCGTTGATAGGTACCAAGATAATAACATACACACTAACCCAGCCCAAACTTGTTCAGTAATTTCTTTTGACGACTTGTTCAGTAAAGTGATATTTTTAAGGAGCTGTCAGCAAATTGTTTAAAAATTTGCAGAATAGTTTTCATTTTTTGGCGATTTTCAGTAATTTTTCGAATAATTTACTGAAACCCGCAATATTTTTCGCTGAATTTATCAGCTCTTCTGTTTTTTTCGGTACATAAACATTATCCAGTAAAATACTGACTGGTTGTTCGGCAAAATTGTACCAACGTTACCGAACCTCGTCAAAAACTTACAAAACGGTTACAGCAAATCATCTGTCAAGTCGCCATTTTCAGAGGAAACTGCTGACTGACCAGTGTTTTTTGACGTTTGGATAGAACGGATTGCGGAGAGTTCGGTACCAAATTGTTTTACTGACTTGATTACCGAACGGTTTGCTGTTCAAAACCCCAGCAAAATTTTACTGCACCCAGTAATTTAAATTAAGTGTGTACATGCGCTGAAAACAGTGAAATTCTCGTGTTTGAGCGCAACGAAAACTCGAATCGAGTGCCCCTATTGTTGCGCTAGCATTCGACTCAATGCATTAAACAAAGATGGCAGACACTGCTCTAACCAACGGCTTCAAATGGGTAGCGTGATAATAGAAACATAGCGATAATGGGCTCATCACCCTATATTGCTAGATAATTTAATTATCGATTGAACCAATACGAAAAGAGAAATTGTCGATCTTGTAAAGCAGGTCACTTCCCTAACCGAGGACTGTATTCAGAAAGAAATTAATAGAATATTTTGATTTCCATCCATCCAAACTGAAGACAACGTTCGAAGATGCTCCAAATAACTGCAACACAGTCGTTCCGCCGAAAGTTCTAATAGTCGACGAATTGTTCTCTTTTTTGTTCCAGCCACTCCAACGAGGAGCCGGATGGTGGTGATGGTACTGATGGTCTCGAAAGGCCCACCAAATGCGACATTTGCGATCGACAATTCGCTAAACTGAGCACTTTCGAACGGCACATACGAACATCCCACCGGTGCGAAATTTGCGGGAAAACCATTGCGCGGAAGGACTCACTCGAAAGACACCGAAGGACGCATACCGGCGAACGACCATTTCCTTGCGACGTATGTGGCAAAAGTTTCGTATGTAAACGCACTCTGATCTGCCATATGACACTGCATACTGGAAATCACAACTACAAGTGCGATTTTTGTGGCAAAGGATACAGTTCAAAGGCTAAGTTTACGATCCACGTGAGATCCCATACGGGCGAGCGTCCACACAAATGTACCATCTGTGGTAAAAGTTTTGCTAGTCAGTTGTACCTGAGAAGTCATACGTTTAGACATGAGGAAAATTACGAATTCAGCTGTGATGTTTGTGGTAAAAGATATGGTACAAGAGCTAAGCTTGAGTTTCACAAGGAAACACACAGCACAACCGAGCGCCCATACAAATGTGACATTTGCGGTAAGGGATTTTCCTTTATTGGACTGCTCAATCAGCATCTGAAATGTCATAATGAAGAACGTCTGCATTCGTGTAATATTTGCAACCAAAAGTTCAGAATTATTCATCATCTCAACTCACACATGCGCCGTCACAAGGATGAACGACCGTACAAATGTGAAGTTTGCGGTGCTTCGTTTAAGGCTTCCAATGGCCTGGTAGGGCACATGAAATGTCACTCAAACCTAGCCGCAAAACCGTTCGAATGTGACATATGCGGAGCAAAATTTAGTCTGCAAAGAAACCTCACCGTTCACAGTGTGGTTCATCGGCCGGGACAGTCCCATGAATGCTTTATATGTGGCCAACAATTTCGCACCCTCAGAGTGCTGGAAAGGCATAGAATCACCATTCACGACTATCGACCGCACAAATGTACGATCTGTGACAAAGCCTGCGGCACCGTGTCGAGCTTGCGGGATCATCTGAAAGTTCACACTGACGTGATGCGACTCAAATGTCCTATTTGCGGGCAAAGCTATGCAAGGAAATCAAGCCTTCAAACACACATAAAAGAAATACACGGTCGAGATAAATCAGTGTAGTGTAAAGAGGCCACTCAGTCTTGGTTTAAAACGTTAATTTCTTTTCGACCAACGATGTCGTGTGGAAATTTCATCACCATATTTTTTTTATCTTTTTACTTCGTAACTGCGTACATTGTAAACCAAATTCAATAATCATAAAACCTGTTTTTGTTTCACAAGGAAATTTCCGATGTCAAAATAAATCGTTAAGATGAGTCAACTGACTGAATACAATAATTTATGAGTTTCACTTATTTTTGATAGAACGGTATTAAGATGTATGTGAATATGTTCACCAAAAATATGCCTAATATTTTGAATGGAATACTCTAAGTTTCATTTGCAAAAGTTATCTTGTGAGAATGTTTCCTTATAGTGAAAATTGGCGGCAGACATCGACACGTACCTGTCGGCTCGTTGTGGAGGCTAGGTCAATCGCCGAGGACTACAACGAGTAGATCGCGGCGAAGTGAAGAGCTAAATGGCCCCTGGTATCGTGACAAAACTGAAAGCGCTTATTGGTTCACGAAACGGATATCGATACCGAGAGATATTTCGCCGCATGCTGTAGTCCTTGACTGACGGCGAATATGTGCGAGAAGTATTCCCATAGCGACCACCAGGCGATTCGCTACCGCATCGGCCAATGGAACCCTGCTGCAACACGGAGAAAGACGACCGGCAAGCTAAAGTGGAAGACGAAAGTCTTCAACAAAGACCTCTTTGTTGAGTCACTTCGGCGAACAGCGGAATCAAGTACGTTGATGCGGCTGACTAACAAGAAGGGTTGTGACGTTACAATGCCACGAAAACTGAAGCCATGCGGTAGACGGCCTGCAGCTTACCGGTTAAATGAGTAACTCAATACGTTACACGCTGCTTGTCTTAGAGCAAGAAGGTGGGCTCAGATAGCAAGGTCGGAGAGTGAGAGAGTAGCGCAAGCAACATTTCGAGAAGGGAAAGACGTTTTAAAACGGGAAATCAAGTATAGCAAGCCAGTTTGCAATAAGTAGCTGTGCTGAAAAGTATACGCTAATCGCTGGAGGACGCGAACTGAGTCGTCACCAGCTGAAATATGCCCGGGTAAGCTAAAGATAATCGTTGAGGGTCTCCATAAGCACGATTCAACTACCTGGTAACCGACACCGTACGGCGAAGAAGAAGGAGTTAACACAGCCGAGTGGCAAGCTACTAACGACGAGCTTAGAGAAGTGTCGATGTGACTAAAATCAAAGAAAACCCCCGGACCGTGGCGCTTAAAGCTGCGATCCTGGCATACCCGGACATATTCAGGATGGTACTGCTGAAGTCTTTAGACGATGTCGATTTCCCGAAATGTTGAAGATATAGAAGCTGTTGTTGCTGCCAAAGTCAGGGAAGTCACCGAGCCGTCCAGCCTTGTATAGGCCAATGCCGCAGCGCTGCACAAATTAATGAGCCAGATCCCGAAAAGCTACTTCCAGAGTAGAGTACTGCTGTACGAGACGAGAAAAAGGGCAGAAAGCAATGCAAGTCGCAGCGGGCGTTCTCCGGGGCTTCATTATCTGTCCAACTCTTTAGAACGGGATGTACGATGGGGTTTTAACACTGCGGCTGCCCGGGAATCGGGAAAATCGTGGGTTTCGTGGACGACGTGTCACTAACGCTAATGAGTGAGACACTAGAAGAAATGGAGGTGTCGGCAACGGAGACAATAGATGCGATCGAGAGCTGAATTAACGGGGGTCAAGCTGCAAATAGCTCACCATAAGACGGATCCCAAGTAACAATTGAAGTTTTATAGCATACTACAAGTGCAATCTAAGTATTATGAGTGGCTATAAAGCTATCATAAAACCACAATTGGTATTAGGGATGTGTTGTTGGTCAACAACTGTAAAGCGGTTCAGCGGATACAGATCACCGTCGAAGGGCATGCGATTGCATCGAAGCGTTCGCTGAAGCACAACTACGTTCATTACACCTGCGCAATGTCGGTCTATTATCTAGTGTTTCGTCATCGTTACTGCGAGATGGGGCTTCTGCCTGGTGTGCGGCCAAGCAGAACCGCCAAAAAGCTGAACAGGTCGTTCCGGCTGGTGGTCGTACGAGTTGCGATTGCGTATCGGAGGCAGTATGTGTTATCGCCAAGATGATCCCCATCTGCATCACCCCTAGGCGGAGGATACTAAGCGCTACAATCCATGAAACGTCAGAAACGTGAGGAAGATGATGAGAATCGATTCGATGGCAACGTGGCAACAGGAATGGGATAATAAGGAGAAAGGAAAGTGAACCTACCGGCTCATGCAAACCTGTCGACGTGTATCAATAGAAAGCACGGAGAGATTACCTGAAACAGCTCCTACCGAGCAACTGTTGCTTCAGGAAGTATCTTCATCGGTTCTGGTACGCAACGTCACCATCGTGTCCGGAGTGGGAGATCGTCGACACCGGAGGATGTGCTCTTTGAATGTCCGAGGTTTGATGCGACATGCAGGGAGCTACTTAAAATGGAAGGACCGGACATCAAGCCGGACAATGTAGGCTACAGAATGACAAAAGACGTGGAACGCAGCAAACATAGTTTTGATATAGATCATGACCGTCTTACAGCGGAAACGGCGTGATGAACATCGAGCAACGGTTTCGGGAGAGCAATCACTGCCAGGGAACTCTCCGCAGGCATAAGCTAGATCTATCGCCGAGTAGACTGCAACAGAGCACCAAGTATGAGTCGTCGAAACTCTAGCGAGCCGGACGCCACGCTCCATCCGGAATCGCCAGACTGACCACGGCACTTCACCGGTTATTCCGATAGAAATATAGCGAAAACCAAAGAAGAATCGGTATTGGGAGAACTTCTTTCGCCTGGGAACTCTCCGTTAGCGTACAGTCAGATTCACCGCTAAGGGACTAGACTGAGTAGACCGCGAAGAGACGCCACCAGTCGCGGGTGATCGGGGCACCAGTGAACTGACCTCGGCACCCAGCTGCTTGGCTCTGTTTCGGGAGAACGTTTCTCGCCGGGGAACTCTGTCGGAGTAGATCAGGTCCATCGTCGGGGACTAGACCGAGTAAGTTCGCGAACAAGTCGAGGAGCTGAATGGGTTATCAAGGAAGTAAATGGCTAAATGGCACAAGAAGAAAACTAAAGGGCTTAAAGGAGTTGTGGCTCTAAATGGCGCCGGTCAAGAAGTTGTGGTGCTGAAACCAAAGAAGAATCGCTATCGCGAGAACTTCTTTCGCCGGGGAACTCTCCGTCAGCGTACAGTCAGATTCACCGCCAGGGAACTAGACTGCGTAGACCGCGACGAGACACCACCAGTCGCGCCGGGGCTCCAGCAAACCAGATGTCCTACTCTATCGGAATCACCGAACTGACCTCGGCACCTGGCTGGTTGGCTGGCTTTCGAACTTCTCACTCGCCGGGGAACTCTTCGCCGGAGTAGGCTAGATTCATCGTCGGGGACTAGAGTAGTTCGCGAACAAGTCGGAAGCTCAACGAGGAAGTGGTACTAAATGGCACAACTGAGCTCAGTAAATTATACAGTCTGAAGTTTGCCGCCCAGATTGTCCTAATAGGAGAAGAGCACCAATTCTGGACCCACAGCTAGCTTTCCTACTACCATAAAGAAATTGCGACGTTCTATGGATGGTCGAAAACTGGTAACGTGTCGAGGATGGGTGCTGTAACCCTGCTGAAAGAACTAACTACTAAGTAATTGGATAGGAATGTGTGCTGTGCACTTAAAAAAATCTCATCCCGAATTAATGCCGTAAGGTAATGCCGGGGAGGAATCAGGTTTCGTGAAGATTAGTTGTATTAGCGGGTCGGGTGATTACCCAAACCCGTTCCCTGAGTTGTTGGTTTTTGTACACTTTTCCTGCTCAGATTGTTACCTGCTTTTGTAGCTTGCAGATGTCGGGGAAGCAACCATCGTCGATACACTTTTGCAACGCGGTCCTAGAAATATCCGGGTTCGTTGGGATTGCTGTTTTCAGAGCCACGTTGGCGATACCACCCCAGGTCCCGGGGCCTTCCCGACTGTCAAGGCTTTTGTCACCGCTATCAGCTCCTCGTTGGTTACTCGGACGTCGTTAGTGCGTCTACGAGTCGACTCTCGTCCTCTCATATCTTTGCCATGGCAACTCTAGAGGCCCCACGGATTTGAATTGGCATTTCGGTGAAGCTCATCTAGGCAGACTTTCTTACTGAGCTTGATATCCTTGTTAAGTGCGGCTCTTGTCAATGACTCGATGTCGACCTTCCCGGTCTACGACGACTGACTGGTCTCCGATCAGTAAGCTCCTCTGTCAGCTTATCAAGCAGTTCTGTGAATTGATCGATCGTCCACCGCGGCAGAAGAACACTGCATCAATTTTGGCGATAACAAAGTCTTCATCTGCGCCACTTCCTGAAATAGATATCTTCCCGTCGTGTCCAAATCGCTGCTGATTTTGCGTTATCAGAAATTCAGTTTCCATCGCTGACCGGGACACGGTAGGTATGGCTCCGAGATGAATTTTCGGACTTCGAATGGGAATTCTTCGAATTTCGAGGAGAAATTCTTCGAACTTCGAGGGGATTGTTTTTTTTGAACTTTAAGAAGTTCTTCAGACTTTGAGTGGAAGTTCTTCGAACTTCACGGGAATGCACTTCGCACTTCACGGGAAGCAGTTCGAATTCTTCGAACCTCGAAGATTTTTCCAAATTTTGATAGAACTTCGATGGGAAGTTCTTGGGATTTCGAGAGGAAATTATTGAGAGTGCGAGGGGAAATTCTTTGAACTTTAACCGGAAATTCTTCAAACGTAGAGCGAAGGTTTTGCGAACTAGGAAAGGAAATTTTTCGCTAATCAAATGGAAATTATTCGAATTTCGGGGGAAATTTTTTGAACGTTGAGGGGAAATTTTTCGAATTTGAGAAAGAAATTCTTCGAACTTCGATGGGAGAATTTTCGAACTTCAGGAGGAGGTTCTCGCACCTTCGAGGGGAATTTTTTAAATATCGCGAGGTCTTGCGAACTTCGGGAGGAAACATTTCAAACTTCGAGGGATTTTTTTGGGAATTTCGAAACGAAATTCTTCAAATTTTGGAAGGAAATTCTTCGAACTTTGGCGAGATTTTCTTCGAAGGACTTCAAAGAACTTCGAAGAGAAATTTTTCGCGCCTCGTTGTAAAATTTTTCGTAATTCGAAGGAAAATTCTTAGAACTTCAAAATTTCACCGAATTTCAAGAGGGAATTTTTCTTAACTTCGAGAGGAAATTTTCGAGCTTCGAAGGGAAATTCTTTGAACGTTGAAGAAAAATTCTTGGAACTACAAATGTAAATTTTCTCCAAGGGAAAGCGTTCGATCTTCGACGGGAAATTTTACGAAAATTGACGACACCTTATAAATCCTAGCTTATAACATAACATAATTTCTCCTCGAGGTGCGGAAAATTTCCCTTCGAAGTACGATGAAATTTAGTTATTCGAACTGCGAGAAGAAATTTTTCGAACTTCAACGGAAAATTTTGCGAACATTGACGAGAAGTTCTTCGAACTGCGAGGGGAATTTCATCGTACTTCGAAGGGAAATTTTCCGCACCTCGAGGGGAAATTATGTTATGTTATAAGCTAGCATTTATACGGTGCATTTACATGGTGTTAGCTTCTGCCATGCCCAATCTTCATCTGCACTTTTAGTTATTGGTCCGCTTTTTGAATAACTGGTCCAATGGGACATTTTTAAAAATCAACTGCAACCCATTTCTGTATTCCTGGATTTGTTTGATTGTGAACATAAATAATGATACTGATAAGATTAAATCGAAACTCAAATTCCTTGATTAAATTAGGCTTGATTTCTTCACTTCTTCAATACTTTAACTTGTACTCTGAAACCTTACTTAGTACATTAATAGATAATTTATTTATCGATTGAAGCAATAAGAAAAAGATTTTGTCGATCTTGTACAGCTGATTACTTCCCTAATCAATGGCTTTATTTGCAAAGTAATTGAATATTGGTATATCAGCCGAAAGTTCTAATAGTCGACGAATTGTTCTCTTTTTTGTTCCAGCCACTCCAGCGAGGAGCCGGACGGTGATGGTACCGATCTCGAAAGGCCCACCAAATACGACATTTGCGATCGACAGTTCGCTAAACTGGGCAATTTCGAACGGCACATGCGAACATCCCACCGGTGCGAAATTTGCGGGAAAACCATTGCGCGGAAGAACGCACTCGAAACACACCGAAGAATGCATACCGGCGAACGACCATTTCCTTGCGAAATATGTGGCAAAGGTTTCGCATCCAAAACCTATCTGAATGCTCATATGAGATTGCATACTGGAAATCACAGCTACAAGTGCGATGTCTGTGGCAAAGGATACAGTGCGAAGTCTATGTTTACGATGCACATGAGATCCCATACAGGCGAGCGTCCGTACAAATGTAACATATGTGGAAAAAGTTTTGCTAGTCAGTCGTACCAGAGCAGACATACCGCTATGCATGAGGAAAATTACGAATTCAGCTGTGATGTTTGTGGCAAAAGATATGGTACAAGAGCTAAGCTTGCGCTTCACGAGGAAACTCACAGCACCACCGAGCGCCCATACAAATGCAACATTTGCGGCAAGGGATATTCTTTTATTGGACCGCTAAATCAGCACCTGAAATGTCATAATGACGAACGTCCGCATCGATGTAATGTCTGCCACAAAGAGTTTAGACTTATTCATCTCCTCATCTCACACATGCGCTGTCACACTGATGAACGACCGTACAAATGTGAAGTTTGCGGTGCTTCGTTTAAGGATTCTAAGGACCTGGGACGGCACATGAAAGTTCACTCAAACCTACCATCAAAACCGTTCGAATGCGACATATGCGGAGCAAAATTTCGTCTGCAAAGAACCCTCACCCTGCACAGTGTGGTTCATCGGCCGGGACATGAATGCTTTATTTGTGACCAACAATTTCGCACTTTCAAAGTGCTGGAGAGGCATAGAATCGCATTGCACGACTATCGACCGCACAAATGTACGATCTGTGACAAAGCCTGCGGCACCGTGGCGAGCTTGCGGGATCATCTGAAAGTTCACACTGACGTGGTGCGACTGAAATGTCCTATTTGCGAGCAGAGCTATGCATGGAAATCAAGCCTTAAAGCACATGTAATAAAAAAACACGGTCGAGATAAATCCCTGTAATGTCCAGGGACCACGCAGTTTGGAGTCTAAAATGTTAATTCCTTTTCAACGAATGATGTGGAAATTTTATCACCATATTTTTTTACCTCTTTACTTCGTAACTGCGTAGATTATAAACCAAATGCAATAATTACAAAACCTGTTTTTGTATCACAAGGAAATTTTCGCTTTCAAAATAAATCGTTAAGATGATTGAACTTACTGAATTCAATGTTTTATGAGTTTCATGTCATTTTTGATAGAACGGTGTTCTTCAGAGCGAGGAAGGCATTCATGGAGGGCTCTGACCGTTCTTGTATGCAGGGACCCACCAAGATCATCTCGATGGATTGCTTCGGGCGGAATTGTGTCAGTGTGGGTAGATGTGTATTCAAAATCCTTACTGCTTCTATTGGTGCATTCGCTATTCGTGTGTCGGTCAAATAACAACACAATGTGCTCCTTCTATCTGGTAGCCACCACCCATATACGATCTATCATTCGTAGGGTGACTCTCGGACCGTACCATGTATCACACTATATCGTACAGTGCAAAGATTGAGGATATTCGTCACAATTACAGCAAAGTCGCTTAACCGAAAGTTCTAATAGTGGACGAATTGTTCTCTTTTTGTTCCAGCCATTCCGACGACGAGCCGGATCGTGATGGTACTGGTCTCGAAAAGCCCACCAAATGCGACATTTGCGACCGACAACTCGCTACGCTAGGCTACTTGAAACGGCACCTGCGAACCCACATGGATAAGGCGTCTCAGCGGTGCGACATTTGCGGAAAAATATTTAGGCAAAGGATCTTACTCGTAAGTCACAGAAGAATTCATACCGGCGAACGACCGTTTCCTTGCGAAATATGTGGCAAAGGTTTCACATGCCAACCCTATCTGGACACTCATATGAGATTGCACACTGAAAATCATAAATACAAGTGCGATGTTTGTGGCAAAGGATACCGTTCAAAGTCTAAGTTTATGGACCACGTGAGATCCCACACAGGAGAGCGCCCGTACGACTGTGACATATGTGGAAAAAGTTTTACTAGCCGGTGCATCCTGAGATTGCATTCTGTAAGACATGTAGTAAATCCCCCGTTCAACTGTGATGTTTGTGGCAAAGGATTTGCTACAAGACGCATCCTTTTGAATCACGAGAAATCGCATAGCATCGAGCGCCCACTCACATGTGACATATGTGGCAAAACCTTTAAAAATAACCAATCGATGCGGTATCACAGTGCAGTGCATATGACGGAACATCCTTACAAATGTAACATTTGTGGCAAGGGATTCTCTTTCCTTGGACCTTTCAATGGGCATTTGAAAATTCACGATGACGCACGACTCTATCGGTGTAATGTTTGCAATAAACGGTTCAGAAGTGATTTACTCCTCGTCACGCACATGCGCTGTCACACTGATGCACGACCGTACAGCTGTGAAGTTTGCGGTTCTACGTTTAAGGCTTCTAAAGCCCTGGTAGCGCACATGAAAATTCACTCAAACTTTGCATCAAACCGTTTCGAATGTGACATATGCGGAGCAGGGTTCGGCCAACGAAGAACTCTTAGCATTCACAGTAGGGTTCATCGGCAGACACCGTTCCTTGAATGCTCTAATTGTGACAAACAATTTCTCACCTCTGGAGAGCTGGATAGGCATAGGGTAACCATTCACAATGATCGACCGTACAAATGTACGATCTGTGACAAAGCCTCCACTAGTATGTCGAACTTGCAGCAACATCTGAAAGTTCACATTGGTGTGATTCGGCTTCAATGTCACATTTGCGAGCAGAGCTTTACTAGGAAAATCGAACTTAAAAAACATGTAAAAGAAATGCACGTTTCAGATAAAGCCCTGTAATATAAACTGAACTAAATGTCACAATTATAAAATTTGTTTTCATTTTACTAGGAAGAGTAGCAGTAGTAACAAGATTCAATTGGTGTTGTCAAAATAAATTAAGAAGCGAATTGGCATTTAGTCATCTATGAGTTTCACTTTATTTCCAATAAAACGTAATTAACATCCCTACAATGAATATCACATCTGGAATCACGGCCCGCTTCAACTTGAAGGAGTGCTCGCAAATTTATCTATCGATTGAAGCAATATTTTTCCGATCCTGTAAGGCAGGTCGCTTTCCTAACTGAAGGCTATATTAAGCAAAAAAATAATATTTGGATATCCATCCATCTACAAGGGGAACAATACTGAAGGCCAACGTTCGAGGATGCTCTTCACAATTGCAGCAAAGTCATGCAACCGAAAGTTCTAATAGTCGACGAATTGTTCTCTTTTTGTTCCAGCCATTCCGACAACGAACCGGATGGTGATGGTACCGGCTTCGAAGAACTGCACATGGGAACCAACACCGCAAAAGCTTCCCACTGGTGCGACATTTGTGGGAAAAGCTTTAAGTTGACATACGTATACGTAAGACATCGAAGAATGCATACCGGCGAACGACCGTTTCATTGCGAAATATGTGGCAAATGTTTTACATACAAACCCTATTTGAGCGTTCATATGAGATTGCATACTGGAAATCACAACTACAAGTGCGATGTTTGTGGCAAAGGATACAGTTCAAAGTCTAAGTTTATGGACCACGCGAGATCCCATACAGGCGAGCGTCCGTACGAATGTGACATATGTGGAAAAAGTTTTTCTAGCCAAAGCATCCTGAGACGTCATGCGCTGTGCCACACAGAAAATCACAAGTTTAACTGTGATGTTTGTGGCAAAGGATGTGCTACTAGAACCAAGCTGGCGCTTC
Organism: Topomyia yanbarensis; assembly: GCF_030247195.1. Lineage (NCBI taxonomy): Eukaryota > Metazoa > Arthropoda > Insecta > Diptera > Culicidae > Topomyia > Topomyia yanbarensis. Next base: position 201,448,305 of record NC_080670.1, on the reverse strand, counting down.
ACGAGAAATCTCACAGCACTACCGAGCGCCCATACAAATGTGTCACTTGCGGCAAGGAATATTTCTCTTGTGAACAGTTCAATCAGCACCAGAGGATGCATAATGCCGAACGTCTGCATCGGTGTAATGTTTGCAGCAAAGCGTTCAAAAATAATCATCACCTCGTCGCACACATGCGTTGTCACACTGGTGAACGGCCATTTAAATGTGAGGTTTGCGGATCTTCGTTCAGGTTTTCTAATAACCTGGTAGATCACATGAGATGTCATTTAAACCTAGCATCAAATCCGTTCGAATGTGACATATGCGGAGCAAAGTTCAGCCAGCAAAGAACTCTTACCATACACAGTAAGGTTCATACACAGGTACCGTTCCACCGGGATTGTGACAAAGAGACGTCGGATTGGAGAGCTGGATAGGCATAGGATCTCTTCGCTTCGTCTGGTATTCCGCAAGGCAGTATCATGGTATTTCAACGACGTCCAACATTTGCTTAGAATGTTCACTGTTGTCATTCACTGGTGATCTCTAATGATACCACAGAATTCCGTAAAATTGGACAACAAATTTGATTGTATTTTTGTTCGTAAAAGATTGCGTAGATGTTGATGGGCTTATTTATTGCCTTTTTTGGAATAAAATGGCATAATTACTTAACTGATAATTATTTTCAAATGTGCATCTATCAAAACTTCACCCTAATTCAACCTGTTTCAAACCAAGGAATATTCTCGATAAAAAAAATACTGGATATACAGTGTAGTTCAACATGAGCATGATGACCGTACAATTCGTAGTTACTACTCCGTGATTGACCAGAACAAGCGAAATTGCACAAAGAATCAACGAATGGGGCCTGGGAGTAGCTATCCATTCTCAATGTGCACGTTTCGAGAGTTCCATATTTTGCAGTGTCAATAACGGCAGTCATCTGGGAAGGAAAAAAAATGTTAGTGCAGCAAACGTTGTTATGGAGACCGTGTATACCTCTGCACCTCCACGTTTGCAACGGGAAGGACTTTTTGTTAGTATGATGGGGTAAAGAGTTACACAAATCTGGATTCACCTTGATAAGCGATACAATCTATGCAACTCTCAGAAATGTTATTATGTGTTTATTGCTCTGGGCAGCCGGTTGCCGTCATTTATGATAGATTTATCGTTTATTGAATTGATTTGGAAATGGTCGGTTTGTAAAAAAAGCAACTTCAGCTCCGGACTACCGACAGGCGGGAGTGTTGCTAACGGTATGTTCACGATTTCATTATTCCTTGTTTCTTTATTCCGGCGAATCGCGACATTCTAAAAACAGTACAATACCATGAAAATTACCTTTAGTGTTTCGAGACATTGGTCGATATAGATATGGCATTGATTCATTCATTTATTTAGTTCAACATCAATTTCGTGATAACACTGAATCAACAATTTGCCTCCACAATACTCGATTTGTAGCTGCAGCTCTCCAACGTCGGTTACGCCCACCACTCGCCAAATCACGTTCCACCCGGTCCGACCATCGTGCTCTCTGCGCTCCTCGCCTTCTTGTACCAACCGGATCATTAGCGAACACCATCTTTGCAGGATTGTTTCAAGCTGTTGTTGGAGCATAATGCAATCCCTCAATTGAGCTTACGAGACCGAATATTTTGAGATCTTCTACAAGGACTGGTGAGGTCCTCAGCGCTGAATGCACATCATTGATGAAAAGCAGAAACATCGATGATCCCAAGTAACTTCGCTCAGCTATTCCTGATGTAGAAGTATATATAGGGTGCTGGAAATCTCCAATGACAATCATTATCGATTTAAGCTGAGATGAAACTCTACCAGCTCTTCATTGTTTCATTAAGATCGATGTTATAATGCTTACCCAAATTTTGAAATCACAACAATCCACGAAGCTGATTCTACATACATTTTATTACTGTTTCTACCTTCCCCGCGTCGCTTTCTCTTCCTTTTCTCCTTCCTGAACTTACTAGGTCCAATCGGCCATCTCTTCCTTACACTAGCTTACATGCCCTCGCACTGATTATGCCCTCGGGTTTCGCACTTCCCGCACACCCCGTCGGCCGGGTCAGGTCGTCGCGCCTCCCAGAAGAATCAGCTTCCAAACAACGAATTAGCTTCCGAAACAAAGATTCAGTTTTACAGAATAAGGCCCTCTGCAGAGGCCGTTTTTTGCAGGTAATCTTCCCTGGAACCCGGCGGAGTCGTTTCCGAGCACTTGCGTCGTTTAGCGTAAATCTTTCGGCTTTTTCGATGCAGCTCTTTTCTCTCCACGCCACAATATTTTTGCTGATCTACTCCATGTTTTGTGCCGCACTAATGCCTCGCATTTATGTACGCTTTCCTTGGGTAATGCGACTAGTTCCACGTGATCCACACTCTGGTCGAATCGCTTTGATCCGAAGGTTTCGTTTTTTCTCTAAATCAAAAGATTCATTCGGCGCGACAGTTGGTTTTTTATTCGCGGGCGAAACCCTCACGGCACACTTTTTTTTCTTCCAGGTGGCGATCTTATTGGGTTCTTTGCTGACACAGTTAACCTCACTTTTCTTGACAGTTCGCTTGTACTGTTTACATGGACTTAGAAAAATTTGTGGACGACTAGATTCGCGCGAAGCAAATCATAAACAATTTTTTCAAGTTCGTGTAAACAGTACAAGCGAACTGTCAAAAAATGAAGACTCAGCTCATATGTGACGTCAGCGTAAAATATTCAATAGCCGACCATTCGTGTCGATTCACTCCACAACGAATGGAATTTTCAGTCTGCACGCCACCGCAAAACTACCTAAAATTGAGTACTTTTGACACAATCTCGTGGTATCGTGCAGGAAGGTAAAATTAGGTAAGCCGTGTTGAAGGTAGTTTCCATTTAACTGCGGCAAAAATTATAACTCAACCTTGAGTTTAATTTACTTAAATTTAAGTTGAATTTACCTAATTTACCTAATACTGCACGGAAGACCTCGACTGAGTCGAATCTCTCGTTTTGTTTTAGACAACACTGATAAGTGCGAAAGAGACGCACAACTCAAAAGTACCTAAATTTAAGTTAAAAGAACTTATTCTGTCGGTTGTTTTACTTTTGCGTGCGAGCGGAAGGACGGTTGACAGCTGCTTTGCTTGCAGCAAATTTGTTGCTCGGAGCTGTGATCAAGCAAGTGTGTGACAAAACTTAACGAAGGGGGTGTTCGAATAGTGCGTTTAATGGCGATTTCGCTTGAACCTGAAACTGAGTCAGGTTCTAACCCCAACTGCTGTCAGTTCATACATTTTGACAGCAGTTGGGGTTAGGAACTGACTCAGTTTCGCCTCAAACGAAAACCACATAATAGATCCTAACGACAACTGAACTAAATTCGCGTACTAAAACACAATTATAACGTAACACATGATTAGTTACCAACTAGAAACTAAACTAAAAAACTAAAATATGGTACTTACAATATTTAAAACTAAATCTATTTGTCTATTTGTGATAACATCTAAAACGTGAGCATGGCGAAATGCAAATAAAGAGAAACATAGCTGGTAGAATCATCGCAGAATTCTAGCAGCGCTATTTTTAAAATATTGGCAGGTACGAAATCTTCACGGATTTTGTACCAAGCGCACTACATATGTTTCGTTGTTGTGAATGTCTAATAGTTTCTCTTCACAATGTTCATGTAATAAAAGGTAGTTGAAAAGAAAAATAACGAGGCACTATTGAAAGATTTAAAAGTGATACCGCATAGCACAATTGGGAGATTCGAGGCCATGTTTCTCGTTTTCTGCTTGGGAATTAATTTGCGTTGCAGTTATGGTTGTGGTCGGCCGTTACTGTGACCCGGGCCAGAGGAAAAAAAATATATTTTAGGCTTGAAGGAGAAAAACCAGTACAAATCAAGCGTTTTCCTCGACATCCCAGGACACCAGGACGGACAGTACGCTTAAAACCAGGACATGTCCTGGGAAACCAGGACGTATGGTCACCCTAAAACAAAGGTCAAGTATCGCAAATACGAATAGTTTGGGCTCCATAACATTAAGTACCTCAAAATCATGTTTTGAGTCTCTATGAGATGGTGGCTACATACTATTTTTCTCTAGATTCAGAACACAAGATTACGAGTGTCGCCAGTGGTACCGTTTGCTCTATCTCGTTCGCTCTCGCAGAGTGTCCATTAGTTTGACACTTATATACCGATTGCTCCGGAAATCCTAGTCCAGTGTATTGAGTCTACTTGTTATCCCGAAGGTATCAACGAAACGTTAGTTTGGGTGAATGAGTATTAGGGTGTATCAAAATGCTTAAATGAAAAGTTAGAGTATTAGGACCACTTTCTTCTTCGGAGTGAATTTACTAAAACGTTTCCTACTGGTGGCGAATTTTGGTTTTTTGGAAAAAAACCGAATTTGGGTAAAATTTCATATTCATGTTTTTTGAAATGCCGCTGAACTGTCTTAGATTTTTTTCAGCATTTTTAGCGTTTTAGCAAATTCACTCTGAAGAAGGAAAGGTCCTAATACTAATAACTTTTTTTAGCATAATGCTATTTTGGGACACCCTAATGGATATGGCTCGGGATTCGCGAGATGTTTCAGCTCCTGTCCAATCACACTACACGTTGGATGTTGGATAGTGGTATCTGCGCTTGTGCGGCGACGATTATTACGACATCGAACATATTGTCTGGGCATGTGCCGAGTTTTGTTCCGCTAGGTCTCAGTTATTGGGTTTTCTTCGGTCTGACGAATGTCTCCCCCAACGTCTCGGTTCAGGATGTGCTGGAAAGCCGCGATTTTGCTCCCCTACATATTCTCAGTTCTTAGTTACTTTTTGTTGTGTTATCCATATATCTAAAAGGGAGTAATAGCTGAAACAACGCTCGATGATATTCGTCACAATTACACCAAAATCATTTAACCGAAAGTTCTAATAGTGGACGAATTGTTCTCTTTTTGTTCCAGCCACTCCGACGACGAGCCGGATCGTGATGGTACCGGTCTCGGCAAGCCCACCAAATGCGACATTTGCGGTCGACAACTCGCTACACTAGGCCACTTAAAACGGCACATGCGAACCATCCACACCGAAAACCCAGTCCACCGGTGCGATATTTGCGGGAAAGCATTTAAGCGCAGTAATTTACTTAAAAGACACAGAAGAACGCATACCGGCGAACGGCCGTTCCGTTGCGAAACGTGCGGCAAAGCTTTGGCATGCGAACGTTCTCTGGCCAGACATATGAAATTACATACCGGAAATCACAGCTACAAGTGCGATGTTTGTGGCAAAGGATACAGTTTGATGTGTACGTTTATGGACCACGTTAGATCCCATACAGGCGAGCGTCCGTTCGAATGTGACATATGCGGTAAAGGGTTTCGTAGCAAGACTCTCCTGCGACTGCATACGCTAAGACATACAGCCATGGGCATGTTCAAGTGCGATATTTGTGGCAAACGATTTGCTACTAGAAACATCCTTGTGGGTCACGAGAAATACCATAGTATCGAGCGCCCACACACATGTGACATATGTGGCAAAACCTTCAAACATATCTATGCGCTACGTTATCACAGTGGAGTGCATATGGCTGAACATCCTTTCAAATGTGACATTTGTAGCAAGGGATTTGCTTTTCTTAGGCAGCTCAATCAACATCAGAGGATTCATAGCGACGCACGTCTGCATCGGTGTAATGTTTGCGACAAAGAGTTCAGATGCAATTCTCTCCTCGTCACACACATGCGTAGTCATACTGGTGAACGGCCATACAATTGTGAAGTTTGCGGTTCTTCGTACAAGACTTCTGGTGCTCTGGCAGGGCACATGAAAATTCACTTGAACCTAGCAGCATCAAACCCGTTCGAATGTGATATATGCGGAGCAAAGTTCAGATATCGGAGCAATCTTAGCGGTCACAGCAAGGTTCATCGGCAGACACCGTTCCATGAATGCCCTAATTGTGACAAACAATTTCTCCACTCTGGAGAGTTGGATATGCATAGAATTACCATTCACAACGATCAACCGTACAAATGTATGATCTGTGACAAAGTCTCCACCACCAAGTCGAACTTGCAGGAACATCTCAAAATTCACACTGGCGTGGTTCGGCATAAATGTGACATTTGTGAGCAGAGCTTTACAAGGAAATCAACCCTTAAAAAACACGTAAAACAAATGCACGCTCAAGGTAATGTAAAGCACCAAATCGGAGCCTAAAATGTTCTATTACGTACAACGAACGATGCCGTATAGTAATCTTACCATCATGTTTTCGCCGTTGCCGTTGTAACTGCGTCCATTTTAAATTAAATGCAACGATGACAACCGGTGTGTCTCAAGGAAGTCACCGAGGGACATTTATCTTTCTCTTATTCATCAACAATCTCTGCACCCGCATCAAGTCTAGAAAACAACTCTACGCTAATCAGATCTGAAAACCTGTCACTCAATTGCTTCTGCAGATCAACGTTGTCAAATGTAAGTTTCGGGCACTCGTTAACTGTAAGGCGTTGCGAATATACCGTTCAAGCCCGTGTCATCGAGATAGAGAGATGGATTCTATCCGTGACTTGGGAGTGTTATTCGACAGAAAACTGACCAGACATTCTCTCAAGGATTAATTGGTTCGTTACTCCTCGTAGTACAAGGATTTGTCTGGTTCTGTGGATTCCTAGGCAGCGTACAGCATATGGCCAGAATAATCCGGTGGACAGATGTGGTTGCAAAGTCAATGAAACTGCTTCAGTTTAATGACTTCCATAGTACTAAATCTAGTTAAAAGTTAGCACTGATACATTTTTAACAGTGACATTAGCAATAGCATTAAGTGTATTCTGTACGGTACATACCGAAGACGTAATAAATAAATAAATAAGATTTCCTTGCGGATTTTTAAGATATTTAACCCCCGACTTCTTCTAATGAACTGGACTGGGAAGCAGAACTAAGCTCAATATTACCACGGGGTTTTGGAGTGAAGCATTTAAAAAATGGAACGGAGCTTAATCGTATAAAGGGTTACGCCGCGGTAGAGTTTTCGTAAAAATAACATGTTATTCTCGAGGTGCCTGTGCTTATGTATAAGAAATTGTATGACGGTATAACGTTTCTGGCTTGAGAGAGATCAGTTCGACAGTTATGCGTGATACCATATACGACGACAAGTCTTACTATTCGGCATTTAAATTACCTTAGTAGCCTTTGCCTATCGCCAAAGCAGCAGCGCACCTCACAGTGTCGACGCGACCAACGAGCACCGACAGCATCAGCATACACCATGTTTCTACAGCGATATCATATATTCATATATCTGTCGTCGTCGCACATGTCCGGGTCATCATCGGGGCTACTGCCTTGATGTTCGCGATCAGGTGTTGTTCCTAACTTCTTTCCCTCATTGCTAGTAGCTCCCTCATTGATGGTATTAGCTGTTGAGTTTGTGGTACTCGACGCGGACCTCGTAGTTTTTTTTTATTCATTTCGTTTATTTGATAGGCACAAATGCGTTAGCTTGGCGGTGCCAAATGCTTATGTTTTTACATTTTGGATATCTTAAAACTAGGAGGTTACAATGTTGAAATATTTTTTTTTTACAAAGGAAAAAAAAAGTTTACAGCTATCTTAAGACTAGAAATAAGATTCAATATACAAGATAGGACCAAAAGATTTTTTTATGAAAAAATTTAAAACAAGGGATTCACTTTGATATACAAGAGGGGGAGTAATAGTATTTTACGAAATATTTTACGGTTATCTTAAAACTAACAATATAGTTTAGTACACAAAAGGGGGAACAAATATTTATGAGAAACTTCACAGAAATCTTAAAACTAGGGATTCAATTCTATTTACAAGATGGAGGACAAGAGTTTCAATAAAGAGTAAAAATTATAGCTATCTTAAAACTAGGAATACAGAATACTAATTTGAATTTTTTAACTAAAACTTATGCTTGGTCAAGATATTCAGAGGGTGGCTTATTTCCGCATCAGTGTAGCAGCAGTTGTATCAAGGACAGGGGAGAGACAGGGAAAGAAGAGCAAAACTTGCAACTTTCGCTCGAACGGGGGGGGGGGGGGAGGGGGATCAGCGAAACAAATTTGCGCCTCAGTCTAATAAGTCGTCGAGTACCGGATTGGCGGATGGTATTCTTCGGACCCGCGGGGAATCCTTCAAAAGTCATCGGACCTCGAGTCGCTTTCGCTTCAGTTTCCTTCTATGCAGGCGTAGTGGTAAGGGCGACGGCGGTTACATAGTGGCACTCTGGAGCTGATCGGTTCCACAAGGCAGGAGGAAACTCTAAAAACGAGAAATAAAAGAGAGGGGCTAAATTGGGATATTTATCGTTTTTATGAAGGTATAAATAAGGGACATATAGGGGAAATCACGAGTTGCCAGCATATCTCGGACTGGTACATTGGGTGGTCTACCTCGGGCCCGAAGGGATTCCTTTAACTGAGACCTGGCGTCACAATACCCGGCGCATACCCAGACAACGTGTTCGATGTCGTGATAGCCCTCGTCACAAGCGCACAGACTACTCTCCGCAAGCCCAATACGCCGCAAATGCGCATCCATGGTGTAGTGATTGGACATAAGTCGGGACATTACGCGAATAAAATCCCGACCCACATCCATCCCCCCGAACCAAGGCTTCGTTGATACCTTTGGGATAATCGAATGTAGCCATCGTCCAAGTTCCCCGTTGCTCCACGAGGTTTGCCAACTGTTGAGCGTCCTCTGATGACAAATACTAAAAAATTCGTTGAAGCAGATTGGTCTTTCGTATATGTCACCATTTAATGCGCCCGCCTTTGCTAATGAGTCGGCTTTTTCGTTGCCCGGGATAGAACAATGAGAGGGGACCCAAACAAAGGTAATCTGATAAGATTTTTCAGATAACGTACACAAGGACTCCTGTATCATCCCCAGAAAATACGGGAGTTGCTTTTTAGGCTTCACCGCACGAAGAGCCTCGATAGAGCTGAGGCTGTCCGAAACGATGAAGTAGTGATCTGTGGGCAGAGTGTCGATGATCCCAAGGGTGTACTGAATTGCAGCTAACTCTGCGACGTAAACTGAAGCGGGATCATTGAGCTTGAATGAAGCGGTGATAGTATTGTTGAAGATACCGAAGCCAGTGGACCCATCGAGATTTGATCCGTCAGTGTAAAACATTTTGTCGCAGTCGACTTCTCGGAATTTATTATAAAATATATTGGGGATCACCTGCGGGCGTATATGGTCCGGGATTCCACGAATCTCTTCCTTCATGGATGTGTCGAAGAATACAGTAGAATCAGAAGTATCTAGGAAACGGACACGGTTGGGATTGTACGAAGAAGGATTGATGCTCTGTGCCATGTAGTCGAAGTACAAGGACATAAAACGGGTTTGAGAATTAAGCTCGACGAGCCTCTCGAAATTTTGAATTACCAACGGGTTCAGAATGTCGCATCGGATGAGCAATCCATATGAGAGTTCCCAAAATCGATTTTTTAGCGGAAGAACGCCCGCCAGCACTTCGAGACTCATCGTATGGGTCGAGTGCATGCAACCCAAGGCAATGCGCAAGCAACGATACTGGATTCTCTCCAGTTTGATGAAGTGTATGTTCGCAGCGGAGCGGAAACAGAAACACCCGTACTCCATCACCGACAATATCGTTGTTTGGTACAACCTGATCAGGTCTCCTGGGTGAGCACCCCACCATGTTCCAATTATTGTTCGGAGAAAATTGATCCTTTGTTGGCATTTCTGTTTCAGATACCTAATGTGACATCCCCAGGTACCTTTAGAGTCGAACCAGACCCCGAGATATTTAAATGTGAAAACCTGGTTGATCGTTGCACCCATTAATAAAAGCTGGAGTTGCGCCGGCTCACGCTTCCTAGAAAAAACAACCAACTCAGTTTTCTCCGTGGAGAACTCAATACCCAGCTGAAGAGCCCAAGCAGACAAATTGTCCAAGGTATTTTGTAATGGTCCTTGCAAGTCGGCAGCTTTGGGCCCTGTAACAGAGACCACCCCGTCGTCTGCAAGTTGCCTTAGCGTGCATGAATTGGCAAGACAATCGTCAATGTCATTCACGTAGAAATTGTAGAGCAGGGGACTTAGACATGAGCCCTGGGGAAGACCCATGTAGCTAAATCGCGATGTTGTTAAATCGCCATGCGAAAAGTGGATGTGCTTTTCAGACAACAGGTTTAGCAAAAAGTTATTTAAAATTGGCGAAAGACCATGCTGGTGCAGCTTCTCTGACAGAATGTTGATAGAAACTGAGTCAAAAGCCCCCTTAATATCCAAGAAGACTGATGCCATCTGCTCTTTGTTAGCATAGGCCATTTGGATTTCTGTAGAAAGCAACGCAAGGCAATCGTTCGTCCCTTTGCCTTTGCGGAAGCCAAATTGTGTATCTGACAGTAAGCCATTTGCTTCAACCCAATTGTCGAGGCGAAACAAGATCATTTTCTCGAATAACTTCCGAATACAGGACAGCATTGCAATCGGCCGATACGAGTTGTGGTCGGAGGCTGGTTTTCCTGGTTTTTGGATGGCGATGACCTTCACTTGCCTCCATTCATAAGGGACAATGTTACCCTCAAGAAACTTGTTAAATAAATTCAACAAGCGCCTTTTTGCAGTGTCAGGCAGATTCTTCAGCAAGTTGAATTTGATTCTGTCTAACCCTGGGGCGTTATTGTTGCACGATAAGAGAGCAAGTGAGAACTCCACCATTGAAAACGGTGTTTCGTTCGCGGTATCGTGAGGAGACACGGCGCGGCACGTTTTCTGTACCGGGACAGAGTCCGGACAGATCTTCTTGGCGAAAGCGAATATCCAACGGTTTGAATATTCCACGTTCTCGTTGGTACTATTACGGTTACGCATACGTCGAGCCGTACCCCAAAGAGTGCTCATCGCTGTTTCTCTCGTTAACCCGTCGACGAACCGGCGCCAATAACTGCGTTTTTTGGCTTTCATTAGACTCTTCATTCGCCTTTCTAACGACGCGTACTGTTGATAGCTAGCGGGTAACCCGTCTTCCCGGAAGGCCTTATATGCAGTGGACTTTTCCGCGGACCGTCCATGGGTATTCGCGCTGGGTACTGGTTTAGTCTGAGCTTGATTCGCACTGTCGAGAATCAAGCCAGCCAAAAACCTGTACTCTTCCTCCGGAGGAAGTTCTTGAGTGGATTCGATTTTAACGGATATCGCGGTCGCGTAACTCTTCCAATCAATGTTCCGTGTGAGGTCATATGAGACATTGATTGTTTCCGATGGTCTTGAACCGTTAGCAATTGAAATCACGATAGGCAAATGATCGCTACCGTGGGGATCAGGGATCACCTTCCACATGCAATCTAACTGTAGCGATGTCGAGCAAAGCGTCAAATCCAACGCGCTTGCGCGTGCTGGTGGTGTAGGAATCCGCGTCATTTCTCCCGTGTTTAAGATGGTCATGTTGAAATTATCGCAAAGATCTTGGATTAATGTTGATCTATTATCATCATGAAGACAGCCCCATACCGTACCGTGCGAGTTAAAGTCTCCCAGAACTAGCCGCGGTGCCGGTAAGGATTCCGTGATATTACAAAGCGTTCGGTGCCCTACCGAGGCTCTAGGAGGAATGTAGATGGAAGCAATGCAAAGGTCTTTACCTTTGATTAAAACTTGACAAGCGACAATTTCAATACCTGGTGTCGAAGGGAGGTTAATTCGGTTGAAAGAATGGCACTTTTTAATCCCCAAAAGTACTCCTCCATAGGGGTTTTCTCGATCCAGACGAATTATATTAAAGTCGTGGAAGTTGAGATTTATATCGGGAGTTAACCAAGTTTCACATAATGCGAAAGCATCACATTTTAAACTATTTAGTAAAAATTTAAAGGAATCGATTTTCGGGAGGATACTTCTGCTGTTCCACTGTAGAACAGTGATCGAATCGGTGACCTCGTTCGATGACTTAGCCATCGAAGGATACGATCGCTGCAAGGAGGGGCCATTTAGTAGTCAACTGCTTCAAAAATGTTTGCACTATAGGGAGAAAACGTATCAGAAGGCTTTTAAGAGGATCAGTAACATTGAAAGCTGTGAAAATTAAGTCCACTATGTCAGAAAATTTCATTAGTCCGCTACTGGACTGAGTATCTGTTTGAAAAAAGGGGACACTTGGGGTTTTGGATGTCCCTGGAAGTGGTGGGTACTCCTTGTTAGAATTAATATTTCCAAGTCCTGGAGCAAATTGCTTCGGCTTTTGTGCATCACTTCCGTTGGATTTATTGGTTGTAGATGGCGCACTCTGAGTGGACGACACCTTGGCACCCTTACGAGGCAATGTAGGGGAGGCTGGATTTCTCCTCTTCCTGGATTCCCCTGGGTTAACCAAAGATGTTCCCTCTCGTGGGTCGTCAGATTCTTGCTCAACGTTAGCCAAACCAGCATAGGGATTTTCGGACAGGACAGATGGCGAAGCATTCTTTAGCATTTCTGCATAAGAACGCCTTGAGCGTTCCTTAAGGGAGCGCTTAATTTTATCCCCGCGCTGCTTGTACGCAGGACATGATTTAAGAGCATGTGAAGGGCCCCCGCAGCAAGTGTATTCAGTTTCTTTGTCGCAAGAGTCATCCTCATGCTCTCCTTCGCATTTGCCGCATCGTTTCTTATTTCCACAATATGTGGCTGTGTGGCCCAACTGCTTGCAATTGCTGCAGTTCATGACCCGCGGTACGAACAGGCGAACTGGTAGGCGAACCTTGTCAAGGAGGATGTAGTTGGGAAGAGAGGACCCGGCGAATGTCACCCGAATCGAGCCTGATAGAGAGTAGGTAGTCTTACCTCCCTCGGTGTTTGCGGTATACAATTGTTTGCATTCCAAGATCTTAATCTGTTCAAGTGAGGGGTCCTTAAAGCAGCCAACCCCGTGCTCCAACAGTTCTTCGCATTTCAGGCCCGGTTCGGACACTACCCCATCGATTTCACAGGCCACACAAGGCACGTACGCTTTAAATTCCCGCGTAAAGCGCTCACAGCAAGCAATCGCGTTTGCCTGGCCGAGATCACTCACTAGAACACGTATCTTGTTTGCCCGACCACGTGTTATCTGAGTTACGGCCGGGTAATTAGCAGTCAGATCTCGAGAAAGTTTTAATATATTAACCGGTTTCTCTCCGGTCCGAAAATATACCACCCATGGCCCAGAGGAACCTTCTGGGTACTGCTTTATACGGGGAGCAATGCGAGTATTAGGGGGATCAGGGACTTCCATGATTACATCAGATGGTATTTCGCCCTCGGCCATTTAAGCACGAGGGCAGAGCGTTATATAAACGGGAATGTGTCTTATTATTTGATTACAAGGTAGAGTAAAAGTAGGGAAAAGGAAAGAAAGCAAACGAGGAAAAAAAAAAGCAAAACTTATCTGCAAACAACGTCGATTGTTCCGCACCAGCGAAAACAATGTACTGGATTTACTGCCGGCACCAGCAGAATGGCAGCTAACGAACGAACAAAGGATGACCTTGAATCACTGAAATTTACACACCGAACACCACTGTGAAATATAACGATCCGTTCCGTTCAAAGGTTGGGAGACGTATGACCTCGCAGTTGTCATTATTGTTTGAACAGCAGCTACAAATTTGGCAACCGTTTGTGGCTCAGGGAATATTGGAGACTGAGTGTTCGTACTTCTTTCTGTAGATGAGCTTTTCCTAGCGGTTTCTGGGCAGGGTTGTCCGTAATGTGCCATTGGTTCACAGAACTGGCACGTGTTAGTTTGTCCTTGATATGTACATACAGTTCGCTGTATAATGGTATCACCCCCTTCTGTTGTGTATTGCAGGGTAAGGTGGGTTAGTCTACCCGCATTGTCACCACGAGAACACCATTCGAAATACCTGGGAATTAGTTTCTCAATGTGTATCCTTTGTCCTTCAGACTGCACTGGTTTGGACAGAAGCAGAGACACACTGACTATGGTGACCGATGCCTTTGATGGTTGAAAGTAGATATCTATATGCTGCCGAAAGAACGTTAGACGTCGTTTGCTCTTTTAGTGCACCTCCGGACAAGCGAGGGTATCAAACCATATTTTGCGATACTCCAACGAATAGCTCTGTCGGAAATTGATAGTACGACGGTTTCCGTTATTTCTCTGACTGTGATCTTTGCGTTTCTCTTAATTTTCCGTATACTTCTGACGTCACTCCTTGGTTTCTTTTTGCGTTTCCTGTCTCCACCAAGGCTCACAACTGATTCAAATGTACTGCCTATAATCGACAATTTGTCCCATGTTCCATGGGATTTCCTATCTACATGGAACTAACTTACAAGTAAATTGAAGCAAATTTTCACAACTGTTTTTCGCTTATACATAGCACGCTTTCCTGAAATAGTCATATTTTTTAAATGTTAAAGGGTGGCTCCTGTAACCATCGATGAGTGTAGCTACAGCGGAGCGAATAATAGCATTCTGTCGTGGGCGAGATGAGAAGGTAGACTGCTACTACTGTCAATGTATTCGATTCCAACTAATTCGATTCCAGCTAGGGAAGTGAAGTAAAACTGACACACAACATAGAAAGTAGCCATCATGTCAGTGGATACCTGGAGTCTTCAGCGTGCCAGTCCAACCGCTCAGAATTTGCAACAACGCTGCGAAATTTCCTAAACAAGTTAAAACTCATCGACGTCGATCATCACGCCAAACCGATTTCCTTTGTAAACCCTGATCTAAAGATGTGTATTCACGACTACGTAAGGATAGATGCTGTCAAAGTCCCACCGTATGAAGCACCGTTTCGGCTGCGAACAAGGAATCGACGAACATCCAGTTCAAGATGAAAAAACGAAAATCACACCATCTGGCCATCGAGTACGGTTCTTGGTATAACTGGGAGCGACTCTGTGGTATTGTTGTACACATAACTCTCCAAACTACTTTCAGATATCCCTCGGAATTTTGCGCTCAAAACACTAGGAAAAGGAAGAACAGAAATAAAAAGAACAAAATTGTTAAACGCATCTTTACAAGTGAACGGTTGTTTTATTTCATCTCTACTTTTTCCGTCACCACAAGCTCTTCGCCTCATCTGGTATACCGCAAGGCGGTATCATGGTACAGTCGTGATTAGCTGGTTGGACACTTTTTAACTGGACCGCTTTTTAGTTGGATCTCCGCTAGTTGGACCATTGTCCAACTAAAAAAACCTATTTTAATCCACCTAGCGGTGCAATTGTGCCTTTCTCAATCATGAATCACGAGAATGTGTGCGTTGTTTATATTCATTAAAAACTTTTAAATGCATATATTACATTTTATTATTATACATCACATGACAACTATATACAGGAAAATAAATCATTATTCGAGTTCTAAAATTTTGAAAAAGAAAAAACAGCCACGGTAATATTGAACTGAAAAAAGGTGCGAAATCGGCAAAGTCTCAAAAAGTCGATTTTTATAAAAAAAAAAAAATTTCGATATAACATAAAATCTCGACGTTTCATGCATTTTAAAGATGTTTGGCATCAAAAATACGAATTCGCCGGGGCTTCCGGAACCGATGATGGTGGCCAATGTGGCCAAATAGACTTTGAATGGATGTTAGTGACCTAATACTACAAATCGAAGCAGTTGTGGTCATATTTTGGAAAAAAAATCACCTTTATACATTCATTGCAGAATTTATTAAAATCGACATTTTCTGCGTGTTCGTACTCATCACCCTGTAATTCCGGAACCGGAAGTCGGATCCATTAGAAATTCAATAGCAGCCTATGGGAACGTTGCACCTTCATTTGAGACTAAGTTTATCAAAATCGGTTCAGCCATCTCTGAGAAAAATGAGTGACATTTTTGGTCACATACACACACACATACGCACATACACACACACATACATACATACACACACAGACATTTGCCGAACTCGACGAACTGAATCGAATGGTATATGTCACTCGGCCCTCCGGGCCTCCGTTAAAAAGTCGGTTTTCAAAGCAATTGCAATACCTTTCTATTGAGAAAGGCAAAAACATCTGAATGTCAAAATCTTATGTCAAATTTACTTTGACAATCAATCTGACAATTATTGGAGATGTGAATCGATGCAATTGCACTACTAACGTCTCCTGTGGAGAGTTTTTGACATCTGTCAGTCGGTCCAACTAACGAATCAAATTCAAATCAAATCAAAATGATGACGGCGCCGATGGTTGGGTGGTAAGCGTGACCGCCATCCACCCCAGTTGATCTTGGTTCAATCTCAGTCGAGGTCGTTGAGATTTTTCAGAGGTGAAAAAATCACCAGGGTCACACCTTCCTTCGGAAGGGAAGTAAAGCCGTTGGTCTCCGGTCCATGAATTGATGGGTCGATATCCAATCCAGATAGTGGAAGTGTCACCTCTCTGGCGACGGTGTTTGGCCTCGTAGCGGAAATAGGCCGACGGAAAATAAACAAAATTGGAAGAAGAAGAAGAAATCAAAATGATACCACAGAATCCCGTTAAATTGGGTAAAAATTTGTATTTTTGTTCGTGAAAGATTGCGTAGGGGTTGATGGGCTTATTTATTGCATATTTTTGAATAAAATGACAGAATTACTTACCTATTACGTTGCAAGCGTTCAATTGATAATTATTTTCAAACGTGCATCGATCAAAAATTCGCCCTTATTTAACCTTCTTCAAACCAAGGACTATTCTCCATAAAAAAATGCACCTGGAAATTCATAGTTAAATGCGAGTGACTTGCGTAGTTCCCCTCTATTCTAACCACTTTTCGTTACACCTGATTTTAGTTTAATTTTCAAAGTGCATTCCCATCTCGAAAACAAAACAGAATAAGCAAACCAAGGGCTATTCTCGAGAAAAAAAGCTGCATTTACAATAAATAAATTAGTCCAGCGATACCAAAGACACACCGCTTGAGGATATTCGTCACAATTACAGCAAAGTCGTTTACCCGAATGTTCTAATAGTGGACGAACTGTTCTCTTTTTGTTCCAGCCATTCCGATGACGAGCCGGATCGTGATGGTACCGGTTTCGAAAAGCCCAAATGCGACATTTGCAATCGACAATTCGCTAAATTAGGAAACGTAAAGCGGCATAGGCGAACCCACACCGAAAAAACATCCCACCGGTGTGACATTTGCTGGAAAACCATTACGCGAAAGGATTCACTCGAAAGCCATAGAAGAGCGCATACCGGCGAACGACCGTTTGATTGTGAAATATGCGGCAAAAGTTTCGCATGCCAACCCTATCTCGACACTCATATGAGATTGCACACTGGACATCACAAATTCACGTGCGATGTTTGTGGCAAAGGATACAGTTCAAAGTCTAAGTTTACGACCCACGTGAGATCCCATACAGGCGAGCGTCCGTTCGAATGTGACATATGTGGAAAAAGTTTTGCTAGTCAGTTTTACCTGAGAAGTCATTCGCTAGGACATACAGAAAATCACAAGTTCAGCTGTGATGTTTGTGGCAAGGGATACGGTACAAGAGCCAAGCTTGCGATTCATGAGAAATCCCACAGCACCACCGAGAGCCCATACAAATGTAACATTTGCGGCAAAGAATTTTCCTTCAGTGCACAGTTCAATCAGCATATGAAGTGTCATAATGCAGCACGTCTGCATCGGTGCAATGTTTGCAACAAAGAGTTCAGACTCAATTCCCACCTGGTCTCACACATGCGTTGTCACAGCGGTGAACGACCATTCAAATGTGAAGTTTGCGGTTCTTCGTTCAGGTTTTCCAGTAACCTGGTAGGGCACATGAAATGTCACTTGAACCCAGCATCGAAACCTTTCGAATGTGACGTATGTGGAGCAAAATTTAGTCTGCAAGCACACCTCACCGCGCACGGTGTGGTTCATCGGCGGGGACAGTTTCATGAATGTTTTACTTGTGACCAACAATTTCTCACCCTCAGAGAGCTGGAGAAGCACAGAGTCACCATTCACCACTATCGACCGTACAAGTGTACGATCTGTGACAAAGCTTGTGCCACCATGTCGAACTTACGGGATCATGAGAAAGTTCACACCGACGTGATGCGACTCAAGTGTCCTATTTGCGAGCAGAACTATTCGAGGAAATCAAGCCTTCAAACACATGTTAAAGTAATACACGGTCGGGATAAATTTTTGTAGTGGTAAGGAACAACCAGTAAATCGGGGTCTAAAACGTTATTTTCTTTTCGACGAACGATGCCGTACAGAAAACTCATCGTCATATTTTGTGGTCAGCACTGCGACTTAAACTGTTGGTGTTCTGATGAAGGACGGGGTTACCCGCTTCAAGAACGATGATCTTCGACTAGACTCCAAAAAACCAACACTCCAATATTAAAAAAAAATGATGGAGCATCTTTGCAATTCATTATTCGTTAATTTTCGTATAATTTAAAGCTTATGGCATTTGTTTGAGTATCCACTGATTTCTCAAAAATTAAAAACCGGCTACACTGCATTTACAATTGAGATATCTGACGTTTAAAATACGCACACCGAGATCTCGCATTTTTATACTACCGCCCTCCCCTTAAGCCCACAAGCGGTTTGTTTTCCTCCCAATTCGCAGTGCAAATGATTTGTTTTCCTCCCAATTTAAACGTCAAAACGGCACAATACTAACGCAGCTGGATAAGTCTATGGAACCAAAAAAATACCTTAGTTCACTTCGCTAACACAGATATTCTCGGTTCTTAGTTGCTTTGGGGTGATATCCATCCATCCAGGATCAATAACAAAAACAGCGCTCGAGAGGATATTCGTCACAATTACAGCGAAATCGTTTCGTTCCAAAGTTCTAATAATGAACGAATTGTTCTCTTTTTGTTCCAGCCACTCCGACGACGACGAGCCGGATCATGATGGTACCACCGGTTTTGAAAAACCCACCAAATGCGACATTTGCGATCGACAATTCGCTACGCCTGGCTACCTAAAATTGCATATGCGAACACACATCGAAAAGTCATCCCACCGGTGTGACATTTGCGGGAAAACTTTAAAACGGAGGGACGTTCTCGAAACACATAGAAGAATGCATACCGGCGAACGACCGTTCCGTTGTGGTTTGTGTGACGAAGGTTTCGCATGCAAACGCTCTCTGAGGATGCATGTGAGATGGCATACTGGAAATCACAACTACAAGTGCGATGTTTGTGGCAAAGAATTCGGTTTAAAATGTTTCTTTATGGACCACGTGAGAACCCATACAGGCGAGCGCCCGTTCGAATGTGGCATATGCGGAAAAAGGTTTGGTAAAAAGTCTCTCCTGAGAACGCATACGTTAAGACATACAGCAAAGCGCACGTTCAAGTGCGATATTTGTGGTAAAGGATTTACTACAAGAAACATCCTTGTGGAGCACGAGAACTCCCATAGCAACGAGCGCCCACACAAATGTGACGTATGTGGCAAGACCTACAAACGTATCTATACGCTACGTATTCACAGGGGAGTACATATGGCTGAACATCCTTTCAAATGTGACATTTGTGGCAAGCGATTCGCTATCCTGGGGAAGCTCAATCGGCATCAGAGGATTCATAGCGACGCACGTCTGCATCGGTGTAATGTTTGCAAAAAAGAGTTCAGATGCAATTCTCTCCTCGTCACACACATGCGTTGTCATACTGGTGAACGGCCATACAGTTGTGACGTTTGCGGTTCTTCGTACAAGACTTCTGGTGCTCTGGCAGGGCACATGAAAATTCACTTGAACCTAGCATCAAACCCGTTCGAATGTGATATATGCGGAGCAAAGTTCAGATATCGGAGCAATCTTACCGTTCACAGTAAGGTTCATCGACAGACACCGTTCCATGAATGCCCTAATTGTGACAAACAATTTCTCCACTCTGGAGAGTTGGATATGCATAGAATTACCATTCACAACGATCAACCGTACAAATGTATGATCTGTGACAAAGTCTCCACCACCAAGTCGAACTTGCAGGAACATCTCAAAATTCACACTGGTGTGGTTCGGCACAAGTGTGACATTTGCGAGCAGAGCTTTACAAGGAAACCAAACCTTAAAAAACACGTAAAGCAAATGCACGCTCAAGGTAAACCCCTGTAATGTAAAGCAATCGCCAAATCATAGTCTAAAATGGTCTATTGTGTACAACGAACGATGCCGTATAGTAATCTTATCATCATGTTTTTGCCGTTCCCGTTGTAACTGCGTCCATAATGAACTCAAGGAAGTCACCCACGAAAACTTGTCTTTCTCTTATTCATCAACAATCTCTACACCCGCATCAAGTCTAGAAAACAACTCTACGCTAATCAGATCTGAAAATCTTTCACTAAATTGCTACCGGACTCTACTCTGCTGTGCTTCAATATGAACGACATGCAGATCAACGTTATTAAATGTAAGGTGGTAAGTTTCGGGCGCTCGATAACTGTAAGGCGTTGAGAATATACCCTTCAAGCCGGTGTCATCGAGATAGAGAGTGGATTCTATCCGTGATTTGGGAGTGTTATTCGACAGAAAACTGACCAGATATTCTCTCAATGATTAATTGGTTCGTTACTCCTCGTGGTGCAAGGATTCGTCTGGTTCTGTGGATTCCTAGGCAGCGTACAGCATATGGCCAGAATAATTCGGTGGACAGATGTGGTTGCAAATTCAATGAAACTGCTTCAGTTTAATGATTTTCATACTACTAAATCTAGTTATAAGTTAGCAATGAGACATTTTTAACAGTGACATTAGCAATAGCATTAAGTGTAATCTGTACGGTACATACCGAAGACGTAATAAATAAATAAATAAGTTTCCCTTGAGGATTTTTAAGATATTTAACCGTTGACTTCTTTTAACGAACTGGACTGGGAGCTCAACTAAGCTCAATATTACCAGGGATTTGGAGTGAAGCATTAAAAAAAAGGAACGGAGCTTAATCGTATAAAGGGTTACGCCGCGGTAGAGTTTTCGTAAGAATAACATGTTATTCTCGAGGTGCCTGTGCTTATGTATAAGAAGATGTATGACGGTATAACGTTTCTGGCTTGAGAGAGACCAGTTCGACAGTTATGCGTGATACCATATACGACGACAAATCTTACTATTCGGCATTTAAATTACCTTAGTAGCCTTTGCCTATCGCCAAAGCAGCAGCGCACCTCACAGTGTCGACGCGACCAACGAGCACCGACGGCATCAGCATACACCATGTTTCTACAGCGATGCAACGCATGAAAAGCAAAATGCCAATAGCCAATCCAGTTTTTTTACCATTTTTTTGTTAACGACCTATTGAGTCAAATTTTCAACTATTCGTCGCTGTTGTGCTATCTTATGACAAACGCCATTTTGGGGTAAATTGAGTTAGATATGCCACATTACTTGTCTAAAAAATCTCTACAAAGTGGCGTTTACAGAATTTTGACATTCTGCTTGGTTACTGAGATATAGCGAGAAAAGTGCTGAGAAATTTTTAATTTTTTGCTTCAAATGACTGTGTCTGGGGATTAGCTCAAATTATCTTGATGTATAAGATGTTTTTATATGTAAAACTATCTGAGAAACACAATGGCATAATCATTTTCAAAACAGTAATGCTCGAATTGTGAGAAAAATGCAATTTTATTTTTAAACTGGAAATATAGCATATTTGGCAACACTGTAACCAAAAATAACTATTTTTTATAGATTCCCTGACTCATTTCCTTCAAAATGCATCGCACCGTTTGTTTATAGACCAAATGAAGCCAAAGATATGAATAAAAGTTATTAATTGATGATTTTTTTCTATGGAAAATTTTCCATGCACGAATATGACACGCCATACAAATTTTGTCATTAATACACACCTATGACACGTGTGAATGCGACTTTTGTTTACATTTATAGTAAAAACTCACAACATAGTCAACCGATCTTCGAAATATTTGAGATATTAATACAGAATAGATAAAAGCATCAATTGTTTTCTTTAAATTGTTTATATAATTTATAAGATTTAAGATACTCAATCTCAAACTTTAAAAATCGTTTTTCTCGAAATGTGCAAAATGGCGCTTGTCATAAGATAGCACAACAGCGACGTATTGTTACAGCATTTAATTAGCAAGGGACTGGAAGGTGAAGTATATTTTTCAATATTAAGAGCCATAGTACTCAAGGGAGAGCAATGAGTTGAAGGGAGAAAGTTTGGAAAAGCGTGGAAGGGTCATATGAGCAAGCTTAGAGTTTACCGGCGACTTAACGCTTTGTCTGCTACCGTAGGAGTCAGGATCTCTTGGTATTAGAAATGCGAATCACCTGCGAGTCTACATCTTGTCCGGACAAGCGTAAAATAACTTGTTACTTCATGCTGTCGGAACCGACCAACCCAGACGGTTCAGTCTCTATTGCGAGAGTGAGCGACAATCGCCGGTAGGAATGGTACAGCTCTCGCAAGAGATGATCCACCCAGGCGGGAAGATTCGCACAAAGCAAAATGCAAATATGTATCCCAGACTGAGCAGGCAGTGCAGATAGCGTGCACGATTTGCTTGTGTGTTTGATGATAGGGGATGCTGAATATAAAGGGCGACCACGAAATTATTGCGACACATTCAACAGGGCATAACTTTTTTACCATTGGGTAAAAATCAACCAAATTTTGCACACTTTCTCATCGGTGTGTATTGTTTACATGCTGTCAAACTCGAAGTCGTGTTTTTTGATTCAACGAAAATGGAGGTGAACCAACGCGAGTCGAGAGAACAAATTCTTTCCAAACACCTGGAATTTCCTGACCTGTCGCACCGGCAGTTGGGAAAAATGTTGAACATTCACCATTCAACCGTCTCCAGAGTGTTGAAGCGGTTCCAGGAGCGGTTGACATTGGACCACGGCAAAGGAGCTGGAAGAAAACCGGGACCATAGAACAAAAAGACGGAGGGAAAGGTGAAGCGGATGATTAAAGCAAATCCCAACGTCTCAAGCCGTGATTTGGCTAAAAAGATCGGCATGTCGCAGAGCTACGTCCAGAATGCAAAGAAGAGAGCTGGACTACATACATACAAGGTACAGAACTTCCCAAACCGCGATGAGCGGCAACAATCGACGGCTGAAACTCGGGCACGGAAGCTCTACGAGAAGATGCTGACAAAATATGGCTGCTGTGTGATGGACGACGAAACGTATATAAAAGCCGATTCTAAGCAAATTCCGGGGTTGGAGTTTTTCACCGGCAAGAGCAAGTTCTATGTGGACGACAAATTTAAGAAGAAGAAAATGTCGAAGTTCGCCTCCAATTATCTCATTTGGAAGGCCATCAGCTCTTGCGGACTGAGGAGTGATTCTTTCGTGGCAAAGGGCACAAAAAATGGAGAGATCTACAAATCTGAGTGCCTCGAGAAGCGCCTTTTGCCGTTCTTGCAGCAGCACGACGAAGCTCCGCTATTTTGGCCAGATTTGGCATCATGCCACTATTCTAAAAGTGTCCCGGTGTGGCATGAGGCCAATTCCGTCCATTTTGTTCCAAAGGACATGAATCCGCCAAACTTTCCGGAGCTGCACCCGGTGGAGCAGTACTGGGCAATGATGAAGCAGGAACTTCGGAAGAGCAAGAAGACAGTCAAAGACGAGGACATGTTAAGAAAATGGAAAAAAACTGAGAAACTGGTACCGGATGACACTATAAAGACTTTGATGGAGGGCATCAAGCGAAAATGCGTTCAATTTTACAATCAAGGCTCCATCGATTAACTTTTCTTTTGATTTTTGAAGTAAATATATGTATAAAACTACACTAAAATTTTGGTTTGATTTTAAACATTATAAAAAAATTGGCATGACATTTTTGGTGTCGCAATAATTTCGTGTTCGCCCTTTATAGTACTTGTGCCTTGTGTAGTCCGTGTAGTGTGACAGAACATAGTTCCGATCAACCCATTCGCATGTTATAAGATACCGCAAATATGATGAAACAGTCACTAATCAGCATTCGGATTGCCCTAGTTAGACCTCGCTTATCACCAGAATATCAGCCCCGTAATCGTGAAACCAATGGCAGTCCAACTGGATTCAAAGTGATTGGGTACGCCTCTTCTGCGGGGGAGGTAATCAACGAGCACAGACACGCGACACTATACCCCACACGTCTTCGACATGCGCGAAAAAAAATATTTAAAATGTATAAAACTAGAGTAATTGATGTAAATGAATAAAATTTAACGGAATATGACGAATTTAAATAAGGACAAAAAAGTAATAAAATGAATATGGAAAATAGGTGAAAACGTGTAATTGCAAATTGGGAAAGACGAAACATAGAGAAATCAATAAGTGAAGAAAATTCCAAACGTATGGGTACGCCCCACTTATATTATTAGGATCCCAAAATTATTTCAAACGTAAAAATGACTGATAACAGTATAATTTCATTAAATTATCGTACAAAATTAGTTTCACATTTTTAAAATTCCGCAATACAACAATATACGTAAAAGTTGTGAAAGGGCCATTTCGATGTAAGTTCCAACAATTTTTCTTTAAGTATTTCAACCAAACGGGAAGAGTCGAATTTGGTAGAACTATTTCAAGCAACTTAAGGGAGTATTAAGGGTTTCAGCGTGAAAAAAACAGTTTTTTGCGATTTTTTAGAACAGCTCATCACCGGACAAAACGCCCCACTCTGCTAATGGTATGCCTAATTATTAGCACAACCGCAAAGTAACTATTAATTTTGAGCTATTTTTTCTCTCCAAGAGAATTGCTCTCTGGACCCCCTAGAAATGGGTGGCATGTGCGTGTGCTGTCAGTTCAATCGAAGATGACGTCGCTACAGCAAGCAAGCAAGCACTCCGCGAGCGTGCTGTACGGTTTTACGAAACGCATGGTCATAGTGGAAAAACGTTTACTGTAGACCAGTTTTGAGACGAAAATGTGGCCGTAAGTACAGTTTACCGGATCCTGGCATCCCTGAGCGTGAAGCGGAAGTCCGTCCGGCGAAGATAACGACGAAGAAGAAACGTTGAAAAAGCTGTTCGCGACAACAAGGACGGAACACGGGTTTGCGTGACGCCGGCCGAAAATGTCACTGCTCCCCCATACCTTAATTCTCCGAACCCTCAAGATGGAGGTCATCATCTTTCGGAAGAAGACTCGATCCTCCGAGTTTACGGATGAGCAGATAGCGATCATGAAATCGCACTGCCGTTTGGATGACGAAAAAAGAAAGTTATGCTGTACATCGCTATGTCGGACAGAGGGATTTCAAAGCCGTGGTTTAAGCCGAGCGGTGTACCAGAAGGAGTGCCTTGAGAAAATTCTTCTGTCGTTCTTAAAGGAGCGTCATGCGGATGGAAAGTGCGTCTTCTGACCGAACAAGGAAGGCGTCTTCCCATTACGTCAAGAAGATGCTGGAGTATCTTGAGCAGAAAAAGATGCCGTACGTGCCGAACCCGACCAGCTTTCCCTAGTGCCGTCCCATTGAGGATTTTTTTCGGCTCCCTCAGTGCCCTAGTGTACAAAAATAATTGGAGGGCAAAGGATACGAAGCATTTGACTATCAGGATCCGGAAGATGGACGTCAGTACCGGCCAGCGCTCTTGTGAAAGCATCGCAACTAAGTTGCGTCGTACGGCTGACCAGAGTCGCTTCTCCAATATTCTTTGACGTTTTTCTGAAGAATAAACATGTTTTAATAAAAAAAAACTGAATGTGTTAAAATTCAAAATTTCATTTTTTATTGAACACCCGTTGTTTGGGAGCATTTTGCCGTGGGCGAGCAAAGAAACTAGAATTTGAGCATCTTTGAAAAAATGTCGCTTCGATACAATAACAACTAAACCTCGTCAAGATCACGCAAACTACACACAGTGGATGGCGAGGAGTAATCCGCCTACTTGCTTGCTAAGAATTGTCATCTAAGTATTTTTTTGATTTTAACATTTTTTTACCTTCATTTTCACCAAAACTTGAGAGTACTGTTGAGCGTGTTGTTTCTGCAACGTCATTATCCACGGCGGGGGTCCCCTGAACAGGAGATAGCTTATGACGATGAGCAATATCTGGACTCATTACGATGTTTCTCCCGATACAGATTCACCAGCTTGCTTTCTCTCCAATTACAATGTAACCGAATAAAAAAATCCGCTCAGCTAACAGATATCCTTAGTTGCTTTGGTGTGATATTAATCCATCTAAAAGGAAACAATAGCAAAATCAACGCTTGAGGATATCCATCACAATTACAGCAAAGTCGCTTAGCAGAGCTTTTCTAATAGTGGACAAATTGTTCTCTTTTTGTTCCAGACACTCCGACGACGACGACGAGCCGGATCGTGATGGTAGCACCGGTCTCGAAAAGCCCACCAAATGCGATATTTGCGACCGACAGCTCGCTACGCTAGGCTACTTAAAACGGCACATGCGAACCATCCACTCAGAAAAATCCGTCCACCGGTGCGACATTTGCGGGAAAATCTGTAAGCGCAGTAACCTACTCGAAAGACACATAAGGACACATACCGGCGAACGACCATTTCATTGCGAAATGTGTGGCAAAGGTTTCTCATGCCAACCTTATCTGGACACTCATATGAGATTGCATACTGGGAATCACAACTACAAGTGCGATGTTTGTGGCAAAGGATACAGTTCAAAGAGTTTGTTTATGGACCACACGAGATCTCATACAGGCGAGCGCCCGTACAAGTGTGATATTTGTGGCAAAGGATTTACTACAGGAAACAACCTTGTGCAGCACAAGAAATCCCATAATAACGAGCGCCCACACAAATGTGACGTATGTGGCAAAACTTTCAAACATATCTATGACCTTCGGTATCACAGTGGAGTGCATATGGCTGAACATCCTTTCAAATGTAACACTTGTGGCAAGCGATTCTCTATCCTTGTACAGTTAAATCAGCATCAGAGGATTCATAATGAGCCACGTCTGCATCGGTGCGATGTTTGCAACAAAGAGTTCAGAAGTAATGCTGCCCTCGTCATACACATGCGGGGTCACACCGGTGACCGGCCATACAAATGTGAAGTTTGCGGTTCTTCGTTTAAGACTGCTAGTGCCCTGGAAGGTCACATGAGAATTCATTTGAACCTAGCATCAAAACCGTTCGAATGTGAGATATGCGGAGCAAAGTTCGGCCAACAAGGAACTCTTAGCATTCATAGTAAGGTTCATCGGCAGACACCGTTCCATGAATGTCCTAATTGTGACAAACAATTTCTCACCATTAAAGAGCTGGATAGGCATAAAGTCAACATTCACAGCGATCGACCGTACAAATGTATGATCTGTGACAAAGCCTCCACTACCATGTCTAACCTGCGGGAACATCTGAAACTTCACACGGGCCTGAATCGATTCCAATGTCAATTTTGCGAGCGGAGCTTTACGAGGAAACCAAACCTTACGAAACATGTAAAAGAAATGCACGCTGAAGATAAACTGCCTGTAATGTAATCGCCTGTAGGTATCGACAGGGGTAACTAAAAGAATCAATAGGAAAAAATAATTTAGGAGAGAGTAATTGAGAGAGAAATGAGATAGTGAGAGTAAGCACATTTGGTCAGTCGGTTAGTCACAGTCAGTCTTGTGATTGATCGCGGATAGTTAAAAAATAAATGAATAAGAATAATGAAATGAAAAATGTAAATAAATATGATTGAGGTATTTGTTGGACGACTTAATATTTTTATTATTTTTCATAAATATATCAGTGGATTTGTGTGATTAATTAATTTATTTATTTATCACTTTTTTCATCTGACCTTCGTGATCTACATGAAACAGTGAATGAGGAAAAGCCCATTTGAAGATAAGATCTATCAAATGCACGTGAAAACTTCATTATCTTTTGGCATAAACCCATTATACAATATTTCACATAACATTTCATTCATAGCCAGTAGGAGCGAGTGATCGACACGATCAAACGCCGCTTTAAGATCAGTAAAGACAGTATCTGCTTGTGCTCCGTCTTCATTACTTATACCTCGATAATTTGCTACGTCCTGCTATTTTTAAAGACGGGATACATAACCGACTTTTCCAACACAGAGGAAACGTCGCCTGCGATAACGATTGATTTAAGATCAACTTTAGAGGAGTATAGAGTGCACTAGCGCATTTTTTTCAAGATAATAGCAGGGATACTATCGGGTCCAGCTGATGTCGAGGGTTTCATCTTTTCAATGCCAGAAACAATATCTTCATCAGAAAAACTGATGTTATCAAGATTTATCACATAGCTGGGAACATCGCGTAGTACGGTTTCGACCTGTGCTGGAGTAGTCGAAACTGTTTCAAATGCACTCCAAAAATGTTTGGCAAACAGATTGCAAATGCCACTGATCGTTCTAGCACTTTCGTTCGCTAAAGTCATGTTAGAAGGAAGCCCGCTCTCATTACGTTTGCCATTTTGCAAAAGACCAGAAACGTTTAGGATTGCGCTGAGTGGAGCTACCCAATCAGCAGTGCGTTGTTTAGTATAGGGAAATCGGTTTTTGAGAAGTTGAACTTCAAATCTTTAAGCATCTCATCGAAAATAACCTGTTGAGGATAGGTCTGCTTAACTTAAAGAAGGGAGGGGTGATGTGTATCCGCGGAGTCTGGGGGGGGGGAGATATACTACGCCTACACATGTGTTAGTACTATGGCTGTGAATGTTTACCCATAGTTGTTCTAGACCGTGATTGTGACAGTTCTTTTGTTTGG
Source organism: Topomyia yanbarensis (assembly GCF_030247195.1). Classification (NCBI taxonomy): domain Eukaryota; kingdom Metazoa; phylum Arthropoda; class Insecta; order Diptera; family Culicidae; genus Topomyia; species Topomyia yanbarensis. Next base: position 201,419,585 of record NC_080670.1, on the reverse strand, counting down.
ACGCAAACCGATTAGAAACAGCGATGAGTACTCCACCGCCCCTTTTTTGACTGGATCACGATCATTTTTTTTTTTTTTCAATTATAGAGGTTTTAACCTTAAGGTCATTCGCCTCTTCGGGTTAGAAAAATCTCTTAGGAAAAATTTCTAACCCTATGTGCGGGGTCGGGACTCGAACCCAGGTGCGCTGCATACAAGGCAATCGATTTACCAATACGCTACGCCCACTCCACGATCATTTCGATTGACTGTATATCTAGGTCCAAACAGCTGCAGCGAGTTGATTTCGTCGTTCAGCCACGTTTCTGTCAGAACAATGACATCGTGTTCTGCGTCAGATACAGCTACAAACAGCTCATCGATTTTTGTGCGTAGTCCTCTCACATTCTGGTAGTATATTCTGTGCTGAAAACGGGCATTTCTTTGAGCAGGTGTATCCAGTATAGGTTGCTTGTTGCAAGATGAGTATCAACTTCGGAGCCGGAAGTACACCGTCCAATGGTAGACTGGAACCAAAAATTACTTTGAGGGAGTGTAGTATCGAGAAAACCTTCGAGAGGAAAGATACCCTCTATAGCTTTACCTGGAATAACAGAAGAAGTCCGGTTTCGTCGTTCTAATAACCCGGTAGGCTGTAATTGCTATTCAGCACGGAGAATTCGTTGACGTTTCCTTTCGACGAGTTTCCTATAGACGGAGCATTCGAGGCTATAAGTACCATGATTTATGTCCGAATTTAATTTCCTGTCCTTGTTCATTTGAACACAGCTGGTGCAACATAGCATCTCCGATGTACAATCTGCCGTAACATGATTTTCTGCACGTTTGGAGCACACCTGTGAATATTTACACTCTGTGCTTTTGTGACCATATCAGCACAACATTTAAAGCAGCGCAAAATTACGAATTCCGAATAACTGTAAAAAAACAAACAGTTCGCATCCGATCACCATAACTTTTTGCTGCTTATGGTCATAATAAACAAGAAGAAATATTTTCATTCGCGAAGATTAAGGTTGCACAGAGAATGCGCAAAATTCACAAACGAAAAAAGCAGTTTTTTTCCACACCGTATGTCAGATCTTCATAAAAATCAATCAGCAGTACTGTAACAACATTCTACACACGCTGATTGATTTTTATAAAGATCTGACATACGGTGTGGAAAAAAAACTGCTTTTTTCGTTTGCGAATTTTGCGCATTCTCTATGCAACCTTAAAATGAAATCAGTTCTGAGAAGATTTACGACTCCATAGCGACGGTGGTATGGCAACAAATTGGTTGTCAAGTTCAGTTTGTTTACGTCCGATATAAAGTTGTATCGTGCTTTTAAGGACATTAAAAATGCAAGACACAGCATAGCTCCTACGCTGCACACTCCCCTCTCCCCTGCCTAACCGTGTATCTGACATGAGCAAATATAAAAATACGTTTTTCAATACACTAACCTTGCCGGTGTACCACGACATTGCTACTTGAGGAAGCTAAAACACTTTCCTATACAATCAAGCCGAGTTTTTGACGGAATTCCATCTGTAGCTCTTATTTTGTGCGAAAATATCACCCCTCTTCACTTGGGGTTTCTTTTCGAAACACTTATTTTTCTTCTTCCATTTTCAGAGCACTTTCAAATGCACTTTAATCACAGACTAACAGACATAACACTATGAGCGAATTCCCTAAAAAAAAACCAATCCGACAATTTTCCCAGAACACTAGCTCCACCTTTTATTCACAGTCCCAAACACTCATTTACTGTTGGGTTACCCCTCAGGTTTGGGAACAATTTTTCACTAGTGGTCTATCCCCCATATGCTTGTTCATATGTCAGTGGCGCCATAATTTCAAATGTGGCCACAGTCCCAACGACAAATATTTTTAAAATGACCGTTAAAGCGGGCGAAGCTTTGTTTTTAAGAGTTATGTCTGTTAGTCTGTGCATTAATCACACACCACTGAAAAAACACCCGCGAAACTTTAATTTTCTGCCAATGTGCAGATGACCGAAGGAAAATGTCCGAAAACTCTCATTTGTGCGTTTGAATTTTCACTTCGAATTCCATTTTTTCTCAATGTAAACAAGCGCGTCGGTGCCTAGCAACAAGCGTGCGTTCCTGGCTTCCACATATCTTCACCTTAATGTGTTCGATAACATATAGTTTGCTTTAATTGTTATCGCTCGCGTTTTATTCCCCTGATACAGGGACGATCCGTAAGCAAGTGTCGGGGACTTACGCGGCACAAAAATTATAACGTAATACCTTCGTATCGGACTGGATATAAATGAGGCTTTTTAATTTATTCTCAATAGTATCATTTTAGAAAAAACAAAAGCTTCAAAAGCTGACGTTAGCGTATTGACTAAGGCTTTAGAATGTGAAAGACGTCGAAATGCTTTATTAGCAGCTAAGTTCAGGAATGCTCTTAACGGTACAAAACAATCTGGGATGGCCCACCTCACACCCATACACATCTTTTGTAGTGTGGAAGGTTTACGAGCAGATATCTTTCGATAATTTTCACACATGAGAGATTTCTTTAATCTTACTTCACTTCCGTGTATGCCCATCCTTCTCTCTTATAAATCCAATGGCCTCTGCTTCACGAATATCTTGCAGTCCTGCTTAAATTCTCTTAGGTTATTAGTCCGTTTGGCGTATTCTGGTAATGCGTTGAACAAATTATAGCCTTTATAAAATAAATACAAGATTTCTTAGCGCTCAACAATCTCAGATTGCCGGCTTGTCTGGTTTCATACCGGTGCATATCTCTTCCGTACACAACAGTGCTACACAGGTACTACTGCGGCGTCATTCCATTTAAAACTCTGAAGATGAAAACAAGTGTGTTATATTCAATACGTTGCTGAACTGACATCCATTGTAAACAATTGAGCATCAAATGTCGCGGAGTTAGTCTGTCACATCGTAGTAACAGTCGCATCACCTTGTTTTGTAAGATCTGCATTCGCTTACGCTGTTTCTTGGATGCTAAAAACAAAATAGCGTAATAAGGAAAAACAGTAATCAAAATGGGGAGCTATTATGGTCTTGTAAACAGTTATATTTGAGTCAAATGTGAGAAACCTATTAATCCTACAAAGAACGCCAAACTTTTTGGCAGCCTTCCGGATTGTATAGTTCACGTGCTCATTAAAATTTAGTTTTTCGTCCAATATGACCCCAAGATATTTGATACTTGCAACTCGTTCAACTATCTCTCCATCTTTTTCAACTGTTGCAGTACTTACATTTATTTGTCGCGTAGTTACAATCATATATTTGGTCTTGGAAATGTTCAGTTTGAGTTTTTTCCACTTCAACCAATCACTAAACTTCATCAGCTCAAGGTTCATTAGCCTGATGCACTCATCGAAACTATTACCGATGATAAACAAAACTGTGTCATCGGCAAACAAGTTTATTTCCGCATTTTCCAAAATGTTTCTCGTGTCGTTAATGTATAGGATAAACAAAAGAGGTCCTAGTACACTAGCCTGTGGTACACCAAGGTTAATTTCGGCTTCCGATGATGTAGCGCGGTTGTACCTTGTAACTTGCGTACGTCTTTCTAAGTAACTGCGAATCCACTCAAGAGCATTTCCTTTTACACCATATTTCTCCAAAACGCAAATCAGTTTACGGCGATCAATTGTTTCAAATGCTCGTTTCAAGTCAACAAAAACTGCCAGAACAACTTTTCCATTCTCAATGGCCTGCTTCCATTTTAATAATAAGAGATTAAGCGCTGTTTCACACGAATGATTTTTCCGAAATCCTGATTGTTCACACAACAGTATACCAGCACTATCTACATAGCCCATCAATTGTTCTTTGACGACCGTTTCTAAAACTTTCTCATAGATCATAGATCCTCTGCTCGTGATTCATTTGGAACTTTTGGAACTGGAATTACGACCGTCTTCTTCCACGCTTCCGGAAAAACACCTTGCCGAAGTGACTCATTAATAACTTTTAACAGTCTATCAGCAATTATGTCAAACGCATCCACCAGCACCCGCTTAGTAACATTGTCCGTTCCCGAAGAAGTTTTAACGTTCGAGACAATTTCTTTAAGTTTAAGCATATTGATAGGCTTGAAAACACAAAACTGATTTTCGGTTACCTCGCTTTCCTTCACTAGTCGTCCTGTAGGTGGTGGAACGGCTTCGTGAATCTCTTCAACGCTTTTGATAAAAAACTTCTTAAGTTTTTCTGCCGTAACTTCGTCAGAATACACCTCGTCTGAACCATCGAAAATAACCTTTGAGTTTTTACCATCTCCAGGTTTGATAAGAGCTTTTAAACATTTCCAGAGCCTTTTGGAGTCGCCAGCACATTCAATTATCTCTTGCTGAATTGATAGGTTTTTTGCTAAACGAAGTTCACGCACATAGTTGTTGCGGAGAATTTTATAAGCCTGCCAGTTCTCTGAGGTTTTCGTTTCTTTAAATAATCTAGACGCACTATCTCTTTGGGATTTTATCGATGCCAAGTAAGATCCAAACCATTTATTTGGCCTGGAGGAATTATTTACACGAACTTCGGTTAATTGAGCTACTGCACTTGTCAGAGCGGAACTAAGAACTTGGGCTTTTCCCTCCACTGATGCTGTCATTCAAAAGCGTTCTGTCGCTTCTGAGAATGCTTTGTAGCTTTTGTCTAGAGTACATTTTCCATGAAAAATGTGTGCTATTACGATCTGGCAAGTACAAATTTGCAGAACCAATAAAAGCTACTCCGATTGTCTCATGGTCAGTGAGTTTCCACTCCTCTAAAATTTTAGCTTCGCACTCCTCAATATTGGAGAAAACCAAGTCAATCAAACTGCTGCTCCTGAGGCAAACACGGGTATCTTCCGAAGCTTTTTGCTTCATTCCTACGGTATCTACTATTGCTTTCAGTTCTCGAGAATAACCACGTTCACCCCAACTCCGAAATAATTTCCTATAACCAATGTTCAAGCGCTTCCAGGAAATCTCGGTGGCTTCCACTTGGTGAATGGTAAACTCCTCCACAGATACCCGGAAAACTAGAATGCTTAATTTCAACTGCCAAAAACCAGTTATCGCCGACCGTTTTGTTGGAAATTGTTTCAAATTCTAGACAATCAACTATGTACATCAAAACCTCTCCCAGTATGCACCGATCAGGAAAAACAACTCACCAATTTATACCCTGAGATAGTAAACTCACATCCATATCTCGGGTTTGAGTCAAATGGGTCTCTGTCAATACTACTAGATTTGGGTTCACCCGGCCAATAAGAACCTAACGAATGGATCGAAGAACCAATAGGCAACGGCGATCAGAATATGGGAGCGATGTCACGTAATCCGACAATACGCGAAATCCGTTGATCTGTTGATGACACATCATTATTATGACTTCTTTGTCGTTCGCTTGGTTTTATATAAGAATTTAATTACGGTCTTCCTGTGACCGAACAGTCTGGAAGGATCCAACAGACCTGCCTGTACAAAGTGGACCGTAAAAGTTAGAGAACCGGAGAAACAGCTGTAGGGGGACTTTTCTTTAAAGCACGCACTAAAACAAAACACATCCGTACTGTAGCACTTGTAAACTAGAATGAGACTTTATATCATGGTTTATTTCAATCAGGTAAACTGACAGCAGTGTTGCGTGATTGCGTTAAAAGATTTGCTGAATACACGCTAAAGTGTAACTAACCGCTAACGTGTTACTACAATATAAAGCTTCACTGAAGACTGCAGAATGCAGGTCAATGGGAGGAGAAGATGAAATAGCCAAGAAGTCCTTCGAACAGTGGAGAGATCAATTCAAAATGATGAAAATATCAAGATGAGCGCGTTTAAGATGAATGTATAACACAGAAGGCGAAGTCCAAGTCAGGACTGAATCTGGAAGGGACGTAGACTCTGTTAGCAAGGTTATGATATTATAAAGCTTATGATAAGAACACGCCCCATCGAGAAAAGTTTTCTCCAGAATTCCGCCAGCCCTCCAGAAGGAAACAGAGAAAAGATTTCATGAGCTGCTTACCTCAGGAATAATCGGAACGAGTAACGGAGCATATGGACAAATCCTTCTGTTCGTCACCTTTAGTTGTCTCCAAAGACAAGAATGACGTTAACCTTAGCGGTTCAAACAAATGAATCCCAATGGTACATCATGGTCTGCTACCATTGATCTATCGAGTACATTTTTTCACGTCGTATTGCATGAAGATTGTAGACGACTGACCAATTTTTTTGCAGGGAACAGGACATACAGATTCAAGAGACTCCCTTTTGGTCTTTACAATTTACCCGATATATTTCAGCAGCTACTACAAACTGTAGTTCTGGCAGATTGGCCAGGTGTAATAAATTATCTGAACGATATTCGCAAGATTATCAAGTTTGCATATCCACGTTGAACGATTAATTGGATTTGTAATATAATTTGCGTTTCGATTTTGTCTCATAAAAATCCGTCACCAGCTTAGTGACAGGTCCAGGCTAGCGCCGGATTCCGTCACTAGCTTAGTCCTGTTGCAAATGCCGCTTAATCAAACCAAGAACTATTATCTATAAAAAATAATGCTACATTTACAATTTTGTTGAATAAATAAATTCGTCCAACAATACCAAAGACAACGCTCGAGGCAATTACAGCAAAATCGTTTAGCCGAAAATTCTAATAATGGACGAACTGTTCTCTTTTTGTTTCAGCCATTCCGACCACGAGCCGGATCGTGAAGCCACCGGTCTCGAAAAACCCACCAAATGCAGCATTTGCGATCAACAGTTCGCTACGCTAGGCTACCTTAAACAGCACATGCGAACCATCCATATCGAGAAAACATCCCACCAGTGCAACTTTTGTGGGAAAATCATGGCGCGGAAGGCCTACCTCGAAAGACATAAAAGAAATCATACCGGTGAACGATCGTTTCATTGCGAAATATGTGGCAAAGGTTTCAACCACAAAAACTCTCTGACCGGTCATATGAGAATGCATACTGGAAATCACATATTCAAGTGCGATATTTGTGGTAAAGGATACAGTTCAAAGTGTAAGTTTATGGACCACGTGAGATCTCACACAGGCGAGCGTCCGTACGAATGTGGCATATGTGGAAAAAGTTTTACCGGCCAGACCCTCCAGAGAAATCATACGTTAAGGCATCTAGCAAATCGCACGTTCAACTGCGATGTTTGTGGCAAAGGATTTACTGCAAAGGGCAACCTTATGCATCATAAGATAACCCACAGAATCGAGCGCCCACACAAATGTGACATATGTGGGAAAAGTTTCAAAAATGACTATTCGCTGCTGTATCACAGTGGAGTGCATATGGCTGAACATCCTTTCAAATGTAACATTTGCGGCAGGGGATACTCTTTCATTGGGCAGTTAAATCAACATCTGAAACTTCATAACGACGCACGTCCGCATCGATGTAATGTTTGCGACAGAGAGTTCAAAGCTAAACATATCCTCGCCACACACATGCGGTCTCATACTGGTGAACGGCCATACAAATGTGAAGTTTGCGGTTCTTCGTTTACGACCTCTAGTGTTCGGGGAGCGCATATGAAAATTCACTTAAACCCAGCATCAGCCCCGTTTGAATGTGACATATGCGGAGCGAAATTCAACCAACGAAAAAGTCTCAAAGCTCACAGTAAGGCTCATCAGCCGAGACCGTTCCATAAGTGCGCCGATTGTGAGAAACAATTTCTCACCTCTAGAGAGCTGGTGGGACATAGAGTTACTATTCACAATGAACATCTGAATCTTGACACTGGCGCGATTCAGCACAAATGTCACATTTGTGAGCGGAGCTTTGCAAGAAAATCGAACCTTAATAGACATGTGAAAGTAATACACGCTCAAAGATAAACTTCGGCGATGTAAAGCGACCACCAAATCAGCGTCTAAAGTGTTAAATTCTACGCGACGCCCGTTTTCTATTCATAAGGAGAAGTAGTATTAATAGTTACAATCAATTTTCATTGTCAAAATAAATCATCTTCAATAAGATATAAATTATTACTGTCATTTACGAGTTTCATTTTGTTTTTAATAGAACTCTATTGAAATATTCTGTACTTAGTGTTAGATAGCAGTCATGATTGTATCCCGATTATAGTGGTATAATGAAGGAGAAACCGGATTATCGGAAAAGCGCTGTGAGAATCAGTATACTACAAGAGAAGAGATAAGAGATAGTAGAATAAGAACAGAAAAAGAAATCAAGAAATAAGAAGAAAGAAAAATGATGGGTGGGTAATGTCAGAGACATAACCGGAGTGAAGTAGGATTATTTATATCAATCTGGAGGTACGCATTCTGTTGAAAGAATATTTCGCTGTGATATACGAACGAAATATTTTTTGTATGTAAACAATTTGCCTTTCACAGAACGGCACCTGACAGTAAGAACGTGCTATAAAAAGCTCTGAGACGACATCTGACAGAACGACGCCATGTGACATAAGCTTCAAGTGGGTAACTTGAGCTTTTGCATATGGACGCTGCGCATGGTTGTGTTGTTTACTATATAGGCAGAGGGTATGACAGGGTACGGCAGTCGATAAGGGACTGTGATAAACAGTGCATGAAATATCAATCGATATCGAACTATGTTAGCATTATATAACTTGACAAACAAGAACCAAATAAAGTTATCTCATCACTACCCACAGAATTACTTTTGATTTTTATTACGGTATTCTTAACTGGTTATGGAGCCAGGGGGCCTGTACGAAGGCTATTCCTTGCTTGTATTTCAACAACTACAAATGAATTCTTCGTCGGTTCTTTCGAAAAACAAAATGTTTGGGAGCGGACGTATTTGAAGCGAATTCCTGGCGGCAGCAGATGTTTTCGAAACGGTATCGAAACGGAAGGTAACAATCACGTCCTCAAAGAAGCAAAAGGAGTAATCCAACAAATAATCTTCACAGAAGCAAAAAAGTTGCATTAACAACCATGAGGCAGTTAAAGGAAAATAAATATTAGTTACATCGCAGCGAAACCGTTTCGTTTACTCTCATAACGCCACCAGTTGCACTGGTGGCTCCAAGAAGATGCAGATTCCCGCGGTATCAGTCCAAGACTAATTGGCCTAGAATCTCGGACATGGAATCAAAAGTCGTGAATGTAGGTGAAACAAACCGATCGCCGTCAATACCCGCTTTAGGGTGGACAAATTACCGAAATTGTACCGGTAACGGAGACGCCGGCGAATACGTAAACTTTCATGGTGTGGGAAGATATGCGAATGATAATGATGTTCACAAAGCGATGAAATCTTACTTCAAGCTGGATAGGCTGGGAGTCATCAAACCAAACAAGCTCTCTCAGGACTATTAACGGGCTAAGTCATTGTTAGAATCTCTAACCCGTCTACCGCTTAACCATTTCGAATCCGGCCTGCTCTGAAGACACGAGCACGTTCGACTTCCGGATAGTGAAGCGATGGCCTCAACCGATGGAAATGTCTCGAAAACCGTTTCCAATATTAGCCGAGGCTTTTAAGCAGAACCCAGTACTAGCCGAGGCTTTTAAGCAGAAGATCCAAGAACATGTCAAGAAAGGTGAGGTGAGAAAGCCGGGCAAGTTTCGTCTAGTGTGGGACGCAGTTTCCACCGTCTATGGTGTTTCTTTAAACTCAGTCCTCCTTAAAGATCCAGATGAGCTAACATCGCTGTTGTCGGTGCTCATCCGTTTCTGTAGACAGTAGACGGGGACATCAGGGAGATGTTTCACCAAGTGCGGATGAGAGACGAAGACCAGCATTGCCAGCGCTTCTTCTTGGAAAGGTACCAACGAGTCGAAGCCCAGTATTTATGTCGTTCAGGTGATGTCCGTCGGCGCATGCTGTTCACCGAGCATTGCACGATACGTCAAGAACCTGAACGCAAGACGATTCGAGCAGGACCATAAAGAGGCGGTCGATGCAATCATCCAGCAAACACTACGGTGATGATATGCTCGTTAGGACTGATGTAGAGGAAAACGCTGTGAAGCTCGCACAGAAAGTCGAAAAGATTCACGAGCAAGCTGGGTTTGAAATTCGGAACTGGATATCAAACTCCGCTACGGTTATGACAAACTTGAAACAGACAACGCTTGGATAGAAGAACTTTAACATCGATGACGAAGCTACTACAGAAAAGGTTCTGTGGTGGAATACGACGACAGTTCGATTCACTATCAAAATATCCTCGCGTTAGGATGATAATGTGCTCTCTTGCAGTCGCGGTGTAATGGATCGGGTTGATGTTGATATTTTTGAAGGTTCTTCTGTAAGAAATGAGAACATCAGTGGGCTCCCATAGAAGACACGCAGTTCGAGAAATCGTTGACGTGGCTGGCCGTTTTTCGGAAGGTACGATCTGTTGTGCAAGTAACGAGGTGTCCGAACGTCAACGACCGTTAATGCGGGGGTGGAAATGCACACATTTGTAGATGCTAGTGAGAACGGTATTGCGGCGGTCGTCTATCTTCGATTTTGCGAGGGACTCCCGAGAGCTAGTTGGTAGGAGCGAAAACCGAAAGTAACTCCATTGAAATTTCTGTCCATCCCAATGTTCGGGCTGTAAGTTGCCTTACTCGGTCTCCGATTGGCGGATACGGTAATGGCATCACTGTCCATCACGGTTTGCAAGCGGTACTTCTGGATAGATTACAAGGACGTGTTATACTGGCTGAGATCCGGCCACCGGTGATATAGCCCACTCGTTGCGTTTCTCGTCAGTGAAATTTTAGAGTCGACGGAAGCTGGCGAGTGGCGTTGAATTCCGACGAAGCCGAACGTTGCCGGTGAAGGGACACAGTGGACACTAGACTGCCCAGAAAAATAATGAATTTTTGAAAACTCAATCGGCCCACCCCTGATTCGATTCCTAGTCTCACCAAGAGTACTTGCACCAAATTTGAAGCAAATCGGACAAGTCTAGCTACCGGACCAACGTGCCTAAAGTTTGTATGGGATTTTTCGACAATTTACATGGAGAAAACCCACTAACTCGCCTTTTTGCCGCTAGGTGGCACTGTACGCATCTTATTATCACTGTAAGTGAAAATAAGAAAGATAATTTAATTGTCTACAACTTTATCGAAGACTGCTAGTCAATCCGGCTTTGTTAAAAGAAGTTATTAAACTTTTAGCGAAGTGATGTCTGAGTCAGTTTTCCATGGGGCCTAGCAGTGCATGGTTGTGTATCAGTACTCAATTCCCACGAACTAAACATTTTTGTGAAATAACCGTTAGATTTAGCTCAATAGTATGTTCAGAAGAATTGTAGTAAATAATACGAGTCATGTTTTGGTTAGAAAATTTTAGTTCCAAATGTGACCGCATAGAGGGTGCCAACACTAACTTTTCATAGACGAGAGATAGAATATCGAAATGTTCGGAAGAATTATTGAAAAATACCTGCTCAACAACTTTGTAAAAGAAACCTAATATCTATCTCTTTCCGTTGAAAAGTTAGTGTTGGCGCCCTCTATGCGGTCACATTTGGAACTAAAATTTTCTAACCAAAACATGACTCGTATTATTTACTACAACTCTTCTGAACATACTATTGAGCTAAATCTAACGGTTATTTCACAAAAATGTTTAGTTCGTGGGAATCGAGTACTGATACATAACCATGCACTGCTAGGCCCCATGGAAAACTGACTCAGACATCACTTCGCTAAAAGTTTAATAACTTCTTTTAACAAAGCCGGATTGACTAGCAGTCTTTGACAAAGTGGTAGACAATTAAATTATCTTTCTTATTTTTACTTACAGTGATAATAAGATGCGTACAGTGCCACCTAGCGGCAAAAAGGCGAGTTAGTGGGTTTTCTCCATGTAAATTGTCGAAAAATCCCATACAAACTTCAGGCACGTTGGTCCGGTAGCTAGACTTGTCCGATTTGCTTCAAATTTGGTGCAAGTACTCCTGGTGGGACTAGGAATCGAATCAGGGGTGGGCCGATAGGGGTCATTTTTTTTCCTGTCACTCTAGTGGACACGTTTTCCCAATCTATCGCCGGATAATCGCTGGTTCTGAAGGGGACCAGAAGTTGTTGGACAAAAGGAACATGGCTTCCGATTCCTAGCTTCGAGAAACCGACAAGTCCACATCTATATTCGTTCCAGAATTATGGATCCTGTTATAAGGTTGCAAGAATACTATTGATGGACCGCTATTCTGAGTAGAACTGCTTTCGTTTTCCGGTACGTCGACAACTTGCAGCACTCTACGAGACAAGAACTTCGTGTCTTTGGAAGTAGCTAAAGCGTAGGACTACTTGTTCCGTCAAGCGCAGTCGGAAGTTTGTATCGATAAGATCACCATGCTAACCGCAAATCACTCTGCGAGAGATGAGTGGACGAAGATGATTAAGAACAATCCACTGTTTCATTGCGCCTTCCTAGACGAGAATAGAGTTATTCGTGTCCATGATCGACCGAAAGTCCATATGTTTGCCGAACGTGATTTTGTTGAACCCGTCAGTCTCCTTCGCAACATTCGCATCAAAGAGCTGGTCATTGCCGACATTCACGAACCACCAAAACCATTCCACAATCATCAACGAAGTTCTACAATCCTACAGTGTTCCTCGTTTGCCACCTACCCTGCGATCCGGAGAGAGTGCCAGTGGTGCAAAAACGATCGAACAAAACCGCAACCTCCAGCGATCGCTGATCTTCCACATTCTCGTCTGGCCGCTTTCTGCCGCCCATTCACCTACATGGGGGCGATTTGTTTCGGCCCGATTCTGGTTTAGCTTGGACGACGCTCGTAGAAAAGGTGACTACCAACTCTTGTGGCAATGGCAATTCGAAACATCGTGGCTAGGAGGGGAGTACTGGCTGTCATCTATAGCTACAATCAAGGTGATCAAGCAGACGATCGAGCAGCTTGATTTCGGAAAACTGGCTAGCGAATTTTCCTCAAGTCGGAACGTCCGATCCGCAGTGTGAAACTGAATTTAAGCAAACGGCGAATCACTATCCATGGTCCCCAATCGATCCAACCGCACGGCCAAACTATTTGCATCAACTGCCGCATCCTGTGTGCCAACGTGGTTGATCGCTTGGCCTCTCTCGCTCTTCAACTTGTAGCTACGAACATGTCCTCTGCGTCCGCAGTAATCACAGCTACGTTGATCGGTCGGCCATTGTTTGACGTCCATTTTGCATTGCCGCCGAGCCGGACCAGCAGACGAATCGCGATACCTAGAACGCTGCGACTGAAAACGAGTTGGCGAATAATGCTGACGATCTTCCGCTGGGCGTATCTCGGATCGGAAACCAAGCCGACTCTTCACCTAACCGCGAAACTTTTCTGCCTGTTTTCTCATTCTTTGAACAACCACTCCTCTTCATTTGGTCAAAAAATTTCTAGTATTTAGCGAAGCAACCAAACCAACATTATTGTTCGCCATCGCTTTTGTATGAGTCGCCGCCATTTCCCATGTAGCGATAAACCGCCAGTTCTAGCGTCAATTTTGAACTATCCTCCGTAAAAAGGCGATGCTTAAGCGAGCTATCCGTCAAACCAACAAGAATGCGATTAAGCACAAGGCGATTCTTTTGGTCACCAAACTCACAACGTTCAGCTTGAAGTTTCAGTGAAAAAATAAAATCACTTGCTGATTCTCCAGCTGCACTTTCGTACCAAAACCATCCTTTGGAGCGGGACTGAATCAGTTTTGTCAAGTCTCTCCTTAAGCTTTTGAACTAGTATCTCATACGATACCTCGTCCATCACTGTTTCCGTAGGATAAAGCTTCTCTGCCATTGTGAACAGATGATCTCCACCCCACATAAACATCTGATCCTTTCTCTCATTTTCCTTAACTTTGTTCACCCAGTAATGGAATGCTAAACGCCTTATCTAACCGGCGAAAGATTGACCTTCGCGATACGGTTCAATATTTGGAGCTACCACATAAAACATTTGCAAAATCTAGGTAAAATAATTATGAAACTTTACAATCGGTTCCAAATAAATAAATTTTAAATTTAACCAGTCTAAAATATTTAAACAAATACAAAAAGAAATTCTGTCACTCGCCAGAACAAATCGTCACTCACACCAGATGCCACAAAGCAACACCAAAAACTCCTTCCGCGGAACGAAATAACGACCACAAGCACCAGAAAACCTTCCCGGAAACGTGAAACAAGACCAGCAAACACCAGATAATCCTCCCGGCAACGTGTAATAGCAGCATTAATTACCGCCGAACATTTTTTTCTGCTGTGTAATGATGTCGTCAAACTATTAAAATAAAGAAAAATCTCTATTAAAATTTTGTATAAACTATTTTCTTCGCCAATCTATCAAAGGGATAAAAAAGAGTAATTATTTCGGATAGTTCTTTTGTATTAAACGACGCTGACGCTGCAAAAAGCAAATGGCGTTCCGGTCGACAAACGCGCTTTGTTACCCGGTTCTGCATATAATTCAACAGAAATTGCAATATCATCAGTTCTTTTTCACCTCCGTGCCGTAAAATGTATTCAACCACTACCGTTTTCCTCGTCACCACTATTTTATATGTGATTTTACTGACGGTCTTCCTGTGACCGGTCAGTCCGGAAAGATCCAATTGACCTGTCTATACAAAGGTGGACCGCAATAGCCAGAGAAGCGGAGACTTTAGGGGGACCTCTCTTTAGCACTAGAAAACACATCCGAACGTTGAGACTTGTAAACTGGAATGAGACATATCTCATGGTTTATTTCAATCAGATCAACTGACAGCAGTGTTGCGCGATTGCGCTAAAAGATTTGCTGAATACACGCTAAAGTGTAACTAGCCACTAACGTGTAACTACAATACATATCAGTGACCACTGACCGACATTCCCCTGAATAACGAGGAATCACCTGTGCTACCACCTAATCATTTTATGTTAGGATGAGTAAACGGTCTGAAGTCGTGGGTTCACCTCGATGATGATACTGTCGAATTCAATATAGATGCAACTGTCGAATTCAATCACAGATCATGGTGAACTTATTCTGGAAGCAGTGGATTTGTGACTATTTACCTACGATCATGGCGAGGAGTAATCCAGCTACTTGCTCGCTAAGGATTGCCTTCTAAGTATTTTTTCGATTATTTTTTTCACTTAAATTTCCACCTAAATTTGAGGGTGCTGTTGAGCGTGTTGTTCCTGCAACGCCACTATCCATGGCGGGGGGTCCTCCGAAGAGGAGATGGCCAATGGTGCTGAGCAATATCTAGACGAATCACAACACAGCTAACACAGATATTCTCAGTTCTTTGTTGTTTTGGTGCGATATCCATCCATCTAAAAGGGAACAATAGCATAAACAACGCTCGACGATATTCGTTACAATTACAGCAAAATCGTTTAGCCGAAAGTTCTAATAGTGGATAAATTGTTCTCTTTTTGTTCCAGCCACTCCGATGACCAGCCGGATCGTGATGGTGCCGGTCTCGAAAAGCCCCCCAAATGCGACATTTGCGATCGACAATTCGCTAATCCGCGCAACTTAAAACGGCACATGCGAATCCACACCGAAAACACCGAAGTCCACCGGTGCGAAATTTGCGATCGACAATTCGCTAAACTAGGCCACTTAAAACGGCACATGCGAACCATCCACGGCACATCCCACCAGTGCGACATTTGCGGAAAAACCCTTACGCGGAAGGGCTTAATCGCAATTCATAGAAGAACGCATACCGGTGAACGGCCGTTTCGTTGCGAAATATGTGACAAAGGTTTCGCATGCGAACGCTCTCTGGCCGGTCATATGAGATTGCATACTGGAAATCACAACTACAAGTGCGATGTTTGTGGCAAAGGATTCAGTTGGATGAGTTTGTTTATGGACCACGTGAGGTCCCATACAGGCGAGCGCCCGTTCGAATGTGACATATGTGGAAAAAAGTTTGGTAGCAAGCACTTCCTGAGAAGGCATACGCAAAGACATACAGCAATTCGCGCGTTCAACTGTGATATTTGTGGTAAAGGATTTACTACAAGAAACACCCTTGTGCATCACGAGACATTCCATAGCATTGAACGCCCACACAAATGTGACATATGTGGCAAAACCTTCAAAAGTAGCAATGCGCTGCGGTATCATAGTGGAGTGCATGTGGCTGACCATCCTTTTAAATGTAACATTTGTGGCAAAGGATTCACTATCCTGGCGCTGCTCAATCAGCATCAGAAGATTCATAGTGACACACGTCTGCATCGGTGTAATGTTTGCAACAAAGGTTTCAGAAGAAATTCTCTCCTCGAAACGCACATGCGCTGTCACACTGGTGAAAGACCGTACAAATGTGAAGTTTGTGGTTCTTCGTTCAAGACTTCTAAGGGCCTGGTAGGACACATGAAACTTCACTCAAACCTAGCATAGTTTTGCCAACGAAGAAATTTTAGCGCTCACAGTAAGGTTCATCGGCAGACACCGTTCCACGGATGCCGTGATTGTGACAAACAGTTTCTCAACACCACAGAGCTGGATAACCATAGAGCTACCGTTCACAACGATCGACGATACAAATGTACGATCTGTGACAAACTCTGCAATAGCAGATCGAACTTGGTGGAACATCTGAAAGTTCACACTGGCGGGACTCGGCTCAAATGTCACATTTGCGAGCGGAGCTTTGCAAGGAAATCAAGTCTTAATTCACATATAAAAACAATGCATGCTTGAGATAAATTTCTGTAATGTGAAATGACCGTATAAACTAAATTTAGCAAAGAAAAAACCTATTTTTGTTTCACAAGGAAGAATAGCAGTAATAGTTATTGATTGATGGGCTGGTCGTCAATAAGAAAATTGATTAGGAACACCATAATTATAATTTTATTATTAGAAAATTAAACGTAGTATCTTAACGAACGTCTGTTCACGATTGAAAAACAAATGCACTCGCTTCGGTGTCTATGTACGCCACTTTCTCTACCAGTTTGTGGTGTTGGCAGCGCTCACTCCCTTACCGTTTTAGCTAAGATGATCCGAATTGGTATTCAGCCCTTCTTGAACTGAAAATAACCTTAATGCAGCGTGGTATCAGGTTCAAATTACCAAAAAAAAAATATTGTGGACAGGTTCAACGTGAAATGCCAAATAATGCCAGGCGAGAACAACCTAGGATAAGAGCCGAATGCTAGCAGCGGCTACATATCAGAACAGGGTACGGTATATTGAGCAAAGGAAAAAAAATCTTCGTCACTGAGTAAAGAAATGAGAAAAAGTTCTCTCGGAGAGAGGGAGAAGTTTTACCAGGAACTACGCGTAAAAGTATTACAAGCTTTCACCCGTATGATATAGATTCCCCATTACCGAATATGGTCGGGTTGAGAATCCTTGGACAGATCGTGCAGGAGTAGTTGCCAGACGCATTTCGAGTTGTTGTTGAGCGGGCAATCGAGGAAGGAACATTCAGATACAGGATTGAGGATTATGAAAACTCTGTGCATCCATCCTCGCCAGAAGATGTGGCAGATACTAGGGCAGATATTGTAGTAAAATAAAATCATATAGAATAAAAAAAGCGGAATGTGCTTCCTAACCATCATTGGATTTCGGTTTTTTTCGTAGATATATGACAGAGTTTAGTGCTGATGGAAAACGGCGTGATACAGACGCGAACAATGGGAAAATGTTTGGTATCTAGATGATACTTTGGAAACTATAGAGGTACATAATACTGATATTACTCTTCCTCTCAAATAATAAAAAAACACAAAATTCATGTGCACATAAATTTATTGGCGGCATCGTTCACACACCCATACCCACATTTCCTCTAATCCTTATTTCTCCAGACCGTCTTACTTATCACTGTTTTCATTCTTCCCTATCCGCTTCTTCTTCATTTCTTGCTCTTTACTTCCTCTTCCCTCGCTGCTATTAGTTTCCTCTAACCTTCCTCCTAACAATTTCGATGATGGAACGCACTCACGGTCTAAACCTTCCAGGCGCGAGATGCCAAGACGCAACCGTACGACGATGATGACGACGTGTGCATGATGACGCTTTCGATTGTGTCTCTCGAATAGCTACTCGATCCTTAGGGCCACCATCGTCCGGGTGCTTGATTTGCAACCGCTCCGCGCAGGCTTTATCCTCACGGCCAATTAACTCGTTCTCAAGGGACCAGCGCTGTTCGTGCGATTGGTCAACTCGTCCTTCGGAAGTGGAAAACTTTAATAACGTGACGATCAATCCGCGTCGATCAGTTCATGACAGATGAAAGAAGCGAATAAAGAAAAAACGCCCTGTGAACATTGAACCATTAGTTACATTCATCCGGTATCAAAGCGTGGCGTCATCTTACCCTTGTCTTCGGGGCGCTTTGTTCGATGTATGGCTCTTGCAGTATGTACGGGTTTCAAATCTTCTTTCAGGTCCTTTTTCAACCTTCTCCTGTCCGCCCGGCACGTGTTCCGTGGTGAGGTTAGGTTCCCCTTCTGCAGCATTATTCAATTGTTACGGGCGCGAGACTCAATCAAATGGCTATAATTTACCTGTTCGATTAGTTTGCAACGGCCTCGTGGCCCCCGTACCGCGGAATCCTTCCGAAATGTCTGCTGACCGACCGGGAAAATCTGTGCGTAATCACAAACGATGAGTGTGACGTTAGCAATAGTTTTAAATTCGCTCACCTATATCGTTCGAATTGATTTTCGTCGGCGTGAATTCCGTGTCCGGCACTCCTGTCACGTACGCGTCACTTCGTTCTACGGGTCTTTAAACTTGCCGCTCGTGAATTATATCGAAGAGGATTCCGGGCAAACCTCCGCACGGACTGAAGCTGTCCCTCAAAATGACGTCGAACAAGTTTCTTTTAATGACTTGTGATGCGGCTTTTATCCAAGCGGAAATGCGCTTTCTCTTTCGTGCCTATACTCGTCGTTTGACGTTTCTCGTGACGATCAAAGAAAATAGGGAAAGAGACGAAGAGTGAAAACCAGTCAAAACGGCAACACTCGCTTTATGATGATTTCAACACTAGAATTTTGGCAACCGCTTCCACAGGCAGCACTTTAAATGACTCCTATTATATTTTGAAAACAAACCGTATGTCGATCGTTGGATTTGTTTATCAAACGATGCGCATTTCGAAACAAAGAGATGAAATAATTCTAATGCTTGTTTTTACTCATACATATACTCTAGAATGCACCTCACAATCACGATTGAATCAAATTCTGAAGAAAATTTAAATTTCTTTTTTAATAGATGTACAATACTTATCTCCTCCAACTCAGGCATGAGTAATGATTATTTTTTATATTGCACGATTGGTCTGCTCAATAAGGTATTTTTGGCTTCACACTATTCGTCTCTTTCCCTATTCTCTTTGGTGACGATGTATTTGTTTCGTTCTTCGGTATGGGATTTTTTGCAAAGGGCGTGTGAAATTTATTAATCTTCAAAGTGTGAAGTGTGCTTATTATTTGCAACTGAAGCGTGCACACAAAACTGAACGCTACACTGATCCTGTTCAAAGCTTTCATTCTCTCTACGGCAAATAATGCTTGGATAGAATAATTTCCGCTTTCCGCTCAATGCAAATCAGAAAAATAAACCTTTACCGTTACACCAAACACCATAGTTTTCATAGGAAAAAGATAAATGAAATTTAACATTTTTATTCATTATTCTTGCATAAAAACAAAAAGGGAATTTTGCACAAGAAAGATGAAAGCAGAAAACTGAGAAGGGGCAGCACTGGCGAATTGACCGTGTTCAAGACGGATACAGGTGTGCACATTTTTTTCTGTGTGTGAGTGCGGTTGTCATTTTTCTTTTATGAAGCCGAAAAAACAAGAGGATATGAAGAAGAAAAGCACAAACAGTTGACGTAGTGGGCCCTTCTGTTGCCATAAGTTTTGTTTCGGTTCGGTCATAGTTGATTTAATCGGTGTTTTTCGTGGTAAAAAGTGTCCATAAGTGTTCTCATCGATAGATCCGAAGTGAAGCTCGGGCTTTTCTCACTTTTCATCGTGCGCCAAAGAATCAGGCTGCTCGTTCGGATGTTGATATTTACTTCAAGGGCCCGGCCGCCATGCTTAATTTTGCAAGTATAAAACTAATACACTCAAAAGTGTCAAATGTTCCCACCTTTCTCTCCATCTTGGCCCGTGTTGTCGTTACACGGAAACGAAAAACTACCTAAAATTGAGTTCCTTTGACTCAATCTCGTGGTATCGTGGGGGAACTTAAAATTAGGTAAACCGTGTTGAAGGTAGTTTCCATTTAACCACGGCAAAAATTACAACTCATTGATAGGTTTTTTATACTCAAATTTATGTTGAATTTACCTAATTTTGAGTATACCCCAAACAACTCAAAAGTACCTTCCTCCACGGAAGACCCCGACTGAGTCGAATCTCTCGTTTTGTTTTTGACAACACTAATAAGTGCGAAAGCGACGCACAGCTCAAAAGTAAGTTGAAAGAACTTATGCTGCAGGTTGTTTTATTTAACCGTGTAGCGTCCAATATTTTTCAGTGGTATTGGCGATTCTACGTTGAAACCGCTCACAGATAGCGCTGGAAGCAAAGTGTTGCTGATTTTATTCTGTTCTGTCATAGCATAGCATATACGATTGCACAAATCGTGGGTGGCTGTACAATGATCAGCTAATATTTACCAAAATATCCAATATCGTGTCGCAAGAAAAGAAAACATTTGGGATTAACGCTTTTTCTTCATAGTGGAACAAGCATCACAGTGTACACCTGGCTACGTCCTTACAATCGTCTAGGAATGGAAGGAATGTTAGCTCAACATTTACTTGCGAAAGTGCAGGGAACTACCCATACTACTTTTATAGATGTTTCAGGAATTGGAGTTTGTGTTAGTAGGGCAGGTTATTTATGAGGAGCTTATTCAACAACATTTCAGTGCAAAATACCTCGTTTATTCCGTATTTACAATAAGACAATTATTCGGATAAAAAATATAAACATTGAAAAAATAACATTAAAGCTGATTTTATTCTGTTCTGTCATAGTGCATATATTTTCTGTAAACATTGGTAAAAAATAACTTTTAACACCAAATCACCGATCAATTTGTTGATAATTATTTATGAAAATGAAGGAAAACCATCATTTTATAAGATGATGAGTAAACATCTTGCGAAAAGGGTGTTAAACATAGTGGTTTCTAATATTATTCGCAGAGCTAAATGAGCGCTGTTCCGAAATGTAATTTGTTGAGCACCGTAGCCGCCGCAACATCATTTCCCGTTCCTCCTAAGCTAAGCTGAACCTTCATGAGATGGTGTAAATTCATGAAACTCTCCAGATCACGCGAAGAAAGAATATATCCGGTTAATAGAAAAGTGTCAGCTTTGTATCATACACAGCTCATCTTTCTCTCTGTTAGTCTTCACTGAATCTCCTACGTAGTCCGAAATATGAAGGAGTTTGACATTGGTACTGATTGCACAGACAAACAGACATAACTCTTTGAACAATTATTCAAAATTTCTATCGATCACATCTATACGATCTTTCCTTCTTGCCACTAGCGCTACCTATCGTCATTCCTGCTCAACGTTTTATTCACCTCATCAAAGAAAGCGACGCTGCGTAAGTTGCCATTGACAGATAGAAGATTCGGAATGAAAAAAGTTTCAGGTACGTGTGTTAGCCATCATAACGAGAACGTTACGTATACCACATCTACTTGCCAAAATTAACTAGATAGACGATCTGAGCATGGTACAACAACAATATGATACCGAATCGATTTAATTCAACGAATGATTCCTGAATGCATTCCTGTCTGAAACCAATATTGCATGTGTTATTCAATCTTATTTGTGTAATGCTCAAACTAGCGGAAGATATGGTAGTTTTATTCACTGCGGATAAATTAGGACTGATATTGCCGGAAACCGTAATTTGGCCATAATATGGTAGTTATTGGAATGATTATGAAGTTCTCCAACAACTATCCTCAGTACAACCCACTTTACTGTTTACAAAGCAACAGTAATCGAAACATAAAATGTAGAACTAATTTTCAGCCAACCTTATTCAAGCAAGTTAATACAAAAAGCGTTGTTTATTCTTTTCCTTTTCGGTAAAATTCACTTTGCCTAATAATCATTGTACTAGAGTGTAAAAAATGACATTAAGCAATAAATCGTTTCAATGCTGCCAGATGTAAGCCTCACACGGTTCGAGACTAATTGTTTCAACCTTGTTTTCACTTTCTGTCGGACAATGGAACTTCTTAAATCTTTGTTTGCACACAGTGAGGTACTTGAAACCCTATGCAATACAATGCGCTGCTTCGAAATCATAGTTGCATTTTTCATCTTACAGATAAGATACAATGATCTGGAATCCAAACGATTTCCCGGCTGGAAACCGAATGATTTTCATATTGTCGAACTTTCTTTGCTGTGACATAACACAGACTCGTACCTTCAACCAATTTAGTTATTTACCAGGCTACTATGTACAAGCTTCTTAATATGACTAGTGGCGCCATCATATTGAGTGCGGCGTTTCTGCACACTAACATGTTTGTAAAATAACTGTTTTCAACATGAGCTATGGTGAGTTTTAGAGTGTTATGTCTGTTTGTCTGTGCTGATTGGGTCTCGGTTTCGAGTTGGAGCTTTATTTATGGAACGATTTTTCATAGCCACAATAACACCCCGATCACATTTCGAATATTTTGGCAGTGGTAAGCTTTTTCCGAAAAGAAAATGAAGTTTTTGTTGTAAGCTACGACTCACTTGCGGGGGAAAAAAGCAAACTGTATCACTTTGCCAGTTCATGAGCTGAATCATAGGTGTCGCATGACTAATTTTGGTTTGAACGCAAATCACTAATACAGTAGTATATTCAACAGGAAAATGAAGTAATTCGTTCAGTGGGTAGTTTCTCCTGTTGAGTCACGTGTTAGTAGGTTGAAATATCGCGAGAAAAGTGTGGTTTTGCATAGTGATTTATCGTCACAACTTTACCATTGAAGTATGTGAAGCAAGTCGCGAAAAAATACACTCGCTCGTTCCGCTTAGCGCCTGCAGCGCCGTCTGGACCTGAGTAGCTGAGGCAACAATTTCACGGATGGAGGAGAATTTTTCACAGAAACCTCATGAATTTATTTATTCAGAGCTGGTGAGATCGTTTCATGGCATTTTTCAATGCTTTTCTACCTTCATAAATATTTTCCTTTTTGTAAATACGTGCCAGAACAAAAAAAAAATTCTGGAAGTTTGTTTATTTCGTTTGTTTGGAGCAGGGAAAAGCCCGTTCAAGCAGAACATAACAAATTCTCTCTTGAATAGGCATAAAACCTCCTCATCTTTTCGCATCAACAGATTACATCAAATCCTAATGATACACATAACATCATATTCAACTTAAACTAACAGATATTCTACAGGTAACATACGCTAACAAAACAAACATGGTATACTCTTATACTATGAACTAGATAGGATTCGTTTAAATTTACGGTTAAGTACAGAACGGGAGAGGTGAAAATCGAAAACATCACTACATTGATTAAATATGCGACAGAAGCTGGAAATGGGTTCATTATAACCATAGTTAGTCCGTGAAACAGGTAAATGAAAGAAATTATGGGTTCGCAAATTTCGGCTCCTGGTGTTGAAGTTTAGAGTCCGAAGAAGCTCTGGACAATCAATATTGGCTTTCATTAGATCAGAATCAAATGAAGCTTTAGCGACATTTCGGCGAACACTTAGTATATCAAGCTGTATTAAATTGCATCTGCTGTTGTAGTTCGGCAAATATTCTGGATCATTCCATGGGAGATGACGAAGGGCAAAGCGTACAAACTTGTATTGGATTGCTTCAATTTTCTGCGAATATATTGCAAATATCCAATTGATACGTGGATGTATTCGCGCGGGGCTTATTGTATATGAAGGCGGCCTCAGAATGTACGTGGAGGAACAGGCATTCTCGAAATGGGTCGTTGGATGTACAGTAGAGCTATCGCCTTTCATTTCCAGGGCTAAACATGTGTACATCTATCGATGGAAACCAATATATCATTATATAGATGCAGACTAGTGTCTTCCATAAAAGCACTGCCGGTCAGTGGGAAATGGATTAGACACACACATACACACCCAGAGAAAGATAAGAGTAGAAAACTTGAAAATAGAAAGCGACTTTTCAAATAAAACGCTAGATTTTTGCTTGACCTGTTTTTTTCAAAACAATCATAGTAACCAACCGTGTTCCTAGAATATTTCCGTTGTAAGTATACTTTTTCCATTGAAATTATCCCTTAAAAGTTCGATTTTCATTTTTTTTATAACCAGAAGAACATCGCCAAAAATGACCATTTTTCAAAAAAAAATATTAATAGTTTAGGCTCCATAAAATTAAGTACCTTGCTAGCAAGGTATCAACGAAACCTTAGTTTAGGTGAATGAGTATTAGGGTGTATCAAAATGACATCATGTTAAAAAAGTCATCGAGCTCACTGCTTAAATGAAATGTTAGAGTATTTGGACCACTTTCTTCTTCGGAGTGAATTTACTAAAACGCTCCCTACTGGTGGTGAATTTTGGTTTTTTGAAAAAATGGGCCGATTTTGGGTAAAATTTCATATTCATGTCTGTTGAAATGCCGCTGAACTGTCTTAGATTGTTTTCAGCATTTTTAGCGTTTAAGCAAATTCACTCTGAAGAAGGAAGAGTCCTAATACTCTAACTTTTTTTAACATAATGCTATATTGGTACACCCTAATGGATATGGCTCGGGATTCGCGTGATGTTTCAGCTCCTGTCCAATCACACTACACGTTCGATGTTGGATATCCGGCGTACTTGGCTCGTTGATAGTGGTATCTGCGCTTGTGCGGCGACGATTATTACGACATCGAACATATTGTCTGGGCATGCGCCGAGTTTTGTTCCGTTAGGTCTCAGTTATTGGGTTTTCTTCGGTCTGACGAATGTCACCCCAACGTCTCGGTTCAGGATGTACTGGAAAGCCGCGATATTGTTTCCCTACATATTCCGAGTCTATATTCTCAGTTCTTAGTTACTTTGTGTTGTGTTATCCATATATCTAAAAGGGAGCAAAAGCTGAAACAACGTTCGATGATATTCGTCAAAATTACACTAAAATCATTTAACCGAAAGTTCTAATAGTGGACGAATTGTTCTCTTTTTGTTCCAGCCACTCGGACGACGAGCCGGATCGTGATGGTACCGGTCTCGGCAAGCCCACCAAATGCGATATTTGCGGTCGACAACTCGCTACACTAGGCCACTTAAAACGGCACATGCGAACCGTCCACACCGAAAACCCAGTCCACCGGTGCGATATTTGCGGGAAAGCCTTTCGGCGCAGTAATTTACTCAAAAGGCACAGAAGAACGCATACCGGCGAACGGCCGTTCCGTTGCGAAACGTGTGGCAAAGCTTTGGCATGCGAACGTTCTCTGG
Organism: Topomyia yanbarensis; assembly: GCF_030247195.1. NCBI lineage: Eukaryota > Metazoa > Arthropoda > Insecta > Diptera > Culicidae > Topomyia > Topomyia yanbarensis. The sequence continues at coordinate 201,394,142 of NC_080670.1, read as the reverse complement.
CCAGACATATGAAATTACATACTGGAAATCACAGCTACAAGTGCGATGTTTGTGGCAAAGGATACAGTTTGATGTGTACGTTTATGGACCATGTGAGATCCCATACAGGCGAGCGCCCGTTCGAATGTGACATATGCGGTAAAGGGTTTGGTAGCAAGACCCTCCTGCGACTGCATACGCTAAGACATACAACAATGGGCATGTTCAAGTGCGATATTTGTGGCAAACGATTTGCTACTAGAAGCATCCTTGTGGGTCACGAAAAATACCATAGTATCGAGCGCCCACACACATGTGACATATGTGGCAAAACCTTCAAACATATATATGCGCTACGTTATCACAGTGGAGTGCATATGGCTGAACATCCTTTCAAATGTGACATTTGTAGCAAAGGATTTGCTTTTCTTAGGCAGCTCAACCAACATCAGAGGATTCATAATGAGGCACGTCTGCATCGGTGTAATGTTTGCAACAAAAAGTTCAGATGTAATGCTCTGCTTGTCCGACACATGCGGTGTCATACTGGTGAACGGCCATATAAATGCGAAGTTTGCGGTTCTTCGTTTAGAGGTTCTAATGGCCTGGTAGGGCACATGAGAATTCACTCAAACCTAGCATCAAACCCGTTCGAATGTGACATATGCGGAGCAACCTTCAGCCAACGAAGAAATCTTAGCGCTCACAGTAAGGTTCATCAGCAGACACCGTTCCATGAATGCTCTAATTGTGACAAACAATTTCTTACCACTAGGGAGCTGGATAGGCATAGAATTACCATTCACAATGATCGGCCGTACAAATGTACGATCTGTGACAAAACTGCCACCACAATGTCCAACTTGCGGCAACATCTGAAAGTGCACACAGGCGTGCCTCGGCTTAAATGTCACAATTGCGAGCAGACCTTTACTAGGAAAGCAAAACTTAAGAAACATGTGGAAGAAATGCACGCTCAAGATAAGTCCCTGTAATACAGAGCGATCGCCAAATCAGTGTCCAAAATGGTAATTTCCATACAACGAGCGATGCCGTACAGAAATGTACCATGTTTTCGCCGTTCCCTGTGCAGCTGCGCCAATTATAAACTGAAGGCAACAATGGCAAAACCTATTCCCGTTTCACTTCCTGTGACTCTAAATTTTCATAACTTTACCTGCTCAGTAATCTTTAACTAATTGTATGTCGTTAAAAAGTAAAAAAAGAAAATATGACTACATATTAATTGAAATAAAAAAGGGAAAAATAGATATTCAAATGATATTTGGCCTTTTATGAGCATCTTTCGTGATGTAAATATTTTTAAAAGCGTAGTTTTCACTTCATTTTCAATGCGGTACATTTTAGAACCATATAAAAAGTAAACAAACAAAAGATGACAGACAGACGCTCAGCATGCTACGATGAGCACATTAAAACCATCACGAATACGCGCGTACGATGCAAATGTTCCAACACAATTTCAACAAAGTCCTTCAGCCGTCTAAGTTCTAATAGTGGACGAATTGTTCTCTTTTTGTTCCAGCCATTCCGATGACGAGCAGGATGGTGATGGTACCGCTAAACTGCGCAACTTAGAACAACACATGCGAACCGAACACGAAACATCATCTCACCGGTGCGACATTTGCGGGAAAATCTTTAGACATAGGAAGTCACTCAAAAGACATACCAAAATGCATACCGGCGTACGGACGTTCTGTTGCGAAATATGTGGCAAAGGCTTTGCATGCCAAACCTATCTGAACAGGCATACGAGAGTGCATACTGGAATTCACAACTACAAGTGCGATGTTTGTAGCAAAGGATACAGTTCAAAGTCTAAGTTTATGGACCATGTCAGATCCCATACAGGCGAGCGCCCGTATGTATGTGACATATGTGGAAAATGTTTCGCTACCCAGCCCATTCTGAGACGTCATACGTTAGGACATTTAGCAAATCGCACGCACAACTGTGACGTTTGTGACAAAGGATTTACTACAAGAGACGTCCTCGTGCGTCACAAGAAATCCCATAGTATCGAACGCCCACACAAATGTGACATATGTGGAAAAAGTTTCAAAAATGACTATTCGTTGCGGTATCACAGTGGAGTGCATATGAGTGCATATGAACATCCTTTCAAATGTGACATTTGTAGCAAGAAATTTGCTTTTCTTAAGCAGTTCAATGACCATCTGAAATATCATAGTGACGCACGTCCGCATCGATGTAATGTTTGCGCCAAAGAGTTCAGACTTAAATCTTTTCTCGTCACACACATGCGAATTCATACTGGTGAACGGCCATACAAATGTGAAGTTTGCGGTTCGTCGTTCAAGACTTCTGATGGCCTGGTAAAGCACATGCAAATTCACTCAAACCTAGCATCAAACCTGTTGGAATGTGACATATGCGGAGCAAAGTTCAGCCGACGAACACATCTTAGCGCTCACAGTAAGGTTCATCGGCAAACACCGTTTCACGAATGTCCTAATTGTGACAAACAATTTCTCACCACTAGAGAGCTGGATAGGCATAGAGTTACCGTTCACAATGATCGACCGTACAAATGTTCGATCTGCGACAAAAGCGTCACCACCATGTCCAACTTACGGCAACATCTGAAAGTTCATACTGGCGTGATTCGAGTCAAATGTCACATTTGCGAGCAGAGTTTTACAAAGAATTCAAACCTCACTAAACATGTAAAAGAAATGCATGCTCAAGATAAATGTAATGTAAAGCGACCACATCAGCGTCTAAAATGCTAAATTCTCCACAACGAACGATGCCGTATAGAAATCTGATGAAGTCGCCGATTCCTTTGTAGTAGAGATGGTCGGGTTTCACTCGAGCCGAACCCGATTCAAAAAATTTTCGAAAAAAACCTTATCCGACCCGAGCTCGAGAATGTTGAAATGTTATCAGCATATCTAATAACCATTATTGAATATCATCGGCCTCTTAACAGGAAAGGTAGCTTAATGGGGAGTTTTAATAAAGCTTGCATGTCGTACTCAAACCAAATTATTTTTTTTTTACCGAAAACCATATCTGCAAGAGCATTTTTTTTTATAATTTTCTAGCTAATACCCGCCGCGCGTTGCTGCAACTTTCAACGAAATAGAAGGAAAACAATTTGTTTCGAAGTGCCATCTGGCGGGCAAATACTCCCCAACCAATAGCAGTAGCAGTTTGATCACTCGTACTTTGAAAGTGTGGAATCCAAGTTGGTGGGAAGTGCGCAATAACATATCAAGCACAAGAAAACTGTTTAGCGTGTAAACACCAAGTGAACCCCTCGCTTGAAAATCTAGCAACACTTCTCTGCCTTGAAAATCGGCAGCTGTCAGGACAGCTTCCGGCGAAACACATAAAAGCAGAAAGTCATACCAGCAGTATAGAGCAACAAAGTTTTATAAGTACATCTCCACTTTGGCACGAGCGGTGGTTACAGTTTGCCCGAAGATCCACCGCAGAAGGCCTAAGACAACTTGTAATCGCAGTAAGAAACTGTCGAGACGCCAGGGATTGGACTTCTGCAAGCCGTAGGTAAATCTCGGGAGAGGCTGATAATATCAACAAAGATCGAGAACAAACAGGCACGCCGTTTTGGGGCGAGAGAAACCATACAGCGAGTATAGCATTTCCAGTTCCAGTTGTCGATAAGACGCCGTGTTGCTGAAAGACTCGAGTAGCAACATCGGCCCGAAAGCATAGCATTAGACAAATTGTCGATGAAAATAATTTCGGTGGATACTGAAGCCCGAAACGGTTGGAACTCTCCTATGAAAGCCAGTGTCGGCTGGAGAAGCATACAAAAGACCCTCGATAAGATTCAGAGTTTTTTTAGGCCGCATCTTCTCGGGATTCGCTTTCGGAATTTATTTTCTGGAGCACGGCTGTCGGGTAGCAGACGAACAACACAGTGGGGAGAGACAGAAGTACATCGCAATCGCTTCCAGCGGTGCAGTTCGAATGTTGGATGCGAAAGGTCGGCGGTGGAAGGGCACAGAACGTGTGAACTCGAAGGGGCTGACAACCAGCCCTCGACAAGGTGGTATACATCGCGCCAGCATCTCATCCACTTGGTGATCACGTCCCGATAAAAGGTAAGGTAGATTCAAGTATGCCAGCTCCGACGACGATTGTCGCCGTCGAGAGAGGAGATAGAAAATAGAGAGATGGCAGGGAAGCTAGTAGTCTAAAGAAAGGAAAGGTGTGCTAGAATGAGGAGCGAAGAAAGAAGTGTGATACTGAATCAATAAAGTTTATGTTTGTGAATATTTACGTTGTGGATCTCAGTTTTTCAGTTTTGTGTACCTTTTACGAGCTTTCCAGGGCTGATCGAGGTTTTCATTTCTACCTCGACAGTCGCAATTGCTACAGTGATAATTAATTCATGTCAATTAAGAGCCTAAATTGTATTCTACTTCACTTCGGTTATGTCTTCGATATTACCCACCCATCTTTTTTGGAATTTCCTAAAAAATTTTCCAATTTACCAACAATGACACGAGGACAACATTCAAGAATTACCGATAAAATTTCAGTGCGGTCCTTCAGCCAATAGTTCTAATAGTCGACGAATTGTTCTCTTTTTGTTCCAGGCACTCCGACGCCGAGCCGGATCGTGATGGTACCGGTCTCGAAAAGCCCATCAGATGCGACATTTGCGATCGACAATTCACTAAACTGCGCTACCTAAAACGACACATGCAAACCAAACACGAAACATCTCACCGGTGCGACATTTGCGGGAAAATCTGCTCGCACAGAAACTTACTCGTAAGACATAAAAGAACTCATACAGGCGAACGGCCGTTTGATTGCGAACTATGCGGTAAAGGTTTCACATGCAAAACCTATCTGAATAGGCATATGAAAACGCATACTGGAAATTACAACATCAAGTGCGATGTTTGTGGCAAAGGATACAGTACAAAACGTAAATTAGTGGCACACGTGAGATCCCATACAGGTGAGCGCCCGCACAAATGTGACATATGTGGAAAATGTTTTGCTAGCCAGATCTACCTGGAAAGTCACTCGCAAAGGCATCCAGAAAATCACAAATACAACTGCGATGTTTGTGGCAAAGGATATAGTACAATAGCCATGCTAACGCTTCACGAGAAATCTCATAGCATCGGGCGCCCACACAAATGTGACATATGTGGGAAAACCTTCAAATATATCTCTGGATTGCAGTATCACAGTGGAGTGCATATGGCTGAACATCCTTTCAAATGTAAGAGTTGTGGCAAAGGATTCCCTTTGCATCGACAGTTAAAGCAGCATTTAAAATTTCATACAGACGAACGTCTGTATCGGTGTAATGTTTGTAACAAAGAATTCAGAAGTAATTCTGAGCTCGTCAGACACATGCGGTCTCATACTGGTGAACGGCCATACAAATGTGAAATTTGCGGTTCTTCGTATAAGATATCTAATACCCTCGCAGCCCACATGAGATGTCACTCGAACCTATCATCAAACCCGCACGAATGTGACATATGTGGAGCAAAGTTCAGTCAAAAACAACACCTCACCGTTCACAGTGCTGTTCATCGGGAGGAACAGTTCTATCGATGCGCTGATTGTGACAAACAGTTTCCTACCTCTAGAGAGCTGGAGAAGCATAGAGTTACCATACACAAAGATCGACCCTACAAATGTACGATCTGTGACAGAGCGTTCTTCAGCCAATCACACCTGCGGGCACATCTGAGGGTTCACAATGGAGTGATTCGGTTCGAATGTCACATTTGTGAGCAGAGCTTTACAAAGAATACGAACCTCACTAAACATGTAAAGGAAATGCACGCTCAAGATAAACGCCAGTAATGTAAAGCGACCACCCAATCAGCGTCTAAAATGTTGGATTCTTTTCAACGAATGATGCCGTATAGAAATCACGATGTTTTCGTCGTTCCCTTTGCATTATAAACTAAATGCAACAATAAAAAGGCCTATTTCGTTTCACAAGGAGAAGTAGCATTTTTTAGCCACATTCAATTTCCGTTATCAAAATAAATGGTTTAGTTGATGCGAATTGGTATTCATCCATTTGTTTCATTTTATCATAAATAGAACGGAATTAAGATATTCTGCCCTTAGAGTTAGAAGGCGATGGTAAGATTTGGCGTAATTACGTAGTATGCTGATAAGTTTATTCGGGTGTATAATGAATCTGATAACAAATATTGTTTAAAATATACACAGAGGCAAAGGTCAGTTAAGACGCGTTCCGTAGGCGATTTTAGGGCGTGTGGGGCGGAAAAAAATGACGGGGAACAAATCGCCCAAATGATGCAATTGAGGTAGTCTCGTGTTTGCTCTCAATTTGCCGGCAAATTGAAGGACAAGTAGCGCATCTGAGTTGGCAAATAGCCCCTCTTTTGCTAGCAACTCGCCCCTTTCGACTGGGATATTTTGTGCTACACGGTTAAATTAATGTACCCATTAATGGATTCTATACTACCCAATTCCGACAAAGCTGGGAAAACTGGGGTGTTGTGTCGTTTTTGCTTGAGGCAAAAACTAACTCAGTTTCGGACCTAACTGCTTTCAAACCGTTTGTTTGAAGCCAGTTTCGAACTTAGGTTATGTGCCACTGAACTGAAAACCGGGTTGGCTTCTGAGCTGAAATATAATTCCGATTCGCTCACACCACCGCTGTTTTGCGAGAACCCAACTCAGTTCCATTAAAAACGTTCATTTGAAGCAACTGAGCTGGTTTAGTTTCTAGGTTTTCAATCGAAAACGACATAAGTGTTTTTCAACCATTTGTGAGTATTATTTTACCCATTTTCCTGGCTGAATTCGAATAATGAGATGGGTGATGACAGCTGGAATAAAACCAGAAACTGAGTACTACTAGGTTTGTTCCAGTACATGGAAGTTGCTCCGCGGCAAAAAAATTTTGCTCCTTTTCACTCTGGTTTGCCACCAGAAGAAGATAATACAGAAACGATTTTCTCCCTGTTTGCTCCGGAGTACTTCCAGTTTCTCCTGGTACACGCAGTATTTTATTAACGCATCGATAGCATACACACCAAATTCTAGTTTTGATGCTAGGTATTTTTTTACGATCTTGAATTGTAAAGCTAAATTTCTGCTGAATTATTCGTGAATTTGTTTAAATTGACATACATCTGTCAAATAATTACTGGTGTTCGGTAATTCGAACGAGAATATTACTGAACATTTGTTTTTAATTTACTGATGTATTTTGTAAACAATGAAATGTCATTGCATCTTAACAGTTCAGTGAAAATTTTGCCAATTTTCTGTAAAAATATAATAAATACTCAAGAAAAATAAAAAAAAACACTGAAGTTCAACAATCTTTACTGAATGGCTCAGTAAAAAACCGCTTGTCAAATTTCGCCATTTTTTCCATGTGTATAAAAAGCAAAAACGTACTAAAGTGCGAAATTTACCCTTTAGAAATTTAACCAAAGTAATAAGCAGTCTAATAAAATTAAAATACGTGGAACATGAAACATGAAGGTGCTCGGGGCAGCTGATGTTAAAGTAAGGGAGCTATTCAGTAAGTACAATTCAATTTATAAATCTTCACATTTTCAGCACTCCAACAAAATGGCGATTGGATGATTTACTTTTTATGCCGATGTCCCGCTCCGGATTATGGACGTCACAATCTTTCTTGAATTCGTTGAATGAATAGAAAATTTACTTATAATAAATGAAATTAAATACAAATTAGTATGTGTATACTATTTTACCGCTCAGGTTTTTATATTACGTTTTTGCAGTATAAATTACCGGAAGATTTGAAATATTTGACAGCTGACGTTTCCCTTTTTGGGATTTTTTTTTGTAAATTTTGCCGAACATTCGTATTAACTGATGAAAAAGTCGGTAATTTTTGACAGTCGACTTTTCACTAGAAGTTTACCAATCGTTCAACAAAACAAACTTTTACTGAACTGATTACTGATTAGTCAGGTTGTTTGAAAGTCAGTAAAAAATTACTGACGATCGTAAAAAAACTTGCTGTGTACTTTTCGTTTCTTCTGCTGCAAATTTTATGCATTGGACATATTCGGTCTATCCACTCATTGAATGCCTACTAGAAGTGAAAATGCATAAAAATCGCAGCAGAAGAAAGGAGATGGGAATAGAAAGTATGCTAACTATGCATATTTTTGTTTCTCAGTGTACTGTAATTCTAAGACAAGACGTGACAATAGGGGAGGGGGTCAGTTTTTGTTCCAATTTTACGTCAGAATGGTTCAGCTTCTGATTGGTTTAAAATTATTATCGTTAAAAAGGTGAAAATGACTAAATTGAACAGAAATTATGCGGCAAAGTGAAACAAGTGTTTATCATGCATTTACCGTATACATGGTTGATTAACTTTATCAAAAATAAGACAGAAACCACTATAATCTAAAAAATTTCAGAAAATGGCTTCATCAAACCTTACTAAACTATGACTTTTGACATGGAAAAACAAAATATTGCCAGCATAAAATAAATTAACAAGACTCCATTTCATAAATAAAAATAGCAACACTGTTCGAAAAATTTCGGCAGGGTAAAAATGTGCGATAAGACCCAGTTAAGCTCAGCCGGAAATGAACCGGAATTCTTGCTGGTTCCAGTTCGTACACGGGCTCCAGTGACACAACCAGCGATGCCACAAGTTTTTTTGAAATGTTTGTGGATGAATAACTAAAATGTCTGTAAAAGTCGGTAGATGGTTGTGTAAATCCTAGTTACACTAAAATTTTACTTTAAAAATAGATTAAAAGAAGAATTCTATTGTGAAGGAATCACTCGTATTCAAAAACAGTTATTCTAGTGCAATTTTACTAAACACTATTACCCTTTTAAAAGTCTGTAGATCTCTGGCTACGTCTGTAGGAGACATCAAAAATCTGTAAAATACAGACATGTCTGTAAATCTGGCATCGCTGGACACAACCGATTCTAGTTAGAATCGGTTGTGTCCAGGGTGGCCAGACCTACCGATTTATCGGTAGTCCTACCCAAAGAGAATAGGGAAAGAGACGAATAGTGTGAAGCCAAAAATACCTTATTGAGCAGACCAATCGTGCAATGTAAATAAACATTACTCATGCCTGAGTTGGAGGAGATAAGTATTGTACTTCTATCAAAAAAGAAATTTGAATTTTCGTCAGAATTTAGTTCAATCGTGATTGTAAGGTGCATTCTAGAGTATATGTATGAGTAAAAATAAGCTTTAGAATTATTTCATCTCTTTGTTTCGAAATGCACATCGTTTGATAAACAAATCCATCGATCGACATACGGTTTGTTTTCAAAATATAATAGGAGTCATTTAAAGTGCTGCCTGTAGAAGCGGTTGCCAAAATTCTAGTGTTGAAATCATCATAAAGGGAGTGTTGCCGTTTTGACTGATTTTCACTCTTCGTCTCTTTCATTATTCTCTTTGGTCCTACCGATTTTGGTCTTTCCTACCGATTCACAGACGACCAAGGCAAAACTACCGAAATTTTGTTATTCCTACCGAAAACTACCGATTTTTATTAATTTTGGACACATCCTACTCAACATTCATTTTTTTGGGTTGGATTTGGTCTGAGATCTGTGTTGTCAGTATTTTACAATTCTATGTCAATACTACGTTTTTGGGACAACAACCCGGCCTACCGATAACTACCGATGAACTTTTAGTGACCCTACCGATATTAAGGAATTATATCTGGCCACTCTGGTTGTGTCACTGGAGCCCGTGTACGAACTGGAACCAGCCAGAATTCCGGTTCATTTCCGGCTGAACTTTACTGGGGAAGAATGTCGAAAGAAAAATAAGAAGCCGATGGTCACGTCTTGTCTTACACGCAGAAAAAAAAAAATTAGTAGAGATAAACAAATTTTAGTTTCAAATAACAATTTACCCGTTTGATATAGTGACAAACAAGATTCAGGTTTGAATCAATCAATACTGTTGTTTGAAATTACCAACTGATTCATTTGTTGGCTTTTCAGTAGTTTTAACAAATATTTTGTTTGAAACAACAAAATCATTATAAGCGAACAAACAAGTTTGAAGAAACCGAACAAACAAGTTTGAAGAAACAAAATAAATCTATTGTATCAACCAAAGGAGAAAACAACTCAAATTTAGCTGAAATTAAACAAAAATTCAGTTGGTCATTAACAAAGGGATCAGTTAGATCTAACAAATTTTATTTTGATTCAATAATGTTTCTATTTAAAATGTAAACAGAAGTATTTGTTGAACTAAACCAAATACATGCTTTCGAAAAACGCCCATTTCAGTTTGAAACAGTCATTCGCCACGTTTTAGATTCAACTAAACGTTTTGTTGATTCAATAAGGCCTGATTCTTCTGCGTGTAGCTGTAACTCATAAATGGGTACTAATTTCTAACCGTGTATATAGTTTTTTTTTGTTCAGTGTAAAGGAAGCCGCCAAAAACGTCATATTCGAACGCCATATTCTTTTACTGCTGAAAATTACCGGTCGAGTGAAGTTGCACTTCTCTTGAATTCGTGAAAAATCGCGTGGTTTTGATTTTATGGTTTTATTCAAGTTCTTCAGCACTTGATTATAAGCAACGCGAAACGTGATGGAAGAATCCGTTGAAATTAAGAAGGAAATTGAGTTGTCGAGTGAAGTGGATCCAGACCGTGCCGGTGAATGTGGTGGCGTCGCCCTGCCAAAAAATGACGGAGTACCTTCGGTGACTCCTTCATTGCCGGCTGCAGTGGGTTGCGGTGGCACTGTTTCTAACCCAAGGTAGGTTGCGTATATTTTTTCTTTTAATATTAAAACTTCAATAGGTAATAGGATATGTTGCACTTGTTTTAATTTTCGAGCCTAGAGGTAGCACGATTTTGAATATTGCCATCATAAGTTGCAAAAATCTAGTAACACAAAGAAAAAAAGATTTGTAATTTTACTAACCATGGATTGAATGTAACTATTTTTTTTTTTGGTCGGAAAACAATATTCAATCATTAATTCAATGCAGAATACCAAATATAATCTTGAAAATATTTTTTATGCTTCGTTGCACAATATTTTCAATATGTTCGTACCACGTTCTCACTACAGAGTTTAAACAAATTTTAATAATTAGCAACAAAAAAATCAAGAAAGCGTTAAAAGAATTTTTTTTATTCACATTTTCAAACGAATGTGGTTTGATCGAAGCAGGCTCGCGTTTGATTTTGCTGTTCGTTTTTAAGAATGCAAATCACATTCGTTCGAAAAAGCGATCCATCGTAATGCAGAGAGACTGTAGGCTATAGTTAGAACGAATTTCACTTTATTTTGACTTATCGATTACTTTATTCATTATCCCACTAGCATTCCGGCGGAGCTGGGCGAAATAGAGCTGAAGTTTGAGGCAGAGCTGCCTAGTGTGACGGCTAGCATTGCCGATAGTGATACTCCGAAAGAAATGAAACCGGAGAGTGTAGGTGAATTCAGTGGAGGAATTAAAAAAGTTAAAAAGGTTGCACCAAAAGGTCCACCGAGTAATGATGATGATAGTGATGATGATAGTGATGATGATGATTCAAGTGACAATTCCGGCGAGAAAAGGTAGGTGTTATTTTTTCTATTTCCATATTAACTTTTCAAAAGGGCTACTCATTTTTGTTTTTCGTTTTTGCTGTTTTCTCTGAATTGGCTATAATTTCGACGTAGAATACATTTTACGTTGCTACCGCAGACTAACAGACATAACACCATAAAGAAAAACTTTCAAAAAATATCGATCCGTCAATTTTATCCGAACACTAGCTCCATCTTTTATACATGGTTTCAAACACTAATTTGCTGGTTACCCCTCAGCCTTTGGAACACTTTTTCTCTAGTTGTCTGTCCCCAGCATGCCTGTTTTTATGTCAGTGGCGTCATTACAAATGCGACCTACAGTCCTAACTACAAATGTACATAAAATGATCGTTATTTCTGTTAGTCTGCGTTGCTACTACGAAGAGTAAAGATGTGGATTAACGAATATATTTCAAATAAAATTACTATGCATTGGAATGATGTGCGAAATAAGTCAAAATGTTTGCAAAAACCTAGCTCTTTTGAAAAATTAATATTGGCTTATCCTTTGGGACCATTCATAAACCACGTAGACCGAATTTTGACCCATTTTGACCATCCTGCACTCTAGTAGATTTTTACAAACGGAAACTTTAGCGGGCGTTCAAAGATTTTGAAACCAGTAAATGATTGCAAGAGAAATTTCAAACAGATAAACTCAAGTAAATACTAAGTTTAATTACACTACTGCTTGAACCACCTAAATTTATTTGAAATAAAAAAAAACACTTAACATTTTCTCGTTAACATGCTACTTTGAAAGATAAATTTTGACAATTTTTGAACTTTTAATGATTCATGCATGTTTGCTAACTAATAACTGTCTCAGATTATATTTCGTGAGTGCAGGATTTTCACCATCAAAGTCTTCCGCTGAGGGAAATTTTGGGAAATCGTCCTTACAACCGCCAATTCTTACTTTTCCTATAATTTTTTGACGAGATCAAACTTATATCTAAATAAACGCAAGAAACAGCAATCTATCGTGTTGTTGTTTTGTCCATAAAAAATCACGGGGGCTCTGGGTAGACTGGTTCCCTTAAGAGTTGGTACCTCAACAGTGTACTAGTTTCGAAGTGTCCATAAAAAACACATCCAGCTGAATCGACTAGTACGTTGAGCAGAACTCTTTTCCAATCCCATCTATAATAATAGTAAAACGAGAACAAAAAATCAAAATCTTCGTAGACAAACGTAGACTTCCCGTCCCGCCGCCCCCCATATGAGTCTGCGTGGTTTATGGACGGATCTTTTTGGACTGATAAATTTTACATCCGCGCCTGTCCCGTCCAATATTGGCTACGATTTGAACGTATCATTCCGGGCGAGTTTGCTGATTAGAGACTCACCGCGACATGCCTGCTGCTCTCGAATGTGTTGAGCAACAGTAGAAAAATTGATACTGTGACGTGCTTGGAAGCGGTGTCTGGTCATTTGGACGGCACTAGCATTTTTTTTGCCAGTAGCCAGGTGTTCTGCGGAAATGTTATTGGAAAAGATTTCCTCAAAATGTTCTATCCCTGTGTTTGATACCGCACACAAAAAAGCTCAAGCTCGTGCATTGTTGGACAAAGATTACTGCTCTTAAAATCAACGACTGCGGTGTGAATAATTAGTGGAGCTAAGGAAGCAGCTGTGACCAGGATCGAGACAGCATAAGGCAGTGGTGGCTGAAGAATTAGTATCAGTGATTATGTGAGCGGAAAGTGAACCGAGAGCAAGCAACTGTTAAGGTAAGCATCGTTCATGTTCATGTTTAAAAACAAAAAGGAAGGGAAATCTCGTAACGTATCTGTTGTGGGGTATTGTCAGGGTTAATTTGGCGATAATTTGATAGGTAATATGACAACTGAATTCAAAATTGCATATTGAAGTTCGTGACAGTGCAGCAAAACATTGGCTTCCAATTAAAACTTTTCAGTTGTTCGGTAGCTTTCTGTATGCAGAATTAATGAAATCTGATTTTTCCTAGTCTGAACAACAAGTTAAAATTGATCGAATGTGCTTTGTCTGACCAATCCCATCGTTCATTTACTCCAGTAGTAATGCTCACAACACAGTATGTACGTATAAAGGTCAGATAGCACGTGGCTTATCATAACTTATGTTTCTAGTAATTCACTTCAATTCTTACCTGTATCAACCCTAAAGAAAATACATAAAAATGATCAACTTCGACGTAACAACTACTGCGTCGATTATTCCGAATCAAGTCGTCTGCAGTCAGATTAGGTGGCGTAGGATAGAACTTTTCTCCAAGGAACATTATCTCCACACGCACTGGCAAGCGGGTTGCACCAGCTCCGAGTAGTTCCACCGCAATGAGCCAGTAACTTAATTAAACGTGTATTGAAAGTATGTTTTGATTGAAGAGGACATTTTCAACGTTACGGAAGTAACGTCGTTTACTAAATGGACACGAAATCTAACAGGTTTGGTCCGAGATGGATAATGACTTGTGTTTCATGATTGGAAAATTACAATTTTTTAGCCAATGGTTACTCTGGATCTTCGAAGAGGGACGGAAAAAAGTGCTTCATGAAATTAGAATTTTCCCAATAGTTGATAGTGCGAGTTGTGGCCTTCGACTGGCATGCTCCACCCTTATTAGTTCGGAGTAGTCTTCATGTTTTTTTCTACCTCCAAAACAATATTCAAATTTCTCGAATGATTGAGACGATTTGTGGGCTCTTCTAGTTGTCCACTCTTTTAACCTTGAGTATGCTAACTGGTTCAAATGGAAAGGTTGTAGGACTTGATCCAAAAAATGGCATACACAGTCACTTATCAAAACACTAAAATGATACTTGAAACCAGATTTTTGCGCAGCCCACTCCGCTGCGAACTCCGGGATTTCAACCATTAGTAAGGGACCATTCATAAATTACGTGCACAATATGTGACATGTTACATGTGGGGGAGGAGGAGTAAACTAGAACGCTACGTAACATGTCACAGAATTTTTAAAAGTGAATTTGGAGTAAGGAATGGATAATTTTATGACAATTTATTACACGATGAGTCAAATTAGGGTAATTTTTGCGTTACGTAATTTATTTTCGTTCCCCAAATGTTGATGAACTTGGACTTAATTGACACTGTTTTACGCGGTTGTTTCTTTAGAGCCGAATGTTCGCAAAATGTCATTCATTTCGTTTGAAATTGTATTGGATCCTTCTTTGAAGGAACAACATTCTCTCTATTAATCCTCCAACATGTCCAGTACTGCCTGGACTCAGGAAATTCGTGGAACAGCCTCAAAACCGGGCTTCAGCTGTTCCTTCAGTCAACAGTGCGAAACATCATTAGTGTAGCTTCGAATCCGTGACAATCGATTTACAAGAAATGTGGAAGCCTCCGAACTCTCCGATCGTAAACGCGCTCCATTAACATTCTTCTTCATAATCATTCCTGTTCTATGGTCGGTGATGGCAAACAAGGTTTCCTATCCCAGGCGAGTATACTCATATTTTTAAACCTGCTGTTCCTGACAATTTCTCGCGTTCTAGTTTTTCAGTTATACTACCAAAATGTACGTGGATGGAGAGCCAAAATGGTCACATTTTTGCTGACGGTTTCGGGAGCTGAATACGTCATAATCGTGCTAACCGAAACGTGACTGAACGATCAAATCTACTCTGCACAACTTTTTGGACATCAGTTCGCCGTACTTAGAACTGAACTGTTTGCCTTTAACAGTCATTAGACTTATTAATTGTCTATTTGCCGTAAAATATACTCATCATCGGTGTTATATACTTGCCACCCGGACCGAAGATTGGACACGGTAAGTATTAATGACTACTTAGAATAATTGAAATCAATGTCATGCATATTTAGCCTCCGCGCTCTCGAGATTTTCTTTGGTGACTAATCAGTTAAATCTACAGTGGTCTTTTCCTAAGAGAGACTTCACATACACTCAGGTTTTTTTTAGACGGGGGATGCAGGCCGCGTAAATTTCAAAATTCGCGGAAATGAAAACCGCGTAAATTTAAGAGTCCGCGTTAATGGATACCGCGTAAATTCAAAAATCCGCGTGAATGAAAATCGCGTAAATTAAAAAATCCGCGTAAAAAATACCGCGCAAAAAACGCGTAAGAAACTGAGTGTATATTGACACAATTTTCTCGCATATGTCAGCTGCCAGCTGCACTCTTATCGACAGGTTCGTCTTGAAGAGATTAATACCTTGTTGCATCGTAACAAACGCCTGTCGAATCTCATCTCAATCTTGCAAATGACACTATTTTCCGGACACTATCGTGTCCTCGTCCATCGATCCCTTAACTGGCCTCGACGCTGATCATCCAGCTCAAGAGCCAATTCTTTATAACGGACCCATAGATGCCCGCGCTATAAAAAAAACTTCATCTAAGTACAACACATCCGGAACGTGATTCGGAAGGTGAACTGTTTTATGTTAGAATTGCAGCCCGGATGCAAACAACCCATTCTGAGCCAATCAATTTTTAACATTTGCGCTGAAATTCCGACTGCGATGAATGGGATCCAACAGTTGCTGTCGAAACGTCTGAGACAGAGAGTTGTGAGAGCGAGAGAGTTTCAACTTTTCTCTTGGTGTTCGTGCCCCGTTTGAAAAGCGGGCAGCTATTCACCGCACCTGTGGTTCACCTTTGTTTGAATTTCGCCATGTTTACATTTTTGATGTTAATTTATACAGATGGCTAGCTTTGGCAAACAAGGCGTAAATTGGATTGTGTTTTAAGTATAGTAAGAAGATTGAAATTGATATTTCTTGTTCGTGTTGCAGTCGGAAATCGAGGTGCTCTAGCTTTTGCGATGTTAACTCTCTTGAAACAAAGTTTTCCTCTTCCGTTGGATTCCACTATAATAATAATGAAATGCTGTTATATTTCACCACCAAACAACAGATATTAGTATTTCGACTACGTTTTGAACATCCAGAATGATTATTTTTATTGGTGCCGTACTGTTACAGTACATCCCGCGTGATATATTCTCCACCAATCTCGCAAACGTAAAAACACCGGCAGTTAAGTCAACTTGTTCCTACGCGAATTTATGAACACAGTCTCAACTGCAATCATAAAAACCGCATCGTCAACCGCACACGCCCGAAAGCCCCCAACCCTCGATCTTAGCAGCCTCGGTACATACCTGCTATTAGGCCGCCCTAAAAATAACATAGGTCTACAAATACCCTGGGCCGTGTCAGTAATTTGCTGCGTAGAATTCTAATCCGGGGTCGGAATTGTGATCCACCATGTCAAGATTTTGAGATATTGAATAGATATTATATTCACGAAAAAAGACGTTTTTTCGTACTTTTGAGGTTATGTACAGGGTGCTAACATATTTGTGGTCTGTCTCTCCACTTGATTAATTTAGTAGCACTCTTACGCTTTGATTTAAGAGTTCAAAAGATCAATGACGATTTTGTTTCTGTAAGGTTTTGAATTCCAATTTCCTAAGGACATCAACAATTTCCATTTTTTTTTCCAAAATAAAGGTGGAATATTATTTCAAAATTTCAGTTAAAAGATCCTTATGTTGTACCCTGATATTGCTCCTATGGTCTGAAAATGTAAAAAAAAGGCGGTCCAACTGGTGGAGCTGTTTGAGCTTGGTTCCCGGAAAAACTTCCTGTCCGAATCACTCACTGTAATTACAGAAGAGACGGGAAATATCATCCATTAAAACAGTGCCTAAAGCCTATTGCAGTGAGCCGTGCCTCTGATTGTAATATTGACTTCAGATTTGTGGGCGACCCTGCGCGAGCGCATGAAAACGAACGTTTCTTTCTGTTTGCGATTGAGACCGCGCTAATCAGATTATAGGTGCACTCAATTATCGGAGCGTTTTTGTGACTGCGAAATATTGGGCGTGGTTGTGCGTGGATGATATATGTTCGCCTTTGTGTATTTGTGTATCATCGCGAATGGCCCAAGCGTTTGTATGTAAAAGTGTTTGATCACGTAGCCTTTTGTATGTCGCGTGTGCTAGAGTGTATGAATTCGATTGCATGCTATCATTTGCATATTCGGGTAGATTCTTGAATTTTTGCGCGTCTTATGTTTAATTTTATACGGTGCAGATGTTAGAACTGAAGGCATGGGCGTGGAGCGCTAACACCAAAAGTGGAGGCTTCCGGATGTGACCGAATGATGATTGCGTTGCGTTTGTATCATCGCACTTGAAACCGCATTCAAAATATTTTATGTTGTTACATTCTTATTATGTTAGAGAATTCACCTGATCTAAAGATTTCAATAAAAAGACAGATATTAAACATCAGCGAAAAACTGGAGACAGAATTCTGAGACAGTGCCTAGTTAGATTTTAGCTGACCGCAGCGCATGTAAATGGTCAAAGGAACGAATCGTTATTAAAGCCCTAGAAGAACAACCCATTTGTTGGATTTTAACTTAACAGATTGTACTAATGGATTTTTTCCTTATTGATATCATAAGGGCGTTTTTATGTTTGCCATATCGCTAATGCGGCGTAGTTTTGCGTGGATGATGGCACCTGCATCACAGACTAACAGACAAAACACTCAAAAACAAAGCTTCGTCCGCTTTAACGGTCATTTTAAATATATTTGTAGTTGGGACTGTGGCCACATTTGAAATTATGGCGCCACTGACATATGAACAAGCATATGGGGGATAGACCACTAGTGAAAAATTGTTCGCAAACCTGAGGGGTAACCCACCAGTAAATGAGTGTTTGGGACTGTGAATAAAAGGTGGAGCTAGTGTTCTGGGAAAATTGTCGGATCGATGTTTTTTGAGGGAATTCTCTCATAGTGTTATGTCTGTTATTCTGTGCCTGCATGTTCGAGTTTGTGACAAACGCTTTATTATTACTTTTATTAACATTTGTTAAGACTAACCTCAAGAGTCATTCATATCTTCGAAAATAATATACATATCAATGAAACAAAAAATACGTCTCATAAAAAAATATTGCTACCGTCTATTCTGCGCGCACTGCTTTCCGCTCCTTGTTTTAATTTTCTTTTTCGATGGGGAGTAATGGTCATGGTCCTTCGCTCGTGTTTACGTCTATGTCCTCGTTGCTGCTAGAGCAGTTTTGATTTTCGTTGTTAGATGTTTGGTGCTTTTTTTTTGTTTCTGAGTGACTGATAAAAGCCATCTTCTTTACTGTTCATTACTTCCCAAGGGATGCTGGCTATTAGCTTCCGTGATACTTGTGGAGTGCGCAGTAGTATATACGGTCTCTAGCAAAAGCAAGTATCGGACTAACATTCCTTCCCTTTCGCGATATACTTTCGGGCCTGGCGGGCACCGGTATTTATCAATAAACACTAGGATTACCAGGAGTTGTACATTGAAATATGTTTCGCTACTCCCAAGCATAATTATCTACTGATTTCCTGTGCAATTTCAGCTAGTCCAGATCGATAACGGAGTAGCAGCCAGGGGTAGTCGCAAAAGCTCAAGCTATTGGTTTGGAAACACCGTGGTATGTTGTTTTTTCGGCATTTTTTTTAGCCGGCTGTCTGTGGTGTGTCAGCGGATGTCGAAGGTGGTTTGTTAGTGTTGTTTGTAGCAGATATTTCTTTGTTGTTTTGCGCATGGCGTATCGTTGTTTGTCATCTGATAGCGAAACTGGCATGTGAGCGTTCTTTGAATTCAGTTAACATCTTGAGATGCCCTCGAAAGTCAAGTAAGAAGGTCGGTTCTTCCGTAGTCACATCACCCGTTAAGAATTCTAGAGGAAAAGTTTCTCCAAGTGTCGTTTGTGACGGATTCCACTTCTCCTCATATCTGGACATGAATCT
Organism: Topomyia yanbarensis; assembly: GCF_030247195.1. Classification (NCBI taxonomy): domain Eukaryota; kingdom Metazoa; phylum Arthropoda; class Insecta; order Diptera; family Culicidae; genus Topomyia; species Topomyia yanbarensis. Next base: position 201,374,761 of record NC_080670.1, on the reverse strand, counting down.
TTCATTATAATCCGTACTAGTGTGCGGTGCCAAATCGTGTAGGCGAGTTTCCATTAGATCATTGTCCATATAGATGGGGATCTTGGTGCTGACGTTTTGCATATTCTACGTCGTGGTGTATGTTGTTCTTCACGACGAAGCTTTCTGCCTTGACTAAGAGATTAAACGTTATTAGTACCACATTCCTCGTATGATGTAGTTGTGTGTGAGACACATCTGAAAGCACACGGTCCATTTGCACCTTAATCAACTGTTCCAGATCTAAGACGGGTCTGGGTAAATTTATTCGCGATTGTGTTCCCCTGTAAAAGGCGCAATTTATTATGTGATTCACATGAGGCTAAATTATGTCGCCATTCACCACTGATACTGAATTCCTATCCCTTACCTCCCAGAGCGGTATCAACTTAGGTACAGGCTACCTTATGCCGTTTTTGCTTAAACTCGAAACTGGGTCGGGTTCTATCCCGAGCCGCTGTCAGCTCATTCACTTTGACATGTTGATGGATTGGAGCCTGTCTCAGTTTCGATTTGAGCGGGAGAGAGGCATTAGTGAAGATCGATTAGGATCTGTGATCGTATGCAGACAGGTATCCGTCATGCAGAGTGAATCATTCGATACAGTTAATGATTATTTTGGGCAGCTCAAAATTATTTTTTGGTTTTCTTTTGTAGGTTCGGTTTGTATACAACCTTCGATTAAAATTTTTCGCTTTTGCTAGTTTTCCTTCCGTAGAAATATTTGAGAAGAGAAATCGTCGTCTCGTCGCAAAAATAGACGAAAAGATACACCAAGTATATTTTCTAATGGTCTGGTGCCTTGTCTATGTCTAGTGCGTAAATTTTGCAAAACCTATGACTATCATTATACGTAACGCCCCGCGGAAAAATAATTATTAGAATGCGTATTCGAACGGCATTCACGATTCTACTGGTGGTAGCACACTTGAAAACATTGATTTAAAACTAAAAAACAAAGCGTGCGAATACTTAGCTAAATCAAAATATCTACCAAGATACATCATGATTAATTTCCCTACCTGCTAACACCAATACTCTCCTGCGACGCTTGTGGATGATGCAGAGGATTCCTCGGTCATAATAATGTGCAGGCGGTGGTCAGCTATTTTTGTCCGCGTCCCTTATCATCAATTTTTATACAGTGATTCATCAGCAGTGCTATCTTTGAAAATGAACCGCCTTGGTTATGCAACTAATTTTTTCCGATCTTTTTTTAAATGCAAATAATTAAGCAATCTTTTTTTGTCGTATGTAATTTTAAATGTACTTTCATTTGATGGCCAATCGAGCTGACATTTATTTAGACTGAGCAAACTAATTTATTTGTTTTGTTTAGTGTTTATTTGACCAACTAGGAAACGAATCCACTGGGTCTTTAATGCGTGTGGGAAATACGCATGGTCTTGTCTGAGTGAATGACTTTTGAATTATGTATGGTGGAGAATTGACAATTCGCAAGATCAATTCAAATCCAATCATCAATTTGCGGCAATCATTTCAGCACGAGGAACAAATGTTTTATGGTCATATTTAATGCTTTATTTTTAGTCCATTAACTCATCAGACAATTATACTGAGCTAAGAATATGTACGTACTATTTGGAAACGGGGGGTGTTTGATTCGTGCTTGATGTTAATATCGTTTAGGAACGCAGCATTTATATTTTTTCTGTTTCGCGTCTATCTAATATCGCAACGTTTACTCGAACGAGGTGGAAAATTTCAAGTTACGGGATCTCAATATGCTTGTGATTATACCAATAAGGACCATTTAGGGGGTGGGCGTAGCGTATTGGTAAATCGATTGCCTTGTACGCAGCGCACCTGGGTTCGAGTCCCGACCCCGTACATAGGGTTAGAAATTTTTCCTAAGAGATTTTTCTAACCCGAAGAGGCGAATGACCTTAAGGTTAAAACCTCTATAATTGAAATAAAAAAAAAAAAAAAAAAAAAAAAGGACCATTTATAAATGCTGTCACGCTATTAAGAGGAAGAGATATGACTAATTGTGACATAAATGGGAGGGAGCACGTCATGTACTTTGACGCAATCGGCCGTTTTACGCACAATTGCGCCATGTATATAGAAAATTCCATAGAACATGAACACTTTTGCGACTAGCGGCATATAAGTGCTACTACAAAATGAAGGAAAAACTAAAAGAATTTGATTCGTATTAGACCAAAGGGAAAAGTAACGTGGTAATATGACAGAGAGTTAGTTAGTATTGGGTAATCTGCGTGACATAATTTATGAATGTTCCACCATACCACTTTTAAACTCATTGTTTACGGTCTATTTTACATTGTCGACAACACTCCCGACAGCCGGCTGTCCGGAGCTCAAGTTGTTTTCGATGAAACAATCTCGATAAACGATTAGCCAGACACTATGCTATATTTCACCCTAAGGAGGAAAATTTGGTAAAAACCAAAATTTCTCACTAGGGTGAAAATTTGTTGGTAAAAAGGGGGGGGGGGGGATTAGCCAGAGTTTAGACGCCTAGAAGATTTACGTATCCTACAGTCAATAAACTATTCAAACATGCACGAAAATATATTCTCAGTCGCATCGCTTGCTTGAAGCGAATCCTGACTAACAACCCACCCGCTACCCAATCCGTGGTACTTATGGGAGTGTCACTGAGTCGGGGCCTTCCGTTAAGTAAGTACCACATCAACACTTCCTTTCTCATCCCTAGTTATGGTTAAAGATGGTCGTGGCCCGCAATGGTGGCTCTCAGGCGAAAATATCGCTCGGAAGGGGTGGGCGTAGCGTAGTTGGTAAATCGATTGCCTTGTACGCAGCGCACCTGGGTTCGAGTCCCGACCCCGCACATAGGGTTAGAAATTTTTCAAAAGAGATTTTTCTAACCCGAAGAGGCGAATGACCTTAAGGTTAAAACCTCTATAATCGAAATAAAAAAAAAAAAAAAAAAAAAAAATCGCTCGGACTGGATCAATTCCCAAACCATGCTCCTCAAGTAGTCTGGCTGGAAATGAGAGTCATCAGTCTGCAATTTACGAAGTATACCATGCTTACGCAACGCAACAAAGGTTTGGAAACCGCTGTGCACAGGCGCAGTCCAGATGTTCGAGCTCTTCAAGAGCAATTATTGTGTGTATGTACCTGCCCATAAGGGGGAAATAGATGGCGTGATCAACGATGAGAGTTTGACATGCGAACATTTGCTGGTATATGTGCTTATCTTCGAGATGTATTCATCTCGTCAGTAACTAACACCATCTGGGTGTCCAGTTAAACGATGTATCTAAACTAGTACCCAAGTTAACCACCCCGAACACGTTAGCACGTGCGCTCGTCTACCTTATTGTCGTTCCTATGTTTTCGAATCTATATGTTTGAAAATATATTAACTTGTACTCTGGAATTGGTTTTGGTATCGATCGAAGCTATAAAAAATCTATTTTTGGTCTTGTAATGCTGACCACCTCGCTAACTGTAAGCTGTATTTACAAAGTAATTGAATAGTTTGATATCCATCCTCCTTGATGGGAACACTATTGAAGACCAAACGTTCGAAGATGCTCGTCACAATTGCAGCTGCAACCGTCGTTTAGCCGAAAGTTCTAATAGTCGACGAATTGTTCTCTTTTTGTTCCAGCCACTCCGACGACGAGCCGAATAGTGATGGTGCCGGTCTCGGAAAACCCAAATGCGAAATTTGCAATCGACAATTCACTAGACTAGCAAACCTAAAACGGCACATGCGAACCCACACCGAACAAACATCCCACCGGTGTGACATTTGTGGAAAAAGCCTGTGGATGGACTCACTCGAAAGCCATAGAAGAAGGCATACCGGCGAGCGGCCGTTTCATTGTGAAATATGCGGCAGTGGTTTTACATGCAAACTCTATCTGAACAGACATATGAAATTGAATGCTGGCAATCACAGCTACACGTGCGATGTTTGTGGCAAAGCATACAGTCCAAAGTGTAAGTTTATGGACCACATGAGATCCCATACAGACGAGCGCCCGTACGAATGTGACATATGTGGAAAACGTTTCGTTAGCCAGTGCTTCCTGAAAAGGCATACGTTAACACATGTAGCAAATTCCACGTTCAACTGCGATGTTTGTGGTGATGGATTCACTACAAGAGCCAGCCTTGTGAATCATGAGAAATCGCATAGGATCAGGTGCCCAGTCACGTGTGACATATGTGGTGAAACCTTCAAAAGTAAACGTACGCTGCGGCATCACAGTGGAAGGCATATGACGGAACGTCCTTTCAAATGTAACACTTGTGGCAAGGGATTCTCTTTCCTTGGGCTGCTCAGTAACCATTTGAAACATCATAGGGCCCGTCTTCATCGGTGTAATGTTTGCAGCAAAGCGTTTAGAACAGATCGTGAACTCGTCACACACATGCTGTCTCATACTGATGAACGACCGTACAAATGTGAGGAATGCGGTACTTCGTTTAAGGCTGCTAATGCCCTGGCAGGGCACATGAAAGTTCACTTAAACCCGACATCAAACCAGTTCGAATGTGACACATGCGGAGCAAAGTTCGGTCATCGACGAACTGAATGCCCTAATTGTGACAAACAATTTCCCACTTCTAGAGAGCTGGATAGGCATAGAGTTACCGTTCACAATGATCGACCGTACAAATGTACGATCTGTGACAAAACAGTCACCAGTATGAAAAGCTTGCGGCAACATCTGAAACTTCACATGGGCGTGATTCGACACAAATGTCCAATTTGTGAGCGGAGCTTTGCCAACCTTACTAAACATGTAAAAGCAATGCACGCTCGAGATAAACCTCTGTAATGTAAAATCACCACCAAATTCAATTAAATTAAATTGTTCAATCATTTTTAAGTTTCATTTCATTATCAATAGAACGGAATTACGATCCCCTGGGCTTCGGCGATTAGTCTAAGACTACTTCCATAAACAACGTAGCATATTTTTGTATGATTTTATATAACCGCTGAATAATTCATCTGAACGTACACAGCGTTAAAACCAAAAAAACTACGATGTTATTTCATTATGAAATCTACCTTCCATTTCTACACTGGCAGTGTTGTAAAAAAGATGAGATTTTGCATTCAATTCGAGCCATCGAATTTTGAACAGCTAGGTATAACATTTTTTCAGGGACATTATGGCACCATAACTGTGCGCCACTCGAATATTTATAGATAATTTATCTATCGATTGAAGAACCCTAACCATAACCGACGGCTGTATTTACAAATTAATTGAAAATTCTGACATCCATCTATCCAGTAGGAAACAATACGTGAAGACAACACTCGAAGATGCTCGTCTCAATTGCAGCAACCGTTGTGCAGCCGACAGTTCTAATAGTAGACGAATTGTTCTTTTTTTATTCCAGTCATTCTGACACCGAGCCGGATGGAGATGGTACCGGTCCGGAAAAGCCCACCAAATGCGACATTTGCGATCGACAATTCGCTACACTAGGCTACCTTAAACGGCACATGCGAACCATCCACGCCGTAAAGACATTTCCCCAGTGCGACATTTGCGGGAAAAGCTTTCACTGCAGTAGCTTACTCCAAATACACAGAAGAACGCATACCGGCGAACGACCATTTCCTTGCGAAATATGTGACAAAAGTTTCATGTGTAAACGCACCCTGTTCTGCCATATGAGATCGCATACTGGAAATCACATATACGAGTGTGATATTTGTGGCAAAGGATACAGTAAATCGCGTGAGTTTATGACCCACATAAGATCCCATACAGGCGAGCGTCCGTACAAATGTAACATATGTGAAAAAAGCTTTGCTAATAAGTTGTACCTGAGAAACCATGCGGTTAGACATGAGAAAGGTCCCAAGTTCAGCTGTGATGTTTGCGGCGAAGGATATGACACAAAAACTATGCTTGCGGTTCACGAGATAATCCACCACAGCACCGAGCAATGTAACATTTGCAGCGAAGAATTTTCCTCTAGCGAACAGCTCACTCAACATCTGAAATGTCATAATGACGAACGGCTGCATCGGTGTGATGTTTGCGCCGAAGAGTTCGAAACTGCTCCTTACCTCACCGCACACATGCTTTTTCACACTGCTGAGCGGCCGTACAAATGTGAAGTTTGCCGTTCTTCGTTTAAGTTTCCTAATAGCCTGACGTGGCACATGAAAATTCACTCAAACCGTGCAGCAAACCCGTTCGAATGTGACATATGCGGGGCAAAATTTAGTCGTCAAAGAAGCCTCACCATTCACAGTAAGGTACATTGGGAGACACCGTACCATAAATGCTTTATTTGTGCTCAACCATTTGTCACCATCAGAGAGCTGGAGAGGCATAGAATCGTCATTCACAACTATCGACCGCACAAATGTACGATCTGTGGCAAAGCTTGCGCCACCGTGTCGAACTTGCGGTCACATCAGAAAGTTCACACTCAGCTGTGAGATTTGCGAGCTAAGCTAAATCAAGCCTTCAAAATCATGTAGAAGTAATGCACGGTCGAGATAAATTCCTGTAATGTAAAGGGATCACGAAGTCGGGGTCTAAAATGTAAATTTCTTTTCAACGAACGATGCCGTATAGTAATGTTATCGTGATGTTTTCGCCGTTTCCTTTGTGATTTTAACATTTTAAATTAGCAGTATTACAGTGACAATGTTAAATAAATAACAATACGACATAGCGTTCTCACTCTCTTCTAGAATCTGAAAATTAAGAATCCTATTCACGATCCGTGCGATCATTCAAGAACGTACGCGAGTATACAAATGGACACATTGTTATAAAATTAAATTTATACACGCGACATACAAACGCCCACGCTATCAAACACGTTAACATACAAACGCTCAAGCCTTTTGCGATGCTACACGCGATCGGAGCGTACATACTCAGCACATATCTGAACCGTACAATAAATATCACATTCAGAATCACGGCCCGTTGCAATTGGCCTTGGGCAGTGTTTTAGTGGGTGACATTTCCCGTCTCGTCTGAAATTGTAGTGAGTGATTCTGACGGGGGGCTACGGCTCCAGTTGGATAACTCTCGAAAAAAACGACGAAAGATTCGAGAATAGTTGAAATAAATATCGTTTCCATGGAAATATCTCGTTTCTGAACGACATTATAATCTTTGATATTTACTTTTTAGAGATTCATCTTAATAGCATAAAATTGAAGTAACCTATGGATTCTTGAGTTGGCTCGTAATTTCAACCACAAATTTTCAAATCCGAAATTAGTGGTATTTTACCAAGTCACAGAGGATTGAATCAAATGATTCAGACAGAATTTTTTTCTCGGATTTTGTTCCGCACGATTTTTTTGATGATAGTTTACCATCAAACACTATGCTGTTATAGTGCCTATTTGACTATTTCAAAATCTTGAAAAAATTTGAAGGTAAGCGCTCACACCAATGACGATACAAATTTAGTTCACTTTTTTTATAAAAGGCAAAAATATAATGAAAAGTCCACATTCCCACATTTCGAATACCCCAACCCCTCTCCCCCTCCTGGGACAAGCGTGGTCTTTCTCGCGACCCCTACCCACCCCCGAAATTGTCCACGTGGTATATGAAAGGGCTCCTTAGATGGATTATATACTATTCCACCGAAAGCCATTCCCCAGAATTCCATCGGTCAGAGTGTACCATTCCCCAGAAAGACATTTCCCAGAATGTAGCAATTCCCAGAAAAGTTACTGTTTTTATTCATTTGTTGGGGTGAAGCCAAAGGTTTGCACATTTACCTAATTCAAGGAACTGATGCAGTGTAAAGCTGCCAACGATGTGCATCGAAAGCGACAGCGTCTCGCAAACTCGCATAATTTATTCCTTCTTTCAAACATGAGCAGTTTTTTTTTAAGTTGTATACCAAGTAACTTTTGCACGCAAACTTGTGATCTGTCTGGCCGGTTTATTCAAACATAGGTGCTGATTCCTTCCTTCGAGTTTTCCTTGAATCTATATTAAAATCGAAATGAATGCACATTTTGCCTTTCTCAATAGAAAGGTATTGCAATTGATCTGAAAACCGATTTTTTAACGGAGGCCCGGAGGGCCGAGTGACATATACCATTCGATTCAGCTCGTCGAGTTCGGCAAATGTCTGTGTGTGTATGCATGTGTGTATGTGCGTCTGTGTGTGTACGCGAACACAATCTCACTCACTTTTTTCAGAGATGGCTGAACCGATTTTCACAAACTTAGTCCCAAATAAAAGATGCAACGTTCCCATAGGCTGCTATTGAATTTCTAACAGATCCGACTTCCGGTTCCGGAATTACAGGGTGATGAGTACGATCACGTAGAAAATATCGATTTTAATAAATTCTGCAATGAATGTATAATGGTGAAAATTTTTCCAAAATGTGTAGTACTAGGTCACTAACAGCCATTCAAAGTCTCTTTGGTCACATTGGCCACCATCATTGGTTCCGGTTGAGGCACTTCTAAATATCAAACTATTACACATACACCTCAAAAAAGGGGCACTATCATGTGCATACAGACTGCAGGTTACTGGGCTTTGGAACAGTTACCATGTTGATCTTGCTACCAGTCGTACACGATTGCGGTCACAAATAGTTACATGGGGTGAAGATATTCTTGCTCCCAGCGACATTACACTCACATGTAGTTTTCCTTACAGGACATTCCATGTGAAGATTCCCTCTCGAGAGGAGTGGTTGTCTAGCTTAATGGAAAGACAACAACAAACGCAAGTGATCTGTTACACTAACGGTTCTCTGATGGAGGGACGTGTTGGTGCTGGTATCTACTGTCGTGAAATAAGATTGGAACAATCTCACTCACTAGGTAGATACTGTACTGTATTCCAAGCAGAAATATTTGCGATTATGTGCGGGGTACAATCGGCCCTTCAACTGAGTTTGTCCGGCAGAGTTATAAACTTCTGCTCCGATAGCCAGGCTGCAATCAAGACCCTTAGCTCAGACAAATCCCGGTCCAAGCTAATGATCGCGTGCCGAACCCAAATCGAAGAACTAAGCATTGTCAACACTATCTACCTTGTCTGGGTGCCCGGACATTCTGGTATTACTGGAAACGAATGGGCTGACGAATTGGCCAGGGCAGGTTCAGCGATTGTCTTCGTTGGTCCCGAGCCCGCGCTACCAATTTCGACAAGTTGGATAAGGGAAAAATACGGTCCTGGGCTTTGTCCGAGCACCGCAATTATTGGAGAAATATACAAGCGTGTCGCCAAACAAAGGCGTTTCTAGAACAACCGTGTCCAGTGATTTCGAAAAATCTCCTACATTTTTCGAAGCACCACTGCGGCATGCTGACCAGGGCTTTAACCGGCCACTGCAAACTCAATTATCACATGGTAACTATTCAGCGCGCTGAGTCTTTTTCATGTGATCTTTGTAAATCCGACTACGGAACCTCATATCATCTGATATGCAACTGTCCAGCGGTAGCGCAATTGCGATTTCGAGTCTTCGGCCGTCCTTATATAGACGAAACCATGTTTGGACGACTGAAACTCAGAGACATACTAAAGTTTCTTATCCAATGTGGTAAAGAGCTTTAGGCTTATTCGGAGGCAAGTTTTACTACTTGTGAGTTTATTTTACCTGTTGTTTATTTTTGCTTTCGCGCTTTTTTTAATTGACCTAAGATGAAGCTGTCGAATTGCACAAAAAGTTTTTTTTTGTGTGGCAAGCGATCTGTAGATGTGTCAAAATAAGCCAGTTTTTTTTATTAAATCTGAAACCCCGTCTATCGACAAATCTACATTGACGAATACCTCCAAAAGTGACTTCTTGAGGTCTCATGAAAGTCTGACACTTGCTTTTTACTACTTTTGCCTTCCTAAACGGCGGTAAACGTTTCAACACTCCAACAGAACTTCACTTTGTCAGAAAATGTAGGGCTATCATCGGAAGCTAAAACTTCGTAAAATCACACTCCTGATGCGTTCTTCAAAATCATCCAGTGCAGTACTCTGCGTCGCTTTTTCGAGTCTGAACTGCTCATATGGTAGTCGGTCTTTGCCAGTATTGCTCTTCTCCCATCCATTCTTCTTCTGGGTCGCCGATGGATAAAGAGCCTTTGTCATGGTATTTATTATATTTATTACGCATAATAAACATGTTGTTTGCAATTTGGCATTTAACCCAATTATGGAAACGTGTCTGATAGGGAGAGTCGAGATGCCAACTTGTCATTAACATTTCTTCACATCCATTTGGGATATCTTTTATACTTTTTGTACCCTTGCTTTGTCCTGCAAACTTTGGAAATGATCATTGTAATGTTAATAAGAAGCAATACAATACATATACTCCCTACTATTCATGTTCAACTGTCGTTCATTTCATGTCAATTAAAGCCACCAATCTTTTACTGTGTATTTATGAAATCAGTTGACGCTAGGTGTTTGCGACGGAGCATCTATTCAGAAGACTGTATATTAGGGTGCCAGTCAGGTATGGGAAACAGGTGATCATCGAACTTAATAACCAGGCGCACCTTGACAGCATTAGAACATCAAAAAAGTCTCTTTGCAAAAGTTTAGCTCAATCTGACATGATTAGGGATTGTTCAAAACGGCTAAAGTGCAAAAATTTTCACCCGTGAAAAAACATAAAAGGACACATAGAATATTCAAAAATTGAATTCGAATTTTTGATGCTAGATGACTTAGAATGTAATGAAACATCGTGATCTACCGCCACCCAGATTTTTTTCAAAGATAGCCTTTATGGAACTTGAAAAATTCTAGGTTTGGGTTGATACTAGGGTTTTAATTTATTTTCTATGCCAAATGTCTTAGAAATGCATAAAAAATGGATCTTGTATCTCCTCATAAAAAAATGACCAAAATTGCCTCTCTGGTTTTTAATTTTTATACTGAAATTTTCAAAAAAATTAAAAGGAAAATATTTTTTTGAATTGAAACCGAATTTTGACATTTAGTTGATTTTTAAAACATTTTAATACATGCAAAAAATAAATTTCCAAACTCAAGTCCCATCTCAATCCAAGAATTTTCCTTGCATCACAAAGATATTTTTTTCAACATGACACCAGATCTCGACGCTCAATTTTTGCATACTTTTGAGGCGTGCCCGATGTGAAATTTTAGGAAGACTATAAATATTACCACTCTACCGTATATCAAGTATACTGAGAACTTTGAATTGAAATTAAAAATACAGACTTATCTTACAAATTATATCCCCAATGATTTTTGTTTTTTCCTTCTTATTCTTCATTTTTCACTCTGCGTCTGGCTCCAGGTCCGTGCATAAATAAACTCCTGAATTAACCCAAATAATCTTAAAATGGATGTCGAACAAGACTCGTCGCCAAAGGCCCCGAGCTTCCATTTGAAATCAAACACATTGAACTGGGTTCGTCCGTATCCAATCTTCTTTCGGATCAAGGTAGCCCGCGAAGTAGTCTAATATTCCGCAAGACTCTGAAATGTTCAACTGTACCAGATATCTCAAAAGTTTCCTATATAAGTTCAGAATTGTGCTATTTCGTCTAGAGCAAACAAATGACGTTACTGGCGACAAGACTTTCATAAAGAACTAACGCGTTTACATGCCCGCTTACAAAGTTGAGATCAATGGTGTAGTTATCGATTCGAACTTGGCATGCGTAGATCTACTGTCTGTTTCACCTCTTGTTCCAGTGAGCGAAGATTTTGAGTGACAATCTGGACTGGACGGGACAAAATGGGGTGTCCCGTCAAACTAAGTTTCGGGTGACCTTTTGCGAGACTGCTTTGCGTCTTCTTCGACAAGGATCGTCTGCACAGTGGTCTGTTTGTGCCGCGCGTCATGCATGCAGTATTACACTGATTACATACAAATGGGTCTTTGTAAGAATAGTTTTTTTCTCTTGAAAGGTCGTTAAATATACCAGCAAAAAACAGCTCTACCACAAATCTGAAGCAAACAGCACTTGGTCTTAGACAATTCACAAGAAACAAAATGTTTCCAACGCTTCCAGGAACACCAAAAATTCCATGTGACATTTCAACCAGAGAGTTAACTTAGTTTAGGATTGGGACCCGGCAACTTTGTGATATTGCGGAACTCCTCCCGGCATCGAGGAGACTTGTTCGTTGCTTACTCTGGACTAACAGGACCGTCGCGTGGTGTTGTGGCGCGTTTGGTAGAGTTTCAATTATGCGCCTTTTTTCTGTCTGATTTGGCTTTCTTTTTTAGTTCCACCACAGATAACAGACATTTAGCCTGGAACAAAATTTTCTTAAAAACTTGTGTAAATGTGTCAAATTGATAAACGTTGGAAATCAGCGATTCACTCATGCTATCTACGCAACTGTTTGCTACACCTGTTTGACAACTGCGCTCAAACTGCCTTGCATCGATCACTGCGCCACCTACAAACCTTTGCCGAACGTGTGTAAGACGTCTGATTTGTTCGGAAGTCATCAGTAGCGGGTATTTACACACATTTCGAATCGAGCCTGAACGTCTGTCATCTGTGGATCGACTTTCAAACAGTAATTTTGTGTGTACCTGGGAGTGATACTCCTATTCTGACTTATTTTATGACTTAATCTCACTTTCTTTATAAAGCAGATCAAGATTTTAGCCCCCCTCTAAGGTTGGCGCCCTTGACGCACGTTAGTTAGAAAATACTTTAACATGAGTTCTGGAATTGCTGTTGGCATAATCATAGATACTTTTATCTAACGCCAGAAGTAGTATTTCTTGATCTTGTAAAGCCTTACCGAACCGAAGGTTTTATTAAAAAAAATTGAATCCATCCATCTAGAAGAAAAACAGCACTGAAGGTCAACGTTCGAAGATGCTCGTTAAAATTGCAGCAAAGTCGTTCAGCCGAAAGTTCTAATAGTCGACGAATTGTTCTCTTTTTGTTGCAGCCATTCCGACGACGAGCCGCCGGATCATGATGGCACCGGTCTCGAACAGCTCAAATGCGACATTTGCGATCGGCAACTCGCTAATCGGAGCAATTTCAAACGGCACATGCGAACCCACACCGAAAAAACTTCCCACCGGTGCGACATTTGTGGAAAAAGCTTTGTGAGGACACACGTATACGTGAGACATAGAAGAACGCATACCGGCGAACGACCGTTTTCCTGCGAAATATGTGGTAAAGGTTTCACATGCCAACCCTATCTGGACACGCATATGAGACTGCACACTGAAAATCACGCATACAAGTGCGATGTTTGTGGCAAAGGATACAGTTCAAGGACTATGTTTATGACCCACGTGAGATCCCATACAGGCGAGCGTCCGTACAAATGTGACATATGTGGGAAAAGTTTTGCTAGTAAGTTGTACCTGAGTAAGCATACGATAATACACGCAGAAAATCACAAGTTCAACTGTGATGTTTGTGGCAAAGGATGTGGTACAAGAGCCAAGCTTACGATTCACGAGCAATCCCACGGCATCGAGCGCTCCCACAAATGTGACATTTGCGGCAAGGGATTTTTCTCTAGCAAACAGTTAAATCAGCATCTCGAATGTCATAACGACGAACGTCTGCATCGATGTAATATTTGCGACAAAGAGTTCAGAAATAATCATCACCTCATCGCACACATGCGTTGCCACACTGGGGAACGGCCGTACGAATGTGACATTTGTGGTGCTTCGTTCAGCTTTTCTAGTAGCCTCATAGCTCACATGCGCTGCCACTTAAACCTAGCATCAAAACCTTTCGGATGTGATGTATGCGGAGCAAAATTTAGTCTTCAAAAAAATCTCACCACGCACAGTGAGGTTCATCGGCGGACCCCGTTCCATGAATGTCCAAATTGTGACCAACAATTTCTCACCGCCGGAAAGCTGGAGAGGCATCGGGTAACCATTCACCAGTATCGACCGCACAAATGTACGATCTGTGACAAAGCCTGTGCCACCATGTCGAACTTGCGGGATCATCAGAAAGTTCACACCGACGTGATTCGACTCAAATGTCACGTCTGCGAGCGGAGCTTTTCAAGGAAATCAAGTCTTCAAGCACATGTAAAAGCAAAACACGCTTGGGACGAATGAAAAAGGGACCAGCAAATCGGGATATAAAATGTTATTTTCTATTTAATGAACGTTGTGTCGTGTGGAAATCTCATTTCCATGTTTTCGTCGTTGTCTTTTCGTTTTACACGGAAGAGTAGCAATAGTAGCCGCATTCGATATAACAAATGTTAAAATAAATCATTAAAGCGATTTGAATGAATGAATACCTTCGATTGTGAGTTTCATTTTATTTTCAATAGAACGGAGGTATTCTGCACCTAGAAAGGCAGCCATGGTGAGATATGGCCCTTCTTGTATATGTGGCATATGAGAACATCCAGCTAGTCCGATGGCATTTCTTCTTCCACCAAGATCATCCCGGTATATGACTTTCAGATATGCGTCATTCACAATGACCTTACTGTTTCCCGATTCTCGAATATACTTTCTTACTTCTACACAGTTTATTCATAATCTTCACTTCTGATTCTATTTATGCATTCGCTAGTCGAGTGTCAGTCAAATAACACAAGGACTACTTCCACCTGGTGGCCATTCATTACGATCAATCATCCATACGGTGATTCTCTAACCGTCCCACTCCGTGTAGTGTAACGCTCTATCACATTGTGCAATGATTGAGGATATTCGTCACAATTACAGCAAACTTGTTTAGCCGCGAATTCTAATAGTGGACGAACTGTTCTCTTTTTGTTCCAGCCACTTCGACGACGAGCCGGACGGTGGTGATGGTACCGGTCTCGAAAAACCCACCAAATGCAAAATTTGCAATCGACAATTCGCTAAACAAGGAAACTTAAAACGGCACATGCGAATCCACACGGAAAAGACATCTCAGGGGTGCGACATTTGCGGGAAAATCTTTGAGCAGAGGCTCTTACTTGTAAGACACAGAAGAACTCATACCGACGAACGGTCTTTTCGTTGCGAAATATGCGGCAAAGGTTTCGCATACAAACGCTATCTGACTAAGCACATGGGATTACATACTGAAAATCACAGATACAAGTGCGATATATGTGGCAAAGGATACAGTCCAAAGTGTAAATTTGTAGATCACATGAAATCCCATACAGGCGAGCGGCCGTGCGAATGTGACATATGTGGAAAATGTTTTGTTAACAAGTGGATTTTGAGAAATCATATGTTAAAACATGTAGCAAATCGCGCGTTCAACTGTGATGTTTGTGGCAAAGGATTTTCTTTCAAAGGCTGCCTTGAACGTCACGCGAAATCTCATAGCATCGAGCGCCCCCACAAATGTGACATATGTGGGAAAAGTTTTAAAAATGAATCTTCGTTGCGGTATCACAATGGAGTGCATATGGCTGAACAACCTTTCAAATGTGACATTTGTGGTAAAGAATTTTCCCTCAGTGCCCAGCTCAAGTACCACCTAAAAATTCACACCGATCGTCTGTATCGATGTAATGTTTGCAACAAAAAGTTCAAAAGCAATTCTCATCTCGTCGCACACATGCGTTGTCACACAGGTGAACGGCCATACAAGTGTGAAGTTTGCGGTTCTTCGTTCAAGACTTCTAATGTCCTGTTAGGGCACATGAGATGTCACTTAAACCCAACATCGAAACCTTTCGAATGTGACACATGCGGAGCAAAGTTCGGCCAACAAAGAACTCTTACCAATCACAGTAAGGTTCATCGGCAGTCACCGTTCCATGAATGTCCTAATTGTGACAAACAATTCCTTACGTCCGGAGAGCTGGATGTGCATAGAGTCGCCATTCACAATGATCGACCGTACAAATGTACGATCTGTGACAAAACTGCCACCACCATGTTCAACTTGCGGCAGCATCTGGAAGTTCACACTGGCAGGATTGGGCACAAATGTCCCATTTGTGGGAAGAGCTTCGCAAGGAAATCCGGTCTTAATGATCACGTCAAAGTAGTGCACGATCAAGAGACACCCCAGTAATGTAAATTAAACTTCAATAATGTAATAATGACAACGTCTGTTTTCGTTTTATAATGAAGAGTAGCAGTAGTAGACACATTCGATATCCGTTGTCAAAATAAATTGTTAAGATGATGCGAATAGGTATTCAATCATTTTTGAGTTTCATTGTATTTTCATTAGAACGTAGTTAGGATCCCTGGGCTTCGGCAATGAGTAACACACTTCTAAAATGAATCGGATTCGTTGGAAAGGTTTCACCAGCTACTCCAGTCTCGGTTCCTGTCGACCACCTCAGAAACGTCGTCGCGAGGATGGCTCTGATCAGAGCAATACTGTTGTTGACGATCGAAAGCTGGTCAATAACAGCTACATTGATACGGTTCAACCTCCCACGCCGTTGCTTTGGTTGTATCTTTCCCGCCCTTATCCCAGCGCAAGAAAACTGTCGAAACAATGCACAGTGGTTCAGAATGTGAATTTAGCAGGAATTTTATCTTTTTGCTAAAATTAAATAACTTAGCCTTAGTATGTTTGGGAAAGTTGCTTTAATATTGAACTTTCAAACAGTTCGAAATAAAGCTTGACTGTCTTCGATGAAGTTGTAGAGCAACACATTTTAGACAAATTTGCTGAAAACATGCAAGCTCTAACTTTTTATACTTTCCATTGCACGAGAAATCCTGGTTTAAGGGTTTTCCTTAAAACATTTTATTTCCATAATAAGTATTTTTTATTTTAAACTAATGTATCCTTTGGACAACGTGAAGTGTATTTTAGGATAGTTTGCTTTAAAACATTAACTACTATTTTTTTCGTTTCAAAGTTATGAGAACTTTTGTATAAAAATATACCTTTTTCAAATAGCAGCACCTTCGATCAGGACACTTAACGTTAAATACCGTTGCTGTCATATGAAATAGCATGCTTTGTAGTGTAGATCACCAAAAAATGGCGATGGGAGAGACGGGTCTGGAAGACTACTTCTGGCGCGCATCTCAACAATATGGGTACTTTGGGAATGGTCTTGACGAGTAGGTGCCTGAAATTTACGTTTGATGTCATGTTGAAATCCATCACCATCTTGGAATGCGTCAAATATCAATTTCTGTGACCTACTCTTCAAGACCATTCCGAAAATACCCATATTGATTGGGTTATAGCAAATTTCGCTAAACTGAAAGTCGCCATCTAGGATTTCAAAATGGCGTCAAAAATTAATTTCAATCAATCAACTCGTCAAGACCATTCCGAAAGTTCCCATATTGATTGGGTGAGGGCCATAAGGAGTCTTTCAGACACGTTTCTTTCCGAAAATCTTCTAAGTATTTTGCATTCAAAAGGACTTGCTGAATATTTTTGCAAAAACCGTGTTAATTGTGAAATCCGCACAAAAAGAAACTGTCAAAAATCTTCTAAGTTCTTTTCATTTAAAAGGAATTTGCTTATCAAAAAAAGTCCAAGTCAAAAGAACTTAGAATATTTTTGCATAAACCGAGTTAATTGGAAAATTCGCGTAAAAAAACCGCGCGAAAAACGCGTAAAAAAACAATTGAGTTATAAAGTTATATTAATGAAAAACCAAATTTTTAATATAGCTTTTTCCGTTTTTTTTTCAATCTATTCTACGGATGTTTTTCAAAGGTTTAGGAGACCAAAAATTTACCTTCTATTATTCAAAAGATATAAACACTTAATATATCAAAAATAGATTTTATTTTTCAATCAAATGAAATTTTTAAAAATATCGTCTTTGCCATTTTTGTTCAATTATAAACCTTATCATGACCTTATTCATAGTTAAAAAAATTAGGGGAAAGAGGGTTACAGTGGAACTATGAAAACGTATTGTTTTCATAGTTCCACTGTTACCCTCTTTCCCTGTCTTTCTTTTGCCCCAATAAGTGATATTGTTATTCCAAAGAACCCCATGTGCGGCGAAAAGATGCCCATAACTTTTCAACGAAAATAGTTGGATATGTGGTGCCATGAAACAAATTATACGCCTTAAAACAATCTTACAGTTGTCTGAAGACTACTGCAGTATTAAATCAATAACGCAAAATTTATTTGAACAGAACATTGTTTCTAAGAAACGCCCCAACTTTCGATTTTAACCCTCAAAAAGGCAACGGGTCTCAGAGGCCCGGCTAGTTACAGTTCTCTAGTTTCAATGAACCTGTAACTTCGGGCTTTCGATTCTCTCACTGATAAAGCGACAAAAAGAGGCTTTTGATTTCATTAGGTCTTAGGAGCGATGCTTCTTGAAATAACAATTTTAGCTTGTCTTTTTGAGGGTTAAATTTGTTGTAGAATGAAAAGTTTGATAGATGTCTTCAGCAAACTTTCTCAAAATTTGTCGTTCTACAACTTCACTGAAGATCGTTTGGCTCTAGCTTGAATGATTTAAAAGTTAATTTTTTGACCTTAACAAAAAAGGGGGGCTCACAAACTACGAAAATTTCTCCAAAGACTTAATAAGGCTAAGTTGTTTAGTTTTAGTAAAATCTCAAAATTCCTGCTAAATTTGCATTCTGGACCACTGCAATGTTCAAAGAAGAACTGAATTGCAACGGGGACATAAATTATTTTTTTTGGGTTTTGTCGTAAGTGCCAATACGTTATGTAAGACTTTTTTTGGTGGTATCCAACGGAGAAAACTGATTAGTGAAATGGAAGTGACACGATCCCTGTCGCCAATGCGATAATCATGCAATCTTCCTGGAACGTCACCATAGCCTAGAGTTAGCATAAAGGTTTGTGTATTGAGCCGGAGTCCCAAGGGTTGCAGGTTCGAATCCTGCCTCTGGTGGAATTTCTTTTCATATAATTGTTTTTGTTCAACTCACCATTGCGATCAGTTTTTCCCGTGGGGGACCACAAAAAAATCTTAAATAAGGTATTGGACTTACGAAAAAACTCAAAAAAAATAAATCAATTGTCTAATTCGAAAGACAATATCGGCCCAGGTAATATCTCTGTCAACTAGGCAAGCGATCAGAAATCGACAGACTCATCAGCTCTGTCACCCACCGTAGTACGATGGGTAATGAATTGTCTTGTTTATTGGGGCTTAATCCCCGGCCTTGGTATTTAACGGGGAAATCAAATAGATTAAATGTACTGGATGACAGCGGCGACTGTGTGTGATCTTTCTCTAGAGGCAGTGGTACGATCACTGTTGCCAATGTGATAATCATGTGTTCTTTCCGGGAAGTCATAACCCAGGGATAGCATAGGAGTTTGCATTGGGCTGGAGTCCCATGGGTTGCAGTTTCGAACCCTGCCTCTGTGGGGAATTTCTTTTTCAAATACACTAAGGTTTTTTTTACACGGGGATACGTACCGTGTAAAAAAAACCGTGCAAAAAAAAACCGCGTTAATTGCGAAATCCGTGTAAAAAAAAACCGCGTTAATTGCGAAATCCGTGTAAAAAAAACCGCATTAATTGCGAAAACCGTGCAAAAAAAAACTTGGTCAACAACCGTCTAAGTCTTTTGCCTTCATAAGGATTTTTGCTAAAACCGTGTTAATTGCGAAATCCGCGCAAAAAAAAAATTGATCAAAAATCGTCTAAGTTTTTTGCCTCCAAAAGGACTTAGAACATTTTTGCGAAACCCGTGCAAAAAAAAAATTGTTGAGAAATCGTCTGTCTTTTGCCTTTAAAGGGACTTAGAATATTTTTGCGAAAAACCGTGTTAATTGCGAAAACCGTGCAAAAAAACCGCGCTAATTGCGAAAACCGTGTAAAAAAAGCCGTGTAAAAAAAACCGTGCAAAAAAAACCGTGTAAAAAAAACCTTAGTGTAAATGTATTCCTATTTTCCTTCACTGCAAACAGTACATTACGGACGACCAACTCGGTTTCGATTCAGTTTAACTACCATTTGTTCGACTCGGGCATTCCAAGACACTACTTTCACGTCAAGGATCTCGCAGTATTCATGGGTTCGATACTAACGTTCAAACCACATATTTCATTCATCGTGGATAAGGCATCAAGACAGCTTGGGTTCATCTTCCGAACTTTAGTGACGTTTACTGTCTAAAATTGCTCTATTGCGCATTGGTTCGCTTAACACTAGAATATTGTTTGTTTGTTTAGAATCCGTACTACCAGGTTGGTGTTGACAGAATCGAGGCTGTCAAACATCAGGTCCATATGCTTTGCACTTCGACATCTTCGTTGGCGAAACCGATTTCAGCTGCCGAGCTACGAAAACCGGAGGAACTGTTCTCGAGCTCTGTTCGTTTCGGAGTTAGTGTTTCTTCTAACACAGATATTCTCAGTTCTTAGTTGCTTTGGTGTAATATCCATTCGTCTAAGAGGGAACGATACAAAAGACAATGCTCGAGGATATTCGTCAAAATTACAGCAAAATCGATTAATCGAAAGTTCTAATAGTCGTCGAATTGTTCTCTTTTTGTTCCAGCCACTCCGACGACCAACCGGAGCGTGATGGTACCGGTGTCGAAAAGCCCAAATGCAAAATTTGCAATCGACAATTCGCTAAACTAGGAAACGTAAAACGGCACATGCAAACTGCCCACACCGAGAAAACATCTCACCGGTGCGGCACTTGCGGGAAAACCTTTAAGTGGAGCAGCTTACTCGAAAGACACAGACCAACGCATACCAGCGAACGGCCGTTTCGTTGCGAAATGTGTGGTAAAGATTTCGCATGCGAACGCTATCTGACCAAGCATATGCGATTGCATACTGGAAATCACAACTACAAGTGTGATGTTTGTGGCAAAGGATACAGTACAAAGTATAAGTTTATGGACCACGTGAGAACCCATACAGGCGAGCGCCCGTACGAATGTGACATATGTGGAAAAAGTTTTACTAGCCAGTGCATCCTGCGACTTCATACGTCAAGACATTTGGCAAATAGCACGTTCAACTGCGATGTTTGTGGCAAAGGATTCATTGCAAAAGGCGCCCTCGCACGTCACCAGCAATCCCATAGCAACGAGCGTCCACACACATGTGACATATGTGGCAAAACCTTCAAAAATGACCATACGTTGCGGTATCACAGTGGAGTGCATATGACGGAACATCCTTTCAAATGTAACATTTGTGGCAAGCCATTTTCTTTTCTTGGGCAGCTCAATCAACATCTGAAAATTCATGATGACACCCGTCTCTATCGGTGTAATGTTTGCAACAAAGAGTTCAGAAATAATTTTCATCTCGCCACACACATGCGGTTTCACACTGATGAACGGCCATACAAATGTGAAGTGTGCGGTTCTTCGTTCAGGACTTCCAATGCCCTGGTAGGACACATGAAAATTCACTCAAACCTAGCATCAAGCCTGTTCGAATGTGACATATGCGGAGCAAAGTTCGGCCAACAAAGAACTCTTAGCATTCACAGTAACGTTCATCGGCAGACACCGTTTCATGAATGCCCTAATTGTGACCAACAATTTCCCACCTCTAGAGAGCTGGATAGGCATAGAGTTACCATTCACAATGATCGACCGTACAAATGTACGATCTGTGACAAAAGCGTCACCACTATGAAGAGTTTGCGGCAGCATATGAAACTTCACACGGGCGTGATTCGACACAAATGTCCCATTTGTGAGCAGAGCTTTACGAATAGTACCAACCTTACTAAACATGTCAAAGAAATGCACGCTTGAGATAAATCTCTGGAAAGCGAGATCATCATCAAATCAGGGTATCAAGTGTTAGCTGTATTACCTTCACTTTCGATTCTTCACTCACGAGATTTCAGAAAATCTGTTGTCGATTAAATTTTAAAATGCTGCATTTACAACGGAACCGAAGGAATAAATTAATGGACAAAGCTAGCAGATGTTCTCAGTTCCAAATTGCTTTAGTGTAAAATCCATACATCTAAAAGGGATCAATAGCAAAAACAACGCTCGAGAACATTCTTCATAATTACTGCAAAACCGTTTAGCCGAAAGTTCTCCGAAAGTTCTAATATTGGACAAACTGTTCTCTTTTTGTTCCAGCCAATCCGACGACGATCCGGCGGATCGTGATGGTACCGGTGTCGAAAAGCCTCAATGCGACATTTGCCATCGACAGTTCGCTAAACTAGGCTACTTAAAACGACATATGCGAACCATCCACGCCGAAGATACGTCACACCGGTGCGACATTTGCGGAAAAACCTTTAAGCGGAGGAACTCACTCGAAACACACCGAAGAACGCATACCGGCGAACGGCCGTTTCGGTGCGAAATGTGTGGCAAAGCTTTGGCATGCAAACGCTCCCTGGTCAGTCATATGAAATTGCATACTGGAAATCACAACTACAAGTGCGATGTTTGTGGCAAAGGATTCAATTTAAAATGTGTGTTTATGGACCACATGAGATCCCATACAGGCGAGCGTCCGTTCGAATGTAACATATGCGAAAAATGCTTTAGTAGCAAATGCCTCCTGAGAAAGCATACGTTAAACCATATAGCAATTCGTTTGTTCAAGTGCGATATCTGTGATAAAGGATTTGCTACAAGAAACGCCCTAGTGCGTCACGAGAGCTCACATAGCATCGAGCGACCACACAAATGTGACATATGTGGTAAAGCATTCAAACATATCTATGCGCTACGTTATCACAGTGGAGTACATATGGCTGAACATCCTTTCAAATGTAACATTTGTGGCAAGCAATTCTCTGTCGTTGGACAGTTCAATCAGCACAAGAGAATTCATAGAGAGCCACGTCCGTATCGGTGTAATATTTGCAACAAAGCGTTCAGATGCAATTCTCTCCTCGTCACACACATGCGTTGTCACACTGATGAACGACCACACAAATGTGAGGTATGCGGATCTTCGTTTAGGACTTCAAACGTCCTGGGTTGGCACATGAAAATTCACTCAAACCTAGCATCAAACCCGTTCGAATGTGACGTATGCGGTGCAAAATTCCGTCAACGAAGAAATCTTAGCGTTCACAGCAAGGTTCATCGACTGACAGCATTCCATGAATGCCCTCATTGTGACAAAAAATTTCCCATCGCTAGAGAGCTGGATAGGCATAGAGCTACCATTCACAATGATCGACCGTACAAATGTACGATCTGTGACAAGGCCTTCACTGTCATGTCGAACTTGCGGCAACATCTAAATCTTCATACGGGCGCGAATCAGCACAAATGTCGCGATTGCGAGCGGAGCTTTCTAAGGAAATCAGATCTTACTACACATGTCAAAGTAAAGCATGCTGGGGATAAATCTCTGTAATTTAAAGTGACCGAAGCAGGGTCTAAAATGTTTGCTTCTTTTCAACGAGCAGTATCTTCGGCGTCTCACTTATGGCTGCATACAGTCCAATCAAATGCGATAATGGCAAAGACCGTTTTCGCTTCGTAAGATGACGTAGTATTAGTTGCCACAATCAATTTTCGTTGTCGAAATAAATCTTCCTCATTGTTACTGTCATCTTTGAGTTTAAGTTTGTTTTTAATAGAACTCAATTGAGATATTCTACACCTAGTGTTAGATGGCGATCCAGTGATTTATCACCACCTTAGGTTCCAACAAAGGAGCCACGGATACGAACCAATACAATGAAATAATGGATTTCGATTTCATTAGTTGCTTCTTAGAACACAACCCCGGATTTCTGGAAAACATCTTGGGAACTCATCACTGTATGGATTTCAAGGTAGCGTACGATTCAGTGCAATGAAACAAACTGTGGAATCGATCGTATAGCAGTAAATAAATAAAACTAAATAAACAAAATAATGTACATGATAGGTATTAGAGAACCGCACTTAATTGCTGCGGTTGTCGACAAGCTTTTACATTTTGGAACACTAGTGGCAATAGTGACATATGATAACGAAGATAGCTGTAAGATAAAATAGAGAGCTGGATAGACATAGAGTCACCATTCATAATGATCGACCGTACAAATGTACGATCTGTGACAAAAGCGTCACCACTATGAAGAGCTTGCGACAGCATCTGAAACTTCACACTGGCGTGATTCGAAACAAATGTCCCATTTGTGAGCAGAGCTTTACAAATAGTACCAACCTTACTAAACATGTCAAAGAAATGCACGCTTGAGATAAATCTCTGGAAAGGGAAATCATAATCAAATCAGGGTATTGAGTGTTCTTCACTCACGAGATTTCATAAAAATCTGTTCTCGATTAAATTTTAAAATGCTGCATTTACAATGGAACCGAAGGAATACATTAATGGACAAATTGCTTTGTGTAAAATCCATCCATCTAAAAGGGATCAATAACAAAAACAACGCTCGAGAATATTCGTCATAATTACTGCAAAACCGTTAAGCCGAAAGTTCTAATAGTGGACAAATTGTTCTCTTTTTGTTCCAGCCAATCCGACGACGATCCGGCGGATCGTGATGGTACTGGTGTCGAAAAGCTTCAATGTGACATTTGCTATCGACAGTTCACTAACCTAGGTTATTTAAAACGACATATGCGAACCATCCACGCCGAAGATACGTCACACCGGTGCGACATTTGCGGGAAAACCTTTAAGCGAAGCGACTCACTTGAAACACACCGAAGAACGCATACCGGCGAACGGCCGTTTCGGTGCGAAATGTGTGGCAAAGCTTTGGCATGCAAACGCTCCCTGGTCAGTCATATGAAATTGCATACTGGAAATCACAACTACAAGTGCGATGTTTGTGGCAAAGGAATCAATTCAAAACGTGTGTTTATGGACCACATGAGAACCCATACAGGCGAGCGTCCGTTCGAATGTAACATATGCGAAAAATGCTTTAGTAGCAAGGGCCTCCTGAGAAAGCATACGCTAAACCATATAGCAATTCGTTTATTCAAGTGCGATATCTGTGACAAAGGATTTGCTACAAGAAACGCCCTAGTGCGTCATGAGATATCCCATAGCATCGAGCGACCACACAAATGTGACATATGTGGTAAAGCATTCAAACATATCTATGCGCTACGTTATCACAGTGGAGTACATATGGCTGAACATCCTTTCGAATGCAACATTTGTGGCAAGCCATTTTCTTTTCTTGGGCAGCTCAATCAGCATCTGAAAATTCATGATGACACCCGTCTCTATCGGTGTAATGTTTGCAACAAAGAGTTCAGAAATAATTTCCATCTCGCCAGACACATGCGGTTTCACACTGATGAACGGCCACACAAATGTGAAGTTTGCGGTTCTTCGTTTAGGACTTCCAATGCTCTGGTAGGACACATGAAAATTCATTCAAACCTAGCATCAAACCCGTTCGAATGTGACATATGCGGTGCAAAATTCCGTCAACGAAGAAATTTTAGCGCTCACAGTAAGGTTCATCGACTGACACCATTCCATGAATGCACCAACTGTGACGAACAATTTCTCAACTCTAGAGAGTTGGATAGGCATAGAGCTACCATTCACAATGATCGACCGTACAAATGTACGATCTGTGACAAGGCCTTCACTGTCATGTCGAACTTGCGGCAACATCTTAATCTTCATACGGGCGCGAATCGGCACAAATGTTGCGATTGCGAGCGGAGCTTTGTAAGGAAATCAGATCTTACTACACATGTCAAAGTAAAGCATGCTGGAGATAAATCTCTAATTTGAAGTGACCGAACCAATGTTCAATTCTTTTTAACGAGCAGTATCTTCGGCGTCTCACTGATAGCTGCGCTGCCTATAATCGCAAGTCAGTCCCATGTGGATAGGGAATCCCATAGAACATGGGACTGACGCGATTTTGGGCAGTGCATACAGTCGAATCAAATGCAATAATGACAAAGACCGTTCGCTTCATAAGACGAATTATTATTAGTTGTCACAATCAATTTTCGTTGTCAAAATAAATCTTCCTCATTCTTACAGTCATTTTTGAGTTTAATTTTGTTTTTATTAGAACTCAATTGAGATATTCTACACCTAGTGCAAGATGGGGATCTGGTGATTTATCACCACCTTAGGTTCCAACAAAGGAGCCAAGCTTACCTCCCTACAGGGTGGCCAACCCTACGAATTTTCCCGTAGATCTACGGATTTATGTCCTTTCTACGGATTAACGCGAGGAATCTACGGAATTTTCATAACTTCTTCAGAAGTCTACTGAACTACAGATTTGTAAAGGAAAATCTTTAAATCCGGGCATCGAGTTCAAGAAGAAGAAAATCGAAAGAAGTTTTGAAGGAAACGCGATCCAGCTCAACTTCAGCTTATACCAGTGAATGGAAAGATTGTTGAAGTTTTCGCATTCATGCACTTGAAGGCTGGTTCGACTTTAAAAATTGAAGGGGATACATTTGGTATAGAAAGACTAAATGTCAACAAAGGATTAATTTTCTTCGCGCATTAATTTGATCTTGGTAGGTAAACTTACAAAAGTTTGTATTGAATAACGATACTCTCAGTAATTGAGCATGGAAACTACTGTTTCCGTTCAACCGCGAACACTCCCATTATCATTGTGGGATATCTCTTCTCATCTAGTCAGCCGATCCGAGGTAATGAAGCTTCCATTACTTGTCGAGTTTCAATCACAAACCAGACAGTAAACTTTGCGTTTGTGGCAAGTATTTCCGAGACAATCGAGCATATTGTTTGGACGTGGACAAAATGTCATAGTTCCAGGTGCCGTTCAGAAAATTCATTACGGGTTCGAGGTGAACCCCTATTCGTGGTATATTGACAAGCCGCGGAACCAACTTTTATATAATGTGAGACTCAAGAGGAGAAAAACCTTCATATTTTCGATTTCTCGCATATACCTGCTATCGAGTTTATGCAACACAGCTCAGTACTTATCGTATTCAGTGTGGATCAAACGACGACCGAAAGCATAGCAATGCTAGCATGCTCTCTTTCGCGGTCCGATGCAAATTTCTGATCTCTTCGATCATCGGCCCAGTATAAAACAGAGTCAGTGTTCGTTCTTTTGTGTGTAAAGAATAATATGCAAATCTAATAACGACGTGACGCGACGTTAACACAAAGAATAGTAACTTAACTCGTCAAGAGAAAATATTCTCCATACAGGGCGAACACGAAATTATTGCGAAACATTCAACAGGGCATAACTGTTTTACCATTGGGTAAAAATCAACCAAATTTTGCACACTTTCTCGTTGATGTGTATTGTTTACATGCTGTCCAACTCGAAGTCGTGTTTGTCGATTCAACGAAAATTGAGGTGAACCAACGCGAGTCGAGAGAACAAATTCTTTCCAAACACGAGAAGATGCTCTACGAGAAGATGCTGACAAAATATGGCTGCTGTGTGATGGACGACGAAACGTATATAAAAGCCGATTTCAAGCAGATTCCGTGGTTGGAGTTTTTCACCGGCAAGAGCAAGTTCTATGTGGACGACAAATTTAAGAAGAAGAAAATGTCGAAGTTCGCCTCCAAATATCTCATTTGGCAGGCCATCTGCTCTTGCGGACTGAGGAGTGAGCCTTTCGTGACAAAGGGCACAGTAAATGGCGAGATCTACAAATCTGAGTGCCTCGAGAAGCGCCTTTTGCCGTTCTTGCAGCAGCACGACGAGGCTCCGCTACTTTGGCCAGATTTGGCATCATGCCACTATTCTAAAAGTGTCCTGGAGTGGTATGAGGCCAATTTTGTCCATTTTATTCCAAAGGACATGAATCCGCCAAACTGTCCGGAGATGCGCCCGGTGGAGCAGTACTGGGCAATGATGAAGCGGGAACTTCGGAAGAGCAAGAAGACAGTCAAAGACGAGAAGGACATGTTAAGAAAATAGAAGAAAAAAAACTGAGAAACTGGTACCGGATGACACTGTAAAGACTTGGATGGAGGGCATCAAACGAAAATGCGTTCAATTTTACACTCAAGGCTCCATCGATTAACTTTTTGATTTTTGAGGTAATTTTGGTTTGATTTTAAACATTATAAGAAAATTGGCATGATATTTTCGGTGTCGCAATAATTTCGTGTTCGCCCTTTAGTTGGTCGCGACCCCGCACATAGGGTTAGAAATTTTTCAAAAGAGATTTTTCTAACCCGAATAGGCGAATGATCTTATGGTTTCACTATAATCGAAATTAAAAAAATAAAACTTCGTTTCTGTTTTCAGCTTCTTAACTGAATGCTTACCTTGCAAGTTTTGCGGCGGAGACGTGACATTCAACAGTGTATCTGGAGCAGGAATAGGCTTCCAACTTGTTCCACTATCAATAGGTCCGTATGAAGCAAACTGCCGTTTCATGTTCGCATTGCGCAGGCGGGGGGTCGGGTTACATAGCTTGAACACTTTTTGCGGATTTATGGACATACCATTAGTAACAACGTCTAGTGCAGTTTTTTAAGTCGCAAAATTGTTTTTGAAGTACCACAGAAGAAGGCTGAAGACGAGGAAATGAGGCTGAACGCTGAAGCTGGTATTGAACCAACGCATTTGAGCGTTGTTTGGAGACGGGTTTTGGAAGAAACTAGAGTTTTTGTCTATTTGGGATTCCATTCCTGATTGGGAAGTAAATTTTTGGACTTCGTTGTCAAAGCTTCACTCTGTCAATCTTGCGCTAACTGGGTGTCGAAGAAAGGGACGGCAGAATACAACGAATGGCTGGACTCTCATGGCGAAAGTTGCGCTGTGAATCATCATGGCGTGCCGAGTAATTGCTGGGCGTGAAATATGCCAACTACATCGTTGATGGCGACTCAAAAGCCCTGAAAGCTCTCTTGGACTTGGACCTATACGAAGACATCACTCTGCTAAAAACAGGAATGCTCGGCTTATGTACAAAAGTGGATGGACAGCTGACTGCGAGCGGTGAAGAAAGGAACTAAAAGACTAGAAGGAAAAGGTGCGGCGGTAAGCTGACGGACAAGCTGATAGCGGATTTAACGACATACTACGGACTGGCGATCCGAAGGCATCCCGATGCTGCATTGAACATGAAGGATGCTTTAGACACAACTTTTTTCCACAAGTGTTCAACTGACAAGGATCCTCGGCATATGAAGTATGGTGAAGGCGGAATGTGCCAACAAACCCGTGTACCGGAGGCTCTTTCCGCAGATGATTTGCTACAGCGGTGCACTGAAGGAAATGCCCAGAATGCCAATGAACGGATGTTTATGGAGACTGGGTCCGAAACATTTGCATTCAGCTTCTAAAACCATGGAAATTGTCACTTATATAGCCGCCAACTTGTTCGATGAAGGAAGTTCGTCATTGCTGAAGCCGATTGAACGCGCTGGTTAGTGGCTGTTGGGTCTGAAGCAATCCATTTCGCGCGGACCTCTGATAATCAACGTCTGCAGACTGGCAAACGTAGGGTGTCCGCCTACGCGATGACGAGGCTTATCTGGAGAAGAAAACTCGAGCCATTTCTCTCCAGGAGCAATTCGAGGTGGCGATAGGACTGTTCTGCGAATCAGGCGCCGCAGACTAATCGTGAGTTATCAAACAACCACAGAAAACGGCGAAAAATCGAAAAATTTTGGCCAAAATTGTCACATTTTAGTCCGCCATATTGGAATTGCCATTTTTATGTTTTTAATATTGGTACATTTTAATTCAAATTCGTGTTATAAACATGACAAAATCTTTTTTTTTTCTCGATTTTGACTGAAATATCACTTATTTTTTAATGGGGATGCGCCTTAATGGATCGGCCATTTTTAATTTGGAAAAACTGACTTCAGATTCATAATCAGCGATGTCCAAAATCTATAATTCCGTGAAATTGTTGCAGACTATTGACATTCCACTACGAATAATTAATCGAAATCGTTTTCGTTTTTTTTCCAAACCTGTGTACAAAAACGGTTCAATTTTGCAGCCTTCATGACCTCGCGAAAGAAAACCTTTTTTATTCGTAGAATGACCTACAAAATCCACAAATTCTTTGTATTCACTATTTTTAGTGAAGCCGTAAAGTGGAAAAAGGGGCTTATAATGGATCTCAAAGTTTGCGATTGCAGCATTACGTCAAATTTGAATTTTTACCCATTCTTAGGTCATTCCCCTAATAAATTTACATTACTTTGGAGCTTTAATTTATTAGTCCTGTGTGTTCAGATCGACTCTGAGACAGCAAGCTGCACGCAGTTTTGTAATACCACGCGCATCTAAGCTTAGACAGCACGTCACCACGGGTGCAATTTTGTTTTTTTCGTCTTGAAAAAAAATAGTAAATGAAGACAAAAATATATGTTTCTTCATTGGCCCATAAAAATCCAAATTTTGCTTACTTTTTGGCCATTTAAATGAGAACATCCACACCGGGCGTGGTCGTCACCGACTTGAGAAACAGGCCAACGATATCGCTTCTGGTAATCTCTTCACGCTGAAGTATCATGTGTACATTCCTTCTCACTGTGTCGAGATAGATGGTGTGACCAGCAAAGCGGTTGGTAATGGTTGGTGTTCTGATGAAAGACGGTGTAGCCCGCCTCCAAAAAGGCAACACTCCAATAATAATAAATGGATGCAATGGATCTTTCTTAAACGGAATCAAATAATTTCAAACAAATGGGCGAAACTTGTAATAACCAAATGCAAACACAATTTGAGTTTGCTCTTCTTGATTCAATATTCCTTATTTTTTAGGCTCATTCTGTATCTTTTGACATATGTTAGAGTACTGATTTCTCACAAATTTCAAAACCAGCTTAACCTTAACCCTTAAATGCATGAAACTAATTTTTCTTTGATATTCATATTTCGGTATGGATGCGATATTCCCCTCTTGTTGAGGCTTTATATCACAGAACTCGGTATGTTGCCAAATGGTAACTGTATGCATTTAAGGGTTAAAGAAAATTGTAATTCACAAATACTAGTTTTATGTTAAACTACAAAAAAAAAACACCAATTACACGTCTGATAGCAGCAGCGTTTAGCAGAAAGTTCTAATAGCGAACGAATTGTTCTCTTTTTGTTCCAGCCACCCCGACGACGAGCCGGATCGTGATGGTACCGGTCTCGAAAAGCCCTACCAATGCGACATTTGCGATCAACAATTCGCTAAACTAGGATTCTTTAAACGGCACATCCGAATACACAGGGAGAAAACATGTGACATTTGCGGGAAAACCTTTAAGCGGAATGTCCTACTCGAATGTCATAGAAGAGCTCATGCCGGTGAACGGCCGTTTCGTTGCGAAATATGCGGCAAAGAGTGGGCATACAAAAGCTCTCTGGTCGATCATATGCAATGGCATACTGGAAATCACAGCTACAAGTGCGATGTTTGTGGCAAAGGATTCAGTGTGAAGCACAAGTTACTGGAGCACGTGAGAACTCATTCACGCGAGCGCCCGTTCGATTGTGACATATGTGGGAAAAGTTTTGCTAGCCCGAGCATCCTGAGAAAGCATACATATACACATACAGCAAATTGCGCGTTCACCTGCGATGTTTGTGGAAAAGGATTTTCTCAGAAATCTAGCCTTGTGTATCAC
This sequence comes from Topomyia yanbarensis, assembly GCF_030247195.1. Classification (NCBI taxonomy): domain Eukaryota; kingdom Metazoa; phylum Arthropoda; class Insecta; order Diptera; family Culicidae; genus Topomyia; species Topomyia yanbarensis. The sequence continues at coordinate 201,343,391 of NC_080670.1, read as the reverse complement.
GAGAAATCCCATAGCATCGAGCGCCCGCACAAATGTGACATATGTGGCAAAACGTTCAAACAAACCTATGGACTGCGGGCTCACAGTGGAGTGCATATGGCTGAACATCCTTTCAAATGTAACATATGTGACAAGGGGTTCTCTATCCTGGGGAAACTCAACCAGCATCTGAAAATTCATAATGCCCCACGTCTGTATCGGTGCAATGTTTGCAACAAAGAGTTAGCAAGCAGTCATAACCTCGTCTCACACATGCGTTTGCATACTGATGAACGACCCTACAAATGTGAAGTATGCGGTTCTTCGTTTAGGACTAATAAAGTCCTACTAGAACACATGAACGTTCACTCAAACCTAGCATCAAACCCGTTCGAATGTGACATATGCGGAGCAAAGTTCAGACTACGCAGAACTCTTACCATTCACAAGGATGTTCATCGGCAGAAACCGTTCCATGGATGCACCAACTGTGACGAACAATTTCGTAACTCTAGAGAGCTGGATAGGCATAGAGTCGCCATTCACAATGATCGACCGTACAAATGTACGATCTGCGACAAGGCCTTCACTCTCATATGGAACTTGCGGCAACATCTGGATCTTCACACTGGCGCGAATCGGCACAAATGCCACATTTGCGAGCGGAGCTTCACAAGGAAGACGTATCTTATTACACACGTGAAAGTAAAGCATGCTGAAGATAAGTGTCTGTGATGTAAAGTGACCGACGCAGGGTCTTAAATGTTCGATTCTGTTCAACGAGCAGTGTCTCATTACATTCGGCTCAAATAGGCAATAATGACAAAGATAGACGATCTTCGCTTCATAAGACGAAGTAGTATTAGTTTGTCACAATCAATTTTCGTTGTCAAAATACATCTGATGATATAGACTATTACTGACATTTTTTAGTTTATTTTGTTTTTAATAGAACTCAATTGAGATATTCTTCGCCAAGAATTGGTAAAGAGCCCTTAACAAGCGGTGCGACACATAAGCAGCCAGTAAAACGTTACCGATTCCCCGCAACATTAGGCGCGGAACTCAACAATCCACATGAGACTAGTGATAGCGAAAACTGGAACCAAAAAATCGAAAAGGATAGAAAGTTAGGAACAGAAAAAGAAATTAAACTTTTCTCTTTTGTTTACTACCACGATCTGTGATTGGTGAGTAACGGTTTATCCGGAATTTCCCTTCAAAGAGAATTTTGACAGTTGGCTTTTAAGCCGTAATCATATGTTGGTCGAGAATTATTGATGGATTCCTTACACACGAATAGCACGTAGGTCCATTCGGGAACAAAATGAAATAATAACCAACACGGCAATCATTAAAAAGTAGCTAACAGCTGACCGGGTCGCTAGCTAGAGATATGATCCAAAAAATTTACACATATCTTATGTGTACGGTTAAACGACCGATCGAGACTGATGTCCCGGTTTGCACAGAAGTTCTTTTTTACCAACGAGGATCAAATTAAACCGAAACTATTTGTGGCTTGCACGCCAATGTGGCAAAATAATACAGAATCTAAATTAAGGTAAACCCCTGTATTTATGCATAGGTGCATATAACCCAACTCAAATTAAGTCATATTTTTTGTATTTCAGATTCTCCTCCGTCAGTAGCTAACAGCTGACTGGGCCGCTAGCTCTGCATAAATACAGGGGTTTACCCCAATTTAGATTCTGCATTATTTTGCAACATTGGCGTTCCGGTTCAATTTGGTCCTCGTTGGTAGAAAAGAACTTCTGTGCCACCCGGGACATCAGTCGTTTACCGTACACGTAAGTTACGTGTAAATTTTTTGGATCTAGTGTCTAGCTAGTGGCCCACTCAGCTGTTAGCTACTGACGAGGAGAATCCGAAACACAAAAAATATGACTTAATTTGAGTTAGGTTATATGCACCTATGCATAAATACAGAGGTTTACCCCAATTTAGATTCTGCATTATTAAAAGGTAGTCTACCGTTGGAATTGCTTTGAGCATTATTCCAGGATCGGTGTTTAGCGTTAACATCACCGATTATGAAGAATTTCGACCGATTTTCTGTAAGTATTTGTAACGGTCCTTTCAAGAAATTAGTTTGCTCACCTGTTTACTGAAAAGGCAAATATGCTGCAGCAATAAAATTGATAGCACTTCGGTTTCAACTTCTATTACCTTGGTATCAAAAGACGGTAAGACGCGCGATTAACCGCTATTGCGATTCCTCCGCCGAATACAACAATTCGATCAAATCGATGAATTTAGAGTTATTCTTCAATTTAATATTTGGTTTTAAAAAAGTTTCCGCAGTTTATCAAGCAATGGTTGTTAGGAGATAACGAACAAAATCATTGAAGGTGGATCACCTTGGCACACTAACCTTTAAATGATTGATCTCACTCCCCAATTTACCGTTGATCAGAACTCTTGAGAAACTGTTATTCACACAGAACATGAGGAGGTTTACCAGTTCCGGATTGAAATTCATTTGTTCCATGGTTCTTTCAAGGAAGTTGATGATTGAGGTCAAATGCTACCAACATCGAGTTTTCATGCTGTTGTTTTAGGCTCACAAATGCGGGCGGTAGCCTCAAAAATGTTTCACTTTTCGTTGCTGCCTTTTTGATTTTTTGATACCACTAGTGGAAGAAGGGGGCTTATTTTGTGTTTCAGTATCATAGCGAAGATTTTGTAGTCAGCGTTCAGTAGTGAAATCAACGTGTACGATTTTATGTAGTCATTTTTCTTCTTTTTGACTAGTACAAGGACACCGTCAAAAAAACTCCTTAGGGGCTTGAGAAGACAAGGCTTCATTTATTATAAAGGTGAGCTCTCGCTGAATCACTTGCCGCAATTTCAAATAAAATTCCCTTGGAATACCATCAATGGTAGGAGAATTGCGTGAGCTGACTACTTTAGTTGCTTATAATATCAAGTTGGTTGAAATTTCACTCACTATACGCTGGTTGTCTTCATTTGTGGTTCGCGATGCGTAGTGTTGGGTTGTAATTTTCGTTCATTGTGGTATGCGTGGAGGAGCACAGATTTGCGATATATTCCGGCTTCCTTACTGTATCGGCGTCATTCTGCGGCGTTTTAATCGAAGTTAAAAAATTCGCCTTCGCACGTTTACAGTGAGCGAGCAATCCAATTTAATAAATTTTAATGATTAAAGCTATCATTAAACATTAAATTCATGACAATTTTGTTGGCAAATTTCACCCAGTTTGAAAAGCTTCAAACAAGGACGTAGAATTTAGCATTGCAGACAACAATTGATACATTGATTGCTGCAAAAAATCATTTTTTTCTTTCGTAATGTTACCTAGTTTAGTAGGAGCAAAGGAAGCGTTGTATGAGAAACGAAATTGAAGGCGTCGTAGTCATCGTTCTTTTCGCCGTGTTACATGCTACCGAAAGCAAAGGATGACGCACCGCTGTAGGATGATCAAGGATGGTTTCTTTCGTATGGACTGATTCACACACGCGCAAGAAAGAGAGATTCAAAACACGCGAATATGCATATGGCCACATAGTTACAAAATCGAATTTATACACGCGAAATCACATACGTTCTGGCATACGCGACAAATACGTGAACATACAAGCGCTTGAGCTTTCGCGATCTTCCACGCACATCTATGGTGGCGGTCTCACAAACTTGATAAAATCACGGGATAAAAGGAATTTTTCAACACTTATAAATTGGTATCACAATAGTCACAAAATACATACATTAGCTAGGGTGATGAGCCTATTTGCGCTATGTTTCTATTATCACCCTACCCATTTGAAGCCGTTGGTTAGAGCAGTGTCTGCCATCTTTGTTCAACGCATTGAGTTAAATGATAGCGCAACAATAGGGGCACTCGATTCGAGTTTTCATTGTGCTCAAACACGAGAATTTTACTGTTTTCAACGCATTTGTGTTATTATACTGGTTCTTAACAACGAAGCAAAGCGGTTGATGTCAATTTTTCCGCATTCCATTGATTGTAAGGCAAGAAATTACCAAATTAGTGAGGCACCTTGCTTAGTATGGTGAAAATAGGCCCATCACCCTATCAAACCTTATGGAGAAACATATTGTATTTATTTATGAACAGCCAACAGTAGTACTGTTCAATGCACCTTTTCATCACTTTCTGCAGCGCAATTATTCGTCAAGTATACATCAATCCATTAACCCTACCCCAACCCACACCCTGTTCCTCTCCCATGGCGTTTCGGTGGTCCGCATAGACTGTTCTGCCATTACCCCCTCCTATCATCGGCCTTGGACTGACTGGCGCTCTCATTGCCCCACCAAACGCTGCAAAATGAAAATGACAAGCGTCTTTTGTGTGCGAATTATCACCACAGATTATACATTCGGAATCAAAATGACAATGTGCCGTGCCCAAAGCCCTGGCATCTACGACATGTCGGCTACAATGTTCCCACTTTAATAGTACGTGGAACATAAATCGTGCTTTTTCTAACACTTTCAAATTATAAACCCTATTAGGTTAAAATAAATTAAATAAAGCTCCTGGATAATTCCAGAGCGTGCTGGCGTGATCGTGCCGTTAGCATTTCTCTTCATAAGAATAACTTGGAAAGCAGAAATCAAAGACCACTCGAGGCAGCCGGCTGCTCAGAGTTTAAATACCCCAACAATCTAAATAAGACCATTTTCTTATCCGAGTAACCGAACGCTCAAGGACTAACTCAAACCTCTCGATAAAATATGCTCTGTGGTCGCATCGCTGGGTTGAAGCGAATCTTACACCTTCCCATATCTCCAACTCCGCGACACTTATGGAAGAGTCTGATGAATCGTCGTCCTTCCGTTGAGCAAGTGAAGCATCAACACTTCCTCTCTACTCCCCCGGTGAACGATGAAATGATAGCTGCTGATGGTTTAATCTGGTTGGATTGGTATTATCTCCCAAGTACCATTTCTTGATCAACTCTTATTAGGCAATCTGCAGGTAAACATGAAATCACCAAAATCATCACAACGCCACGCATCGCAAAAATAAGATTAAACTTATAAAGAAGAAAAGCCAAGTATATTTTTCAATTCGCTGAAAGTTTCGTCCAAACATTGACCTTCCGTTAACCCTTTCAAGACAGCCTTGAATCATTTGAATAAAATTTATATAACCTCTCCGTAAGATACAGGAGAAGTCGTTTGTGGCCAACGAAGCCACCGGCTTTAACTCGACATTCTCCTGTTCGACCAATCTCAAAAGAGTCTTTCACGTCCGGGTGGAACGTTAAAAGCTCAGTTCGAAAGGCTTTGAAATCGGAGATCATCACTGTAATCGGTGGAGGTGATTGCTTTTTCTTTCATTGGCATTACACACAATCCGAGGAAATTTACAAATATCTTCAGCTTCACATTCGGATAAAAGATTCGGGTGGAGAATTTAAGGCCCCTTTTCAAAATTTCGAAAGAAAAATGATGTAAGATTTTGAACGCTTATATCTTTTGTTGTACTGAATGGATTTATTTAATTTCTTCGGCATTTTGTCGAAAATATTTGTACCAATGTTGTATGAAATTTTGGAATATGTAGGACATTTATTATCAACGGAAAATAGTGTTTTGAAAAATCTTTCGAAAACGACTCGGAAAAGTGAAAAATTTCAGCCAATACCGCGCAGAGCCGTCAATATGGTGCACCAACCTAACAATAAAATGATGAAAAGTTTTCAATATAGGCCCACTAAATGTTTGTTCCTATGATTATTCGTATTGGGTTGCTTAACGAGAGTAGTTGGTGGGGGAAAGCCGGCATATTCGTTTTGGTTATACCATTAGAAACCGGACGGAAAGGAAAGGCTCATGCACGGCACGAGAACGAGCGAGAAAGCGATAGTAGTGCATATTAGCGAAAGCGTTACGTACATTTTGAACCTTAATAACAGGTTTATGCCAATCGTTCCAAGAAAATCAGTGAATGTGGGCACTCTACCACTAAGCGAAAGCTACACCAAAACGAATGATGAAAATATTTTCATTCATCGTACAAAAGGAGGGCCTTTTAATCTGCATCGAAAAGTTTATAAATAGGAACGCCTTGATGCAAAGCGTGCTCAATTGGTGTGAGCTGCGAAAGAGGAATGATCATATGTGTGTACGCAGTAAAAACAATCGTCGGCAAGGTTTGAATTGTTTCAAAAGATTCTCGTCTTGTATCAACATAGTTATCTACAAACCGTCCTTATTAGGACGAATGAAAAATGGAAAAATATGGGTTGGTAATGTATATGACATAACAGGGGTGTCGTGACCACACTTCGAAGTTATTTCAAATCTTGCAAAGCATAAATTGCCATAATTTCAATGATTGTTCCTATATGAATGAAATGACAAATTTTCAGGTCAACGCGGCAATAACTTTGCAATTTATAGAACAATTTTATATTTTTGGTTATCATATATTAACTGTCATCTCTTCCAAGCAACTTAACCCTCTGCTGCTAACCCCGTGGTTTTGCAGGGTTAAGGAGAATCATTGTAAAATCCATATCAACATTAGAATAGGGCTAATAAGATTTGTAAACAAACTTTTGTTTTGCTGATTTCTCTTAATTTGTTATATTTTCAACCCAGAAGACATTTGAAATTGATTCTACCGAGGCTAAAGATGTTGATTCATGTGTATCTTTCATGAAATTCGACTCGCGAGCGGAGTAATGAGCGAAATAAGTTTGTTTATAAAAATCTCATTAGCCCTTTTGAAGAATTGATATTGAAATGTCCAATACACGACTTTATGTTGTTACCTCCACTAAAACACTTCAGAACACTCCCACCTGTCATACATGTACATTGTCTGCTTGTTGAAATCATTACATGAAATTATTGACCTGTATTCAATGCGGAGAACTCGGTAATAAAATTGTTTTGCTAAATATACTAACGAACGGGATCCCCAGGAAAATTTTGCAGAGCCCGGTGAATCGAACTTAATGCGTAAAATTTAGCCATTTGAAAGAGATACAAGCAGAATTTTAAGAATATGATCATCGTGGTTATGTCCCGGATATTACCCGCCCCTAGTTTTTCGCTAAGCGTGTTCATTTCTGTACGCTAGGAAAAAGATTCCGATGGTCGTTTGGAGAGATTTTTACATTGTTATTTCAAAGCAAAAAAAATATGAAATTTATTCATTTCATGAATGAATGTATCAACGAGCTTAGAATCCAGCACATCCCCTATCAACGCAGACGCCAACAACAAAGGTTCTTTTCAGAACCACCATAATTATTATAAAGAATAACTTGAAACATTCTCACATATTTCATTGAGTATCATTCGATTTGAATTACAAGTCAAACGAGTAGTCACGACACTCCAGTTATGTTTACCCACCCATCTTTTTTTAATATTTGGCCCACGGCCTTTCTGAGAGGATCCAGACATGTTGGAAGAATTAAATATTTCTTTAGGCTGAACGCATAAACGTTTCAGTCTTGAGAAAGACTGTTACTGTTGAAAAACTCTGGGTAAACCAAGAGCTATCAAGATTTGAAACCGGATCGAACGAAGGTTCATGCCGGACTGACGTAAACGGATTTACGTCGGTCACCACAATACTAGTAGGGTTCCTAGTACCGACGCTTTTTGGCAAGTACCGGTTCCAGCCTTCAGAACCAGTAGTATCGGAAAAATACCGGTACTCGAATATTTTTGTTTAAAGACACTAAAAAACACCAGAGCGAAATAAAATGTTAAAAGATATACTGTTATTGGTAAGCTTTCCATATGCTTCAATTTACCTTCTAATCTCGTCCAGAGAAGAAACAAGAAATTACTATATTAAAGCTGTCAATAAACCAAGCAATCAATTTATACCACTTTGTTGCTTATCCACTACACAAACAGTACAGTATAGTGCCTCCGGCTGAGCAGGCAAATCAGAAAATCACAGAAGTGACACGTATCTCGACTACGAGAAGTACGATTGCGACTGACTTTAAACAAACTTGTATTCGACAGTTCCTAAAAGCGAACACGGCGATAATCCTCGCGAAAGTGGCTACATCGTGATAACGTTCAGAAGTTTAGTCGAGGCTGGAAACATCATTGTGCAGAACTTCATGCCAGCAACATCGAATAAAACAACGTTTGATCCAATATTCCCGCGCACTAACTTGAGGTTCCTTAAAGGAATCATATCGAAATAAGGAGAATTGAAATCCATTACTTGAAGGAGCTTTTTCCCATGTATTTACAACAATGCATGTTGTTGAGGTTAGGTACTAAGTCGACATTCGTTCTTTTATAGATTAATATTTAACATAAAAATGCTTATAGACGTGACTTAGGCCCGAACATTATTCTGTCTGTGCTGAAAGGTTACTCAGTACCGGTATTTCGGTACCAAGAATTGGTCGGTATTCCCGTGATATAACACCGTAAAAATACTTAACCGCGAGGGAGATTATTAGATACATAGTGAACAACAATGTCATCCCCAAGCAACTGAAACATTCGGAAGGAATCGTCACAAATGCCGCTAAATCGTTTAGCCGAATGTTCTAATAGTAGACGAACTGTTCTCTTTTTGTTCCAGCCACTCCGACGACGAGCCGGATCGCGATGGTACCGGTCTCGAAAAGCCCACCAAATGCGACATTTGTGATCAACAATTCGCTACACTAGGCTACTTAAAACGACACATGCGAACCATCCACACCGAAAAAACCTCTCACCGGTGCGACATTTGCGGGAAAATCAATGCTCGGAAGGAGTCACTCGAAATACACAGAAGAACGCATACCGGCGAACAACCGTTTCGGTGCGACATTTGTGACAAAGGTTTCGCATGCGAACGCTCTCTGGCCAGTCATATGAGTTTGCATACTGGAAATCACAACTACAAGTGCGAGGTTTGTGGCAAAGGATTCAGTTGGAAGTGTTCGTATACGGGCCACATGAGATCGCATACAGGCGAGCGCCCGTTCGAATGTGATATTTGTGGCAAAGGATTTACCACAAGAAACAGCCTTGTGCGGCACGCAAAATCCCATAGCATCGAGCGGCCATGCAAATGTGACATATGTGGGAAAGGTTTCAAACATATGTACGCGCTACGTTATCACAAAGGAGTGCACATGACTGAACATCCTTTCAAATGTGACATTTGTGGCAAGCGATTCGGTGTCCTTGGGCAGCTCAATCAGCATCAGAGGATCCATAATGAGGCACGTCTGCATCGGTGTAATGTTTGCAACAAAGAGCACAGAAGTAATGCTCTCCTCGTCATACACATGCGGTCTCACACGGGTGAACGGCCATACAAATGTGAAGTTTGCGGTTCTTTGTTCAAGACTTCTAAGAACCTCGTAGGGCACATGAAATTTCACTCAAACCTAGCATCAAACCCATTCGAGTGTGACATATGCGGTGCAAAGTTCGGCCATCGAAGAAATCTTAGCATTCACAGTAAGGTTCATCGGCTGACTCCGTTCTATGAATGCCCTAATTGTGACAAAAAGCTTAACACCTCTCGAGAGCTGGATGAGCATAGAATTACCATTCACAACGATCAACCGTACAGATGTATTATCTGTGACCAAACTGCCACCACCAGGTCGAACTTGCGGGAACATCTGAAAATTCACACTGACGCAAATCGGCTCAAATGTCACTTCTGCGAGCGGATCTTCGCAAGAAAACCCTACCTTAATCAGCATGTTAAAGCAATGCACGCTCAAGAAAAAAATCCTGTAATGTAGCTGCCGAATTGTCTTTCATTCACCGTCACCGTCTCTATCTGCCATCACATCCATTCATCCTCACTGACAGTTCAGCAGACAAGGTTGTGCGATATCAGGTGTGTCAAAAATAAGTATTGTCAGCGGCCTGTGAAACATTTGAATCAAATCGCGTAAAAATATATGAAGGTTTTAAAATGTTCCATGCCCGGATGGGTCCAGAATAACCTGCCTCTGTTTGTAACAATATTGTTTGAAGAATGGTTGTGTCCAGACTGATACATACTTGATCAATGTGAATCATTTCGTTCGATACAGATATATGGAAACGAAAATCTGTTAAACTAATTATGGATTTTGCGTTTCGACTTCCTCTCATCCGAATTCGATACTAACTTAGTGACAGGACTAACCGGCATTTCTTAAGCAAAATAACTCTCGTCAAAAAAAAAAGTCTTGCTGCAGGATATTCGTCACAATTACAGCAAAGTCGTTTCGCCGAAAGTTCTAATAGTCATCGAATTGTTCTTTTTTTTGTTGCAGACATTCCGAGGACGAGCCGGATCGTGATGGCACTGGCCTCGATAAGCTCAAATGCGAAATTTGCGGTCGACAATTCGCTAATCGGAGCAATTGCAGACGGCACATGCGAACCCATTCCAAAAATGCTTCTCCGGTCTCATGCGACATATGCGGGAAAATCATTGTGCAAAAGCACGATCTCGAAAGACATAGAAGAATGCATACCGGCGAACGGCCGTTTTGTTGCGAGATGTGTGGCAAAGTTTTCGCATGCAAAACCTATCTGAATAGGCATATGAGATTGCATACTGGAAATCACAGACACAAGTGCGACGTTTGTGGAAGAGGATATAGTTGCAAGTATAAGTTTACGGACCACGTGAGATCCCATACAGGCGAGCGTCCGTACAAGTGTGACATATGTGAAAAAAGTTTTTCTAGCCAGAGCCTCCTGAGATTGCACACCTTAAGACATTTAGCAAATCGTTCGTTCGACTGCGATGTATGTGGCAAACTATTTACTGCAAAAGACAACCTTGCGCAACACCAGAAATCTCATAGCATCGAGCGCCCACACAAATGTGACATATGTGGGAAATGTTTCAAAAATGACTATTCACTGCGGTATCATAGTGGAGTGCATATGGCTGAACATCCTTTCAAATGTAACGTTTGTGGCAAGCGATTCGCTGTCCTTGGGCAGTTCAATCAACATCAGAGGATCCATAATGAGGCACGGCTTTATCGATGTAATGTTTGCAACAAAGAGCTCAGAAGTAATTCTGTCCTCGTTACACACATGCGGATTCATACAGGTGAACGGCCATACAAATGTGAAGTTTGCGGTTCTTCGTTTAAGACTTCTAATGTCCTGGTAGGCCACATGAAAATTCACTCAAACCTAGCATCAAACCCGTTCGAATGTGATATATGCGGAGCAAAGTTCAGATATCGGAGAACTCTTAGCGTTCACAGTAAGGTTCATCGGCAGACACCGTTCCATGAATGTCCTAATTGTGACCAACAATTTCCCACCTCTAGAGAGCTGGATAGGCATAGAGCTACCGCTCACAATGATCGACCGTACAAATGTACGATCTGTGACAAAGGCTTCACTACCAGGTCGGGCTTGCGGAAACATCTGAAAGCTCACACTGACGTGATTCGGCTTAAATGCACCATTTGCGAGCAGAGCTTTGCTAAGAAAACGTTGCTTAATAGACATGTGAAGGAAATGCACGCTCAAATTAAACCCTGTGTAATGTAAAGCGACCATTCAATTTTCGTTGCCAAAATAAATCGTTATGTTGATTGGAATTTGACAATAAAGCGGTTTTGTTATTATTTTCAATGCAACGGAAATGCCCTTAGTGTTAGAAGGCGCTATGGCATGACACAAACATCGCTGCGTACATCATTTTCGCTTCTTGGAACCCTATATCGCATGCGCTGTTTGAAATACTCGGTAAAAGCGAAAAACAGTGCGTAACTAAAAGGACTAAAAGAACACATCTATTTAACATTTAATAATTGGAGCGTAGTGACCATAATTCAAAATAAACTACCGATATGGATCCCAAATTACCTATTTCATAAACCCGTGTCCAGAGCTGTAGAGAGAAATTATGGGCCCGGGGGGCTCAGAATCAGAGCCCCCTCCATCATTGTAGATTTTTCGAGCTGCCGTTAATTCCATTCAATTCTTTTCAAAGGGTGTTACGGTAATTTTTTTTTTGTTTAAGTTTCGTCGCTTTCTGTCCGCACTAAGTGTCTATCACCGACGCCAGAGAGATGACTCCACAACCATATATTGGTTCATCAACACAGGGACGTGACACTGAGTTTTCACCTCAGAAAATCAAAACGACCTAGGCTGGGATTGAACCCAGACCCACTGGGTTAAGGGGCGGTCATGCTGACCACTCAAGTTACCTTTTAACTTTTGCCATCAAATTCTGCTCAGTCACCTCGTCCACTTTGTTCGCCAGAGCACCAGTTTACTTATACAGTTTTGGGTCTTTTTCAGGCTCCGCTTGAAAAAGTGTGTTGGGAGGGTTCTTGTCCTTGGTCACATGACCTTTAAGGCGTCATATCGCTACATCTACAGTAATGGCAGAATTTAAAATCCGGTCAAAATAGCATGGAACGATGGTGTTGCTTCCAGAAAAGGTAATTTTGCTTGTTGACGGGCTCGATCGCAACGAAAGTGACGCTTTTCAAACCACAGGTGCAGCAAGCCTGCCAAACCAGATAATTCTGTGTGAACTTCGATAGCTTCCAATGCTTGAAAATATCCACCACTATTACTTCCGTTTGCCATTACGTTGATGATAGTTGATTTAATCATTTATAACTTAACTTGGCGTGCAAAAAGTCTGAATTAGAGGCTATATGCGAGCAAAATTTGTCTGTGTTGCTGCTGTCGCTTGGACAACAGTTTTATCAGTGAATGGCAAATGACAAAATAAAAAAAATTGGAATCTTTCTTCACGCAGAGAAAAGGATTGTCCAAATGCGTTGAGTATCCTGTAAAGAATTACGAGTTATACCAAGTATATACAGGAGTGGATATTGTCAAGCTAATAAAAAACGGCAGGCTGCGGTGGGCTGATCATGTGGCACGAATGCCGGAAGAACGACAGGCGAAGATAATATTCAGTAGAGAACCGGGAAGAGGCCGACGACTACTCCGTGGCAGGCCGCGTACACGATGGCTGTTTACAGTGGAAGAGGACCTAAAAGCACTCAATGTCCAGGGTGACTGGAAGAGATTGGCCCAGGACCGGGTCCAGTGGAGGAGAATTCTTCACTCGGCGTAGATTCAACGAAGTGAATTGTTGCCCATCAAGTATAAGTATTGAAACTATCGAAACTAACTTCCTGTACCGACAGCGAAATAACGATTGGTCCAGCACAATAAAGCCGATGAACTCGGATTTACAGCAGCGGCTTGTTAGAGCAAGAAACATATAAGAACTACGAACATCTTGTCCGCTGTACCGATCAAGACAATAACGCAAGCGAAGCCAAATGGGTTGAGTTCCAAGTTGTGGACAGCGCAGCTAATGCATTAGCGTGAAGAAAAAGGACTCTCAACACGCACAGTAGCAAGGTGCATCCACAAGACCCTCCCGTTCCGCAGTAACTTTTTGTGGGTGTGGGGGTCCGCAACGACCCCGGCCGATTTCGAAGGGGTCCGTGGTACGAAGAAGGCGACAATCAAAAATTGTTTACATCTTTTGGAAAACTCCCAAATAGGTCATCCATATAAAGCATACCGCTGGTTTGAGATTTGCTGGCCAAACTGCGAGGTTCGGGGTCCACCAGCTCGTATGAGGCTGCCCTCATTTTGGAGAATTTTTTTTCCGCTAAGTATTGTGGTCCAAATTTACCACTGTAAGACTCGAGTGCATTCGACAGTTTCATGTTTCTTCGATAGTAAACCATTTGACCGCCGTCGAAAGGTTTTGCAAACCTACGATGTCGCAAGTTACATTGATGTCGAATGTTCCCGCTTGCTTTCGCTAAATTTTTGACCACTATCTTGTTGTCTTGTTTCTAGGTCATCATCACAGGAAATCCTGCTGAAGTCTTCAGCAGATGCCATTTCACACTGGTGTATAATATAAAATAAAAAATTGTTCAGTTTTAAATAAAAACAAACAAAACACAAGCAAAAAAAAATTTTTTTTTTGCAAAATTATGGATAAAATTAACTTCGGTGCAAAACTGGCACCACTGCCGCTACCGAACGGTCCTTTACACACGTATGAGGAAAAAATGATGCGACGCAAGTTTGACTTCCACGTTCCAGGGACCGTACTGTGTCCGTTGATATTGACTGTAATTAAAATAATATCTTGTCATTGAGTATAAAAATCGGTACACCTGGTAACACTGTTGTCTGCAGAGAGTATTCTACATAATTACAACAAAATTGTTCAGCTGAAAGTTCTAATAGTGGACGAATTGTTTTCTTTTTGTTCCAGCCACTCCGCCGACAATGAGCCAGATCGTGATGGCGCCGGTCTCGAAAAGCCCATCAAACGGCACATGCGAACCACCCGCACCGAGAAGAAAACATCTCACCGGTGCGACATTTGCGGGAAAACCTTAAAATGGAGTTACACACTCGAAAGTCATAGAAGAATGCATACCGGCGAACGACCGTTTCATTGCGAGATGTGCGGCAAAGATTTTGCCAGCAAAGGCTATCTGACCATTCATATGAGATTGCATACTGGAAATCACAAACACAAGTGCGATGTTTGTGGCAAAGGATACAGTACAAGGAATAAGTTTATGGAGCACGTGCGAACTCATACAGGCGAGCGCCCGTATGTATGTGACATATGTGGAAAAAGTTATTTCATCCAGACCCTTCTAAGACTTCATACGTTAAGACATGTAGCAAATCGCACGTACAACTGCGATGTTTGTGGCAAAGGATTTGCTACAAGAAACACTCTTATGAGTCACGGGAAAACCCATAGCAGCGAGCGCCCACACAAATGTGACATATGTGGGAAAACCTTCAAATATATCAGTGGGTTGCGGTATCACAGTGGAGTGCACATGGCTGAACAACCTTTCAAATGTGACATTTGTGGCAAACGATTCTCTATCCCTGAGCAGTTCAATCAACACCAGAGGATTCATAATGAGGCATGTCTGTATCAGTGTAAAGTTTGCAATAAAGAGTTCAAAAGTATGGCTTCCCTCGTCAATCACATGAGCCGTCACAGTGATGAACGGCCACACAAATGTGAAGTTTGCGGTTCTTCTTTCAAGACGCCTGATGTCCTGGCATCTCACATGAAAATTCACTCAAACGTATCATTCAACTCGTTCGAATGTGACATATGCGGAGCAAAGTACCGCCTACAAAGAACTCTTAACATTCACAGTAAGGTTCATCGGCAGACACCGTTCCATGAATGCCCTAATTGCGATAAACAATTTCGCACCACTCGAGAGCTGGATAGGCATAGAGTCGCCATTCACAATGATCGACCGTACAAATGTACGATCTGTGACAAGGCCTTCACTGCCAGGTGGAGCTGGCGGCAGCATGAAAAACGTCATACTGGCGCGACCCGGCACAAATGTCACATTTGCGAGCGGACCTTTGCGAAGAAATCATCTCTTACTACACATGTAAAAGTAAAGCATGCTGGGGATAAATCTCTGTAATGTAAAGTGTCCGAAGCAGACTCTAAAACAAATTTTCACGATGATAAAAATTATTACTCTCATTGTTGAGTTTCATTTTGTTTTTTAAAGAACGCAATTGAGATATTCTTAGAGCGAATAAAGGCGCTTTATCCTAGGCTTAACAGTCAGGCCAAGGTGTAAATACCTCTGTCCCAACCCAAAGAAGTGACAATAACCTTCTTAGCAAAGTCACTCCCAACGATTCCTCATATCAGTTGATTGCAATGCAATCTCTTTCCAGTCATCCTTATAGCTTGCGAATTTTTTTCGTTCGGAACTCTCGCCATTAAAATAGAGTGGGAATATCACTGAACCGAGATGGCTTCCTTGTGGGATGCCGGATGTAGCGAAGTATGGTGCAGATAGACAGTCCTTAATACTGATTTGGAGTTGCCTTTCATCGAGGTAGAAACGAAACCAGCGCAGGAGTTGTCCATGAATACCCAGTTTGTCTAGCTTTGCTATTGTGCGATATCGTGATTGATTTGCGCTGCTGTAGTTCTCCAAGATATAGCTATCGGAGATATCCTATTACTTGCCTGGCACCACGTCAAGCCAGGTAAGTTCAAGTCGCCCAGTATAACAATGTCAGGTCAGCGATCGAATCACGAATTCTATCAGGCGGAAAATACACGACACACAAGAACAGATTGCGATCGGTAAGTTTCACTGATATCCAAGCTTGCTCGGAGCTCTCCCAAAGCTCATCGTTGATCACTCGAAGGGCTTTTGATACCAATTCGAACGGCGATAAGTACACCACCACCACCTGATGTCTTGTGGCTTGTTGAGGGCATTGCGGTCACAACGGTCGGTAGACATCGAATGTTGAACCAAACACCTGGCGAGACAGAGTACAGTTTGTCGAGCTACGTTTCGATTAAGGCGATAACGTCGTAACAGCAGTCCGTGGTCGCAAAGCATGCTGGAGAAAATTCTCCAATCATTTGAATCATTTCGTTCGATACAAATAAACGTAAAGGAAAATCGGTCAAACCAACTAAGGAATCTTCGCTTCGACTTAGTCTTATCAGCATCCGTTAATAACTTAGTGACAGGACTAACTGGCATTTTTTAAAGCAAACTAACTCCCGATAAAAAAAATCTTGCTGCAGGATATTCGTCACAATTGCAGCAAAGTCGTTTCGCCGAAAGTTCTAATAGCCATCGAATTGTTCTCTTTTTGTTCCAGACATTCCGAGGACGAGCCGGATCGTGATGGCACCGGTCTCGAAAAGCTCAACAAATGCAACATTTGCGGTCGTAAATTGGCTAATCGGAGCAATCTCAGACGGCACATGCGAACCCACACCGAAAATGCTTCTCAGCGCTCATGCGACATATGCGGAAAAATCATTGTGCGGAAGGACGATCTCGAAAGACATAGAAGAATGCATACCGGCGAACGGCCCTTTCGTTGCGAAATGTGTGGCAAAGGTTTTGCGTGCAAAACCTATCTGAATAGTCATATGAGATTACATACTGGAAATCATAACTACAAGTGCGATGTTTGTGGCAGAGGATACAGTTCCAAGTATAAGTTTACGGATCACGTGAGATCCCATACAGGCGAGCGCCCGTTCAAATGTGACATATGTGAAAAAAGTTTTTCTAGCCAGAGCCTCTTGAGATTTCACATGTTAAGACATTTAGCAAATCGCACGTTCGACTGCGATGTATGTGGCAAAGGATTTACTTCAAAAGAGGTTCTTGTGCATCACGAGAAATCCCATAGCATCGAGCGCCCACACACATGTGACATATGTGGGAGAAGTTACAAAAATGGCTATTCGCTGCGGTATCACAGTGGAGTGCATATGGCTGAACATCCTTTCAAATGTGACATTTGTAACAAGGGATTTGCTTTTCATGGACAATTCAATCAGCATCTGAAAACTCATAATGACGCACGTCTGCATCGGTGCAATGTTTGCAACAAAGAGTTCAGACTTAATTCTCTCCTCGTCACACACATGAGCAGTCACACTGATGAACGGCCACACAAATGTGATGTTTGCGGTTCTTCCTTTAAGACTGCTTATGTCCTAGCAGGGCACATGAAAATTCATTCAAACCTAGCATCAAACCCGTTCGAATGTAACATCTGCGGTGCAAAGTTCCGTCATCGAAGAAATCTTAACATTCACAGTAAGGTTCATCGGCAGACATCGTTCTATGAGTGCCCTAATTGTGACAAACAATTTGTCACCCTTTTAGAGCTGGATAGGCATAGAGTAACCATTCACAATGAGCGACCGTTCAAATGTACGATCTGTGACAAAGGCTACACTACCATGTCGAGCTTGCGGAAACATCTGAAAGGTCACACTGACGTGATTGATCTTAAATGTCACATTTGCGAGCAGGGCTTTGCTAAGAAGTCAAACCTTAATAAACATGTAAAGGCAATGCACGCCCAAGATAAACCTCGTATAGTGTAAAGAGATTGCCAAATCATAGTGTAAAATGTTAATTTCTATACAACGAACGATGCCGTGTAGAAATATCATCTTGTTCCGCCGTTCCCGTTGCATCTGCATCCATTACTAATTAAAGGCAGCAAAGACAGTCTGTTTCCGCTTCACAAAGAGCAGTAGTAGTCACATTCAATTTCAGTTTTCAAAATAAATCGTTTAAATCCTTCGAATTGGTAATCAACTATTAATGAGTTTCATTTTATGTTAATTAGAATGCAATTAAGATATTCCTCCCCTCGTATAGTTTGAAAGCGCCATGGTGGGGCATGCCCCACATCAGCAATCACTTTTCATCTCTTCAAAACCTGGGGTGGGCATACCGCATCTCATATTCTCTCATATACACTCACAATCTCTCCCATTTCAAACGTACAAACGCTCGTTTCCTTCGCGATAACACAAAACTGGCCTTAATCAGAAGTCTGTTACGTCCGGAAGTCTACTCTCGGTTATAGAAGCCTAGAATCATACCTTCAGTTGGACCAATCAAACAATGACGCTCATGCTCACTAGACAAAACGTTCCACGGCCGAAAACTCTAGTGATATGGGGAAACTGATTCTTCTAGCATCTAGCAATAAAAATTAAGCATCAGACTTGCGATCCGCGTGAAATTATTTAAGAATACATACGATTATAACATCGAATTTATGCACGCGAAGTAACACACACGCTGGCGCAAGCGACAAACACGTTAACATACAAACGCTCGAGCCCTTCGCGATCACACTATCCACGCCAACAGACAAATATGCACCCCTGGACTCGAACGCTAAAACTCACACCTTCCACTCTCTCACACACACCAGACTAATTCTGTGCACAACAAAACGCAGTGTCGACTATCGATCACCCGCTCGTAAGGGGGGAAAGTGTACTAAATTTTCCACGCCGTCGGATTCGGTGCACACCTCCAGCAGTCCATTGGCATAACAGCGTCCTAAACATCAGAGATCACAGTATTTTGATAAAAAATTGTTTAGTTTTAAATTATAACGAACAAAAAATAATTCAAACAAATTTAATTTTTTTGTGCAATTTTGGATGAACTTCGGTGCAAAACTGGCATCACTGGCCGCTACCGAACGGTCCTTCACACACGAGTGAGGAAAAATGAGTCGACGCAATTTCACGTTGCAGAATGCATTCTAATTTTTAAATCTATTAGGAAACTACCACTGGGACCGTACTGTATGTATCTGTTGATATTGACTGTAATTAAAATAATATCTTGTCATTGAGTATAAAAATCGGTATTTCTGGTAACACTGCTATCTGCAGATCAGATTTGCAGTCGCAGCCAAAAAGATCAATACTGTGCGAAAAAACTGTCTAATGTAGTCGAACCTTAATACTTTCCACTGCTTATTATGATTTTACGTAAAAAATTGTATTTTTGAGCGTGAAAGATTGCGTAGGCAATTTTTGAAGAAAACAACATACCCGAGCAAACGGAAACATCGTGATATGATCCTAAAAATTGGCTGGTGTTCTTTTTCCCAAAATACCCTAAAAAACTACCCCAATCAGCATAGGTTTGAAATAGTATTCATCCAGGAAATATCCCATAAAACTAATGATAACTTCCAAGGACGTGGACCGTGGGCATCTTCAATTGATTGTGTTGCAATAGCAAAAACAACGCTCGAGGTTGTTCGTCATATTTACAGCAACTTTGTTTAGCCGAAAGTTCTAATAGTGGCCGAACTGTTTCTCTTTTTGTTCCAGCCACTCCGCCGACGAGCCGGATCGTGATGGTACCGGTCTCAAAAAACCCACCAAATGCGACATTTGCGATCGACGATTCGCTAAACTAGGAAACCTGACACGGCACATACGAAACATCCATACAGAGAAAAAAGTTCATCAGTGTGACATTTGCGGGAAAACCTTTAGTCGGAGTAACGTACTTGGAAATCATAGAAGAACGCATACCGGCGAACGACCATTTTCCTGCGAGATGTGCGGCAAAGGTTTTGCAAACAAAACCTATCTGACCATTCATATGAGATTGCATACCGGAAATCACAGCTACAAGTGCGATGTTTGTGGCAAAGGATACAGTTCAAAGTATGCATTAGCGGACCACGTGAGATCCCATACAGGCGAACGCCCGTACGTATGTGACATATGTGGAAAAAGTTATGCCAGCCAGAACCTCCTGAGAAAGCATACGATAACACATTTAGCAAATCTCCCGTTCAACTGCGATGTTTGTGGCAAAGGATTTACTACAAGAAAAACTCGTGTGAATCACGAGAAATCCCATAGCGTCGAACGCCCACACAAATGTGACATATGTGGGAAAACCTTCAAATATATCTATGGGCTGCGGTATCACAGTGGAGTGCATATGGCTGAACATCCTTTCAAATGTGACATTTGTGGCAAACGATTCTCTGTCCCTGAGCAGTTCAATTACCACCAGAGGATTCATAATGAGGCACGTCCGTATCGGTGTAATGTTTGCAATAAAGAGTTCAAAAGTAAGGCTGTCCTCGCCAATCACATGACCCGTCACAGTGATGAACGGCCGTACAGTTGTGAAGTTTGCGATTCTTCGTTCAAGACTTCCAATGTACTGGCAGGACACATGAAAATTCACTCAAACCTAGCATCAAACCCGTTCGAATGTGACGTATGCGGAGCAAAGTTCTGCCATCGAAGAAATCTTAACGTTCACAGTAAGGTACATCGGCAGACACCGCTCCATGAATGCCCGAGTTGTGACAAACAATTTCCCACCACTCGAGAGCTGGATAGGCATAGAGTAACCACTCACAATGATCGACCGTACAAATGTACGATCTGTGACAAGGTTTTCACGGCCATGTGGACGTGGCGGCAACATGAAAAACGTCATACTGGTGCGACCCGGCACCAATGTCACATTTGCGAGCGGACCTTTGCAAAGAAATCAGGCCTCAATAGACATGTAAAAGGAAAGCATGCTGGAGATAAATCTCTGTAATGTACGGTGTCCGAAGCAGGGTCTAAAATGTTCGATTCTTTTCAAAGAGTAGTTGTCTTCGGTGTTTCATTTATAGCTGCATATACAGTCGAAATGTTACTGTAATTTTTGGGTTTCAGTTTGTTTTTTATAGAACACAATTGAGATATTCTTAGAGCGAATAAAAAGGCGCTTTATCCTAGACCTAACAGCCAGGGCAAGGTGGAAATACCTCTGTCCCATCCCAAAGGATCAAAGGAGTGACATTAAGCTTCTTAGCATAGTCACTCCTAACGAAAGCTATTAAAAATGCCTACTGCTTGTGTAAAAATGCCTGGGGAATCGATTGCAGGTATTTCAAATGACCGTAAAGTACGCTTATCATGTTCGTTTTGTCTCGATTCCCCTTCTTGTTTGTGTTTATTTTTTTACTGGCTATACAAATTGGAAAAAAAACTGAATACGGCCTACCGTAGTTAGTGTTTTTTTTATGCAAAAACCGCCTTAATCCTTCTGACATCACTGTCGGATTATTCATGCGTTTTCAGAATTAATGCAAAGTAGGCAACCAACTAGAAATGGGATGAGTCATCCTGTTCGAATAAAACTACGAATATACGGAATAAATCATGGTAAATCAATAACAAAAATGAAATTAAAAAATTTATAAAGCAAAAATATGAAAAAAAAAAAAGTTATCAATTAAAATTAGTAGAATGATTCATAAAAATAAAATTAATAAAATAAATAAATCGTATCAAATTAGCTCATTTAAAGAAGAATTAGTTAATATTTAGAAATAGTTTTGGAATTAATAGAATAAATTAAATTGATTCAAGCTAACAATTTTAATGAAATAAATAAAAAGAATGACTAAACATAAAATGAATAAGATGGATAAAGCGAATCAAATGAATCAACGAAATCAAAGGAATCAAATAAATCAAATGAATCCCTTGACACAATTAATCAAATGAATAATCAATTATCTATTAATCAAATGAATAAAATGAATGAAATAGAAAAAAATTAAGACAATGAATAAAACCATCGACCCAAGTAAACAAAACGAATAGAATTGATAAGAAAGAAGAAAATGAGCAGAACAGAACGAATTAAATGAATAAAATGAAAAATTAAACCACGTCAATAAGATGGGTGGGTAATGTCTAGGACATAACCGGAGTGTCGTGGCTACACGTTTGACGTGTAATTCAAATCGAATGTTATTCAATGAAATAAATGTGTAAGAATGTTTCAAATTATTCTTTATAATAATTATGGTGGTTCTGAAAAGAACCTTTGTTGTTGGCGTCGGCGTTGATAGGTGAAGGCATGGATTCGAAGCTTGTTGGATGCCGCTGACTTCTGTCTTCTACGTTTAAGCTGATCTGTTGCTTCATGATAGCGATTCGGATATGATTGGTGTAGCTGTAGATCATCATCCGGCTATAATTTTATGGTGTGTTGCACATTGTAGAATTCAAACTAAACCACTGGATAAATCAAACATAGTGTTGATCTGTGATATGAAAAGTACGAAATATACTTTCAGATTTCTACATTGACGTTACTGTCCAACACGAGATCGATGCGTGTACCTCTAACCGTAGTTTGTAATGGATCAGAAATAAGATCGAGGTTAAGACATTCATTCATTTTCTCGAAACAACCAACGGCAGATTTTTGCTAGCGTACGGAGATAAATTACGCATAACGAAAAAATAGGGGTGGGTAATGTTCGGGACATAACAGCAGTGTTGACGTAGGACTATGCGTTGGAGAATCATATTATTAAAATTCTGCTTGTATCTCTTTCAAATCTCTAAATTTTCACATAGTTTGCTTCACTTAAATTTCTGCCCGCAAAAAGCTGACTAGTTCAGTTATTCGAAATTTAAATTTTGCGAATTACTAGTAAAAGTAGCATGTCATTGTCAAGCATTTTTTATGGTTATACAGAAAACTTACACACAAAATAAATGTCCTACTGCAATACCCCGGATATGTTCCGGACATTACCTAGCCCTAAACGCTTAAATTTTCAACATTCGATCATTTTATATAAAGATTTCATGCTTGTTGAAATTGTTGTTGACTCTGTATTTGTATGTATGTTTCAAAAAGATTTTAGTGGAGGTGACAACATAAAATCGTGTATTATACATTTCTTATTGATTCTCCTTAACCCCGCCTAACGACGATGTAGGGCAGCATAGGGTAGATTTGTTTGAAAGAGATAAAAGATAGTTATTATACACCGAATAATATTCCTACGTGAGTCCCGCGGGTATCTGTCAAACTTAAGCTTTGGTAATTTAATTTCTTACGATGTCTTCAATCGATAGTATGCGTAGAAGTTGGCATCAGACTCTTTGGTGCCTTTCTAAGAATTAATATAATAATGAAAATGGCCTGTGGATGGTGAAAAGTATTTATTTGAGCGCAACGAAAACTCGAATCGAATGCTATCGTTCAATATTGCACCATAACTGGTAGACGCTCCTCTAATGCACAGCTTCAAATTGAACGGATGATAATAGAAATAGAGCGAAAATAGGCTCACAACGCTATTTCGCCCTGAAAAATGATTGAATCCCTAAGCAATTTCAAGGACGCAAATTCTCTCCATTGTCCCCTTGGATGCCTGCGACTTGAGAAGAACCTTTTCTCTCGATCTAGTTAAATACTTTCGAGTCTCAACAAAACTGCGCAGAAAGTAGTATCTGACAACCATAATTACGATCTACACGGTTGCCGAAGCCACGCAGAAGTCTATTCTGCTGATTCATCCTGCAAAAGTACGCAGGCTGTAATGAGGTATATATAGGTGTGGCAGAACACACGGTTTGCTAGTGTTGGCAACCAAAAATATGTAAACAATCCAGAAGCACAACGGGTCGACGTCATAGCGTTCATACGATTCAATGGGGCGGAATGAACGGTATGACGAAAGCAAGTCGATTTATTCTGTGATCACTCACACCACTCATGTAAGATTTATCTTACGAACACCAACGTGCCATCTTCGCCATACCTGTATATACTACATCGCGCGGGCTGGTCTACTCAGTAAACATATGCAGAGCGATCGGTGTTGTCAAATATCGAACCAAAAAGATCGAATGCAAAAAATCGATTTAAAAAAATCGCATCGACACACACACGACCCCCGGCAGGCATTGCATTTATCGCTCATATGAGTAAATGCGCCTGGATAGTTTGCTACTGCGACAATAAGAACTCACATTTTCACACGAAAAGCTATTGGCACTCACACAACTTCTCCGGATAAATACAACTTGTGATTTCTCCGGATAAATAAAACAGCCGGAGAATGAGTGAATGAGTTTATCACGGTATCCATTTTGCGTTCGCTGCTTTGCTGTCGTTATTCCAAAACACGAAAAAACAAGTCCATCATACTTCTTTACCGCTTTTCTTTATAATTAAGTGTATTTTTTGAAGTTTCGATTGATTTCCACGAAATTAAAATTTTATCACCTTCTCCGGTGAGAAGGAAAAAGTCAAATAAATTTTATCCGGAAAATCATTCTCACGCTATTGTGGAGACGGAGAATTTTGCGACTCATCTTATCTTGGAAAAGTCGGACATCGGATAAGCTTCTTCTCACGTGAGTGAGAGAGAATTACAATGCCTGACCCCCGATTTTTTACTCGGTTCAGTTTACGTTCGAAGCCAAAGGGGCTGGCCATCGAAAGGAAAGAAAATCAACAGTCGTGGCCCTCGCACACTGCCCCTTCCTTACCAATAATGTGTTTGTGATCGGTTGAGTTTGCCTTCGAAGCCAAATGGGCAGGCCATCGAATGAAATCCGTTTTGCTTCGATTGATAAAAAAGGAGGAGCTTCGATCTAAAACTTCATGATTTGCAGCTCGGTGCACGCAATTAGCGGGAACCAATAAGGAATGAGCTTCAGCCAGAAGATTTAAAATCGAGTTTTCCGTGTATGCATGCTAATTTTCACCCGTTGGAAATAAATCGTTTGATAGCGCTCATAAGGGCTAATTTGTTGGTCAAAGAAAATTTTCACTGGACGGGAGATTTTTGTTAGAATTGGTCCTGGTTACTAGCACGGAGTTGCACAAATTAATTCACGGAGATGAATCCGAATGATCACCTTCGCTCCCGGTGTTTACATTCAGGCTGCGCACATCTGACAAGTGAACTTACTGAAACCGACTGAAATCAAGATATGCAACTCGCTGCATGAAATTAGCGGGAAGCAATCACAAACGAGCTTCGGTCAGATGATTTAAAATCGGTTTTTCGTGTCTATGCCTACCTTCAATCCAAAGAAAATGAAAATGGTGCCTCTGAGAGTAGCACCTAATAACGCAAACCAAGCGTGTACAGCTCACAAATATTTTTTTCTCGGTATTGTACAGCCCTCTGTTTGCTTCAAGCAGCCAAATACGAATGATAATAGGCAAGAAATCTGTGCGGACCTATAAAGGGCGAACACGAAATTATTGCGACACCGAAAATGTCATGCCAATTTTCTTATAATGTTTAAAATCAAACCAAAATTTTAGGGTAGTTTTATACATATATTTACTTCAAAAATCAAAAGAAAAGTTAATCGATGGAGCCTTGAGTGTAAAATTGAACGCATTTTCGCTTGATGCCCTCCATCAAAGTCTTTACAGTGTCATCCGGTACCAGTTTCTCATTTTTTCCATTTTCTTAACATGTCCTTCTCGTCTTTGACTGTCTTCTTGCTCTTCCGAAGTTCTCGTTTCATCATTGCCCAGTACTGCTCCACCGGGCGCAACTCCGGACAGTTTGGCGAATTCATGTCCTTTGGAACAAAATGGACAGAATTGGCGTCATACCACTCCAGGACACTTTTAGAATAGTGGCATGATGTCAAATCTGGCCAAAATAGCGGTGCTTCGTCGTGCTGCTGCAAGAACGGAAAAAGGCGCTTCTCGAGGCACTCAGATTTGTAGATCTCGCCGTTTACTGTGCCCTTTGTCACGAAAGGCTCACTCCTCAGTCCGCAAGAGCAGATGGCCTGCCAAATGAGACATTTGGAGGCAAACTTCGACATTTTCTTCTTAAATTTGTCGTCCACATAGAACTTGTTCTTGCCGGTGAAAAACTCCAACCCAGGAATTTGCTTAAAATCGGCTTTTATATACGTTTCGTCGTCCATCACACAGCAGCCATATTTTGTCAGCATCTTCTCGTAGAGCTTCCGTGCCCGAGTTTTAGCCATCGATTGTTGCCGCTCATCGCGGTTTGGGAAGTTCTGTACCTTGTATGTATGTAGTCCAGCTCTCTTGTTTGCAATCTGGACGTAGCTCTGCGACATGCCGATCTTTTTCGCCAAATCACGGCTTGAGACGTTGGGATTTGCTTTAATCATCCGCTTCATCTTTCCCTCCGTCGTTTTGTTCTCCGGTCCCGGTTTTCTTCCAGCTCCTTTGCCGTGGTCCAACGTCAACCGCTCCTGGAACCGCTTCAACGCTCTGGAGACGGTTGAATGGTGAATGTTCAACATTTTTCCCCACTGCCGGTGCGACAGGTCAGGAAATTCTAGGTGTTTGGAAAGAATTTGTTCTCTCGACTCGCGTTGGTTCACCTCCATTTTCGTTGAATCGAAAAACACGACTTCGAGTTTGACAGTATGTAAACAATACCAATCAATGAGAAAGTGTGCAAAATTTGGTTGATTTTTACCCAATGGTAAAAAAGTTATGCCCTGTTCAATGTGTCGCAATAATTTCGTGTTCGCCCTTTATTTAAAACTTTTCGAGATTTTATTGTTCGGTTGGTGCACCATATTGACGGCTCTGTCCGGGATGGGCTGAAAATTTTCACTTTTTCCGAGTCGTTTTCGAAAAATGTTTCAAAACACTAAATTGATTAATTCCATTCAGTATAACAAAAGATATGAGCGTTCAAAACCTTACACGATTTTTCTTGCAAAAATTTTGAAAAGGGGCCCCTGTATTGAAAGGTAATTCGTTAGACTAGACAAAAAAATAATTCTGCATTTACAATGTAGCCAAACAAATAAATGAGTCCGCTCAGCTGTGACATCCATCCATCTAAAAGGGAACAGTAGCAAAAACAACGCCCGATGATACTCGTCACAATTACAGCACAGTCATTTAGTCCAAGAATTCTAATAGTGGATGAATTGTTCTCTTTTTGTTCCAGCCACTCCTCCTACGATCAGCTGGATCGTGCTGGTACCGGTCTCGAAAAGCCCATCAAATGTGACATTTGCGATCGACAATTCGCTAAACTAGGCTACTTAAAACGACACATGCGAATCATCCACACCGAAAGTACATCTCACCGGTGCGACATATGCGGGAAAATCTATAGGCTGAGGACCTTATTTGAAAGACACAGAAGAATGCATACCGGCGAACGGCCGTTTCATTGTGAGATGTGCGGCAAAGGTTTTACATTCAAACACTATCTGACTATTCATATGAGATCGCATACTGGACATCACCGCTATAAGTGTGATGTTTGTGGCAAAGAATACAGTTCAAGGAGTTCGTTTATGGACCACATGAGATCCCATACAGGCGAGCGCCCGTATGTATGTGACATATGTGGAAAAAGTTATGCCAGTCAGAACCTCCTGAGAAAGCATACGTTAACACATTTAGCAAATCGCCCGTTCAACTGCGATGTTTGTGGCAAAGGATTTACTACAAGAAACACTCTTGTGGATCACGAGAGATCCCATAGCATCGAGCGCCCGCATAAATGTGACGTATGTGGGAAAACCTTCAAATATCCCTATGGGTTGCGGTATCACAGTGGAGTGCACATGGCTGAACAACCTTACAAATGTGACATTTGTGGCAAGGGATTCTCTGTCCAGGCCCAGTTCAATCAGCATCTAAAAATTCACACAGACGAACGTCTGCATCGGTGTAATGTTTGCAACAAAGAGTACAGAAGTAAGGCTTTCCTCGTCACACACATGCGGTCTCATACTGATGAACGGCCATACAAATGTAAAGTTTGCGGTTCTTCTTTTAGGACTTCGAATGTACTGGTGGCGCACATGAAAATTCACTCAAACCTAGCATCAAACCCGTTTAAATGTGACATATGCGGAGCACAGTTTGGCCAACGAAGTACTCTTACCGTTCACAGTAAGGTTCATCGGAAGACACCGTTCCATGAATGTCCTATTTGTGACAAACAATTTCTCACCACTCGAGAGCTGGATAGGCATAGAGTCACCATTCACAATGAGCGACCGTACAAATGCACGATCTGTGACAAAGCCTTCACTGCCATGGGGAACTTGCGGTCACATCTGAGGGTTCACACTGGCGTGATTCGACTCAACTGTCACATTTGCGAGCAGAGCTTTACAAGGAAATCAGACCTCAATGTACATGTAAAGAAAAAGCACGCTCAAGATAAACCCCTGTAATGTATGTTGAAAAAGAATATTTCTGATACACGAACGAAATATTTTTTGTATGTACACAATGTGTCATGTAACAAAAACTGCAAGTGGGTAACTTGAGCATTTGAGCATATGGATGCCGCGCATGGATGTGTTGTTTACTATAGGCAGAAATATCAACTATGTTAGCATTATAGAACTTGACGGACAAGAACCAAATAAAGTTATCTCATCACTACCTACAGAATTACTTCGTGTTTTCTTATAGTATTATCAACAGGTTATGGGCCCAGGGATTACCTGTACGAGGGCTATTCGTCACAAATGCAGCAAAGTCGTTCAACCGAAATTTCTAATAGTCGACGAATTGTTCTCTTTTTGTTCCAGCCACTCGGAGGACGAGCCGGATCGTGATGGTACCGGTCTCGAAAAGCCCATCAAGTGTGACAATTGCGATCGACAATTCACTACAGTAGGCAACTTGAAGCGGCACATACGAAACATCCACAACGAAAACACATCTCACCGGTGCTACATTTGTGGGGAAATCTTTAGGCAGAGGATCTTACTCGTTAGACACAGAACAATTCATACCGCCGAACGGCCATTTCGCTGTGAAATATGTGACAAAGGTTTCACATGCCAACCCTCTTTGAACATTCATATGAAATTGCATACTGGAAATCACAACTACAAGTGCGATGTTTGTGGCAAAGGATACAGTTCAAAGAATAAATTAACGGATCATGTGAGATCTCATACAAGCGAGCGTCCGTACGAATGTGACATATGTGGAAAAACTTTTGCTAGCCAGTGCATCCTGAGAAATCATACGTTAAGACATGTTGCAAATCGCACGTTCAACTGCGATGTTTGTGGCAAAGGATTTATTACAAAATTCAACCTTGAGCATCACGAGAAATCTCACAGCACCGAACGCCCGTATAAATGTGACATATGTGGGAAAACCTTCAAGCATAGCTATGGGCTGCGGTATCACAGTGGAGTGCATATGGCTGAACATCCTTTCAAATGCAACCTTTGTGGCAAGGGATTTGCTTTCCTTGGGCTGCGCAATCAGCATCAGAAGGGACATAATGAGGCACGTCTGTTTCGGTGTAATGTTTGCAACAACAACTTCAGAAGTAATTCTCTCTTGGTCGCACACATGCGTTGTCACACTGAGGAACAACCATACAAATGTGAAATTTGCAGTGCTTTGTTTAAGTCCGCGTTTAACCTTGCCGGACACAAGAGATGTCACTTAAACCTAGCTTCAAACCCGTTCGAATGTGACATATGCGGAGCTAAGTTCCGCTATCGAAGAAATCTTAGTGCTCACAGCAAGGTTCATCGGCAGACACCGTTCTATGAATGCCCTAATTGTGACAAACAATTTCGCTCCTCTAGCGAGCTGGATAGGCACAGAGTAGCCATTCACAATGATCGACCGTACAGATGTACGATCTGTGACAAAGGCTGCACTACTATGTCGAACTTGCGGCAACATCTGAAAGTTCACACTGGCGTGATTCGGCTAGATTGCCGCATTTGCGAGCGGAGTTTTGCAAGGAAATCGAGTCTCAATAAACATGTAAAGGAAGTGCACGCTCAAGATAAGCCTCTGTAATGTAAGGCGCCCATCAAATCAGCGTTCAAATGTTAAATTCGCAAACCTCATGTTAGAACAACAAATTGGACAAAATAGGAAAATATTTTTGAAACTTGGTAATCAAACTATAATTTTCAAACATTTTTCAATATTTTCTACATCATGTATCATTGAAATAATTACTAACAACTTGGCAACTAGGCACTAGGAAACGGTCTCTACTAAAAGTGAACAATTTAATCGATGGAGTATTATTATACTGGAAAAAGTTATTAATGACCTATTCTAACTACAGTAAAGACCCGATTTTATCGGCCCCCGATTTTGTCATTCTCATATGAAAATTGATAGTTGGGCTCTAGCAGACGAACCAAGTTGAAATCGAGCAAATCCTTTGTTGAGCATATGATCCTAAGTTGGTGTTTTTTCCTAAAAGACCCTAAAAAGCTATCCCCACCAACATAGGTTTGAAATGGGATTCATCCAGAAAATATCCCATAAAACTAATGATAACTTCCATGAACGAGGACCGTGGGCGCTCAGCTAACACAGATATTCTCACTTCTTAGTTGCTTTGGCGTGACATCCATCCCGTCTAAAAAAGCGAACACTAGCAAAGACAATGCTCGAGGATATTCGTCACAACTACAGCACAATCGTTTAGCCAAAAGTTCTAATAGCGGACGAACTGTTCTCTTTTTGTTCCAGCCACTGCTCCGACGACGAGCTGGATGGTCCTGATGGTACCGGTGTCGAACAGCCTAAATGCGACATTTGCGATCGACAATTCGCTAAGCTAGGTTTCCTGAAACGGCACATGCGAACCATCCACACCGAAGAACCGTCTCACCGGTGCGACATTTGCGGTAAAATCTATAGGCTTAGGATCTTATTCGAAAGGCATAGAAGAACGCATACCGGGGAACGACCGTTTCGCTGCGAAACGTGCGGCAAAGGTTTTACCTGTAAACCCTATTTGACCAAGCATATGAAATCGCACACTGGAAATTACAAATACAAGTGCGATGTTTGTGGCAAAGGATACAGTCCAAAGTGTAAGTTTGTGGACCACATGAGAACCCATACGGGCGAGCGTCCTTTCGAATGTGACATATGTGGAAAAAGTTTTGCTAGCCAGTGCATCCTCAGACTTCATACGTTAAGACATGCAGCGAGTCGCACCTTCAACTGCGATGTTTGTGGCAAAGGATTTACTACAAGAAGCACCCTTGTGAGTCACGTGAAAACCCATAGCATCGAGCGCCCACACAAATGTGACATATGTGGAAAGGCCTTCAAAAAGCTTTATTCGCTGCGGTATCACAGTGGAGTGCATATGGCTGAACATCCTTTCAAATGTGACATTTGTGGCAAGGGATTCTCTGTCCTTGAGCAGTTCAATCAGCATCAGAGAACTCATAATGAGGAATATCTGTATCGGTGTAATATTTGCAACAAAGAGTTCAGGAGTAATTCTCTTCTCGTCAATCACATTCGGTCTCATACCGGTGAACGGCCATACAAATGTGAAGTTTGCGGTTCTTCGTTTAGGGGTTCTAATGGCCTGGCAGCTCACATGAAAGTTCACTCAAACCTTGCATCAAACCCGTTCAAATGTGACATATGCGGAGCAACGTTCAGCCAACGAAGAAATCTTAACGTTCACAGTAGGGTTCATCGGCAGACACCGTTCCATGAATGTCCTAATTGTGACAAACAATTTCGCACCTTTAACGAGCTGGATAGGCATAGAGTAACCGTTCACAATGATCGACCGTACAAATGTACGATCTGTGACAAAGCGTCCACTACGTTCTCGAATTTTCGGCAACATCTGAGGGTTCACACTGGCGTGATTCGGTTTAGCTGTCACATTTGCGAGCAGAGCTTTACAAGGAAAACAAAACTTAATAAACATGTGGAGGAAATGCACGCTCAAGAGAAATCTTTGTAATATAAAGCGCCAAATCAGAGTCTAAAACGAACGATGCCGTACGGAAATCTCATCATCTTGTTTTCGCCGGTCCAGTTGCAGCTGTGTCAATTATTAACTAAATACAACAATGACAAAGCCTGTTTTCGTTTCACAAAGAACAATCGCAGTAGTAGCCACATTCAATTCCCGTTGTTAAAATAAATCGTTAAGTTGATTCGAACTGATAATAATGTATTTAGGGATTTGGTTTTATTTATAATAGAACGGAATTGAGATATTCTGCTCTTAGAATTACAAGGCACCATGGAGGAGCATGCACATATCAGCAATCACGTACCATTTCTTCAAAACATGCTAAGGCGAGTAATCCACCAATGACACAAACATCGTTGCGTACAACATTTTCGTTTCTTGGAGCCTTGTGTCGCAAGTACTGCTTTCACTACTCGGTGAAAGCGTAAAACAATGCATAGAAGGACCCACAGAATACTTCGTTTTTTAATTTTATAGTCTGTTGTCTCATTTTTGATCCAGTCCGAGCGAGATTTTCGCCTGAGAGCCACCATTGCGGGCCACGACCATCTTTACCGTACCGTATATTTTCGTGCATGTTTGAATAATTTATTGAATGTAGGATACGTAAATCTTCTAGGCGTTTAAGCTCTGGGCAATCGTTTATTGAGATTGTTTCATCAAAATAACTTGAACTCCGGACAGTCGGGAGTGTTGTCGACAATGTAAAATGGACCTTAAACAATGAGTTTAAAAATGGTATTGTGGAACATTCAAAAATTATGTCGCGCAAAGATTACCCAACACTAACTAACCCTCTGTCATATTACCACGTTATTTTTCCCCTTGGTCTAATACGAATCAAATTCTTTTAGTTTTTCCTTCATTTTGTAGTAGCACTTATATGCAGCTACTCGCAAAAGTGTTCATGTTCTATGGAATTTCCTATATACAAAACGGCCGATTGCGTCAAAGCACATGACGTGCTCCCCTCCCATTTATGTCACAATTAGTCATATCTCTTCCTAATAATAGCGTTGCAGAATTTACAAATGGTGCTTATAGATATAATCATAAGCATATTGAGATCCCGTAACTTGAAATTTTCCACCTCGTTCGAGTAAACGTTCCGATATTACAATGAAGACGCGAAACAAAAAAAATAAAAATGCTGCGTTCCTAAACGATGTTAACATCATGCACGGATCAAACACCCCCCGTTTCCAAATAGTACGTACTTATTCTTAGCTCAGTATAATTGACTGATGAGTTAATGGACTAAAAGTAAAGCAATAAATATGACCATAAAACATTTGTTCCTCGTGCTGAAATGATTGCCGAAAATTTATAATTGGATTTGAATTGATCTTGCGAATTGTCAATTCTCCACCTTCATACATAATTCAAAAGTCCATCACTCAGACAAGACCATGCGCATTTCCCACACGCATTAAAGACCCAGTGTATTCGTTTCCTAGTTGGTCATATAAACACTAAACAAACAAATAAATTAGTTTGCTCAGTCTACAGAAATGTCAGCTCGATTGGCCATCAAATGAAAGTACATTTAAAATTACATACGACAAAACATGTGCAATTCAAAATATAACAAAATGAAGATTGCTTAATTATTTGCATTTCAAAAAAGATCGGAAAAAAATTAGTTGCCTAACCAGGGTGGTTCATTTTCAAAGATAGCACTGCTGATGAATCACTGTATAAAAATTGGTGATAAGGGACGCGGACGAAAATAGCTGACCACCGCCTGCACAGCGGTTTCCAACCCTTGGAGTCCCATCAAACCTTCGTGGGTGTATGGTACAGGTGGAAGAGAGCGTTTCTGACAATGGCAGTTAATTTTTTATATTGATTGTTTGGTGTATATAAGGGACATGTAGAGGATATCGCGGCTTGCCAGCACATCTCGAACCGGCACGTTGGGTGGTCTTCCTCGGGCCCGGATGGTGTCCATAAGCCGAGACCTGGCGAAACTGTACTCGGTGCACGCCCAGACAATGTGCTCGATATCGTGATAGCCGTCGCCACAAGCGCAGATACCACTTTCCACGAGCTCAATACGCCGGAGATGTGCATCCAGCGTATAATGGTTTGCCATGAGTCGAGACATCACACGAATGAAGTCAGGACCCACATCCATCCCCTTGAACCAAGGAGAAAGATATTTTTTGACTATGGACCAGAAACTCTGAAAACACCAAAATAGTCTGATCATTGAGTATAAGGTGACCATTAGAGTGACAAGAAAAAATTGCCCCCTTCGGCCCATCCCTGATTCCTAGCCGCACCAGGAGTATTTGCTCCAAATTTGAAGCAAATCGGACAAGTCTGGCTATCGGACCAACGTGCCTGAAGTTTGTATGGGATTTTTCGACAATTTACATGGAGAAAATCCACTAGCTTGCATTTTCGACGCTAGGTGGCACTGTATGCATCGTGTTATCACTGTAAATGAAACTAAGAAAGATAATTTAATTGCCTACAACTTTGTCGAAGACTGCTAGTCAATCTGGCTTTGCTAAAATAAGTTATTAATTTTTTAACGAAGTGATATCTGAGTTAGTTTTGCATGGGGCCTATCAATCCGAAGTAAGTGGTTCCTGGTCTCGGTAATCTTAGAAACTAGCAGGAATTTCCACATGGGATATCAAAAACCCCAAGTGTCCCTATATTTCAGTCCCTGCATTTCCCCCAGGTTTTTCACAATGCATTTGTATTACGATTAAAGGTGAGACGAAACGAGTACCCGGCGCGAACAACCGTGAACAATCTCCTACTTCGCGGTGGGCAGAGATTGCTTAGAACTATACGAGAAAGAGACTTTTAAACGTCGGATCGCCCGAATTTGCCCCAATATACGCGACGCTACAAATGCAGATGAAAAACTTGATGGAAGCTGAAAAACGCGATTATTGGCACCGGTCCGTCGAAGGATTAACTGACGGATCATCAGAGAAACAGTGTTTCATCTGGTGACCTGGGGCGTACGTTGTTGTGTATTCGATTCATCCTGTGATTGAAATACACGGAACGTTCATCGTATAACAGCTATGCGTCGCTTTTATGCAAACTATTATGACTGTAGTGGCGAGTGCAATCGTAAAAGAGGCTGTGCTACCAACATTTTGATGGTTTTATATTTACCTATCAACCATGCCCACATCGTTACAGTTACAGGAGGTTTTCCGTTTGATGGAGAATGAAAAGCACTTTTTGTATTTCTTGGGGAAAACATGGGAGTTTTTGAGTACTTTATCTGAAAAATCATAGTAGATTGCTTTAGTTTGAATTCTTTCACAAATTTCGTGGATCGATGGAAGTTCTGGAATACCAAAGGTATCAACAAATCTTGGTCCAAGAGAAGAGATGAGAGGCATGAGTTCATTCGGTTGATATCTCGGGTCATGTACAATCATTAAACGTAGAATTCCCATCTCCGGCGTATTGGGGTCATAGAGAGCGGTCTCTGCGCTTTTGGGTGGCAGGTTATCGCGATATTAAGCATGTTATCTGGTCGTGCGCTAAGTGTTCTAGTACCAGATCTCCGTTAAACGAATCCCTTCGGCCTCGTTCCACAGTCCAGTTCGAGATGCTATACCATATTCGTTACTGATACTTTTTACATGCATTAGGCAAATAGCAGTTGGGAAATTGGATTCTGAAATGATTATGACTTTCATTGATTTAGTTTTCGACAAAAATACACTGAAAAAAAAATCAGGTTGGGCCAGGAAGTTTTTTTTTCAAATAACTTTTTTTCCTTGAAAGTGCCCAACTTGATTTTTTGACAGTAGGTAGGAAACATAATTACCCATCTTGGAGCCAAATTTTATCCAAATCAAACATGTTTTTTTTGTAAATCGTTTTTTAAATTTTCGAAATTGATTTTTTTTCAGAGCAGGATTTTTTTAATATTTTTATTCAAAAATTTGATTAATTTTGTGAAGAATTTTTTGAAGAATTTGTCATTTTTAGACTATAGCCATTTGGAAAAAATTGGTTAAAAAAGTTTGACCCTTTTCAAAAGACGGTTTGGACCATTTTTGGAAAAACAAAGTATGCAAAGTGCTAATAATTCAATTTTTGGTCTTTTGACTTAAGTGCCAATACCTTATTTAGGACTGGTGGTATCTAGCGTGGAAATTAAATAGATCAAATGTGTTGGGGTGATCAGCTGCCGTTGTGTGTGATTCTCGCTTTGCAGGCAGGGTACGATCACCGTCGCCAGTGGGATAATCATATTTTCTTTCTGGGATGTCACCTTACCCAGGGATAGCATAAGGGTTAGTGCATTGGGCCGGAGTCTCAAAGGTTGCGAGCTCGAATCTCGCCTCTGGGGGGATTTTTTTCACATGATTGCTTAGCTTCACTCACCATTTCCGATCGTTTTTCCCCGTTGGATACCACCAGTCCTAAATAAGGTATTGGCACTTAACGGACCACTTCAGAGTCAACTGTGGATATTACCTTAGTGTAGAGAACGATTTTTTTCACCGAGCATATGATAGATGCAACCTTCAATTCGCTTCATATCCTAAAGCAAAGCATAACAAATATTTTAGAATGAATATAAAATAAGTATATTCATTCGTACGGAAGATATCCTGTCGAGAAAATTGGAGACCTATGACAGGTTCATATAGTATGACGTTATCGTGCGCTGCTATTTTCTAGACAGGTTATCTTCACTAGTACCCTAGAGAAAGCACTCAACTCACCTTGATCCCTTCGTGACAACCGAAGAAAGCTTTCCCAATTGATAGAAACTACAAAAACGGCATTAGAGTCGACTTTTCCTATCCGAGAAAATTATGAAAATATTTCAATGTTTACCTTTATATCGGCAACACCGTGAAATGTGCATGCACTGTGTGCATTTTGTAGTAATTTGGTCAGAACTCCATGTTGAATACGTCAAGCCAGGATTATTAGAGCATAATTAAGTATTTTTGTATACTACAACTTAGACAGCATGCTTTATATTGAACAAAACTGCTTTGACACACATTCATTTTTATTATCGCTCAATAATTGAGTGAAACATACTTGCGTTTCTGGCCATTTATAGTAGCTCATTTATTACATTGTGAAAACGTTTTGCCTTAAACTTTATTCCATGGCCATCTAGCTAGTTTTTCTCGTGTTTGTTGACACTAATAGCATCACTTGCATTGCTGTCATGCATTTTATCTAGCTAGCTAATTGAAAAAGGGCAATTTCAATTTCAGGGAACCGATACGAATATAAATGAAGAAATGCATTAGACGATATTTCAGATTTTAGTAGCGCCCGTATCTAATGGGGGCAAATAATCAAAATACTTCATTCAGATATAAGTATAATCGTTGCTGTTGAAAACTGTGAAATCCAACTAGTGACAATCGTATTTTTTATACTCTATGCAATCAAATCACTACTACGCACCTGTACAAAAGAAAAATGGATCGGCGCTAGTTGGATTTTCTAGTTTTCATCTGTAACGACAATAAATTGGTCCTAAAGGTACTACTTCAATGAAAATAGCTGACTATTCAGTCTGCTCAAAATCGTTATTATCCAATAATAAATAAATAGATGGTGTCAGTCTACACCGAATCTAATAACGGGTTGGAAACGACGAACAAGGATTATGATCTTACGATCGTTCCTAGGCGTGATTTATGTTCACGATTTATATATTATACTAGGAATCATGAACAAGTTCATGAATACATGAATAATATTTGTTGATTTTGTGAACTAGCACTGATATTAAACCGTGCCTAATATATTAGGATTAGGATTGAATTATATTTACGTTCTTTACACTTCTTCTCTGTCATGTTTGTGATTCTATGTATTCCAAGTATATTACTGAATTTATCATATCTTTGATTATTATTGCGATATCTTTGATAAACTACATGTATGTTATACTTATTTGAACGAGTTGAGTTTTTTAACTAACAGGTGGTAAACGTAAAATTTGTCAAAATTTACCACCAAACTGAGTCAGTGTCTAAACACAACTGCTGTCAAAATGTATGCACTGACAACAGTTGGGGTTAGAACCTGACTCAGTTTCGGGGTCAAGCAAAAACGCCAAACAAAACCATGACAGTTTCTTAAAATAAATGTTCCATGAAACAAAATTAGGTCCTTACAAAAAGGGCGATAGTGATAATATACTAGTTCTATAGCGATATAACTAGAACAGGCACTAGCACTGAAAACGCTGTGGCAGCAATCGAATCAAAACAAAACAACATTATTTGATCAGCCACTTTTGACTTTCACATTTTTTAGGGTTTGTAAAATGAATTCTTTGAAACTTGTGGCAAAACAGTTACAAAAATATGCTTTCGAATCGTGAATCTTTTATTCTTTAGGGTATTATTGAATTTCTCGAGCCTTGAATATAAAAAAACTTCATCAGCAATTCACCGTGTCATACACTAAGGCAAAATGCATAGCGAAATTCATAAGATTCATCTTATGATAACTAGAAAAGTAACAAAACTATGTTTTCATAAGATTAATATGAAAAACATACGACTTGTATGATTACCTTAACATTTTACAAGTTATTGCCTATGCCAGTCGTTCGAGTTTCATACGAGCATCTTATGATTCGCATAAACATAAGAGAAATGTATAATATTGTCTTATGATAATTCAAAGATGCGTTATGAAACATGAAATCATAGCAAACCGATTTGACCAAATAAATGCCGTTTCATAAGATAATCTTATGATTTACATACGTGCTACTTGTGGCTAAAAATTATACGATATTCCTATGATATTCGCTGTATTTTTTGCCTGAGTGTAGGTAAACGAGTTATAATTTTCACTCCCTTTTCTTGTAAAATACAAAACGAATAGTTTTGCACAAGCAAGGTCTTATTCATCCACTACAGACAAATGTGAAAATACGATGACTTTGCGAGAATAGTAGAATATGGTAGATGAATGCTGAAAATGGAAACAATTGACAGCAGAAAACACGAAAAGGCCACCAGGATCAAATGAATTGAATGGATGAAATGAATTTAACAGATTAGTCACTTTTGAGTGATTAATTTTTTAATTCATCTACGTAGAAAAATACAAACTTACTACAGATTTCGTATAGTAATAAAATAAAGGTTGTATTTTTGGTATTTAGTATTACTTTGCCTTCTAGGAAAAGTTCTAGTGTCTCTTTGCATGTACTGATGGAACTCTGTCTCTCTTCAGTATACCGTTATCTATTACTTTGCCTTGTATAAATCCAACAAAATAAGTAACAAAGTATGAGCCACACGATGCTTTGGTCGGTGTCAGCTACGCAATACTCAAATTATTTTTCGTGCCGTGTTTGTTGCTGAACATTGTATAAACAATTGTCAAAAACGACTTTTTCAAATGAAACGCTAGATTTTTGCCTAGCATGGTTTGTCAAAATAATCATAGTAACCAACAGTGTTCCTAGAATATTTTCGCTGTCAACATATTTTTTTCCATTGAAGTGGTCCCTTAAGTCAAAAGACCCAAAATTGAATTATTAGTTTAATTCGAACGGGCGGGTTCGCTCCCGTCATACCTCTGTTCACTGGGAAAAGGACCAGAAATCGACAGTCTTCATTAGCTCTGTCACCCACCGAAGTACGATGGGTAATGAACTAAAAATTAGACATCAGACGATAATAAAAACCCGGGCCTTGGTATCTAGCGGGGAAATTAAATAGATCAAATGTGTTGGGGTGATCAGCTGCCGTTGTGTGTGATTCTCGATTTGCAGGCAGGGTACGATCACCGTCGCCAGTGGGATAATCATATTTTCTTTCTGGGATGTCACCATACCCAGGGATAGCATAAGGGTTATTGCATTGGGCCGGAGTCTCAAAGCTTGCGAGTTCGAATCTC
The DNA here is from genome assembly GCF_030247195.1 of Topomyia yanbarensis. Taxonomy (NCBI): domain Eukaryota; kingdom Metazoa; phylum Arthropoda; class Insecta; order Diptera; family Culicidae; genus Topomyia; species Topomyia yanbarensis. The sequence goes on along the minus strand of NC_080670.1, from coordinate 201,303,643 downwards.
GCCCCTGGGGTGGGGGGGGGGGTATTTTTTCACATGATTGCTTAGCTTCACTCACCATTTCCGATTTCCCCGTTGGATACCACCAGTCCTATGCAAAGTGCTTTTTTGTGAGAAAGTTCTAATGTAAAAAAAATTAAAATCTGAGAGTGTGCCGCCAACATGTGTTCGAGTTGGCGCGAATTTCGTCAAATGGGTTATATTTTATTGTCTTAAAGTTTGAAAAGTATCGTTCCACTAGGTAATTTTCTATATAGACAGCTTATTTCCGATACACCTCTAAAAAGCTGCTAAAAGGTAGCCTCTCAGCATCCATGTAAAGTAACTAAAAATACAAATAGGCAACCATTACCCAGTCCACACACACACCTACTTTCGTTAAATTTCGTCCGCACGTAGGACCTTTGCATCTTTCTCCGAAACTGCCTGGGAGTTCTATTCACCCATCAAAAAGGAACAATGACACGAGGACAGCAACATTCAAGAATTATCAACACAATTTCAGCAAAGTTCTAATAGTCGACGAATTGTTCTCTTTTTGTTCCAGCCACTCCGACGACCAGCCGAATCGTGATGGTACCGGTCTCGGAAAGCCCGCCAAATGCGAAATTTGCGATCGACAACTCACTACACTAGCCTACTTGAAACGGCACATGCGAATCATCCACATGGAAAAAACATCTCACCGGTGCGACATTTGCGGGAAAATCTATAGGCTGAAGACCTTATTCGAAAAACATAGAAGAATGCATATCACAGAACGGTCGTTTCATTGTGAAGTGTGTGGCAAAAGTTTCGCAAGCACGTCCTATTTGGACAAGCACATGAAATTGCATACTGGAAATCACAAACACAAGTGCGATGTTTGTGACAAAGAATACGGTTCAAAGTATGCATTAGCGGACCACATCAGAACCCATACAGGCGAGCGTCCGTACGAATGTGACATATGTGGAAAAAATTATGCTACCCAGAGCATCCTGAGCATTCATAGGTTAAGACATGTAGCAAATCGCCCGTTCAACTGCGATGTTTGTGGCAAAGGATTTATTACAAAATTCAACCTTGAGGATCACGAGAAATCCCATAGCATCGAGCGCCCACACAAATGTGACGTATGTGGGAAAACCTTCAAATATATCAGTGGGTTGCGGTATCACCGTGGAGTGCATATGGCTGAAAAACCATTCAAATGCAACATTTGTAGCAAGAGATTTGCTTTCCTTGGGCAATTCACTCAACACCAGAGGGGTCATAATGAGGCCCGTCGGTATACGTGTAATGTTTGCAACAAAGAGTTCAGAAGTAATTCTCTCCTCGGTGTACACATGCGGTTTCATACTGGTGAACGGCCATACAAATGTGAAGTTTGCGGATTTTCGTTTAGAACTTCGGATGCCCTAGGAAGGCACATGAGAATACACTCAAACTTAACATCAAACCCATTCGAATGTGACACATGCGGTGCAAAGTTTGGCAAACGAAGTAATCTTACCGTTCACAGTAAGGTCCATCGGCAGACACCGTTCCATGAATGTCCTAATTGTGACAAACAATTTGTCACCCTTATAGAGCTCGATAGGCATAGAGTAACCATTCACAATGATCGACCGTACAGATGTACGATCTGTGACAAAGGTTTCACTACTATGTCGAACTTGCGCCAACATATGAAAGTCCACACGGGCGTGATTCGACTCAAATGTCACATTTGCGAGGAGAGCTTTACAAAGAAACGAAATCTTAATAAACATTTGAAAGAAATGCACGCTCGTGATAAACCTTTGTAATGTAAAGCGACCATCGAATTGGCGTCATAAACGATCGATGCCGTATAGAAATCTCATCATGTATTCGCCGTTCTCTTTGTAGCTACTCGAACATTGGAAATCAAATGCAACAGTGACAAAGCTTGTTTTTGCTTCGCAAAAAATAGTAGAGATAGTCACATTCAATTTTAGGTGTCGAAATAAATCGTTAGGATGATTCGAATTTCTAATCAATCATTTATAGTTTTAAATTATTTTCAATAGAATGGAATGGAGATATTCTATCCTCGGAGTTAGAAGGCGCCATGGTGGGACATGCACATATCAGCGATCCATTTTCCCCTCTCTAAAACCTGTTAGGAAACAGAGCTGTTATTCGTACAGATTTATCTGTATTATACAGATTTTTAAGCGCAGATACAGACCTGATACTGAATGTAGATATACACAGATTTTTTTGAAATTTCAATTCAAAACGTTCACCATTTCCGATACGCCTTAAACCAACTAAACTGAAGAACTGCTGAACGGTGGCCTCTCAGCTTAAGAAATTAGTGCATCCATGTAAAGTCAATAAATTAATAAAAATACAAATAGGCAACCATTCCCCAGCCCACACACGCCTACTTTCGTTAAATTTCGTCCGCTCGTAAGAAAGACCTTTGCATCTTTCTCCCAAACTGTCCGGAAGTGCCATTCACCCATAAAAAAGGAAAAATGACACGAGGACAGCAATATTCAAGAATTAACGACACAATTTCAGCAAAGTCCTTCGGCCGAAAGTTCTAATAGTCGACGAATTGTTCTCTTTTTGTTCCAGCCATCCCGACAACGCGCCGCCGGATAGTGATGATACCGGTTCCGACAATCCCAACAAATGCGACATTTGTGAACGACAATTCGTTACACTAGGCAACTTAAAACGGCACAAGCGAACCATTCACAACGAAGAAATATCTCACCGATGCTACATTTGCGGGCAAACCTTTGCACAGAGCAGTTTACTCGTAAGACACAGATCAATTCATACCGCCGAACGGTCGTTTCGTTGCGAAAAGTGCGGCAAAGGTTTCACAAGCAAACTCTGCTTGAACAATCATATGAAATTGAATACTGGAAATCACAACTACAAGTGCGATGTTTGTGGCAAAAAATACATTTCAAAGTATGCACTAACGGACCACGTGAGACGTCATACAGGCGAGCGTCCGTTCGAATGTGACATATGTGGAAGAAATTATGCTACCCAGAGCATCCTAAAAATTCATAAGAAAAGACATGTAGCAAATCGTACGTTCAATTGCGATGTTTGTGGCAAAGAATTTATTACAAAATTCAACCTTGAGGATCACAAGAAATCCCATAGCATCGAGCGCCCACACAAATGTGACATATGTGGGAAATCCTTCAAATATAAGAGTGGGTTGCGGTACCACCATGGAGTGCATATGGCTGAAAAACCTTTCAAATGTAACATTTGTAGCAAGGGATTTGCTTTCCTTGGGCAATTCACTCAACATCAGAGGGGTCATAAGGAGGCCCGTCGGTATACGTGTAATGTTTGCACTAAAGAGTTCAGGAGTAATTCTCTCCTCGCCGTTCACATGCGGCTTCATACTGGTGAACGGCCATACAAATGTGAAGTTTGCGGTTCTTCGTTTAGAACTTCGGATGCCCTAGAAAGGCACATGAGAATACACTCAAACTTAGCATCAAACCCATTCGAATGTGACATATGTGGAGCAACGTTTGGCAAACGAAGTACTCTTACCGTTCACAGTAAGGTCCATCGGCAAACACCGTTCTATGAATGTCCTAATTGTGACAAACAATTTGTCACTCTTTTAGAGCTGAATAGACATAGAGTAACCATTCACAACGAGCGACCGTACAAATGTACGATCTGTGACAAAGGCTATCATACCTTATCGAGCTTACGCGTACACATGAAAGTCCACACGGGCGTGATTCTACTCAAATGTGACATTTGCGAGGAGAGCTTTACAAAGAAACACAATCTTAATAAACATATGAAAGAAATGCACGCGCGAGACAAAGCTGTCTAATGTAAAGTGACCATTAAATTAACGTCGTAAATGTTAAATTATCAACAACGATCGATGCCGTATAGATATCTCATTATCATGTGCAGCTACTCGAACATTGGGAATCAAATGCAACAGTAACAAAGCTTGTTTTTGCTTCGCAAAGAATAGTGGACTGCTTGTTTCCGATTCCGATCCGCGTTAGACCAACTGAGCTAAAAATATGCTGAATGGTGACCTCAGCTTAAGAAATTAGTGCGTCCATGTAAAAAAATAAATAAATAAAAAAACAAATAGGCAACCATTACCCAGCCCACACACGCATACCTTCGTTAAATTTCGTCCGCTCGTAAGAAAGACCTTTGCATCTTTCTCCGAAACTGTTCACCCATAAAAAACCTGTTTTAATCCACCTAGTGGTGCAATTGTGTCTTTCTCATTTATCCATACTATGTTTCTGTTTATGTTCAATATAATTGTGGAAATGTCTATTAAATTGTTATTACTCTTAGCACGTATCTGACACACACTACCACGAAAGTCGACGCTGACTCACTTTAAACAAAAAATGTAACAATTAGAGTAAGGTTAGGGTGGCGATTCCTGGAAAAAACCTGGAAAATCAGGGAATTTCAGGGAATTCTATTTGACCTGGAAAAACCTGGATTTTTCAGGGAATTTGTATTCAAATCAGGGAAAAAATTCGACCTGGTGTTAAGGTTTTTTATAAATGCGACTGGGAAATATTGGCTCAAATATTCGGTTGTACACACTTACTCCCCTCAACACAATCACAACAATGGTTATATGGCTCATCCCCCGTCAGATTTACAACCAAAATTTGACTTCGCTCCAATTTTTTTTTCTTGCATTCTTTAGCTAAAAATAATTGACACGTATTTTTTGTTTTGACTGAATATGATACTTTTTTAAGTTATTAGATTTTTAACTTTTGAAGTTTATAAAACCGAATACTTTTCAATCACTGATAACTCGAAAAGTATTTGATGCTTGGAAAAAATTATTATTTACAAAAAGTTGTTTTTGCATGAGCTTACCGAAAAAAACAAAAAAAAATATTTTTGTTATATAACTTATGAAATCTGCAATTATTATAATTATTATAAACAAATTGATTAAATATCAAGAATCATGTTTAATCTTTTTTTGTGAAAAAATCTGGAGTGGATATCAAAATACTATGCGAGATATTACAGTTATAAACTGAAGACAATCCAATTTTACACTAAACGACCAGTGACCTGTTATAATTATATTATCTCGTGAAGTACTTGGAGATCCATTCCGAATTTTTTACCTAATATAAATGATTTCAAAAAATAATAAAATGCTTTTGGTTCAACTTAAAAAAAAATTCTTCTACTATTTGCAGAATACATAAGTTACATAGCAACAACAAATATGCATTGCAAAAACAATTTCGATGAGCTCATGCGAAAAGTCAACTTTTATTATTTAATATTTTTATACAAATTGAATAGTTTCTGAGTAGAAGATTCTTTGATTCCAGTGGATACTGAGTATGTGTAATTGCCTACGGGTCCGCTACCCCCCTTTCATACAGTGGTATGCTGAATGCAGAATTGTAACGAATTTTGAGCGTACTGTTAAGTGGAGCCGGTGCAGAGCAAGACTCGAGCTACGATAGTGGCTACCAACATACATACATACAAATTGAATAGTTTCTGTGTTATCAGTGATTGAAAAATGTTCAATTCAATAAAATTCAAAATTTTACAAACTCGCGAACAATTTTCAGCTAAAGATCGCAAAAAAAATTGGGTTGTAACTCTGACGTGGAATGACTCATATATAATATTTAATATGGATGCCACATTGATTTATCGACGGCCTTGTTGTGATTCATCTGACTCTGTAAGGTGAATACATATAAGTACGCTTGGTGTGCACAGGCCGTTTACTTTGACACCGCTCAATGCATTACCTTCGCCGAACCGTGGGTATTTTTTATGTTTACAAATTGTAGACGAAAAAGATGGGTCAATAATGTTAGAGATACAGAGTGGTAAAGTAATTATGCCTATTAAATCGGCCATATTGTTGATAAGGGACCATTCATAAATTACGTAACGCTTTTAGGGGGGGGGGGGGGAGGGGGTGCGACAAGTTGTGACATAGGGGGGAGGGGGTGTTAACTAGATCGTTACGTAACATGTTTTCATCGAAGGAAAAATTTTTTTTTCTTGGAATTTGTTACGTAACAGGGGAGGGGGGGATGGAAAAATTTGTGACAATTTGTTACATAGGGGGAGGGGGGGGGTCAATTTTGGGAAATTTTTGCGTTACGTAATTTATGAATGGTCCCTAATCTAGTTGCATTTCCAAAATAATAAAGCAATAAATTCTTTAAAAAAATGCCGATTCTTGAAATATGTCTTCATGACCGTATAACAGTATATCGTATTGTAGCTGATCTCTTGTTTTGCGGCAGCTTATTTTTTGCTTATATAACTTATATTTTGGGGTTTGTAATCAACTAATTCTCAACAGCGTAAACTTGTTTTATTCAAGTTTTTTCATGTACTAGCTATCGAGTCAATTCTAAGCGCAACTCAATTCCACTCGTGTTAAGTGCTAGTCCATAGCAGCATTAGGTAACGCACAGCTTTCATATCTGACAGACAGAATTATTAAGCAACTAAATAAAGTTGTGAAGACCGCTCCGGGGTCAAATTATCAGATAGTCCCATGACGACTGTTAACAATCTCTGTGGCAAACCCAAGAATTTTAACATTCATATTGCTAGGATTCTTTGAAATTTACAAATAGTATTTCAAAGCTGGGACACACCTCCAGGACCGGGTGTCCGGAAACAAGATCTCATATGATTCCTTATAGCAGTTTTAAGAAAGCAGATGACTTCCTGATTCCAAACCATCTACAAATATTTGAATAAGTTTAAAATTATAATAGTAATGACCATTACCCTGTCAGTCTGCTATGTGATAGAATCGACCAAAACGTTCCCCTTAGGCCCATTTACTACATCTTCAAAAAATACATCTTCACTAAAATTTATGCCTAGTGATGTACTATGATGTCACCAAGTTTCAGGTTCTAGTTATGGAAAGCAAATTGTAATTTTAATTGAAATCTGGAAAGGTACTGGCGTACTATATCGTTACCTAACGGTTAAACACTCAACTCCGCTTAAAAATTCAACGTTTTCGATATGGGTTTTCGTATATAATAGAACTGTATGAAGATGACTTTCGCAAGCTCCAATTTCACAATATCACCTTCCGCTAACAGACGGGCGGATACGACAATATTTAAAATCAACAAATAGTGTATTTAACCGAAGTTTACCTCCCTTTTTCTGCGAAGCTTCACTCATCTCACAACGTGCTGCTATTGCCAGATAAAAATCGCTTTATTTATTTATTTGTTTGTATTTATTATATTACAAGATGGAATTTCCTATTTTTACCATTTTTTTTGTTAACCATTTTTGTTAACGACCTATTGAGTCAATTTGTCAACAGTTTTTTCGGCATTTAATTAGCAAGGGACTGGAAGGTGAAGTATATTTTTCAATATTTAGAGCCATAGTACTCAAGGGAGAGCAAGGTGTTGAAGGAAGAAAGTTTAGAAAAGCGTGGAAGGATCATATATGCAAGCTTAGAGCTCACCGGCGACTTAACCTTTTGTCTGCTACCGTAGGAGTCAGGGTCTTTTGGCATTAGAAATGCGAATCACCTGAGTCTACGGCATGTCCGGACAAGCGTAAAGTAACTTGTTACTTCATGCTGTCGGAACCGTCGGTTCTAAATATAAATGGCTCTAAATATTGAAAAATATACTTCACCTTCCAGTCCCTTGCTAATTAAATGCCGAAAAAAATGAAATTTCCAACTGACTTTTTCACTGCCGTTCAACGCATAATTGTCTTGTGTATAGAGGGAATCTCATAGAACATGGGACGAATACGATCTCAACGGCAGTTTAGAAGGTACTTAATTTCTGAAATGACGAATTGATGAGAAATGGCAGGCAAATGAGAGACTAAAAAACTGTTTGTCTCAAATCACAAGTAAACTTATCAAAAACCGGTTTCTATAATTTGTTTTTGTGATTATTCGACATTTTCTTGAAGCCCCTATTTTAAAGTTGTGAAATAGTGTTGGATGATTTTGTATCAACAACGCAATCATTATTAACCCTCCGGAAGTCGCGCAAATGGCCCACTGGACGAGCAGCCGCTGGTGCGCTCAGACGATTTCGCTAGATTTTCAGAGCAGCGTGCACTCAGTGCACTAGCATGACTTCCGGAAGGTTAAAAAGAAGAATCCAAATCTAACCAGAACATAAAAAGCGGATTATTACTGCACAGAAGTGATTAAACCGTTTCTGTAAACAATCTTCTTAGTACATATTCTGGGATACCTTCCTGTTGGTATGAAGTTTTTACTGGTTCACCCACTGTTGCAGAAGACCTGCATAACCAATTATTTCTTGAGAAACTTAGACTTCTCTATCGTTCAGTATTACTTTAATACTTCTTTTCGTTACATGCCATGAAGCTAGGTTGAAGTCTTCTACTTCCAAGTTTTGTAATCCATTGCCACACAGAAAAAATTGGTAGAATATCCATGTTACAATTTTCGAAGAAGTGTTTAGCCTTCATATTCTGCCTATCACTATAATTCGAAATAATCAATACCTTCAATGACTTCGTTCCTTGATGATGCTTCGAATTATGCACAAACACATTTGACGTTTGTATTTTATTAGTATTTTATTAGTGTACGAACAGAATGTTTGTCTCACTATCGAATCCATTTGGTCGTTTCTTAAGATTGTATTTTGCATTTCTTTTATATGTAGCTGATGGCAATCGAGTATTAGACGTTTTGGAAACAGTGTGAATAGAGCTTGCCGATTAGCCAAGCTTTTTAGAACTATTCCAATGAGATATCTTTTGATTTCCGTTTGGACCGCACATATTATTTCTAATACGCATTTCTAAAAAAAATATTTCTTTTTTGGTTGAATACATCAAGAGATCTATGTGTTTTTAGGTTTCCATATTTTGTCGCGGACAAACTTTACATTGAAAATTGACGTAAGAATGGGTTACGACCACCTTCAAGGGTATTTGTAATATGATAGAGTATGTTAAAACGGTGCCTACTTAACCCTCCGGAAGTCGCGCATATGGCCCACTGAATGAGCAGCCGCAGTTGTCCAAAGACAATTTGCTAGCTTTTCAAAGCAGCGTGCACTCAGTGCACCAGCGCGACTGCCAGAAGGTTAACGGAAGATCTCAGACTCATCACCATTTCCACACAGACTAAAAGACATAACACTATGAGGAAATTCATCCCTAAAATGTCAATCCGCTAATTTTTCCAGAACACTAGGTCCTCCTTTTATACACGGTCCCATACACTCATTTGCTTGTCGGTCATCCCTCGGGCCTGGTAACAATTTTTCACTAGTGGTCTATCCTCAGCTTACTTGTGCATATGCCAGAGGCGGCTTTATCGCAAATACGACTACAGCCCCAACCAAAACTATATTTAAAATAACCGTTATATTAGGCGAAGCATTGTTTTCGAGTGTTATGTCTGTTGGTCTTTGATTTCCATAAGCACCACGATGAATATGCAATGCATTGATCCAAGATTCGTCACAATCAGGCCTCTAGAAAACATATTTTTATTTAAAATTTTAGAGGATGAAACTTGTTTAGATTTGGAAATATTTAAATTACAAGGCAGTTAAAAGACCAAAAGTGGTTTAATTGAAATGGAAGATACGCAAAGGATTAAAACTAACTAAAAATGCAAAAATGGTGTAAGGTCAAACGATAGACATTGAAAAATGTGAATTTAATTTGATTTGTTTGAGCACTCTGGAATTTTTTTAGAAAGGTCTGGAAAAACCTGGAAAATCAGGGAATTTCATTTTCAGAAATGAGTCGACACCCTGGGTTCCCCTTTTTCATCCTATTTCGGAGGGTGCCACACTAATACAATAATTACTCGGCTTACAATCAATGGAATGTGTACAAATTGGCATCAACAGCTTTGTTTCGTTGTTTTAAGAACGTGATTCAATCGCAAAATGTTCCAACCTCTTCTGGATGTGCGATGTCTGTTCGAAAATGATGCAAAATGCTACTTTTCGGCAAACCATCTCATCAACCAACAATGCCATGGATGCCATTAGTGTTGAACACAATAAGACACTGTTGGAGCTCTGGAATATGAGATGGAACAGAATAGCGCAAAAATAAATAAAATTTTGCAGCACATTCCAGCCGTGCTAAACGAAAAAAACCGGTCGTAAGGTTAGCTCCAGCAGCTCCTGAAAACGTCCCCGCTTGGACGGCGATTGTGATCAATCCTCTCCTAACGTTAATGAAGGCACCAAAGACATCGATTCCAACGTGAAAATTCCACTGACAGTAACAAAAATTAGGCGAAGAATTGTTTTGGCTTTACCTGTCTGGTTTTGACCCGAAGGCTACAGAGGAAGACATAGGAAATTTGGAGCAGCAAAACCTCAACACCAGCGAGACTGTTGACGTCCGTAAGTTAGTTCCCAAGGGCAAAAATCTTGAAGAACTTTCCTTCGTGTCGTTCAAAGTCGGAGTTGGATTGCAGCTGAAAACCGTCTCCCTGTTAAAATCCTCCTGGTAGAAGGGAATAATCTTTCGTGAGTTTGATTTTTACACGCGATCTACGTTTCGGTTTCAATCACAACAGCCGATGTGAAATAACAACAATCAGCACTACCCCGCTCACTGCACGTATCTTGCCAATCGCTAACACTAATCAGACGGTACACTCGCAATTGAAATCACGGAGCTCCGAATTCGAACCCGATTACCGGTAATGTGATTAACTATACTAAGCGCTCACTCACGATTTGCTATCAGAACGTCCGCGGATTACGTACGAAGACTCAAGGGAAATCGAAGCAATATTGTGACCGTCGATGCGATTTACCTACCACCGAATTCTGAGCTCGCTTTGTATGAACAGCATGCTGCCTGTGTCCATCGACTGTACGATCAAATCTGTACCAACGATAGGGTGATCGTTTTAGGCGACTATAATTTACCTCAGCTACGTTGGAGTTTCGATGACGAAGTTGGATGTTTTATTCCAATAAATGCCTCCTCGGAACATGAAACTTTGTTAGTCGAAACCATGATCGCTTCTGGTCTACAACAAGTGAACTATTTGACGAACGAGAATGGCAGGTTGCTTGATTTAGCGTTGTAGCCACCCTTACCCTTAAATGAAATTAGATCGTCACCACAACCCGTCTGTGTTGAAAGTTGACGCTGTCTTTCCCGTGTCTATGAATGACGATGTTGATTTATTCTACGATTTCTATCAATGCGATTACGATGAATTTAACACTGAAATTTCACGAATAAATTGGGTAGAGATATTAGCGCTGGGTACTCTGGATGAATCTGCGAATAGATTTTATCACGAACTGGAATCTATATTTCAACAACGGAAACGCAGGCGCCGCCCGGATAACAAACGTCCTTGGTGGAATGCTGAGTTACGAAATCTTCGAAATCGTCTCACCGACAAAATGTCCGTGCGGTAATTAGAACGCCAATTCGAGCTCGTGAATGCAACATCCCTTCGCTCATATGTTTCCCGAATTGAATGCAGCATGAAGGACAACCCAAAACAGATTACCTGGTCTTACCTGCGGAACAAAACGTGCTCCGGTGGAATCCCGGAATGCGTTAACTATCGAGACAGGACATCAGTGCCACCAGCGGAGTCGGCAAATCTATTCTCGTGATTCTTTCAAAACGTGCTAAGTAATAACTCACCACATTTGTCTGAATCGTACTTGAGTAGTTTGCCAAAGTTCACTCTGAATTTGCCTGCAACATCATTCACCGAACATCAGGTATATATTAATCGTCGGGGGATTGACAGTTCCAAGGGTCCGACGGGCAACAACCATCGTTTATCAAGAATTGCTTTTCATCTTTGGCGTTACCAGCATCTCTATTATTCAATCGCTCTCTTGCTGAAAATGTTTTCCCCACGAAGTGGAAGGAAGCTTTGATAAATCCAATCCACAAAACAAGGAACGTACGTGATGTCATAGAGGCTGCCTCCCTAAAATCTTCGAGAGTATGTTGTTAGATGTTATCTACCCCGCGTTAAATCACATTATCAGACTTCTCGAAAGCTTTCGACCGTGTTCCTCATCAGCTTGCTGTGGTAAAGCTAAGGCGGACTGGACTGCCGGACTGGCTGACTAATTGGATCTCCTCGTACCTTGCGAACCGTCGTAGCGCTTCGGTGCGACTTGGAACTACACTCTCGGATCCACATTTCATCGGGCGTTCCTCAAGGGAGTCATCTCGGGCCTGTTCTATTTGTGCTCTTTGTGAACGACCTCTGCAGTGAATTATCGTCTTCTAAAGTCATGTATGCTGATGATCTGAAAATTTACCGTGTTATTACAACTATGGTAGACTGTTGACCTCTGATTACAAGTCCCATGCCGTAGAGGAGTCGCGAGGTAACAATTGCGGACCCGATTTGAAGAAAAGAAGTGCGTTGACCACGGGGCAACTTGGCACCGATCATCTTCAAGATACGCAACCTGGATTCACACGTCTTCTTCGTCAATTTACGTCAATGCGCTTTAAAGTTGAGCGATCGGTCGAAAGTGACACCGAGAGTTCTCAGCAGCGTTTGTGTCGGAACGGCTACACCTCACGTACGTTAGGGCTGCAATAGAAGATGCTGGATTTCGTTGCAGATATCGTGAATCCAACACTTCTCAACCATTTATTGACGGCTTTTACTGCGGCCTGAAGTTTTCGGAGGAGCGACTGGTCTTTCTTCCCCCACACAAGAAGCAGAATATCATCGGCGTACAGCAACACTTGCACGGAGTTCGGAACAACGGCGATCGCGCAAACTTGGTAACACCCCGCTAATAAGGAGAACGTTTCAGCACTTACGAAGTTTCAAACGCAAAACTATAAACGTCCGTTTTCGCGCGTTCATGAATCGTTCACGTCCGAAAACCATTACTCGCTGTCCTAATAACTTAGGTCCAGACATTCAGTAGGACCAATGAAAAAATAAAGCTCATATCCACTAGACAACACGTTCCATAGCAACATCACCGGAAACTCTAGAGATATGGAAGATCTCACTCGCTTTTAGCATATTAGCCGTACACCAAAAATAAAGTATTAGATTCACGGTCCGCGCGCGATTATCCAAGAACACACGCGAATATGCGAAAGGCACACGGTTATAAAATAGAATTTATACACGCGAAGATACATACACGTCAGCACACGCGACATACGAACGCACACGCGATCGAACACGTTACCGTACAAATGCTCGAGCTCTTCGCGATGATACACGCGATCGCGAGTCCCTACGCCCGCCGCATATACCTGAACCGTACAATGAATATCACATTCAGAATCACGGCCCGCTACAATTGGCCTGAAGCAGTGTTTTAGTGGGTGACATTGCCTGTCTCGTCTTCAAATTGTAGTATGTTATTCTAACGGGGAGCCCTTCCGAGAACCTAGCTCTACAGCTCCAGTAGGACAACTCTCGAAAAAAAAATTACAGAAAAGTCATTTAGCCGAAAGTTCTAATAGTGGCCGAATTGTTCTCTTTTTGTTCCAGCCACAGCGACAACGAGCCGGATCGTGATGGTACCGGTCTCGAAAAGCCCATCAAATGCGACATTTGCGGACGACAGTTCACTAGACCGTGCAACCTAAAACTGCACATGCGAACGCACACAGAAAAATCAGCCCACCGGTGTGACATTTGCGGGAAAACCATTGCGCGGAGCGACACATTCGAAAGGCATAGAAGAACGCATACCGGCGAACGGCCGTTCCGTTGCGAAATTTGCGGCAAAGGATTTACATACAAACCATCTCTGAACATGCATATGAAATTGCATACTGGAACTCACAACTACAAATGCGATGTTTGTGGCAAAGGATACAATACGAAGTATAAGTTGACGGACCACGTGAGAACCCATACAGGCGAGCGTCCGTTCGAATGTGACATATGTGGAAAAGGTTTTGCTAGCCAGTGCATCCTGAGAAATCATACTTTAAGACATTTAGCAAATCCGACGTTCAACTGCGATGTTTGTGGCAAAGGATTTTCTACAAGAAACGCCCTTGTGCATCACGAGAAATCTCATAGCATCGAGCGTCCATACAAATGTGACATATGTGGCAAAAGTTTCAAAACTAACTATTCACTGCGGTATCACAGTGGAGTGCATGTGGCTGAACATCCTTTTAAATGTAGCATTTGTGGCAAAGAATTTTCCACCAGTTTGCAATTAAAACAGCACCTAAAAATTCATACAGAATGTCTGTATCGTTGTAATGTTTGCAACAAAGAGTTCAGAAGTAATTCTCTCCTCGTCACACACATGCGTTGTCACACCGGTGAACGGCCATTCAAATGTGAAGTTTGCGGTGCTTCGTACAGGTTCCATAATAACCTCGCAGTTCACATGAGATGTCACTCAAACCTAACATCAAAACCGCTCGAGTGTGACATATGCGGAGCAAAGTTCAGTCTACAGCATCGCCTCGACGCTCACAGTGAGGTTCATCGGACGAATCAGCTCTTTGAATGTCACATTTGCGAACAGAGCTTTAACAGGGAAGCGAACCTTAATAAACATTTAAAAATGAAGCACGCTCAAGATAAAGCCCCTGTAACGTAAAGCGTTAAAAATGTTGATTTCTATACAGCGAACGATGCCGTATAGAAATTTTATTACCATGTTTTCGCCGTTACCTTTGTAGATTACTTAGATTATAAACTAAATGCAACAATTACAAAACCTGTTTCCGTTTCACAAGGAAAAGTAGAAATAATAGTCACATTCAATTTCTGTTTTCAAAATAAATCGATAAGATTTTTCGAATCTGTATTCAACCATTTATTTCATTTTATTTTTAAAAGAACGGAATTGAGATATTCTACACTAAGAGCTAGAATGTGCCATGCTGGGGCATGCACATATCAGCAGTCACCTTTAATTTCTTCAAAACCTGCTTGGGAGATTAAATTAGTTATTGAAGTTACGATTCGGTTTCGTCTCATCAGAATCCGACACTAACTTAGTGACAGGACTGAGCTGGCGCCTGATTGGCGCTAGCTCCAAAAGACGAGTAAACTATTTGTGTTTTTGAGCAAACCCCTAGTCCTGCGCGATGTCTGTTAGTTCTGTAACTATTTAAAAACAAAATTGAAACTGCACTAACATAACTCAATCTCCTCACCCACCCAAATCTACAACTAACCAGCGTCTTTCAGTAGCCACAAACCCAGCTGTGTCCGCCCGTGCTTTAGACATACCTACAGAAGCATTTTGTCAGATTCGTTAGTGATAAAAAAAACCCAACGCAAACCCAATAGCTGCGCACACACGTCGCACCCTGCAGTGTTCGTGCCACATGACCAGCCTGCCGTTTTTTATTAGCTTGACAATATCCACTCCTTTATATACTTGGTATAACTCGTGACTCATGCGACGGCGCCGGATGCAATTTTCTTCTTTACCGCCGAGTATTGTTCGCAGTACCTTACGTTCGAAGACACCGAACGTTCTACGAACAACTTCCTTTAACGTCCACGTTTCATGGCCGTACAAGGCAACCGGAACTATCAATGTCTTGTACAACGCGAATTTTGTCTTCGTCTGCAAACTACGGGACTTCAGCTGGCTACGAAGTCCGTAAAAAGTCCTATTTGCAGCTGCAAGACGCCTTTGCACCTCGCGGGTAACATCATTATCGCACGTCACCAGAGTTCCAAGGTACACAAATTCTTCCACTACTTCAAATTTATCACCACTTCACCATCAGCATCACTATTGAACCCACGTATTTTTCCAGCTATCATCTGCTTCGTCTTGCTGTGTTGATTGTGAGACCAATTCTTGCTGTCTCCCTTTTAAAAGGCACGAATGCCTCTTCCACGGCTCGGCGGTCGATTCTAATGATATCAATATCGTCCGCAAATCCTAGGAGCATATGCGACCGAGTGACGATGATACCGTTCCTTTGCACGCCTGCACGCTCATGATGGCACCTTCAAGAGCAATGTTAAACAGCAAGTTTGACCCTGCTTCAATCCGTCTAGGGTTACGAAGGACGTCGAAATCTCATCCGCAACCCGAACACTTGATTTCGATCCATCCAGCGTTGCACGAATCAGCCTAATCAGTTTCATCGGAAAACCAAGTTCTACCATTATCTGCCATAACTCGTTTCTTTTCACTGAATCGTACGCTGCTTTGAAATCAATAAACAGATGGTGTGTGTCTGGAAGTTGTATTCCCGGAATTTATCTAGGATCTGTCGCAGGGTAAACATTTGATCCGTTGTTGATCGGCCTTCACGAAAACCACCTTGGTATTCGCCGACGAAAGACTCCTCCAACGGCCTCAATCTGTTGAACAGAATACGTTACTTAATTTTGTACGCCGAATTGAGGAGCGATATTCCTCGATAATTGGCGCACTCCAGTTTGTGTCCCTTTTTGTATAAGAGACAAATGAGGCCCTCTAGCCAGTCAGCAGGTAGTTCTTCTTCTTCTTATACCTTCAAAAGTGTACGGTGAAGTATTTCGTGCAGCTGCTCACTACCGTGTTTGAAAAGTTCGGCCGGGAGCTCTTCCTTTCCAGCAGCCTTACAGTTTTTCAGCTCTTTGATTGCCTTTTTCACCTCTTCTAGCGTCGGAGGCTCCACAGTTTGTCCATCGTCACTTGTCCTTATTCTGTTCGTTGACGCGCTAACATTCTCTCCATTCAACAATGTCTCGAAGACAAAACTATGGCTGCTACCATAGTTTTATCTGTCAGTAAGTTACCTTCACGGTCATTGTACATGACGGGAGACGGCGCTGTTTTTCCCCGTACGCCATCGACAGTTTCATAAAATATCCGCATATCCTTTTGTTCCATACTGTTTTGCCCCTCAGTAACGACGTTCTCCTCAAACTGCTTTTTCTTTCTGCGGTGAATTCTTTTTTCGGCTCCTCTTGCTTCTTTGTACCGCTCTCTGTTCTGCCGGGTACCCGCCACTAACATCCGGCTTCTGGCAGCATTTTTCTTATCCGTCACTCTCTGGCACTCCTCATCGAACCAACAGAACAGACTCCCACAGATTGTTGAGGTTGTCGTCTACGTTGATTCCCCTTATCCGCTCATCAAGCTTCTGGCGGTACTCGTCCGTCACACCTTCTGCTGAGAAGCGCTGGATATTGAAACGCAACGGTCGCTGAGTTCTTGAGTTCGATACGGTTAATCACCGTGCTCGAATCTTACTGACAGCGAGATAGTGATCAGAGTCGATGTCGATGGTCCTCTGAAGGTCCTCACATTACTCATTTAATGTTCTTTAATGGTGAAATTGATTAAATAACATACAACTAGTACAACGAATGTATTTCATTTCTATTAGTTCGGATTTCGGAAGATTTTCTAAAAAACAATAGTACAGATGGCAAAAAAAAATTTTACTTCAGGCACAGAATAAATTTTGAAACACTGATCACTGCCAAAAAAATCATAGCGTTTGCCGCTTATTGTACCGCACGAACGTTATAGCCATGATGTTGCTCGTTTGGCATGCGAGCAATGAATGATCCTAACGGACACGCGTTTATAGCCTCTCGTATTTTTATTGAGCCCTCTTCATTGCTTCATATTAACGGCTGTGACTGAAAAAAAACTGCTTCATGAATGGTAATTTTCCCTTTTTGAGAACTTTTAAATTTTACCGATTTTTAATACTTTTTTTTGCATAGCTAAAAAATTATTGCTAATATTAAAATTGGGCTTTTTTTTTCGACCGGTGTATGATTAAAATAGATATTTTAGATTTTAGAATGACATCCCCAGATAGTGAAGTTAGTCATTTTTAATGCCAAAAATATTATAAATAATGTACTGTAAGTCAAGAGACAGTAGCTTTGCAGTTTACTCCGTATGAATTTATTGTGTAACTCAGTCGAATTCACTCAAAGTTTTACAGCAAAAACTGTGGTTGCCAGAAACAAAATTCATTTAACATTTTGTGCAGTGCTGCGCATTCCTCTGTACGGGACTCTATCCAATCCACCCATCAAAAAAAAGAATAACGAGGACAACAACATTCATGAATTACCGACACAATTTCCGCAAAGTCCTTCAGTCGAAAAATCTAATAGTGGCCGAATTGTTCTCTTTTTGTTCCAGCCACTTCGACAACGAGCCGGACCGTGATGGTAGCGGTCACAACAAATGCGACATTTGCGAACGACAATTCGCTACACTAGCCAACTTAAAACGGCACATGCGAACCCAACACGAAAAATCAACCCACCGGTGTGACATTTGTGGGAAAACCATTGCGCGGAGCGACGCAGTCGAAAGACATAGAAGAACGCATACCGGTGAACGGCCATTTCATTGCGAAATATGCGGCAAAGGTTTTACATGCAAACACAATCTGAACAGGCATATGAGAGTGCATACTGGGAATCACAACTACAAGTGCGATGTCTGTGGCAAAGGATACAGTGCGAAGTGTGAGTTTATGACACACGTGAGATCCCACACAGGCGAGCGCCCGTATGAATGTGACATATGTGGAAAAAGGTTTGCTAGCCCGTGCATCCTGAAAAGTCATTTGCGAAGACATACAGAAAATCGAAAATACAACTGTGCTGTTTGTGGTAAAGGATATAATTCACAAGTCACGCTTACTACGCACGAAAAAATTCACAGCGCCGAACGCCCACACAAATGTAACATTTGTGGCAAGGAATGTTCCTCTAGTGAACAATTCAATCGGCATCTGAAATGTCATAATAACGAACGTTTGTATCGGTGCACTGTTTGCAACAAAGCGTTCAAAGCTAAGCATCACCTCGTCGCACACATGCGTTGTCACACTGGTGAATGTCCATACAAATGTGAAATTTGCGGTTCTTCATTTAGAGCATCTAATAGCCTGACAGCTCACATGAGATGTCACTCAAACCTACCATCGAACCCATTCGAATGTGACATATGCGGAGCAAAGTTCAGTCACCAACAGCGCCTCATCACGCACAGTGACGTTCATCGGGAGGAACAGTTCCACGAGTGCTCCAATTGTGACAAACAATTTATAGCCTCTCGTATTTTTATCACACCTCCAGAGAGCTGGAGAAGCATAGAGTTTCCATTCACAAATATCGACCTTACAAACATCTGAATCTTCACACTGGCGCGATTCGGCGGCACAAATGTCACATTTGCGAGCGGAGCTTTGCGAGGAAATCATATATTACTACATATGGTCGGTGTTAAGTCAGACCGGACTAAATCGCAAAAAATAAAAAAATGAAATAATGATGTCACTGGATAGGAAATTTCGACTTTTGCCAGATTTGTAATATTTTTTTTTTTTATCCCTTTATGGGCAGCTAGGGCCGAGGGTGGTGGCTAGCGGGTTTCATACATCCTTGACCTGACGGACAAAGCTATGGTGCCTTGAACACAGGCAACGCAGATCCAAGGCCATCATTGAAATGATAAGTTCTGCGTTTGAGATGTACTTCCCCCGGTTGCCAGACGAATACCTGTAATTATTACTTGTTGCTTTATATGTATGAATCTAATGTTCAGTCCTGGGTGGTGTATGCGTGGAAGGTGTGGTTTTTAGCGTTCGAGTCCAGGAGTGCATATCTGTCTGGGTTAGCGTGGGCGTTTACTAATTGTGTAATAGTGTGATCGCTAAAGGCTCGAGCATATGAATGCCAGCGTGTCTCCAACTTTGCGTGCATAAATCCGGTTTTAGATCCGTGTTGCCATTCGCACATTCACGTATATTCTCGAACGATCGCGCGCGGACCGTGAATCTAATAATTAATTTTCAGTGTATGGTAGAGAAACGTGTTGTCTAGTGAATATGAGCATCATTCCCGATCGGTCCAACTGAAGGCATGAGTCTAGGCTGATCGAGAGTAGAGAATTCCGAACGTAGCCGGTCTATGATCGCGCGAGTGGTGGGTTAATGCTTGAGACCGCGGTTGTAAAGTTATAGGTGCTGAAAAGTTCACTTAAGTAAAGAGGTGTTGGCGAAATTGCGAGCGTAGGTGTGTGTGGATGATTGAAATTGTAATGTAAGTTCGCGTTTTTGACCAGGTTTGTGTTATCGCGAAAGTTAGGGGCGTTTGCACGTTTTGGATGTGAATGTATATGGGAGAATATGCAATTGACTGTGCTAGTGAATATCAGTATGAACCCAACTCAAGATACAGTAATAAAAGGAAAAATAACATGCCGAATGTTTCTTTTTTTAGGTCAATAACCGTGCATTGAAGAATGCTCAAAAACTCTGAACTAGGCCCCGTCGAGTCCAGTCTGTCCGTCTCGTCCTGTCGTGTCTGAGGTTTCCAGGTTACATGCATTCACCAGATGAGACTAGCTTATGTCAGCTTACTTGTGCACTGGTTTCGTAGAATCGAGGCGATCATCGAAATGATAGATCCTATGAGTGAATGCACTTGGCCCAGTCACCTGTCAAGCATTTGTATATTTGTGTGTTTTGAGATATGTGTAGAGCCTGTAAATAATATTTTAATACGAATATTTTATACTTCAAAACAAGAAATGTGTAATATACTACTTGCAGTTTGTTGATCGTTCCTACTTATCTGATACCATCGAGTATGAGAATACATATCCATTGTTCTAAAACCTGGCGACGTCCGATGGCAGAGAAGAATCATTGTTGGCAGCAATGTTGCTCTTCTTGGATGTATGAGCTCAAAAAGGTCATCACAAGAAAATAACGCATGAGACCGAAAATAAATAAAAAAAAAAAATAAAATAAAGAGAAGAGTTAGTATTGTTATTGAGTATTAATAATATGCCGATTTTTTTCGAGAGTTGTCCCACTGGAACTGTAGAGCTAATTGATTTAATTAAGGCATGGACCTAGACTTCTGGAATCGGGGATAGAGACTTCCGGACGCGAACGATTCATGAATGCGCGAGTGCGGGGGACTGTAGGTTCACGCTTGAGACTGCGTTTGAGTGATTACAAGTGCCGAGACGTTCATATTATCACCGGGATGTTATAATGTCTGGAAGAGCGCGAGTATAGGTTGCGTGGATGGTCGCGAAGGGCTCAAGCATTTTGATATTTTTTTGTCGGGTGTATGTGACTTTGCATTCGATTTTTATGTAGTTTCGCGGGAACACGGGTATTTGGAGGTTCACTCTCGAAACCGGGATTGTTAATTTATAAGTGCTAAACCATTCACTTAGTCACCAGGGTGTTATACTTTTTACGAGATCGTGGGTGTAGTCGTGCGTGGATGATCGAGAAGGACTCGAGCGTTTGTATGTGGACGTTTTTGTCGCGTGTGCTAGTATGTAACTTCGCGTGGACACATTATTTTTATAAGCGTGTGGCCATTCGCATGTTCGCGTATTCTTCAACGATCGCACATGGACGTCTTGTCTAGTTTTTATTTCTATTGGTCCAACTAAAGGCATGAATTTGGGCTGCTATGATCAAGGGCGGAGACTTCCGGACGTGACCGATTCATGATTGCGCGAGCTTAGGTTCTTAGGTTCCAACGTTCACCTAATCAATCGGGGTGTTTGAATATTGGCAAGATCGCGGGCGTTCGTATTTGTGACCAGGTTTGTGTTATCGCGTAGACCATGTTTGTACGTTTGGAATGAGGTGTCTGCAGAGAGAATTGGGCCCTAAACCCACATTGTATATTATTTGACCATGGCAGTGGATAATAAAGGTCGCCAAGTTAAGTACTAAAATTGATCACAATGTAGCTTAACTAAAAAGAAAATAATCGTATCCCAAGTTTATGTGATATAATCACTGTAATACTGCTTTGGTGGAAAAGCCCCCGGACCACATCAAGGTACAGTATCATGCCGAGGGGACTTTTGCCAGATTTGGAATATGTAACAATAATCAAGAATTATGACAAAAATTAATTTTCAATTATAATGTAAAGGATGCTACGATTCAAACTTTAAACTCGTTTTTCTCGAAATCAATATTTTGTCACTTAGTCCGGTCTGACTTAACACCGACCATATGTAAAAGTAATGCATGCTGGAGATAAATTCGTGTAATGTAGTGCCCGAATCAGGTCCTAAAATGTTCCATTCTTTTCAATGAGCAGTATCGTATAACAATCTCATCAGCTTGTTTTTGACGTCTCATTTTTAGCTACGTACATCCAAATCAAATGCCATAATGGTGAAAACTGTTTTCGCTTCACCAGAAGTAGTATTAGTAGTCATATTAAATTTTTGTTGTGAAATTAAATCTATAAAATATAAAATAGTGTTATCATTTTTGAGTTTCCATTTTGTTTTTAATAGAACTCAATTGAGTTATTCTGCACCTAGTGTTAGATGGCAGCGATGGTTGTGTACCGGCTATGGAGGTTATACTGCCTGCGATCGCAATAATAAAATGTTGCGGTGCACCCCTCGATGCATCGCGCGTGATATGCAAATGCAAAAACCTTCGGTCGGGGAAGTACATGAAATGCGACAAAAGCTCACGAAACTTGCCGGAAACTTCGAAGCCGTTCAAACTGCGATTGAGGAGCACACAGAGCATTTGGAGAATATAGCGTCGGTTTTCAATTACCGTCTCCAATTCGACGAGGTGTATTTCCAAATAAAGGATATTTACAGCCAATACCTAGAAAAACAACAGGAAAATGCATCGGTGTCCAGCTGCAAATCGGATGCACCGAATAACGATCTGCGGGACGCAATTCGAGCACTTTTGGAAACACAGGTAGCGGTACTTTGTCGTCAGAATCAGCCAGCAGTCTTAGATCAAGCAGATCAACAGGAGCCACAACTGAATGTGAAGCTGCCGTTGCTGAATATTCCAGTATGTGGGCGAGAAAGTAAATGTTGGCGCTCTTTCAAGGATCTATTTGAAAGTACGATTCATAACAGACGGGATCTCAAAGATTCGGTGAAAATGCAATACTTGTTTTCGTATTTAGATGGGGAAGCAAAGCGGATGATAAATTCTTTCCCAATCAGTGATGCCAATTATCGCGAAGCATGGGAAACACTCGTTGGCTATTACGACAAAAACAAATACACGGTTTTTGCCCTAATTCGGGAATTCGTTGATCAACCATCGGTCAATAATGCAACCGGGTTGAAGAAACTGGTGGCTGTTACCGATGACGTCATTCGCCAGCTCAAAGCGCTGGGAAATGAATACGAGACACGGGATCCATGGCTGATTCATTTCTGGCTGAAGAAAGTGGATAGAGAAACCCGCTCACTGTGGTTCACAAAAAATAATTGACATTAAAAACCCACTATTTACAGATTTTCTGGAGTTCCTGCAGAAACGATGTGATGCATTGGAAACTTGCTCAGCTTTCGGGAAGAAGCAAATCAGCGACACGGTGAAGAAAGAAGTGAAGCCCGTTCAGTACGAGAAAAAGATTCAGACATTTCATGCCGGAACACCAACCTCAACATGTGCGAAGTGTTGCAAGGATCATCCTACGTACCAGTGTGAAGATTTTAAGGCGATGGATTTGTCTGCACGTCGTGAGTTTGTGGTAGCTTCGAAACTGTGTTTTAATTGTTTACGTTCGTCTCATACAGCGAAGCGATGTACGTCGAAATCAGTCTGTCGTACTCCAGAATGCAAGCAGAAACATCACACGATGCTGTGTCGAAAGGATAGCAAGCAACCGGAAAAGAAGCCTACCGAGAATCAGACAAGTAAACAAGAGGAACAAGAAGCGGAAATCACGCCGATTTCATCAAATGCAGCGCAAACGGTCGTCAACAGTGAACCGTTTGTTTTCGCAAAAGGAAATAATGGGAAGTTTCATGAGGTAAGAATTCTAATCGATTCCGGATCTCAAGCATCACTTATCACAGAGGCCTGTACCAAGCGCCTTGGACTTAAGCGTATGAATGCTACTGTGGAAGTCACAGGTGTCAATGGGGAAGTAGTCGGCACCACCGCCGGCATGGTCAGGCTGATGATTTCATCGCGTTTCGACGAGAAAGTAAAGCTCGCCACTCAAGCGTACGTTATGGGGAAGTTGGCTGCAACTCCACCGTGCCAACAATTTAGCGCATCGAATATGCCGTATTTGGAGGGTCTAAAACTAGCCGATCCGCAATTCAACAAACCAAGCTCAGTAGACGTCCTACTGGGAGCAGATGTCTTCCTGTCCATACTGCAAGCAGGACAGATCAAGAATCACAACGGTATTCCTGTGGCACAGCGTTCCATTTTCGGTTGGATGGTTGCAGGAAGAATTTCGAAGCAATGGTGTACACACGCTCATCACAAGGTCATCAACCTGCACCAGGATGTTGACATCGATCGCACTCTGCGACTATTCTGGGAGGACCAAGAACTTCCAAATTCAAAGCTTTGGACAGAGGAAGAGAAAGGGGTCATCGAACATTTCAATTCGACTGTCACACGTTCGAAGGAGGGTCGCTTTATCGTCAGATTACCACTGGACGATTCTAAGCTCAAGCTCGGAGAATCACTTACCGCAGCTACCAAACGCCTCATAGCAATGGAACGCAGATTTCAAAGGGATGCAAACTTCAAGGAGAGATACGTATCGTTCATGAACAAGTATCGAAAATTGGGTCACATGGAATTAATACCAGAAGCGGAAACGGATCCTGACTGTACCCAGTCAGTTGTTATTTGCCACATCACGGGATCGTGAAAGAGGATAGCCTTACGACCAAACTCCGAGTCGTTTTTGATGGTTCTTGTGCTTGCGACTTCCGGAGTAGCGCTCAACGACATACTACTGGATGCACCCAACGTTAATGCAGACCTATTCGAAGCACTATTGAGGTTCAGGTCATATCCAGTGGTATTTGCAGCGGATGTTGAAAAAATGTACCGCCAAGTTTTGGTGCATTCTGAGGATACAAATTATCAGCGTATTGTCTGGAGAGATTCATCAGATAAACCGATTCAGCACTTTCGTTTACTCACGGTGACCTACGGCTTGAAGAATTCTGGATTCCTTGCGATGTCAGCGCTGAAGAAGGCAGCGGAAGCATACGAACAGCAGTATCCAGCTGCGACGGAGCGGATCAAGTATCACACCTACGTCGATGATCTGACATCCGGAGCGGAGTCGGAGGAGGAAGCCATACAACTGATCCAGCAAATCAACGAGATTCTACATAGCGCGGGGTTTGTGGTGCGGAAGTGGAGTTCTAACTCAGCAGAAGTTCTCAATTCACTTACAGATATCAATGAAGATGCTATTCCTATCCAGTTTCCTGACGAGCGAAATTCAATCAAGGCACTAGGAACGCATTGGTTACCGCATGAAGATGTATTTACCACCAGTGTTGGCTGTATGACTTGAATTGGCACGACCCATTACCGCTGTGCGTTGAAGAATTATGGGTCGAGATGAAGCAAAATCTATCGCAACTCGAACAAATAAGAATTCCCAGATGGATAGCCAACTATCACTGCCGAATTGAGTTCCACGGTTTCTCAGATGCATCTGAAGAAGCATACGCGGCAGTTGTATATCTTCGATCGGTCAGTGACATCAATGGTGTGCACGTTACCCTAGTTGCAGCGAGAACAAGGGTCGCTCCAGTGCGACAGATCTCCATCCCACGGCTTGAACTCAATGCAGCTGAGCTTCTGACGAAGCTGATGAAGCAGATAGCAGAACCGCTCAATCGATTCCAGATTGAGAAATACGCCTGGACAGACTCGACGATAGTCTTGTGGTGGCTCAGCAGCCACCCTCGCAAATGGAGCACCTACATCGCGAATCGAGTCTCGTCGATCTTGGAAATCCTACCACGACGACAATGGGGTCACGTTCCCTCGCTGCAAAACCCCGCAGATTGCGCATCCCGCGGAATAACACCACTGGAACTTGTGAACCACTCACTGTGGTAGTCTGGACCAACTTGGCTGGCTGACGATTCTGGTAACTGGAAACGAAACGTACCGGACGAAGCATTTGACTACAATACACTTGAGATTCGTAAGCGGTTTCAATCTCTTAACGTTTCGGTTCATCGCACATGCACTAACTAGGGGATAGAGAAGCAGATACTTGATCGGCGATCGGTATTGCGTGCAGCTTGTCGACAGTTGGCGTATATCAAACGATTCATTTTCAACCTGAAGGCAACGAAGTCAGGGCAACCCAAGCGTTCGGATTGTCTTTCGCCGTCTGAACTGCATGATGCAAGGTTACAGTTTGCACGAATGGCTCAGTTCGAGGTTTACCAGAAAGAAATCGACTACTTGCTGCAGCATAGCGAAGTTTTCCCGAAGTCGCAAATCGCCGAATTATGCCCGTTTCTAGATGGTGATGGCACCCTGAGAGCTTTGGGAAAACTGCAACAGTCATCATATTCATTCGAAGTCAAACACCCGGTGATACTGCCTAAGGCTCACCGGTTCACAAGGTTATTGGTGGAAGAATTGCATCTGCAGAATTGCCATGCTGGGCCGTCGCTGCTGACGGCAACAATTAATCAACGTTACTGGATCAAGGGCTGTGAAGGCGTCGTCAAGCAAGTGATAAACAGCTGTGTGAAATGTTGTCGTCAAAGGACTAAAACAGCGAAGCAACCCATGGGGAGTCTTCCAGCGGCTCGTGTTACAGCGTCACATCCGTTTGCTCATGTTGGAGTGGACTATGCTGGTCCGATCCTTGTGCGCTGTAGTAACACTCGGGGTGAACGCTCGATGAAGGGATATATAGTCGTGTTCGTCTGCCTCTCGACTAAGGCCGTGCATTTGGAGGTGGCCGGAGATCTTTCAACTGATACGTTTTTGGGAGCACTGAAACGGATGATTGCTCGCCGAGGATACTGCAACGAGTTCTGGTCGGATAACGGTACGAACCTGGTTGGTGCCGATCGACAGATACAGGAGCTCTTTTCAACGATAAAATCTCACAGCAAAGAAACAGAACGATATTTGGGAAATCTAGGGATTCGTTGGAGGTTCATTCCGCCGTCTAGTCCTCACCAGGGCGGTATCTGAGAGGCGGCTGTTAAGAGCGCCAAGGGGTTGCTTCGTCCGGTTGTTGGAAACGCGAAACTAACCTTCGAAGAATTGTCAACAGTGCTGTGCCAGATTGAGGCATGTCTCAACTCAAGACCGTTATGCTCAATATCATCGGCATTAGACAGCTGCGAGGCTCTCACTCCAGGACATTTTTTGGTTGGTCAGCCTTTGAACCTACTGCCCGCACCAGACGTCAACCATGTGCCAATGAATCGGCTCGACCGCTGGCAGAGAGTTCAGCGTTACACTGCCGAATTCTGGAATCGATGGCGTGACGAATACGTCGCAACTTTACAGACCAGGGCGAAATGGAGAACGAGCGAGGAAAACATCAAGCCAGGCCAACTGGTTTTGATTAAAAACGACAACACACAGCCTTCGGCCTGGGAGCTGGCTCGAGTCGTAGCAGTACACCCCGATCAACGAGGATTGGTGCGCAACGTTACGTTGCGGCGAGGTAAATCTGAGTATCAACGATCGATCCAAAAGCTGTGCCCACTTCCCGATTGAGGCGCTGGCTCAAAGCGGGTAGGATGTTGCGGTGCACCCCTCGATGCATCGCCGGTCTATCTACAAATACCTATAATAAAAACGGAAACAGAGAAAAGGGAAGAAAAATTTTCACTTGATGTGCGTACGTGACGAAATAAGGACGTAGTTTTGTAACGCAGTCGTTTATATTTGTTCTTTCGGTTTTGCTGTAAACTCCTCCGGTGTATCTGTTCTCGGACTCCGGTTATCGGTTCAAGTTCTTTGCAATCTCTCTCATATACAGTCCGCTTATTCGCATTCCGTGACATAAAACATGAAAATTGTACCGAGACAAAGCCAAAATTTATATTGTTTACTATCCATTACATTCCATTTGGAAATGGTGTGACCTTTCTGCACGACTCTTTGAAATTGACTGTCTTTGATGAGTGAAGGCAACGGTTCAGTTGCTCATCGACTCTGAAAAGCCAGGTGAGAGACCAAGTTTGAAAACGGTACTTTTCGTGGTAGGACGGTTGCCATGGATGTAATAGTAGGCTTGGAAAATGTTTCGTTCGATCCATGCGACGCGTGTACCGCACGATTATCCAAAGAATTTATCGGATTGAGTGATATAATGACATGGAAAAATAACTATTCATTCTTGAATAGAAAGATCAACTAGCAAAAATAGTAAAAGTTGAGAGGACGGTACGGCGGATTGCCCTAAGAAATTCACTATATTAACAAAAAAGTGAAATTTTTAAAACAAGAAGAAAATAAGAAAAAAAAAACGGTACACAGAAACAATAACGAGGACAACAAGATTCAAGAATTACCGACACCACATTTCAGCAAAGTCCTTCAACCAAAAGTTCTAATAGTGGACGAATTGTTCTCTTTTTGTTCCAGCCCTTCCGACGACAGGCCGGAAAAAACATCTCACCGGTGCGACATTTGCGGGAAAACCGTGGCGCGGAAGGACCTGCTCGAAAGACACAAAAGAACGCATACCGGCGAGCGGCCGTTCCGTTGCGCAGTGTGCGGCAAAGGTTTCGCATGCAAACCCTATCTGAACGGACATATGAGGCTGCATACTGGAAACTACAACTACAAGTGTGATGCCTGTGGCAAAGGATACAGTACAAAGCAGAAGTTTATGATCCATGTGAGATCCCATACAGGTGAACGGCCGCACGAATGTAGCATATGTGGGAAAAGTTTTGCTGGCCCTAACTACCTGAGAGATCATTCGCGAAGACATACGGAAAATTCAGGATATAACTGTGATGTTTGTGGCAAAGGGTGTGATTCAAGAGCCGCGCTTACGATTCACGAAAAATCTCACAGCACCGAGCGGGCATACAAATGTGACACATGTGGCAAGAGATTCAAAACTAACTATTCGCTGCGGTATCACAGTGGAGTACACATGGTCGAACATCCTTTCAACTGTGACATTTGTGGCAAGGGATTCGCTTTCCAAGGACAGTTCCATCAACACCTAAAAATTCACACGGACGAACATCTGTATCGGTGTAATGTTTGCAACAAAGATTTCAGAAGTAATTATTTCCTCGTCACACACATGCGTTCTCATACGGATGAACGGCCATACAAGTGTGAAGTTTGTGGTTCTTCGTTCAAGTTTTCCAATAACCTCACAGTTCACATGAGATGTCACTCAAACCTACCATCAAAGCCTTTCGAATGTGACATATGCGGAGCAAAGTTCGGTCAGCAACGACACCTCGACGTTCACCGTGAGGTTCATCGAGAGGGACAGTTCCACGAATGCTCTGATTGTGACAAACAATTTCGCTTTTCTAGCCAGCTGGAGAAACATAGAGTCACCATTCACAAATATCGACCGTACAAATGCACGACCTGTGAGAGAGCCTTCTTCACTCTAGCGCACTTGCGGCAACATTCGAAAGTTCACACTGGCTTGAATCCGTTCAAATGTCAGAGTTGCGAGCAGAGCTTTACAAGGAAGTCAGGCCTTAATGAACATGTAAAAGAAATGCATGCTCGAGATGACCTCCTGTAATGTGTAGCGACTATCAAATCAGTGTCAGTGTCTAAAGAAATATCGTCATGTTTTCGCCGTTCCCAGGAAAAGTAGCGGTAGTAGCCATATTTAATTTCATTTGTCAAAATAAATCGTGCAGCCGATTTGAATTGGAATTCAACCATTTATGCGTTTCATTTTATTTTTAATAGAGCGCAACTAAGATATTGTGATATATCTCTGTGAAAGCAACGTACCAACGACACGACCAGACACTTAATGAAATAATCCGACGAAAAAGTGTCCGAGTCATTTACCACCAGTTGAGCGTGCCCTTTAGTTTTTTTTATCGATTAGGCAGTAGAGCCTATTGTGACCCTATTTCGCTTCTCTTGGTTTTGAACCAAGCATATGAGATAATGACAATATCTGTTTGGCTAAAGGGGAGCACCTAATCAGCAAAGCTGAAAGCAAATGCTACTTCAATGAATCCGGAATAATCATAGGGGTGCCATATACGTGGTTGATAGCTTATTTCCGATACACCTTGAGCCAACTGAAACAAAAAGCTGCCAAAAGGTGGCTCATATCACAGCTTAAAAAATTACTGCATCCATGTACAATAAATAAATAAACTAACAAATAGGCAAATGACATCGCCCATTTTCGCCAAATTTCGTCCGCTCGTAAGATCTTTGTTTCTTTCCCCCAAACTGCCCGAGAGTGCTATCCACCACCCCCAAAAAAAAGGAACAATGACACGAGAACAACAACAGCATTCAAGAATTACCGACACAATTTCCGCAAAGTCCTTCAGCCGAAAATTCTAATAGTGCACGAATTGTTCTCTTTTTGTTCCAGCCATTCCGACGACGAGCCGGATGATGATGATACCACCGGCCTGGATGGCTCCAACAAATGCACCATTTGCGATCGACAATTCTCTAAACAGTGCCACTTGAAATGGCACATGCGAAGCCACATCGCAAAAACAACCCTCCGATGTGACATTTGCGGGAAAATCTTTAAGCGGAGAGACTTACTCGAAAGACATAGAAGAACGCATACCGGTGAACGGCCGTTCCGTTGCGAACTGTGTGGCAAAGGTTTCGTATGCAAACCCTATCTGGACAAGCATATACGATTGCATACTGGAAATCACATCTACAAGTGCGACGTTTGTGGCAAAGGATTTAATTCAAAGTGTAGGTTTATGGGGCACGTGAGAACCCATACAGGCGAGCGCCCGTACGGATGTGACATCTGTGGAAAAAGTTTCGTTAGCCAGTGCATCCTGAGAAATCACACCCTAGGACATACAGCAAATCGTACGTTCACCTGCGATGTTTGTGGCAAAGGATTTACTACAAAAATCAACCTTGAGCATCACGAGAAAATCCATAGCACCGATCGCCCACACGAATGTGACATATGTGGCAGAACTTTCAAATATGAAAAGGCGTTACGTTATCACCGTGGAGTGCACATGGCTGAACATCCTTTCAACTGTAACATTTGTGGCAAGGGATTCTCTTTCCATAGGCAGTTCAGTCAGCATCAGAGAATTCATAATGTCGGGCGTCGGGTTCGGTGTAATGTTTGCAACAAAGAGTTCAGAAGTAATTCTCACCTCGTCACACACATGCCGTCTCACACTGGTGAACGGCCACACAAATGTGAAGTTTGCGGTGCTTCGTTTAGGTTTTCTAGCAACCTCGTATCGCACATGAGATGTCACTCAAACCCAACATCAAAGCCTTTCGAATGTGACATATGCGGAGCAATGTTTGATCTAGAAAAAGTCCTCAACGCTCACAGTAAGGTTCATCGACAGACACCGTTCCATGAGTGCCCTGATTGTGACAAACAGTGTCTCACCGCTAGAGAGCTGGATAGGCATAGAGTCACCATTCACGATTATCGACCGTACAAATGTACGATCTGTGACAGAGCCACCACTTCCAAGGCGAACTTGCGGCAACATCTAAAAGTTCACACTGGCGTGAGTCTGCTGAAGTGTCACATTTGCGAGCAGAGTTTTACTAGGAGAACAAATCTTAATAAACATGTAAGAGTAAAGCACGCTGAAAATAATCCTCTGTAGTGTACACAGGGTGTGCCCAAAACAGTTATCAGAAAAAATTACCACAAATTCGATATTAGGCATTTGAAGGATATGGTATCCCCGCACCTTCTTAGTGAATTTCAAAATGATTCATCGAGAGAATTGAAAGTTGTTACGATTTAATGTTTAGTATCATTTTTCATAAGGCTTCAAGCATACCCCCATAGGTTACAGTGTAAATAAAAAAAACCGACACAAACTTCATTGCGTGCATCATTTTCGGTTCCTGAAACGAAAGCCTTATATCGCAAGTGTTATCTTCAATACTCGTTGAAAAAAAATCCGTGGACATATGAAAACAATACAAACAACTTATGGAAAGGAAAGTTGCGCTGTTCTAGTTCTTTTTTCGACTATAGACCAAATATTTCGCAAGATACTCAATGTTGCTTCGCGTCCTTTTAGCACCGGTCCTTCTCTTCTACCAAAGCGTTCTGCAGTTTTTAAATGAAATAAACAGCGAATAAAAAGGAATATTTATTTTCGAGTTTTATAATATACATAGAAGCCATCTGGCAACCCTGGTCTACCAAGCAAACAAACATGTTTTTCACGAATCACATTTTATCCGAATGTTTTAAATTAGTTATGGAATTTGCGTTTCGACTTCGTCTCATCAGAATCCGGCACTAACTTAGTGACAGGACTAAGCTAGCGTCGGGTTGACGCTAGCACCACAAAAATGGACACACAATTTGTGTTCTTGAGCAAAACCCCTAGTCAAGCGAGATGTCCCGCAAGAAAAGGAGCTCATTTTAAGCTAGCTTAGTCCTATCACAAAGTTAGTGTCGGATTCTGATGAGACGAAGGTGAAACGCTAATACCATAACTAATTTAGTTATGGGTTTGTACTCTCCACGCGCAAAGATGGTTTGAAACAATTTTCTCCTTAATGAAGAGAAATTAGTTTTTACCAAAATGGTTCTCCACTAAGGATGTGCATATGTTTTAGTTTTCGTCAAAGTGATAGAGAGAGAGAGAGAGAGAGAGAGAGAGAGAGAGAGATCGGATCTCTCGTCGCGGCTGGTGCAGTTATCGTGTGCTTCCAAGTGAAAATAGAGACTTTTTGATAGTGGTTAAAAACACTAGAAAAGTGATACAAATGTTCAGTTTGCATTTTGCAAAACAAAATAAGATGTAATAATGGATATCTAGTGAATTTAAATCAAAAATAGTTCCATTTTTTGATACAGTGATCAATTAAACTCCCTAAAAAACTGTTACGATTTGATTTAGTTTTAGGCAGTTACACAAAGCATCAGGATTAACCGAATTTATAACACTTGACCGAAAATTAGCACCTACCCAACTGTGTGTTTATGCCAACACTACCAAACATTCAGGGCGTATCCCACTTATCGCCTATCGTCCAGACGATATGGTATAGATGTTGCTTGTTCGAAAAGCGAGCAACGAATGGTATAAAACGGGCATGTGAGACTTCTATATATCCAGAGCCGCAGCGTGGTGGTCTGATGCCCTTGGCGGAGGCTCAGTTTTGCGCCCCTTTGGTGGTTACTTTGGCTTTCTTTTTCAGTTCGACTTTCAAATAATAATTTGTGTACATGGAAATGGCCCACCTACTCCCTACTTAATTTATGTTTGACTGTCGTTCATGTCATGTAAATTTCGGTTACAAATCTTTTACTGTATATTTAGGAAATCAGTTGACGCTAGGTGTTCAAAGGCGACGGAAAAAGCATCTATTCAGACGAATGTATATTGCCAGTGGCATGTATGGAAAACAGGTGATCATCGAATTTATTAACCGGACGCATCTCAACAAAAAAAAGTTTAGCTCAATCGGACGCGATTGAGGGGTTGCGTAAAACGGCCAAGGTGCAAAAATTTTCACCCGTGAAAAAACACAAAAGAACCCTAAGAATATTCAAAAATTGAATTAGACTTTTTTATGCTAGATGGCTTAGGATGTAGTGAAACGTCGCGATCTACAGCCACCCCGAATTTCGTTTTAAGATAGCTTTTATGAAAATTCTGGATTTGTTATTGTGTACTTCCATGTGAAAATATAAACTTTGTTTTGATAGTGGTTAAAAACACTTGAAAAGTGATACAAATGTTCAGTTTGCATTTCGCAAAACAAAATAAGATATAATAGTGGATTATCTAGTGAATTTAAATGAAAAATAGTTCTTGATACAGTGACATAACCTATAATTAAATACCCTAAAAACAATTTTTTAGTTTCAGACAATTACATAAAGAATCAGGGTTAACCGAATTTATAATGCTTGACCGAAAATTAACACCTACCCAACTGTGTGCGGGTTGATACCAAGACTGCCAAAAATTCTCCCGCTTATCGTCCAGACGATATAGTACAGATGTTGCTTGTTTGAAAAGCGAGCAACGAATGGTATAAAACGGGCATATGAGACTTCTATATATAGCCAGAGCCGTAGCGTGGTCTTCTGGTGCCCTTGGCGGATGCTGTTTGAAAAGGCTGCTTTTAATTTATTTTCTATGCCAAATATCTTAGAACTGCATGAAACAACGGATCTTGTATCTTCGCATAAAAAAAATGTTTTGACAAAAGTTGCCTCTCTGGTACTTTTAATTTTCAAACCGAGATTTTCAAAAAAAGGAAAAAACTTGTTTCTTTTCGAATTGACACCAGATTTCGACATTTCATTGATTCCAAAGCATTTAACATACAAAAAAAACTAAAACTGCATTTTCAAACTCAAGTACCATCTCAATTCAAAAATATTCTTTATACCACAATGACATTTTTTCAACATTACACCAGATCGCGAAGCTTCATGACTAAGCTGACCAACTCTGACTAAAAAATCTGTACACTGTGCGGACTGTTTGCCTGAGCGTGGTGAATGACTTCGCTTCGTTTCGTTATGGTGTACGGATTTTTTCGTCAGAGTTGGTCAGCTTATTCATGACATTGTTTTTCGATTGCGCTCAAATTTTGCATGGGAACTTTTTTCAAGGTGCCAATACATATGAGGTGTGTCCGATTTGAATATATATATATATATATATATATATATATATATATATATATATATATATATATATATATATATATATATATATATATATATATATATATATATATATATATATATATATATATATATATATATATATATATATATATATATATATATATATATATATATATATATATATATATATATATATATATATATATATATATATATATATATATATATATATATATATATATATATATATATATATATATATATATATATATATATATATATATATATATATATATATATATATATATATATATATATATATATATATATATATATATATATATATATATATATATATATATATATATATATATATATATATATATATATATATATATATATATATATATATATATATATATATATATATATATATATATATATATATATATATATATATATATATATATATATATATATATATATATATATATATATATATATATATATATATATATATATATATATATATATAAGTGTACTCCTCAATTAATCACGCTATTGCAGTGGCAAAGTTGGATAGACTTGGCTTTGGTACTAATATTCTCCGTTGGATGCAATCGTATCTCAGTGATCGTCGTCCAGCAGTCAAGATAGGTGATTGTGTATCCGAAGAGTTCTTCGCTTCATTTGGTATTCCGCAAGGCAACCATCTCGGTCCATTGATTTTTCTTCTGTATTTCAACGACGTCAACTTTTGTTTAAAAGGACCACGGTTGTCTTCCGCCGACGATCTCAAGTTATACCATAGAATCCGGAATACTGATGATGCAGCTTTCCTTCAGCGCCAACTGGTAATTTTTGCGGAATGGTGCGAGATCAACCGAATGATCCTAAACCCCAGGAAATGTACGGTCGTTACGTTTTCGAGGAAAAAATTCGATTAGAATATCTGAATTCACGATTGACAGAGCGATTTGCGTCAAAGATCTCGGGGTTTTTTCTCGATGAACAACTGACGTTTCAGGCATCACGCTGTTTGGGGTTCATAACGAGAATATCTAAGCACTTTTCAGATATTTACTGCTTGAAATCTCTCTACTGCTCACTCGTTCGATCAACACTGGAATATTGTTCAGTTGTGTGGAACCCTCATTATCTCAACGGTGTCAATCGAACTGAGACAGTACAGCGCAGATTTGTTCGGTTTGCCCTTCGTCGATTGCCTTGGAGCAAGCCTCACCAGCTGCTAAGTTACGAAAGCCGGGGTTTGCTTATTGGACTCGATACATTGCAAGTGCGGCGGGATCTATTCTGTGCTATGACGATTTCGGATATTTTGCAAGATCGAATTGACTGCCCCGAGCTTCTCAGTGCGATAAATATGAACGGTCGCCCTCGCTCGCGCCCTTCGCAATAATTCATTCCTCCGATTACTTCTTCGCCGGACTAACTATGGAATTAACGGTGCCATCATTGGTTTGCAGCGGACCTTCCACAGAGTGTCATCCGAGTTTGATCTTCACATTCGACGTGGCAGATTGCAATTTGACTTTTTAAATAGATTAAGAAATTATTATTAGAACCACACTGTGTCTGTTGATATTAATTAAAAAAAAAAAAGAATAAATAAATTGACCCAAATGATCCTAAAATGGATGTCGAACAAGATTCGTCGCCAAAGATCCGAGTTTCCATTTAAAATTAAACATTTCGAAGTGGGTACGACCGCATCCGATTTTCTTGCGGATCAAAGAGGGACCGCGAAGTATTCTAATGTTCTGCAATACGCAGGAATATTCAGACGACGTTACTGGCGACAAAACTTTCATGAAGAACTAACGCGTTTACATACCCGCTAACAAAGTTGAGATCGATGGTGTAGTTATCAATTCGAACTTGGTATGCGTGGATCTACTGAAGGACGGGATTGTCTGTTTCC
Source organism: Topomyia yanbarensis (assembly GCF_030247195.1). NCBI lineage: Eukaryota > Metazoa > Arthropoda > Insecta > Diptera > Culicidae > Topomyia > Topomyia yanbarensis. The sequence goes on along the minus strand of NC_080670.1, from coordinate 201,267,149 downwards.
ATGACCCCTTGCTCCAGTGAGCGAAGACTTTGAGTGACAATTGTACCGGATCTTCAAACTACTGTTGGGTGAACTTTTGGCGAGACTGCTTTGCGGTTTTTTCAACAAGGATCATCTGCATGATCGGTTTTTTGTGCCGCGCGTCATGCATGTAGTATTGCACAAATTACATACAAATGAGTCTTCGAAACAATTTTTTTCTCTTTAAAGGCCGCTAAATATACCAGCAATAAAAAGCTCTGCCACAAATCCGAAGCAGAACTATGACCACATTTCCGTTGCCCGTGTTACTATGAAACTGAAAAAACGAGCGGAAAAAGTTTGCAATATTTTACGCCGTTTTTGTTCAAATTTGAAGTCTTTGTCCTGTTTGTTGTTTATTCTGGGCTAACATGATTGTAGCGTAGTCTTCTGACGCTTTTGGTAGAGTTTCAGATATTCGCCTTTTTGCTGTCTGCTTTGGATTTCTTTCTCAGTTCGATTTTCAAACAATAACTGCGTATGTACCGGGGAATGATACCCCAATCCTGACTAATTTCATGACTTAATCTCACTTTCTTTAAAAAGTAGATCAAGAGCTTAGCGCCCCTGCAGGTTGGTGTCCTTGGCGGGGGCCAACCTGACCAACCGCTTACCTACGGCTCTGTATATAGCCTCCTGGTATTTGATAAGTCACCTAGGTTCTTCCTATTGACGGCTCTGACTGGAATAGATTGATTCATGCATGAGTTTGCACGTTTTCCGCGGTCTATTCATTTTTACTGATTTTCTATAGTGTACCATTGAAATACAAAACTTAAATTTGTTAGACTGCGCAGATACGACCCAGAATTTTATGTCAAAGAGATAAAATATTGGAAATAAAAATACCATACGACAGCTCTGTAAAAATGTATTAAATCAGTTAGTGATCTAGTCAGAAGATTCTGTCCTTTATGCTTGCTAGTATAGCCAATGTTTCTATGATTATACTCGACACTAATTGCGTATAGTAATTAGAAATATGAATAATGATTCTTGCATCATATTCCTAAGCAGCCGTTGTTGAGGTAAAAAATTGAGATACCTAACAAATTTATGTATTAATCCAATGTAAATAAAATTTCGATATACTAGATACGCATCAAATCCTAGCACACGCATTGCAACAAGGAATCAAAAGTTTGTTTATAATACCGGTACAGTATTGGTACACGTATTGCAACTAAGCGGGGCTTGCCGACGTGAAAATGGCCTCGGAATGTACCGCTACCGTCTCTGTCATTCTGAAATGGATAATTGGAAAATCGTTAGAGCTAACACCTACTACATCCCGAGATTAAGTTGTTTGCACGGGGTGATTGGACCATATGCAGGACACTTTTTTTTTAAAAAATATTTCCGGCCAGTGGAATTTAGGCGGTTAACATACACACAACTTCGTACAAAACGTGATATATGGTAACCTCATTCATTTAATGAAAATCATGAAGATTTAGTTTGAAATGATTTTTATTTACACCCTTTTCGCGTAGCCATATGCCTAAAACCTTAGTTTTCACTTTATTTGCAATACACGATGCTTTGGGCACGAAGGTATTTAAACCTCACAAATATGTAAACAAATGAAAGATGCCAGTCAAATGATCAGCATGCTGTATTGAGCACAATATCACCATCGCAAATACGCGCGTATAACGCAACTGTGTATATATGGCTAATTTCCGATACGCGTTAAATCAACTGAACTGAGAATCTGTGACCCATACCCCAGCTTAAGAACTTACTGCATCCATGTAAAATAAATAAAAATAGGCAAACACTACCTAGCCAACACACCCTTTTTTCGAACGATCATTAAAAATATGCAGTTTTCTCCTAAACTAGCAAAGAATGCTATCCATCCACAAAAAAAGAACAATGGCACGAGAACAACAACATTCAAGAATTACCGACACAATTTCAGCAAAGTCCTTCGGTCAAAAGTTCTAATACTCGACGAATTGTTCTCTTTTTGTTCCAGCCGCTCCACCGACGCTCCGGATGGTGATGATACCGGCCTCGAAAAGCCCATTAAATGCAACATTTGCGATAAACAACTAGCTAGGTTAGGCAACTTAAAAAGGCACATGCGAAGCCACACCGAAAAAACCCCTCACCGATGCGACATTTGCGGGAAAATCTTTAAGCAGAGAATCATACTCGTAAGACATGGACGGATTCATACCGGCGAACGGCCGTTCCGTTGCGAAATGTGCGGGAAAGGTTTCGCATGCAAACCCTATCTGGACAAGCATATGCGATTGCATACTGGAGATCACAAGTACAGGTGCGATGTTTGTGGCAAAGGATACAGCACAAGGTGCAGGTTTATGGGACACGTGAGATCCCATACAGGCGAGCGCCCGTACGGATGTGACATCTGTGGAAAAGGTTTTGTTACCCAATGCCTCCTGAACAATCATACGCTGGGACATAACGCAAATCGCACGTTCAACTGCGATGTTTGTGGCAAAGGATTTACTTCAAAAGGCACACTTGAGCATCACGAGAAATCTCATAGCATCGAGCGCCCACACAAATGTGACGTATGTGGAAAAGGTTTCAAATATAGCTATTCGCTGAGGTATCACAGTGGAACGCATATGGCTGAACATCCTTTCAAATGTAACATTTGTGGCAAGGGATTCGCTTTCATCGCGCAGTTCAATCAGCATCTGAAAACTCATAATAACGAACGTCAGTATCGGTGTAATGTTTGCAACAAAGAGTTCAGAAATAATTCTCACCTCGTCACACACATGCGGTCTCATACTGGTGAACGGCCATACAAATGTGAAGTTTGCGGTGCTTCGTTTCGGTTTGCTGCTAACCTGGTAGGGCACATGAAATGTCACTCAAACCTACCATCAACAGCGTTCGAATGTGACATATGCGGTGCAAAGTTCAGCTTTCGAAGAAATCTTAACGCTCACAGTAAGGTTCATCGGGAGACAGCGTTCCAAGAATGCCCTAATTGTGACAAAAAATTTCCCACCACTATAGAGTTGGATAGGCATAGAATCACTGTTCACAATGAACGACCGTACAAATGTACGATCTGTGACAAAGCCTGCACCAGCATGTCGAACTTGCGACAGCATCTGAATGTTCACAGTGACGCGACTCGGCTTAAATGTCACATTTGCGAGTAGAGCTTTGCAAGGAAATCAGGTCTTACTAAACATGTAAAAGTAAAGCACGCTGGAGACAAACCCGTGTAATGTAAAGCGACCATCAGATCAGCGTCTAAAATGGTAATTGCTAAGCAATGAATGATGTCGTGTGGAAATTTCATCATCTTGTTTTTGCCGTTCCCGTTGTAGCTGCGTACATTATATACTACAGGCAACAATGACAAAGCCAATTTTCGTTTCACAAAGTGAGAGTAGTAGCTATATTCAGTTTCCGTTTTCAAAATAAATCGTTTTCAAAATAAATGAAACCTATTATAATCCTCCTAGTGGTGCAATTGTGCCTATCTTATTTCTCTAAGCAATGATTATACACCCAAAACGAGAGCCGTATGATTTAAATGCAAATAAGTACGATTCTAATAAGAAATGTGCATTATGCTTGGTATAATGCATATAAAGCGTCATGAATATAAATTGGTAACTGGTTTCCGGTTCTTCTCGCGGATTGTCAATTCTCATCCCCCTTATATATTTATAGCCAGTGTGACCGTAAAAGAAAGGCTAGCTGACCCACAAACGAAAAGCGAAGTAAAGTGCATGAGGAAAGGGAGACTTGCCGCTCAACCGTCGTGACTTCCTCGCCTTCCTCGCCTGGCTACAGGAGTTCCAGTGTTCGACCCGAACACATAATCATCTGCCACTTTCCAAACGATTCTGCTGCTCGCCCTGGTTGACTAGCTCCGAACATTCACACAACACCTTTGATTTCCTTGCTATTGTTTCACTTCCTCTAGAGAAAAAATCAAGCAGCCTCTACGAATAGCTTCACACCGTGTTCGCTCGCCTCCGCACTCCTAGCATCGGCTCTGGCACGCGCAAAACTACACACCATGACGTCAGCATATTTTCCACTAACAACAACCTTCGACACGACCTGTGTGTCACCGCTGTTTGTTTGATTTGCCGGAAAACACAGCGGAATAAACGGTATTGTTTCCAGATTTCAACCTCCGACAGGTTGTCCAAAAACTGAGATATTCAGTATAAGTTCCATCAGTTTCCACTTATACTGGCTTTCGGCTGAATGTAGGTGGGCCGTCCGCACTCCACAGGCTCAGAAAACTTCTGACCCATGCGGTTTTGGTTTGACAGCTCCAGTGCTGCCGTAATCCCGCGACTGACAACCCATCGTGGCTGGGGTGCATTCACGCCCTCCAGTCTTTTCTAGAGCACTCTAGTTAGAGTGTGGCCAAGAGGCCATGACGTATCCAAACGAACATGGAATTTGACGTATACACAATAGAAATAATAATAATAAATTTGAAAAATACCCAGAGATGCCAGATTTGCAGACAAGTCTGCAAATTCGCAGACTTTTAATTTAAGCTGCAGATTTTTTGGATGACGCAGATATTTGCAGATTTTCTAGTATGGTTGCAGATATTTGCAGATTTTTATGTTTTGTTGCAGATATTTGCAGATTTTTGAATATAAAGGCTTTTGGTTACACTAGCTTTCCTGACATTTTTTGTTCTTCCCAGACTTTTAAAATTATTATTGCATACTTTTGAAAAAAGTACCTGGCATCTCTGAAAATACCTTAACGCACACGCTTCCGCTAAATTGTGTCCAATCGTAAGATCAAAAACCTGTTTTAATCCACCTAGAGGTGCAATTGTGCCTTTCTCATTTCTCCAAACTATGATTTAATAGCTGATTCGTACAATATAACTTTATGGAAATGTCTTTCATTCTTATTACACTTGGTAAGTATATATAAGAGCACCTTTTTGCATTCATCGCGGTATCGGTTTGAATCGGAGTTTTCTATGTGATCGACCTCCACAACCCGTAACTCCGGTGCTGGAAGTCGGATGGAGATGGAATTTAATATCAGTTTCTGGGGACGCAACACCTTTCATTTGAGACTAAGTTGAGCAAATCTAGCCATTTTCGAGAAACCAATATAACCGTTATTGTGACTTTGGATGCTTCCGGATCCGTCGATGGTGGCCAGTGTGGCCAAAGAGACTTTGAATGACTGTTGGGGACCTAGATCTACAAATTCAACAGTTGTGTTTACATTTTGGAAAAAAAATCACCTTTTTACATTCATCGCAGAATTCGTTAGAATCGGGATTTGCTGCGTGATCGTACGTATCACCCTGTAATTCAGGAACCAGAACTCGGATCCACACAAAATTCAACAGCAGCTGATGGACCTTTCATTTAAAATTAAGTTTGTCAATACTCAACTGCATATTTTGCCTTCCATTTGAGACTTGGTTTGAGAAAATCGGTTCAGTCATCACCGATGAACCGATGTGACTTTAATTGTGGAATATGCCCGGAATTCCGGACTTCCGGAATCGTCGATAGTGGACAATATATTCAAAGAATGTTTGATTGGCAATCAGTGATCTAGATCTACGATTAGAAGTAATTTGGTGACCATTTCAATAGTTTTTAGCCGCTGAGGTATTACGATTGTACCGATTTATATGGGAAATTCCAGTGTATCCTTACTAACACCCCTGTAACTCCGGAAGCAAGAGTCAGAACCGAATGAAATTCAGCAGCAGTCAATGGCATTACTGTATCTTTCATTTGAAATTAAGTTCGTAAAAATCGGTAGAGAATTCGTTGTGGAATGGGTGTGATATTAGCTTAGGAACTTGGCGGGTTCCCCGAGGGCGTCATGAACCGTCATAGGTGGCCAATGTGGTCAAAGCTGCTTTGATTGATCATTAGTGATCCAGACACGCAAACTAGAGTAATGTTACATCAATTTTAATATGTTTTACATCATTTGAACATTATGGTGGTACCAGTTTATATGGGAATTTGCTGTGTGACCGCACTCTTCAACCCGTAACTCCGGAACCGGAAGTCGGATCGACTAAAAATTCAATAGCAGCTTATGGGAGCGTTATACCTTTCAGATGAAACTAAGTTTGCGAAAATCGGTTCAGCCATCTCTGAGAAAATTGTGTGAGTTTAAATGACACACACATATACACACACACACACATACATACACACACACACAGACATTTGCCGATCTCGACGAACTGAATCGAATGGTGTATGATACTCGGCCCTCCGGGCCACGGTTACAAAGTCGATTTTTACAGTGATTGCATAGCCTTTCTTTATATGAGAAAGGCAAAAAGGAACAATGACACGAGGACAAAAACCTTCAAAAATTACCGACACAATTTCCGCAAGGTCCTTCAGCCGAAAGTTCTAATAGTCGACGAATTGTTCTCTTTTTGTTCCAGCCATTCCGACGACGAGTCGAATCGTGTTGATACCGGCTTCGAAGAGTTCAACAAATGCGAGATTTGCGACCGTCAATTCGCTAAACTGCGCAACCTGAAACTGCACATGAGAACCCACACCGAAGCTCACCGGTGCGACATTTGCGGGAAAAGCATTGCGTGGCGGGAGTCACTCGAAAGGCATCGAAGAACTCATACCGGCGAACAGCCGTTTCGTTGCGAAATATGCGGCAAACGTTTCGTATGCAAACAAAATCTGAACAGGCATATGAGCTTGCATACTGGAAATCACAAGTACAAGTGCGATGTTTGTGGAAAAGGATACAGCTCAAGGTGTAGGTTTATGGACCACGTGAGATCCCATACAGGCGAGCGCTCGTTCAACTGTGATGTCTGTGGCAAAGGATTTACTACAAGAAGCACCCTTGTGATTCACGAGAAATCCCATAGCATCGACGCACCGCTGTATCGGTGCAATGTTTGCAATAAGAAGTTCAGAAGTGATTATCAACTCGTTGCACACATGCGCTCTCATACTGATGAACGGCCGTTCAAATGTGAAGTGTGCGGTTCGTCGTTCAAATTTTCTCCTAACCTGATAGAGCACAGGAGGATTCACTTAAACCTAGCATCAAACACGATCGAATGTGACATATGCGGAGCATCGTTCAACCACCGAAGAAGTCTCAGTGCTCACAGTAAGGTTCATCGGCAGACACCGTCCCACGAATGCTCTATTTGCGACAAACAATTTATCGCCTCTAGAGAGCTGGATAGGCATAGAGTCACCGTGCACAATGATCGACCGCACAAATGTACGATCTGTGACGAAGCCTTCTTCGCTCTAGCGCACTTGCGGGAACATCTGAATCTTCACAATAGCGCGGTTCGGCACAAATGTCACATTTGCGAGCGGAGCTTTGCAAAGAAATCTGGTCTTTATACACATGTGAAAGTAAAGCACGCTCAAGATAAACCCCTGTAATGTGAAGCGATCATCAAATCATCAAAATTTTAATTTCTATGCAATTAACGATGTCATAGAAATTTCATCGTCTTGTTTTCGTGGTTGCCGTAGCAGCTGCGTCAATTATAAGCTAACTGCAACAATGACAAAGCCTGTTTCCGTTTCAGTAGGAAGAGTAGCAACAGTAGCCATTTACGTTTTCAAAATAAATCATATTGATGATTCAAATTGGTATTCAACCATCTATGAGTTTCATAAGCAACCTTCAAGAATTACCGTCACAATTTCAGTAAAGTCCTTCAGCCGAAAGTTCTAATAGTCTACGAACTGTTCTCTTTTTGTTCCAGCCCTTCCGACGACGAGCCGGATGGTGATGAGTCTGGCCTCGATGAGTCCAACAAATGCAAGATATGCGATCGACAATTCGCGAAACTGCGCAACTTAGAACGGCACATGCGGACCCAACACGAAAAATCAGCCCACCGGTGTGACATTTGCGGGAAAACCATTACGCGCAGCGACGCCTGCGAAATACATAGACGAATGCATGCCGGCGAACGGCCGTTCTGTTGCGAAATATGCGGCAAAGGTTTTACATGCAAACACTATCTGAACAGGCATATGATAGTGCACACAGGAAATCACAACTACAAGTGCGATGTTTGTGGCAGAGGATACAGTTCAAAGTGTAGGCTTTTAAGACACGTGGGATCCCATACAGGCGAGTGCCGCTATGAATGTGACACATGTGGAAAAAGTTTTGTTAGTCAATGTCTCCTGGACAACCATACGCTAAGGCATACAGCAAATCGCACGTTCAACTGCGATATTTGTGGCAAAGGATTTACTACAAGAAACTCCCTCGTGCATCACAAGAAATCTCATAGCACCGAGCGCCCACACAAATGTGACATATGTGGTAAAACGTTCAAATATAAATATGCGCTACGTTATCACAGTGGAATGCATATGGCTGAACATCCTTTCACCTGTAACATTTGTGGCAAGGGATTCTCTTTCCGTGGACCGTTCAATAAACATCAGAAAGTTCATAATGACGCACGTCTGCATCGGTGTAATGTTTGCGATAAAGAGTTCATAAGTAATTCTCACCTCGTCACACACATGCGTTGTCACACAGATGAACGGCCATACAAATGTGAGGTTTGCGGTTTTTCGTTCAGGTTCTCTAGTAACCTTGCATCTCACATGAGACGTCACCTAACACCAAAACCATTCGAATGTGACGTATGCGGAGCAAAGTTTGGCAAGAAGACAGTCCTGAACGCTCACAGTAAGATTCATCGGCAGGACCTGTTCCGTGAATGTCCCAATTGTGACAAACAATTTCTCACCACGAGAGAACTGGATAGGCATAGAGTTACCATTCACCTTGATCGACCGTACAAATGTACGACCTGTGACAAAGGCTACACTACGATGTCGAACTTGCGGCAACATCTGAAACTTCACACTGACGGGAATCGGCTGAAATGTCACATTTGTGAGCAGAGCTTTGCTAAGAAAACATTGCTTAATAGACATGTAAGGGAAATGCACGCTTAAAAGTAAATTTCTGTGATGTAAAGTGACCATTCAATTTTCGTTGTCAAAATAAATCGTTTAATTTTAAATGATTGGAATTGGAGCTATTTCGGATTTTTATTTTTAATAGAACGGAATTGTTATTGGTAATTTTATTGTAAATCTACTGCGAGAACTCAGCATTAAACAATGTTGAAACAGTAAAACTCATAATATCTATTGTTTTATGATTATTTGTAGAGCAACTGGTACTGTACATTTCTGTCCGAGCAGACTACTGATTTCCGGTAATTCTAGGAACTGAATCAAGTTGGAATGAGGACATCAAGAAATTTTTGGTGGTGTTTTTAGAGATGAAAGAGATATACGACAAAGCCAAAGAATGTCAGGTGGAGGAGTTCTAATCGCAGTTTTATCTATATTTAATTCTGATGTTATTGTTGCATTAAAATTCAAAGAAGAGGAGTTCATTTTAAGCTGACGAGAACTACTGAAATCGAAACATTTGGTTTGGCTTAGCAAGTCACTAAGTTAGTGTCGGATTCTGATAAGACGAAGTCGAAACGCAAATTCCATAACTAACTTAGTAATAGGTTATGTGCTCTTCACGGGCAAAGATAGTTTAAAAAAATTTCTCCTTTGTTAGGAAAACATAGTTTTTACCTATATTGTTCATCTTTATTCTAAGCGCAAAAAATTCTTTTTGAATCCCTTTTCCGGCTAAAAAATCCGGCTGTTCGGCCATCTATGGAAGCTGTCCTTCAATGCCAGCTTTCTTCTTCGAACAGCCTAGATAAGCCGTGTAGTGTCGGTAGTGGTTGTTTCAATCGACTAGGAATTACTTTACGGACTAACCCATTCCGTGCTATGCTTAAAATTGTTGAGGGGATTTAAAATATTCTCAATGGCGAACGGAGCTTTTACCAGCTGTGGTCCACTAGGAGTCTATTATCTTTCTCCGGACAAAACCAGCGTAGAGGCCGTGTGAAGTATCTCAACCAAGAATTGATCTACTGGGTTACTGTTTCCATGTCGTAAGATGCGACTGAAAACAGCAGTCTTCAAGCCGAGATGTTTCTCCGTGCCGAGGACTGAATGGCTAGCAGGACTTAAATATGCCAATCGCGCACGGAGTGTCATGGGTCTTACCCTTGCTGTGTTAAGCGAATCTCTGACACGGTGGACGTTTGATTCTTCGCAAATCGTGGGAACTTCTATGTTGGAAAGCTACTTAACCCCGTCTTCGTAGCTTTCAACAAAAGTGGCATGACAAATCCACGTGAAATGCCTCGTGCATGTATACTTTCGAATTGTGCTATTGACGCATGTCTTATATCCGACCTCACAACTCGCGATATTTGTGCTGTCACGGTAAATATGACCTCTGACAACATAAACAAGAAATACGTCTATTGTTCGGCATATTTGCCGCATAATAAACCATCACCTTCCGATGATTTCAAAAGGGTTGTATCATACGGTGGCAGAAATGGGTTTCCTCTCATAATCTCGGCAGTGATGCAAATGTCCACTACATAATTTGGGGCAGCTCAGATATCAATTTGAGATGCACCGAATTAATGGAATAGCAAATCCCAACGTCTCAAGCGGTGATTTGGCTAAAAAGATCGGCATGTCGCAGAGCTACGTCCAGAATGCAAAGAAGAGAGCTGGACTACATACATGCAAGGTACAGAACTCCCAAACCGCGATGAGTGGCAACAATCGATGGATAAAACTCGGGCACGGAAGCTCTACGAGAAGATGCTGACAAAATATGGCAGCTGTGTGATGGACGACGAAACGTATATAAAAGCCGATTTTAAGCAAATTCCGGGGTTGGAGTTTTTCACCGGCAAGAGCAAGTTCTATGTGGACGACAAATTTAAGAAGAAGAAAATGTCGAAGTTCTCCTCCAAATATCTCATTTGGCAGGCCATCTGCTCTTGCGGACTGAGGAGTGAGCCTTTCGTGACAAAGGGCACAGTAAACGGCGAGATCTACAAATCTGAGTGCCTCGAGAAGCACCTTTTGCCGTTCTTGCAGCAGCACGATGAAGCTCCGCTATTTTGGCAAGATTTGGCATCATGCCACTATTCTAAAAGTGTCCTGGAGTTGTATGACGCCAATTCTGTCCATTTTGTTCCAAAGGACATGAATCCGCCAAACTGTCCGGAGCTGCGCCCGGTGGAGCAGTACTGGGCAATGATGAAGCGGGAACTTCGGAAGAGCAATAAGACAGTCAAAGACGAGAAGGACATGTTAAGAAAATGGAAAAAAATGAGAAACTGGTACCGGATGACACTGTAAAGACTTTGATGGAGGGCATCAAGCGAAAATGCGTTCAATTTTACACTCAAGGCTCCATCGATTAACTTTTCTTTTGATTTTTGAAGTATATAATATATGTATATGTTTAAAACTACCCTAAAATTTTGGTTTGATTTTAAACATTATAAGAAAATTGGCATGACATTTTCGGTGTCGCAAAAATTTCGTGTTCGCCCTTTAGTACAAATCTGCACATACTTAATGCAGGAAACTGCCCAACATTTGCACGAGCTGGCAGAGAATAGCTGTTAGATGTAACTCTCTGCTCTGACGGGATTACGCGTGAGTTGGCAAACTGGCTCGTACCAAACGAGCTCGAACCGTCGTTATCTGATCATAAGTACATCGTCTTTGATCATTTAAACGTCTCGCTAGATATCGTCACATATCGTTATCCCAAGTCTACGAACTGGGACCTCTACGAAGAAGGCTTGGCGATTAGGTTTTAGGGATATCTTCCGACGATTGAATCTCCAAGTGACTTGGGTGAGGTCGTTGATAAAGCAAGCTCACTCATAGTAGCAGCATACCAAAAAAAGGTATGCAGAAGAGCTTGGAATCACAGACGCAGGGACGGGTCGGAGGCATTTAGGTTGGCTCGCAAAGCATACACAAATGCCCTTCGATCCTCTGAGCGAAGTGGTTGGAAAAGCCTCTGCACAAATGTCTCAAGTCTCAACGAGACTAGCAGATTAAATAAGTTACTTTCGAAATCGAAAGACTTTCATGTCAGAACTGCTAATGGTGAATACTCGTCGGACGAAGATGTAGTACTCAACTGTCTTTTTGACGCACACTTGTACGGAGCCATCACTGACGACTGACCCTGAGTTCTTTTTAGGTAATTCTGATTCTTGGGCATTTGCTCGTAGAAATGTGACAACCGAATCGATCAAATGGGCGATTGAAAGTTTTGCTCCGGGAAAGTATGGAATCATTCCAGTTCTACTACAAAAAGGATATGAACACTTCGAGCATATTTTGAAAAAAGATTCTTACTTGTAGTCTTGCAACAGGATACATTCCATTGGCGTGGCGGGAAACAACAGTCAAATTCATTCCAAAAGGTGGCCGCGTCACTTATAAGGAGGCAAGGAGCTTTTGAACTCCTTCCTTCTCAAATAAGTGGAACGTTTAATAGACCACCACTGGGCGAATACCCGCTGCATGCAATGCAACATGCGTATCAGCGGGGGAAGTCTACTACCACCCTGTTACACAATGTTGTCTACAACGTTGCAAAACCTTTTTCACAAAAGCAATCAAGTTTCGGAGTTTTTCTCGATATTGTAGGTGCTTTTGATAACGTGTGTTTCGAATTCTTTATGGAAGCAGCACGAGGTCATGGAGTACCTTCATATGTCACGAACTGGATACACGCAATGCTTAGCAACCGTCATCTGTGTTCATCGTTAAGACAAGTAGAGATAAGCAAACTGAGTGTCTGCGGATGTCCTCAAGGTGGTGTGCTGTCACCACTTCTATGGAACCTTGTCGCCGATGGCTTGTTGAGGAAAATTAATGAGCTTGGGTTTCTGACGTATGGGGTCGCCGATGATTATCATATAATGATCACCGGTATTTGTATTAACACTCTTTTTGATTTGATGCAACAAGCCTTATGTGTTGTCAGCCAGACAGTTAATCCAAATAAAACATTAATGGTGCTTTTCACGCAACGAAGGATTACAACCGGAGCTAGTCCATTGCAGTTCTTTGACTCTGAAATTATGATCGCAGATTAAGTTAAGTACGTTGGGATAATTCTTGACTCAAAACTTGACAGGTCACATCGTTTTCAGGATCAAGAACCCAACTACATTCAGTGGATCTACACAACAATTGTTAGACAAGGCATACGGATGCCTTGTTTGGTGGCAGAAGGGAGAAGTCATGACAATCCAATCAAAGTTAAACCATCTTCAGAGGATAGTCTTGATGGCAATGACTGAAATCATGAACCAGTTCACGGACACATTAATATTTGATGATTTTGGGAACTGTTTCTCGAGCACGGATATTGGCCGCGACTAATATATTAGGAATCATGAATTAGTTCACGAACAGATTCATGAATACAAGCTTCGTGAAATAGTTCACGAGACTGATTTTGTGAACTAGTGTACCTAAATCTATGAATAGCATCATGAGCGAACCATAGCTTTTATGAATAATGTTCATAAAGTTGTGTACTAGTTCACGTACAGAAAAACGATTTATTAATGACATGACGGAAACTGTGACTAAAGTTCACAAAACAAAAATAAATATTTCCACTATTAAAAGCGTTACGCGAGCGTTACTGAAGGGAAATTGAACATAATGATAAAATACATGAGTTTTGTTCCTGGTCCTGTGATTGTTCCAGAATTCATGCACCTTAATCACGATTTTGGGAACAACCCACCAAAAAGGGACAATAACGAGGAAAGCAACATTCAAGAATTACCGACACTATTTCAGCAAACTCCTTCATCCGAAAGTTCTAATAGTCGACGAACTGTTCTCTTTTTGTTCCAGCCACTCCGACGACAACGAACCGGATGGTGATGATACCGACCTCAAAGGGTCCAACAAATGCGATATTTGCGATCGACAATTCACTAAACCAGGCAACTTAAAACGGCACATGCGAACCCACACCGAAAAACCATCCCACCGGTGCGGCATTTGTGGGAAAATCTTTATGCTGAGGATCTTACTCGTAATACATAGAAAAACCCATAACGGCGAATGGCCGTTTCGTTGCGAAACGTGCGGCAAACGTTTTACGCACAAACCCTCTTTGTACAGGCATATGGCAGAGCATACCGAAGAGTACGATTACAAGTGCGATGTTTGTGGCAAAGGATACAGTTCAAACTATAGGTATATAACCCACGTGAGATCTCATACGGGTGAGCGCCCGCACGAATGTGACATATGTGGAAAACGTTTTGCAAGCCAGAGCTATCTGAAAAGTCACTCGCTAAGACATGCCGGAAATCAAAGATTCAACTGTGATGTTTGCGGCAAAGGATGTAGTACAAGAACCGCGCTTAGGATGCACGAAATTTCTCACAGCGCCGAGCGCCCACACAAATGTGACATATGTGGGAAAGGTTTCGCAAAGATTGATTCGCTGCGGTGTCACATTGGAGTGCATACGGCTGAACATCCTTTCCAATGTAACATTTGTGGCAAGGAATTCTCTTTCCTTGTGCGGTTGAAGCAGCATCGGAAAATTCACACAGACGAACGCCTACATCGATGTGATGTTTGCAACAAAAGGTTCAGGAGTAATGCTCTCCTCGGCGCACACATGCGGATTCATACGGGTGAACGACCATACAAATGTGAAGTTTGCGGTTCTTCGTTTAGGACTTCTAATACCCTGGATAGGCACATGAGAATACACTCAAACTTAGCATCAAACCCGTTCGAATGTGACATATGCGGAGCAAAGTTTCGCCAACGAAGTAGTCTTAGCCATCACAGTAAGGTTCATCGGCAGACACCGTTCCATGAATGTCCTAATTGTGACAAACAATTCCTCACCACTAGAGAGCTGGATAGGCATAGATCTACCATTCACAATGAGCGACCGTACAAATGTACCATCTGTGACAACGGCTACACTACCATGTCGAACTTGCGGCAACATCTGAAACTTCACACTGACGGGAATCGGCTAAAATGTCATATTTGTGAGCAGAGCTTTGCTAAGAAAACATTGCTTAATAAACATGCAATAGAAATGCACGCTCAAAGTGAACCCCTGTAATGTAAAGCGATCATTCAATTTTCGTTGTCAAAATAAATCGTTTAAATGATACGAATTGGAGGTATTTAAGGGTTTAATTTTAGTATTAATAGAACAGAACTAAGCTATTCTGCACGTTGAGCTGGGTAGGCCAGCCATGGTGCGACATGCTCGTATCAGTAATCACGGTTCAGCTCTCCAAAACCTGATAGGGAGATTAATCGAACAACGACACAAACATCGCCCAATCAAAAAAAAGGCAAGTTGCTGGCTAACGGGGGGCTATTTGCCAACTCGGATGCGCTAATTTCTCTTCAATTTGCCAGCAAATTGCTGGCAATTGGGGGGCTATTTCAAATGCAACATTTGGGCGATTTGTCGCCGTCATTTTTTAGCCGCTCTACCCGCCCTTAAATCGCCCCCAATTCGCCCAGGGAACGCGCCATTCAATCCCCCTGAATTGCCTAATATGTAAAATTACAAAAAATTCTTATTTTTCGGATTCATTATCTACTTACATAAATTTATCAGTATACTAAGTAATCACCACCAAACTATAGGAAAAATCAATGGTGAAATTGGTATTGCACACCAAAACTTACCACAATCTGACTTTCATTAGGACTTTAAGTCAGAGATCTGGTTCCACTATACTTACACACGATTCCACAGTTTCCCACATTCGTTGGCAAAATGAAGTGCACTAGACAAACAAAATACAAGCTAGAACACGCCTATCGTAAAAAAAAACTTAAGCTTAAGCCAAACATGAACCGCCATGTTTGAAAAACGCGAAAAACAACCAAGTCCATTTCAGCCGCCAGAAAATTTGTCTAAGTGTCGAAATTGCCTTTAAATCGCATTCGCAAATTGCATTTGTTCCTAGGGGCAATTAGCACAGGCGAGTTGAGTTAAACGTCAAACTTTTTAAATCTCTTGACTATGTTCGTCCGCATTTTTTTGACGGTGAAATAAATATTTCCAGTAGAAAGTGTTACTGAAACAAATATTTCCAGTAGAAAGTGTTACTGAAAGGGAATTTAACATAATGATAAAATACATGATCCTGGTCCTGTTTTCATAACGTAAATACAGGATTTTGGGAACAATTTTTTCCCGTGACCCATTCACCCACCAGAAAGGAACAACAACAAGTACAGCAACATTCAAGAATTACCGACACTATTTCAGCAAAGTCCTTCAGCCGAAAGTTCTAATAGTCTACGAACTGTTCTCTTTTTGTTCCAGCCACTCCGACGACAACGATCCGGATGGTGATGATACCGACCTCAAAGGGTCCAACAAATGCGAGATTTGCGATCGACAAATCGCTGGACCTGGCAACTTAGAACGGCACATGAGAATCCACACCGAAAAAAAACCATCCCGCCGGTGCGACATTTGCGGGAAAGTCTTTGCGCGGAAGCTCTCACTCGAAGCACATAAAAGAGCGCATACCGGCGAACGGCCGTTTCATTGCGAAATATGCGGTAAAGATTTCGCACGCAAACCCTATCTGACCAAGCATATGACATTGCATACAGGAAATCACAAATATAAGTGCGATGCTTGTGACAAAGGATTCAGTGTGAGGAAAAGGTTTATGATTCACGTGAGATCCTATACAGGCGAGCGCCCGTACGAATGTCACATCTGTGGAAAAGGTTTCGTTAGGCAGTGCCTTCTCAACATTCATATGCTAGAGCATACAGAAAAACGCATGTTCAACTGCGATATTTGCGGCAAAGGATTTGTTACAAGAGGCATCCTTGTGCATCACAAGAAATCTCATAGCATCGAGCGCCCACACAAATGTGACATATGTGGTAAAACTTTCAAACATAACTATACGCTACGTTATCACAGTGGAGTGCATACGGCTGAACATCCTTTCCAATGTAACATTTGTGGCAAGGAATTCTCTTTCCTTGTGCAGTTGAAGCAGCATCGGAAAGTTCACACAGACGAACGTCTGCATCGATGTAATGTTTGCAACAAAGAGTTCAGAAGTGATTATCATCTCGTTGCACACATGCGGATTCATACTGGTGAACGGCCATACAAATGTGAAGTTTGCGGTTCTTCGTTTGCGATTGCTAATGTGCTGGCAACGCACATGAAAATTCACTCGAACCTAGCATCGGACCCGTTCGAATGTGACATATGCGGAGCAAAGTTCCGCCTACAAAGAACTCTTAGCATTCACAGTAAGGCTCATCGACAGACACCGTTCCATGAATGTTCTAATTGTGACAAACAATTTCTCACCATTAAAGAGCAGGATAGGCATAGAGTAACCATGCACAATGATCGACCGTACAAATGTACGATCTGTGACAAAGCCTTCAATACCATGGGGAACTTGCGGTCACATCTGAAACTTCACACTGACGGAAACAGGCTTAAATGTCATATTTGTGAGCAGAGCTTTGCTAAGAAAACATTGCTTAATAGACATGTAAGAGAAATGCACGCTCAAAGTAAACCCTGTGTAATGTAAAGCATTCAATTTTCGTTGTCAAAATAAATCGTTTAGATGATTCGAATTTGTATGGAACCATTTATTTCATTTTATTTTTAATTGAATGAAATTAAGATATTTTGCCCTTAGCGTTAGAAGGCGCAATGGTGGGATATGTACATATCAGCAATCACTTTTCATCAGGCAACTGACATCCCCGTCTTGAGCCAGGGAATCACATTTTCTAGATGACTGCCAATATGCTCGATTTCCTATCTAGACGGTGGAGCGATTAATATATCTGGCGATTCTGTAAGCGAGTCGGAGATCATTATTTGGTCAGTATGTTCGGGATTCCAATTACTGAGTCGAATCGTCGCAATCTGAGAACGAGATAGTTTTTTTTTTCTTTTTTGTGATTTCTAATGTCGTTTTTTCGATTGAGAACCTAGACACTAACCCAGGTTGGTTGCTTCAAACAAACGTTTTTAATGGAACTGAGTTGGGTTCTCGCAAAACAGCGGTGGTGTGAGCGAACCCTAAATATATTTCAGGTTGGAACCCAACTCGGTTTTCAGTTCAGTGGTGCATAACCTAGGTTCGAAACTGGCTTCAAACAAACGGTTTGACAGCAGTTAGGTCCGAAACTGAGTTAGTTTCTGTCTCAAGCAGAAACGACATAAGTTAATTCTCTAGTACCTTTTCAAATAGACGTATCCAAGAATAGAAGCTCTGTTTTTTACGTTCTCCTTTGATTATTACAGCGCCATTGCAACATTTTTCAATATGATTGATGATTGCTTGGGCTAGCATATTACCCTAAAAGTTTAGAAACCGACGTAAACATGACTGAATAATTGACTAAAGAGAACGTAAACAGTGGGAGTCTCTTATTGTAAGATATTCGTATATTACAGGGTTCGGCAATTGAACTTCCGACAAAATTTTTATTACTACAATAACATTATACACAGAATTGAATTGGGTCACCTTTAACTGCTTCGTTGCTTACATTGATTCCTACCAAAACCGATTTGCATCATTTAAAATAATTTAGACAAAACACGTTGGACTAGGATTGGTTCATTCATGGAATGAACTTTCGGCCATTTGCTTCGACCCAATCGCCGAGGCGGAACAGGATCATTTTCCCGAACAACTTTTTAATACAGGACAGTATTACAATCGGTCGATAGGAGTTGTGGTCGAAGGCTCATTTTCGTGGTTTTTAGATGACGATGACCTTCACTTGCCTCCAGTCATGAGGGACAATGTTACCCTCAAGAAATTTATTAAATAAAATCAACAACAGAGTCTGGAAGATTCTGTCTGGCCCTGGGGCTTTTGCACTTTTGTACTTCTTCGCGTAGTTATTTTTGGAGAACCTTGAAGAGGCACCTTGCGGCCTTTCAGCGAAGCTTAGGAGAGAAAGTATTCTTCCTTTCTCTATTGCTTCTAGATGCTCCCTCCTGGGGTTCATCACAGTCGCCTTCGTCAGTAGAAAAGTTAGTATAGATGTTCTTAAAAACCGGTTTAACATTTCTGCAAAAGATCGCTTAGAGTATCTTTGAAGGGAACGCTTCAGTTTCTCCTCGCGCTGTTTGTATGCTGGAAATGTCGGGAGATCATGTGGATTTCCCCCACAGTAGAGACACTTTTCAGCATCCCTTCCACAGGAATCATCCACATGATTCCCTCCGTATTCCCCGTAACGAGCCTTATTTCTACAATGGAAGACTGTGTATCCCAATTGTTTGCAATTAGTACAGTTCATGACACGCGCCACAAAAAGGCGTACAAGTTGACGAACTTTGTCAAAGACGAGGTAGTTTGGGCAGACCTGGCGAAGGTCACCCGAAGGGAGTCCGAGTTGACATATGTCTGCTTCCAATATCTGTGCTGGCTGGAGTATGGGATCTTTAAAACAACCAACCCCATGTGTTAGCAGATCCGCGCAATTCTTGGATCTTGAATCGGAGACGAATTCACAGATTTCAACCGGATTTGTTGGTATATATACTCTTTATTCGTAAACGTGCCTGCTGCAAACTATTTACCACCATCCGA